>NC_084761.1:89263362-89873184 GCF_028858725.1 Colius striatus
TATTTACAAAGGGGTGTTCCTGAAAATAGGTCTTAACATCATTTCTTTAAGTACAGATGTTTAAACAAAACTCAAATCTTTCACAGCTCCAAGCCTTATTTCAAGAAAAGATCCAATAAGTTACATCTTTAGGACTTCAAACATGTCTCAGTTGTTTCTTTTGCAAAATCAAGCAAAGTTCTAAAGCATTTGGTGCTACCACCTAATCCTTTGGCAGAACTCCCGCTTGAGTTGTCCCTGAAGTTAAATTGTCTGTTGAATTAACATCGGAATCTTAGCCACTGACAACCTCCCTTTCCAGGGTTAAGTGAACCAAAGGCTTGTTATGAAAAGCTGATGAAACACAGTGACTGTTCTATCATTTCTCCTTATGCTGTAGAGGTTTCAAGAGGAGAGGCTACAGTCACCTGTCAGACAACAGATGGAGTAAAAAAAAAGGGATATCTAATGATTTTCAGCTCTAGATTCAATTTAGCTGTTTCAAGAAGCCTGTTGTATGAGATTAGGTTTTGTTCTGTTTTTCAAAGAGCTGTTTACTATGGAGAGGTTCATTTCAGACAGATGTCAAATCCTACTGCCTATGGTAGGAGTGATACATGTAAATGGAGCAGTATTTACCTCATGAACAGAATACATACCTTGCAGCAGCACAGCTGGAAAAGGGATGTAAATGTTCAGCTGAGTCTTACACTCAGTATGCATTCAGGGGCAAAATGTATAGACACCAGTCCCTGTCTCTCATTCTCTCCATTACAGTTGATGACATTTTATAAATCCATGGGAAACAGAGTTTGCCTTAGTAACTGTTCAAACTCTTCTCCCCTCTTCTCTCCTCTTTCCCCAATAAAATCCTCTGAAATCATAAACTAGAAATGCAAACATGAAAAGAGAGAGAAAGCAGCATTAATATTAAAGGTTTGGAACAGCTGCACCTTGAGATTTGTTCACATACAGCACTGACAATCTGCAATGTACTCTCATTAAAAAAATAAAAATAAAGGACTTAGTTGCTCTATGATTGCAAATACGAAGGATTTAAAGATCTTAGTGATGTGGTGATTACTCTTCCTCTGAAAGTCTGCATAGCAGACTGCCTCTAACTGCCTGACTGAGAAAGACAGCAGCATGCGTCCAGCTCCTGAGACAAGCCTTTTGAAGGGGACCTAATAAGAGGGGAGGGAAAGGTTCCCCAGGCCACGTGCAAGTTGAGCTTGTTGGAAATTTGATTTTTTTTTCCTTTTAAATTAGAAAATGTTAGGCAAGTTCATATTTGTTTTTTTTCTAGTAAGGTGCTTAGGCCACTGATCTGAGAGGGATGGAGCAGGAATTTACTGCCCGGCAACCCAACAGGGGGAAATAAGGTCATGGGGTGCATGTGCTCTTTTTCATTTCATGAAAATATGCCAGACTCCCAGGTTTGTCCCATTGACAAATCAAAAATTATGGAAAGATAGGAAAAACGTTTCCCATCCAGCTCTATGTGCAAAGACCCCTCCAAAGAAAAAGAAAACCCCACGTTTTCTGTTTGACTTAAGCCCTGTGTAAAATCATCATTCAGAAGGTTTTAACAGTACAAAGGTTTATTTAGAAAAGAGTTTGATTGTTCTGTAGGGGGTTTTTGGCAAACATTTAAATCCTTTCATAACTCCAAATACTGTCACTGCCTGGTACTTTGCACTTTCTTTCCCCGTGTAAGCAGTAACAGCCAACTTCTTACTGGGACAAGCCCACCACAGGCTCCAGCTACTTCATTTATAAATACTCCAATCTCCACCACCACTGCCACTTAATCCTTCCTTCTTGATGTCTCTGCTTGTTTTCCCACAAAATTCCAGAGCCCATAAAAGCTCACGGTCTCCCAAACTCAGTGTCTTTGCCTACTTTGCTCTGCGGACTCTCCATGCTCTCTGTCAATATTCAAAGATAATCATTCCCTTCCCCATTTCCCCCTCTGCATGCCAGCACTGTTCCTCCAGCACCACATCACCATTCCCCACCATGGCGAATGGTCTCCGTCTCCCTTACACTGTCCCCGTATCCCAGAGAACCCCTCTGTGCCACCAAGGGGGCGAGCCCTCTTCCTTCTCCTTTAAGCCCAAACCCCCTGTTCTCTTCCCTCCCTTCTTTTTCAGCATAGAGGCTTCCTCCTTCTCTTTTAACTCTCCTTCTGCTCAAGGCAAATCCATCCCTCCAGCTCAATGCCGGAAGTTCTTCTTCTTCTTTTTAAACAGAATGTGTTTAAAGGACTTGCGGAAGTCCTGGTTGAAGATGGTGTAGATGACTGGGTTGAGGGAGCTATTGCAATACCCAATCCAGAAAAAGAACTTGAAGAGAGTCTCAGGGACCTCACATGCCTCCCGGCAAATACCATAGAGGCTGTAGCTGAAGAAGAAAGGGAACCAGCAAACTACAAAGACCCCCATGACCACGGCCAGCACAAAAGTGAAGCGTTTCTCCCGGGCCTGAGTGACCTTCTTACGGCAGATGCTGCTACGCTTCCGGCGACGGCGATATGAGAAGAGCTGCATGGAGCGATTGCTGGAGCGGGACAGGCGGCTACTGGAGTGCTTGGAGGAATATGAGTAGGAGAAGGACTGGCTCTTGCTGCTTTTGCGGGGATGCTCCTCCCGGCTCCGCCTCCGTCTGCTCTCTGAGGTGCTGCTCTCCTCCAGCTCAATGTCCTCCAGCTCAGAGGCTTTACGCCAGTGGTGCACTGAATAATGTCCGTTCTCTCCCAGCTGCATCCTCAGGGACGTGCAGCCAGCGGCAGCACGGCTCAAGCCGTTCTCAGTCTGGGAGGACCCCTCTGGCATTGTACGCTTCTCAGAGAGGGTCCTGGTCCTTAGCTTGGCCACACGGTATATGCGGATATAGACTAACACCATAATGATGCAGGGGGCAAAGAAAGAGCCGATGCAAGAAGAAAGGATGTACCACGTCTCGTCATTGAGCTTGCACTGGGGAAAGACATCCCCTTCGGGGTCCCGGTACACAGAGATCAATGGTGGGGAGGAGATGACAGCCGAAATGAGCCAGACAGTGAGGATGATGGCCTTGATCCGCCGCGGGGTCCGTTTGAGGTTGTACTCCACTGCCTGTGTGACCGACCAATACCTGTCTAGGCTGATGGCACACAGGTGGACGATAGAGGAGGTGCAGAAGAGCACGTCCAGCGCCAGGTAAATGTTACACCAAGCTTTGCCGAAGTACCAGTAATTCATAAGCTCGTTGGCCAAGGAGAAAGGCATGACCAGAGTAGCCACCAGGATGTCCGCGCTGGCCAGGGACACCAGGAAGAGGTTCTGGGGGGCTCTCAGCGCCCGGCTGGTGAGCACAGCTATCACCACCAGCACGTTGCCCACGATGGTGAAGACGATGAGGAAGCCCACCACCGCCGCCAGGCTGGCCACGGCCGCCGGGGAGTAGGGGGATGGCGGCTGCAGGAGGGGCGAGGAGGACGGCGAGGAGGGGGGCAGCGCCAGGGACTCGTTGGGGGAGTCCAGGCTCGCGTTCACCAGCAGCAGAAGATCCATGGTGGGTGTGCGGGACGCCGGCGTCCTACAGAGCCCCGCGGAGCCGCCGCCCCGCGCCGCCGCCCCGCCGCCGCCGCCGCCCCGCCGCCCTCATCGCCGCCCGCCGCTCCCCGCGGCCCCTCAGGGCAGGGCCGGGCAGCGCCGCCCCGCCGCGGCACAGAGAGCGACAGCTCTGCCTCCGGCCGGCCCGCAGCGACGGGGCAGCGGGGCACGGCCGGCCCCCGCCGCCCGCCCGGTCATGCCCGGCTCAGGGCAAGTCCGCGGCTCCGGGGAAGGCGCCGTCCGGCCGGCGGGAGTCCGCGGCGGGAGCTGGATCCTCGCGGGGCGCAGGGTCCGAGGAGGCAGCAGCGGCGGCATCAAATCCCATGGAGAGCGGCTCCCGGCGCCCCCTCTCCGGCGGCGCGGCAGCGCGCGCTCGGCGAAGTCGCGGCTGCCCGGCGGCTCCGAGCTAGTCTTGCACCGCGCTCCCAATCGGCGGCGTTGCCCCGCCGCCGCGCGCATGCTCAGTCCCGCCAGGTGAAGCCGCCGCGCCCGCCTCGGCGGAACGCCCCGGCGGGAGGCGCAGCGTCCCGACCGCCGCCGCCGCCGTCGGGTGTCCCGCGCCGCCGGCCGCGGAGCCGCGCGCCCGGGCTGCCCTCTCCTCCCCGCGGCGGCGCCGTCCGGCCTCCGGGAGGGCCCCGCGGTGCCTCGGCAGTCCGCGCCGCCCGGCGCAGCCTGCGGCCCCGTCCGACGGCCAGGCAGGTGTTCCTGAGCGCCACGGCGCGGCTCCGAGGGGAAGCGGCCCTCGGGGAGGCCGCCCCGGGAGGGCAGAAGTTGGCGGTGCCGTGAGAAGCGGCGCCGGGTTCCCCGCTCGGGCGTGCGGCGGCCGCGGCCTCGCGCGCTAGGGGGCAGCCTTGCCCGCCCGCGGGAGCTGGCGGCCGAGAGCGTCGCGGAGGGAACCGCCGGGAGGGGGGCTCGTGGGCTGGTTTTGGGGATATATGGCGATGTTTAGGCACAGATGTTGCGTGAGTGCTCGCCTGGATGAAGCCTGCTCCTCTGACACACGCCTCTGCTGGAGACTGCCGTGAGCTCGCACCGGGCTGTCTGGGGAGGGAAGCAGGGGGAAAACTCTTGAGGGTGTTTGGCGATAGTCGTGAAAGCCGAGAAACCTCAGTCTTATGAGACAGAAAGCACAGAGAAAACTTACAGTAGCATTTCTGCTGTTTGGGCTTTCAGACTTTTTCTGGAAGCTGCATGCAAAGTTCATCCATCAGCAGCCCGAGGTGACCAAGGCAGGAGGAGTATGGCTGCCTGGCTGGCTCTGCTCCTACTCCACAGAGGCAGGCAGATGGACTCTGGGGCTGTGGACTTGCCTCATCTCCACCTGTCATAGAAGTCTGCTGTGAGAGCTCTGAGGGACACTTCTTCCTTTGCTGACAGTCCTGTAACTTACATTACCTGCCTTTGGAAGTAAAATTTGAGAACTGTCAATAAAAATGAAGTAAGGGCCACTTTAATGTTTCTTTCTTCAGCTGAACTTGCCTAATGGAGGGGTACAAGCAGTTCAGTGCAGCCCTGGTCTGTGGTGCTATGTGATACTGAGAAAGGCCACTGCCCTGTGTTGGAGAAAACAGGTTCCAAGAGGGAACCTGCACTGCTCCCTCAGCATTCCTCCAGCCACCAAGTCCCGATCTGGAGATTGCTCGTGAGACACAGTGAGACTGTGTGACAGTAAAGTAAAGGGAACACAGCACGCCTCTTCTGGGAGCCTGTCCCGGTGCCTGGATTTTGTATGACAAGTTCTTCAAAGCAAGAACTGTCCCACTGGTCTCTGCTTCTGCACTTGCTTTTCCTGTGCCACGCTGCAAAGAGCCTGTCTTATATAATACTGACAACAGTTGTGTAGCATTGGCTATACATTTAGCTGTGTTCACTTCAGATGAGCCAGAACATGCATTCATCTACAGCCAGTTCATTCATTTTTAATCCAAAATATTGTATTCCTTTAATGCTATGTGGCAACGTTACTGGCTTGCCTGGGATGGGTCCTTTTCCCTACTGTAAAACATCCAGTAAAAAAGGTTGATATCTACAGCAGAACTTGCAGGGCATGGTGGTGCTGAAAATCACAGCCTGACTGGATTCTGTGGCTAGTACCAAGTGCCTAAACTCAAACATCATCCTGCTGACTTCGAAAGAAAGGAACTTGATGTTTTGCCTGTGGGCATTCCCAGGCTGAGCATCTGGCCTATGCCTACCTCCTGTGCCCCATCTGGCCTCAGAAATGCAGTGTCACGGTCTGGTACACATGTTCTGCTTACTACTGTGCCAGGATCATGTTCTTTAAAACGCAAAACTATGAGTAGTGAAGACATATGTACCCAAGAGAACTTGTCTTTCAATGTATGACATTTAAAATAATAAAGTACTTGGTATTGTAATGGTCTACAGGTTGAAATAGAGCAGCCTGAAGCTTGGGGGAGGGATAAGCGATACTCTTATTCAGATTACCTTTTTGATGCAGCCAGCACTGGTCCTCTGTTTTCTGTCCATTTGCCTAGGTGCAAGGACTGGATTATGAAGAGATTGGAAGTGTAAGTATATGCTTAGCTCTGATAGGAAGGAAAATTCCTCTGGAGATTATGATCTAATGAATCTTTTTTTGTAAGCCATTTACTGTGAAGGGTTTGTTGTGGTATTTTTTTTTTTTTAATTTGAAAACTAATTAACAAACACGTTGTGACTACATCTAAAAGAGAAAGGACATAATGTGAAACCAAGCTTTGTCAAGTAACAAACTCTTATTACTGGAATGCCAAAGCAGTAATCACCCAAACAACCGAAGTGTAACGTGTAGAACAGAATGAAATAGAAATCTTGTGCCCCCTCAAGTCCTCCTAAACAGATAAGCAATCTGATAAGAAGGGCTCTTTAAAAAACTTGCAAAGCCACAGCAAGATTAAATTAATGGAGATAGAAATTGGTAAAGCTCAAACAGGAAGTAGATGGCATATTTTTAATGCAAAACCTGAATAACCACTGAAGCAGCTTCCTGGTATTTGTAGTCAGTTCTTTGAAAGTTTCATAATGGTATCTATGAGCTGAGAGGACAAAGTGCAGGAATGTGAAGTCTAGCTTTTGATATGATGTGCATTAGGCAAAAAGGTAGGATGTATGATCCAACTAGTTTGATCTGGGTTGAAAATACCGTAAATAGACATTGTAAAAATCACATGAACATTTGGGATTCAGGGACTAGCTGTCAGAAAACGGGTCTATAAGCCCTGCAGTGTTCAGTTTCTTTACTAGGATAATTATGAAGCCAGACTGACAAGCATGTCCTGAAGTTATATTTACTTGAAGTAAATGTTCAGCTAATAATTTGGAACTCTGGATTAAAAGAGTTGAAGCTTTTCAAGACTTATCTTTGCTCGAAGTAAGTCCATGCAAAGTTTGAAAAAGGAATGAGACAAGCAAATGTCTGAGCAATTATTCTATTATTTCTATTATTATTATATTCTCATTTCTAATGAGGGAATGGCAACTGGGATATGGGAAAAACCAAACATAAAAAAATTTGGAGCAAAATATCCATGTTTTGTTGTGATTTATTTAGCACTAAAGTGCTGTGACACTGAAACACAGTATATAACTCCAGCAAAGCCAGAGAAGTAACATTTGGCTTTTCTTGTATGTAACTGAGATTGACTTTGCCTAAATAGCCATATGGCAACCCAGCTCATGTATATAGAGGTGAATGAAGCATGGATATAGATAGAAGAAACTTAACATGGTGAAAATCTGCTTAGTCTACTGAAAGACAAAGGCAAGAGCAGGGTGAATGACAGGATAAATCAAATGTACTCGTGCTTTTGGAAATCAATGGTTTGATATAGAATGCAAAGGTTGAGGTTTATAGAAACTTGGCAAGATAGGTAGGTATCTTGCTGCTTTTTTACCTTTGAAAAACCATGCATTTATGTTATGTTCACTCTCAAAACTGGCTTCCCAATAGTTACGAGCCCCTAACTGTTGGCCTTCATTTGAGCTCATGTTTGGTAGGTGTTAATAGGCTCTCATGAAAAAAAGCAGTTTTTAGAGGTTAGGTGAGGCAGTCTACTCGACCTGGCTTAAACTGATCCAACCCCAGTCCTCTTGAAGTAATAACATAGATACTGTGCTATACCTATCTATCTGCTGTACACTGTCACTGCTGCTCTGCTTCCTTCATCCAACATCCCACTACAAACCTCCCATCACAGCAGGCTGAGAAGATCCTGCAGGAACAGGGCTATTTCCTGTTGCTTGTTGTCTCTTATTGGCTTTCAGTTGTACTCTCTGGCCTTTAGTTCAGTTTGAGCTACCAGAAGACTGTATTAGCTAAAGAGATCTACCACCTGCACCTGGGCTTTAGTTCTGGGAAATCCACAAGCTGTCATTGGGAAACTGGCCAGTGATGGCCTCAAAAACTCAAGTGCCAGCTGTAGGACAGTGACCAGAGGTGACATCAAGCCAGGCACTGAAGTTGATGGAAAGATTCTTGCTGACAGACAAATCTTTAGACTTCTATTAGGTTGCGTAAGAACATTTGCTTTTAATAGTGCTGTCACAAGTGCAGACTGCTCATACACAGATTTAGAAGAAAAAAAGTGTTCTAGCTTGCTTGCACTTTCCAACATGTTTTCCCTCTTCTGTTCAAGATCTGAAGAAAAACTTATGTACCCGAAAGATTGTCTAATTTTTCCTCCCAAATGTATCATGAATTAGTGGAAAATACTACCTCCTCCTACAAACCTGTCTCTCTGTATCTTTAAGTTGTCACGATTGCAATCATGCTATTAAATGCTCTTCAGTGCATTGGGTTTTTTTTTTTAAGGAAGTCCTCACTCCACGGGACAACATTGCTGTTTATACAGGAAATATGTCAACTTTCTTAATAAAGGGAGTGATTTTGATTTTCAGTGGGAACTGAGTTCCTTACCTCCCCCTTTGTGACTTGGAAAATGTCTCTTAGATAAACAAAAAGATTTATAGAACAGCCTGATTTACCGAACATCTGGAAGTGGTCTCTCATCTCTCAAACTAAGCTTTACATCAATAGGCAAAATTATGCAGTCTTCTGAACCATACAAGAAACTGTCTGCTGACAAAATATTCTGTACAGCTATATACTTTCTGAGACACTATTTGCGTTCTAAATCTGCTCAGGATGCTATGATCGAATAGAACGGGTTAGCTGAAATCTCTGTAAGTAGTTAAAGAGATAAGCTGCAATACAAACCACGTGACAGCAAAATGGGATAAGAGATGGAGAATAAGTAGCCTGTCCTGGATTTCAAAAGAAAGGAACTAAATATAAGGAAACCAACAGTTCCTTTGGAGGAGAGTTCAGATCCTTCAAAACTTGAATATGATTATGAAGGGAAAGATTGTGAAATTATGTAGCATTACATGGACATTAAGCTGTAAATTCCTGAAAGGGTGAACTTTTAGTGTCCACAAGTGGGGCCACATTTTCAAAAGATCTTAGTGCCAACCTGCTTCTGTTGTGATGCTCATGACTCTGTGAATTAGTTTTTCCTTTGACAGAGGAAAATGGAACTCTTTTGTAAATCTAGACATCAACTGCCCTTTTATTTCAAAATGTAGTTCAAATCAGTTGCTTGCTTTCTTTTTTAACTTCCCCCTCTCCCCCAAAAATGAATCACCGGGTCATTGTAAATCATAAAGATTAATTTAAAGCCTTCCATAAAATGGGAATTAATGCTTGGCAAAATAGTACTACAGGAATTTTTATTTATTTGAGTATTTGTGAATGTTTCAAATATTTCATCAGAAATATGATAATCTAAATCCTTTTCAGAAGTAATTTTTTAAATTAAAAACAACTTTTGGACTTGAACATCTTTTTTAATGTATTTTTTTGGTACAATTTCCAGAGAAGGAGAAAATTTTGATTGAAATGAGTCTGTCTGAAACTCGTTCTTCATTCTTCATTGACAATTAAGGGATCAAGAACAAATCAAAACCAGTTGATTTGTTGTTTGCTTCCTTGATATGGAACTAAAACTGAATCACCGCATTGACATTAGTACTATGCTTGAGCTAAAAGCAAATGAAGAAATGTATTGGATTCAGCTCCCTAATGCAATTTTTCTTCTCTTATACATTTGTAACCCTTTTTTGTGCTCTAACTAAACAGTGTCATCGTTGGTTGGACTGTAAACCACTGTTCAAATAATGTTAGTGGGCCATAACCTGCCTATCTCATTTCTTCAAGACTTTTTTGCTTTTGTCAACCATAACCGTGTTGCAGAGTGCCATTGTTTCAGCCTTTTGGAACTAAACCTGAGGCTACTGCAGAAGTGTTTGTTTGATTCTCGCCATTACTGGAGAGTCATGAAAAATAGATCTATGTCCCCACTCTTCCCTTTTCCTATTTGTACTGTTTCCATTATCTGTACTCATTTTAGGGCTTCTTCATTTCTTATTTATTAAGTCAGTACTTTAAATAGCCTTCACAGACACCTGTACTGATAGCTGTGCCATTTGCACAGGATAAGTGCATTATTTTTCTAGGACTCTGCACCATATTTGAGGACTCTTCCCTTGATTTCAGTGGGTTTTTTAATCACACAAGACTTCAGCACAGTAATATGGATGGGAAGTGTTTAGTTTATTGTTCTGAGCTTACATCAAGAATGCATTTATTTGCATTCTGAATGAGGTTGTGCAAGTTTGTAAAAGCTTCAGCTTCTAAACAGAGAAAAATCGGTGTAGATAATTTATCATCTGTGACATTGCCTATCTCTAATTTATTAATTGTAGGGATTGTTTGGCATAAGAGTAAGACAGCCTTTTTCATTACATATTTTCAACTAATTTAGTTAGAAGACAGACTTTGGCAACGAACCCTTACATCTCTGCTCTCTTCATTTATATTGAAATATCCATTTCCACAGTAATGATCAAGTGACGGGATCATTCCGACACATTTCAGTGAAGGTGGGGGAGAAGAAGATGCAATCTTTTGTTGCCAAGGTTTGTCACCTCCCAGATGCGTCTGTTTTATGGCATTCTTTTGCTTAATATTAATCCAATAGATTTTAAAGGGTGGTACTACCTGACATGATAATCCCTCATTAAATCAAACCCCATCTATATCAGGAGAAGAGCAATCTACCATCTTGTACATTGTTCTGTGATACTTTGCAGGAGGAATAACTTGTCTGCACAAGGTCAATTAGAGCAAATGTTGCCATGTTTCCTGTGTCTGTTATGAGGGGGAACTTCAAAGCAGCAGAGTTGACTACACTGAAGACTTTCCATGGGAACAAGAGCAGATTATATTATTTCTGCCTCACATGAAACGTTAGGGACATGTCCAGATATCATGTTGTCTTTTATTTCCTCTTATCTAAGCTCTAGTGATTTGAATTGTATTTGTTAATTTGTCATTCTTCCATCTTTCAGAGACTAATTTAGGCTGATGCAGATTTGATTTCTTCAAGGCAGGCATCAAGTTCTGCCATCTTTCACTAAGAAGATAAGGGTTTGGGTTTTTTTCTTGCAGTGTCTGGGAAGTGTTCTGCCTTTCTGTTCCTTTTGCTCTAAAATAAGGTGAGGTTCATTTTTTCTAGACCTTACTCTTCACTGCACTTCACTGTTTGTGGTTTAAAATGTCCACTAAGTCTTTAAACAGTTTAATAAAATATTCTCATGTCTCCCCTCAGTGCTGCTGATTCTGCTTTCAGTGCCTGTCTATCAACAGAGCCTCTTTTATCCTTTTTCAGCTAATCTTTTTACTACTTTATTCCTATATTCCTTTTTATTTTTCTGGTGTTAATGTATTGAGTAGATTTACTTTTTCCTGCCTTCTTTTTCTGTAATAGCATCCCATGTGGCATTGCTAATCTACCCTTTCCTAGATTTAATAAAGAACAATCTCTACTGTATTAGTATAAAATTTACAAATGGCTTCCCATTCTTCTGTATAATGTCAAATACCATTTCTGCCATATCTGGAAGCTTGTTTGAATGTTACAATTGAAAATAATTCCTTGTATGTTCATCCTTCATTTTAGAGCTATTACTCTTTTTTTTTTCAATATTTTCCTGATTCTTTTTTTCATTTTTGTGGTAGCTGTCTATAATTAATGTTCATATGCTCCCAGTGCCTGTGAATTTCACAGAAAAGAGCTACCTGATTTCTAGTAATGCTGTCAGAGGAGATCCAGCATTTCTTCATGTATCTAATTTTGAGGAAATATTCCCCCTCAACCAAAAAAAAGACAATTCAATTAAGAAGCTTTTTAACATTGTCAGGTCAGCCTTGGCTGGATATACACTGTATCTGTCAAGTCAACACATCATCACAATGGACTTTGCTAGTAAGAGCCAGTAAAAACCCTATAACGGATATTACTCTTTTGCTTCTCATATTAATTTTTTCCAGCTTCATATTAAATGATAGTCATTTTCACACATGCACTTCAAATATTCCCAAGAACTCAGATACTCTGTGTTGTAACATTTCACTTCTTTGATGATATGAGAGTATTTCCAGCCTGTATTACAAGCTGTATGGTCCAGAAAGGAGCCTAAAATTTGGAATGAGTTAGGAATAGTGACTTCTAGCAGGCATTAACCCTCTGCTTTCACAGTATCTCTTGCTTTCACAGTATCTTCATGCAATCCATTGGAGAATCACCTATGGGACAAAGAGACGCTTTTGACATTTTACTGTCTAGTTTGGATTTGAACCCAAGTATATCATTAAAATTAAAGGGACTTTGTATTTAGAAATGAGAAATTAGTAAATATTAGTAAATAACTATGTGTCAGCAAAGTTTTAAAGTGAAAATGAGTCATTAGAAGCATCTTACAAAGCAGAAAAGGTGCTGTAAATTTAATTCTTAATTCGTATAACTCACTCTTGTTTACTAGTAAAAAAAGAGAAAGCAAGGAAGAGATTCTGAGAGTAAGCAAAGGAGGGAGAAAGGAAAGCAGGGAGAGAGATGAAACCACTAATTTCATCCCCTCTTCACAAAACAGCTGAGGAGTATGGACTCGTTTGCTATAGTTTTTCTGATCTTACCCATTTTTTTCAACATCTGCAGTGTGCAGTATTTTATACTCTACATTTTTATCTAGGCTAATGGCAATCATCAAAAATATTACGTAAAATATGTAAAAAATTGCAGCGTACCTTTAGGAACAAAATACTGAATGTGGTGAACATAGACTTTTCCAAATAAGAATAGTTTAACTCACAAAAGATGCACAGCAGGAACAGCAGCAAGTACTGTAGCCTTCTATTTTTCTGTCATGCAAAGGAAATGCTGATATCAGGTTCACAGAAAGTTCAGGAAATCAAAAAGGTATAACTCACTGAAATCATTGATTAGTAGTAGGGAAACCATAACCAATCAGAGATCTGTTGTATCTGTTACTAGTCCTTGATCATCTAAGTTGCTGCAGTTATTGGAAATGAAGGACAGTTTAGCCCAATATTTAACATTCCCTTATTTGCATTCTACTTGCTCTCATAGCTGTGTGAGATTCAACTAACTCTAACAATCTTTCAGTCTTGAAAATGAAAACGCAGAAGCCATACAAATTAACTACAGGTTGCATAAAGGAAAAAATCATACTAAAGAAGTTTTGTTGGTATTGTGCGGAATAAGAATTTAACTCACACTCTTATATTGACATTAGCACTTAGGAATCAGAGCTCAGTGCAGAAAAGGCCCCTACTCAGGTGTGAGTATTTACTTAAAGAGTAGCAGCATAAACATTCAATACAACATACATGCACTGTTGTTATAAACAGACTAAATGCCTATGATATTTTTCAACTGTCTCTCCTCTTAAACATATTCACATTCCCGGTCAAACACGTTTTGGTGTCCATTGCAGAAAGACATGAGATTTATCTGTTTATCAGCATTGCCCTCCTAGAGCTAACCTCCCTGCAGGAGCACTCCTGAGCTCTCAGGGGAAGACACAGCCATAAGTAATGATGTTGCAGTGTACCAGGGTTAAGTGTAATGACTCAGAGAGTCAGTGTGGATCAGATAGATACACATTCTTATTGCATGTATTCAAGATAAACTATTCTTCCACAATTAAATTATGTGAATAAATACTTTGCGTAGCAAAGTAAGCAAACACCTTTGACAGTGCAGGGAGTATCCTGCAAGGAAATGCCAATGCATCATAGATTTTTCTTTTCTTTTTTTCTCACCTTCATCTTTAATCATGAGCACCCCAGTCAGATGTTCTGCTTCATGCTATATTTATGTTCAGTAATTCCAGCAGGTGCAAATCTTGGCTCATATCCACCACAATTACAGTTCAGTTAGAAGTAAAGAGTTTACAAGTAAGACCTTTCTGAAGCACCTGTGAAAACATATTTAATCATTTATATAGCAGTTGTTATTTAGCATTATACATTTAACTAATTACCTGTATTATCATTCTCCATCAATTAAATCATTGACAGATTAGCAATCTTGTTTCTGTTACTTTGATCACTTTGTTTTGACACCTTTGACTGGAGCAGAGGCAATTTGGATCCTCTTCCATCTCTGAAAAATGGAGTGAGACATAAAACACCAATGTTACTAAAGATAATTTTAAAGATATCCTTAGAACATAGGTTAAGAGTTAAAGGATAGAGTTCAGATCTCCTACCAGTGGAGTCCCATTACCTGGCATCAGAGAAACATCTAGTGAACGATACATCGGGATAGGTGAGGTTCTGTCTTATCTAGAACAGTAACTTCTTAAAGGTGGCCTCAGCATTAGGGAATCTATCTTAATGAGTAAAAATCTCTAAGAAACAAACGTTAAAATATCTAAGAAAGGATTGTGTTGTAAAAAGGCTAATTTCTCACCTGCAGAAGCATGCAAAATTACTTTGTGAATCTGTGACAAAGGCAGCTTCTTTGTTGGTAAACATTTAAAATTTAAAGTGTTCCTCCTTTTGAGTATCTACTTTCTGCTTTTAGTTGTTAGCTTGTCTCAGGAAGGCACTTGCAGCAAACTCAGCAGTCTGACAGAGCAGCCTCCAGGTAAACTGTCACTCACATAAACTCATAGTTTGGCTTTCATTTAAATCAAATGGTTTTGGGCAGAAGGCCTGAGCAATCTGCCCTCCCTCCCGCAGAGCCCTCTCTGCTGTTCACTCCAGGGACAGCCTCAGTAGCAAGACCACACTGATGCTCCCTACTATACTCATAGCTTATGCAGCTCCACACAGAAAACAAGCCTGTAATTAAATTGTTCAAAATTTGAAGATCAGTGTGTTTGGCCATCCCTTCAGACATAATTACTTGCCAAAACACACTGTGCACGGGATGGGAATTAATATTAATTAGGAACCTTCTTGAACTGCAGATTACAGCCATTATAGACAGAGGAAATGATTAAGAGATTTATGCAACTCACATCTTTAAAAAATGTAATTACAACAACAAAGCCCCATCTCTCAGTATACATGAAGAGGCTAGATAAAGACACTTGTTCCAGGTTAATTTCAGCTTAAATTGACTACATGCCACAGGATTCATCCTGGTTTATACTACAGCAAGTGACAGAAAAGAAAAGCTCTTTGTGTACTTCCACAGTGACCATTTCCTGCTGAAAACACCCTGAGCCATTCTGGTGTGTTGTCTGATATGCCTCTGCTATCACCTAATTCCTGCTCCCCAAGGCATTTATAGGCATACCACATGTCCCTTCCAAGACAAGAGGCATAACAGGACTGCTTTCTGTCCGATGAGCTGCAGAGTACATTCAGGGCAGCAGCAGAGCCCTGATATACTATTGGGTGGGGGGGAACTCAGCCTGGGGCTCTGAGGTCCATGGAAGGTGATGCCTTGCTTGGGGGGTGAAGGTTCAAGTTTTTGCTCCATAGGCAGAATGCATCACTGAATAACAATCAGCAAACATTTCTCCTCAATGTAATACTAGAGAGCAGTAATCTAGACTGTGTCTGGGAGACATAAATTCTACCCAATTTACTATTGACTAAATAAGAAGAAAGCCTTCAGAGACACCTAACCCCATGGGAACATGAAACTCAACTGAATTTTGGTAGAATGTGAGATGCTTTTATTTTAAAAGACAAAGGAAGAGCACTGGAGAGGCAGAACGTTGGGATATTCATATGGCTGTACTTTGTTTTGTAATTAACAGAAGAGAGCAGAATGATGGGGTGTGCACCCACTTGTCCAATGTTGGAGACTGTCCCTTCATGATTGCAAGTTACAACAGAAGACATTTTTAATTTTGGCTTTCTAGTAACACTATTAGTGACTGCCAAAAATATTTACTGGGTATATGAAAAAGAATATACAGATATGAAAAAGAAATGGCCTCTGCTGTGACTGAAAAAATATATACTGGATTGTTACCTCCCTTTTTAGCTTTGAGACTTAAAGAAACAGTTTCAAGAGCAGACTGAAATATCAGATTATGTGACTGGGCATACACCTTTATGGATAACATTTTGAAGGATACTATTAATATTATCACAGTCCTAATTTATTTTGAAAGCAAATGCAACAGAAATGTTAAAAATATTGAATTGGAATGTGAAAAGCATCATTCACTGCACTTGAGTTTCTCAGATGTTGGAAAAGAGGTGATGTTTGTTTGCAAATGGTAATGACCCATGTCTGTATATTTATGAATTGATTGCTACTGAAATAAAAAACATTTAACCATGCCTTACATTCACTGTTAAAAACAAGAGTCAGATTGTCATTTTTGTTGCCACATCTCCTTTTATTTCTAATATATCTTTTTATTGCAGGTAGTACTGCTGTATTCTTGGCATACTGTCTTTAATGAGTATATCTTAAGTCTCTCTCTCTTTGGTGATAAATATGCAAAGATCTATACCCACCATTAAAAGGAACAGAAAGTAATACTTTAGAATAGCCATTGTAAGCCAGTTAAGTGTATTAATGTGTGTGGTTCAAGAAGCTGATGGTCAAATTTGGTTGAATGTATCCAACTGTGTCATTTTAAGAGTCACAAGGAAGGCACCGAATGAACAAAACAGTCAAAGTGTCAGCAGGCTGTACTTTATTAATTCAATAACTTGAAGAGAATAGAATGATATTCAATTATCTTCAGTATTTGATCCTGATAACAAAAGGTGAGGCAAACATTTGTTTTATATGTCTGCAGTACAAACTCTACGATGTTTGCAGAATTTTGTCAAATAAAATGTCAAGTTTCAGGAGAATGTTGACCACCAAAGGAAGCAATCATAGAATCAGAATTGTAGGGATTGGAAGGGACTTTTAGAGATCATCTAGTCCAACCTCCCTGCAGAAGCAGGTTCACCTAGATCAGGTTGCATAGGAACATGGCCAGGCGGGTCTTGGAAGACCTGTGTATGCAACTGATCTTATATTCACCAGCTTCTTTTATGTGTAACTGTACTATCCCAAAATAAAACAGCTCAAAATTTGTAATAGGCATAAATAAGTACGAATAAGCTGTTTCTGGAACTCTGGTGTTTGGGGTAAAAAAAATCCTTTTTTATGGATCTTAGAGATCCCTTTCAACTCCCATGGTCCTGTGGTTCTGTGGTTCTGTGATCATCTGCATTCATTTAAAAAAAAATTCAAAATTCCCATTCCTGCAATGTTTCATTATTGCCATTTCAATGTCCCCTGCAACCTGCAGTAAACCCCTTGATGATTGAATTTACTGGAGAAGATATGTTAAATTTAGAGTCATTAAGAAGAAAGATTTCTTTAAAATAAACTGGGCAGTTTACTTTCGTGGGATAAAGAAGAAACATGGCAGCCAAGTAGAAGCAGATATAATAATGTTATGTATTTATAGAATGTTTGATTATAAGAGAGGTTTTCCTACTGTAAATATATGTATTTAGTCTGGTCTTTACTGTCCAAGTAAATTACTTAAAGAATGTGGCTATGATTAATCTATGATCTTACATTATTGTGGGTCTCAGTTGACTATAGCAAACAAGCTGTCATCTTACTAATGGAAAGTACTAATTTTCTACAGCTGAGTTAAAATTTTACACATTGATCTTCTTTTGAGGTTTTTCAGTTGTTGGTTTCATCCTCAGATGGGACAAGATAAAAGGACTTGGTTCAATTGTCTAAACCTAGACGTTTGAAACCAATGGAGATGCCATAGCAAATCCTGATTAACTTAGTACTGCAGCAAGCACTATGTTTAGGCCCATGTTGCCAAAATTTAGGCAAATGGATAAAGTTTCAAGTCCAGAATTTATGTATTGTTTTTGAAATAGTCAAATGTGTTTGGTTTAGTCATATAAAGATCATTTATTTTGATAGAATGGTAGAATCATAGAAGGTTAGGGGTTGGAAGGGACATGTCCAGGTGGGTCTTGAAGACCTCCAAACAAGGAGACTCCACACCCTCCCTGGGCAGCCTGTGCCAGGGCTCCCTCACCCTCACAGTGAAATAGCTTTTTCTTATGTTTAAATGGAATTTTTAATGTTCCAGCTTCATCCCATTACCCTTTGTCATGTTGCTAGATACCATAGAAAAAAGGGATGTCCCAACCTCCTCACATCCATCATTTACAAACTTGTAGATATTAATGAGATCCCCAATAATTATTTTAACTATTTCATTCAGAAAAAAAGCTATAGAAATCAGTGTTTCCCTGCAAAGCACAGTAGTATTGTTGATTTTCTGACAGAAATAGCTGTCTAACTCTACTTAGCTAGAAATTATAGTGGTATCACCATTAGTTAGAGTCACTGATGGTTTTATCAATTTATTTCAACCTGTGCTCTGAGACTTTCAGGTATGTTGTTGGTTCTCTAACAGAAGCTTTTTTTCCATCTTAAGTAGATACTTTTACATCAGACTAGGAATCATTTTATTGTCACCTGGAGAATAAAGTGCTATTTTGAATTCTATTCCCTGCCTCAAACACTTTTAACTTTGATTTTGTTTGTTTTTTTTTTAATTCAGTGATCCTTAACAAAAGAAATGGCATCTGGACTTCTTCCACTTTGGCTGTCTCAAATGTTACTTAGAAAGATTTACTTACTTGCTTTTAGTCCTTTTGCCAATCTACATTTTGATGTCAAACAGAAGACTTGCAGCATGGAAACTGAAAATCCCATTCCTTCTGCCTTCCTTCACAGGTCTGTCCAGCAGAGGAGGAAATGAGCTTTAACAGCACTGAATTCCCAGCCTCCTTTCCTTCTTAAAGAGGAAAAAAAAAAACCCAAATCCAAACCCCAAAACCTAGACTATGTGCAATTGGATGTGAATGTGTGTATGCACATGCACTCTCAGAAAGAACGAGAAATGGTATCATCAGTGAAGGAACATGCAGAAATAAAATGCAGAACTTTCCTTATTCTAATTAAAGTTGAAAGTGCCAGAAAAAAACTGCAGGGATGTTCTGCTTTATTTTGTTTTAAAAAAATCATAGAATCATAGAGGTTGGAAGGGACCTTCAATCCCCCCTGCAGAAGCAGGGTCACCTAGATCAGGTCACATAGGAACATGTCCAGGCAGGTCTTGAAGACCTCCAAGGAAGGAGACTCAACAACCCCTCTGGGCAGCCTGTGCCAGGGCTCCCTCACCCTCACCATAAAATAGTTTTTTCTTATGTTTAAGTGGAACTTTTTGTGTTCCAGCTTCATCCCATTACCCTTTGTCCTGTTGCTAGCTACTATAGAAAAAAGGGATGCCCCAACCTCCTGACACCCACTGTCTATCCAAAAAGCCTTTAAAAAACATTTTAATAGTTAAAACTGTTGACATGAGAATACATATATTAACCATCTCAGAAATCATGGCTACTTCAGCAGTTAGTACACTGGAAAATATCACAATATTGTCTTTACAGAATCACAGAATCTTAGGGGTTGGAAGACATCTTTGCACCTAAAATGGAGGGGTGTTCATTGAATCCAGCTCTAAATGATGGTATATTTTTGGTAAATATTTTAATTAATATCCTCTACCAACCTTTTAATTCACAGAAGCCATTGGAAAAAAATGCAACTTCTGCAGTTCATTGTCTTACATAAAAACTGTTTTTTCCATACATGGGGTAAATTGAAGGAACTATGTTTTTGCACTGTGGGTTGACCATCAACTTGAAGTGTCAACAAAGTGTTGACATAGGTGTCTTGAGTACAACTTCCCTGTATTCTGTCATCCAGATTCTCCCCTGAAAGTACTTTTATTTAGTCATGTGGAAGTCATAAAGATGAATAAATATATCAAGTGAATTATCTTTAATATTTTAATATGTCTTGGTTGATTTTCATTCCACCATTTGTCTGAATAGTGTGCTCACTATTTAGTGAGGTGAGATGTATTAAACTAAATTATTTTTTCTCGTATATTTTGTTCTGCCTAAAGAGAGCTAGAGCTTTTACTGTTTCTTCAGTCTATAAAGATTTATTAAGTAATTTTAAAGCACAAAGATGGGAAAAACCTTCATCAACTTCATTGAGGAAGTTAGTGAGAGGCAGTGAACTCATTCTTTTCATCATTCTCAGTGATCAAGCATTAAGCATACGATTAAAGAGAATAATTCTGGCAAAGAGTTCCAGTAAAAGCAAAGGTTGATAGGTTTGATCTATTGGGATACTAAAACAGTTGAGAACAGAATATATTGCATCTGGCTTGCTGATGAAGGGAGCAGCCAATCCCTCCCCATTAAAGAACTGTTCTTTATTCCTCCTGCACTCTCACTCTCCCTCTGAGTCAGTGCACAGTTTAACTCCAATGCTTTATTAGCAACCTTTGCTGCAATTCCCACCAGGGACAAGCCTCACACCTGCAGGGGCCAGCTCTAATGTAGAATTGTTGCCAGATGTGGCAGCCATGGTGTGGGTGTAGGATGTATTTGCACTGTGGGACATGCACATCCATCACTCTCTCTTTTCCCATGGGGATGCAGGGCTGGTCTTTGTTCCCGGAAGATCTGACTAACTTGTTCCTCAGAGGAAAACCAATGTGCTGCTTGGCAAAAGCTTTTAGAAGGCTTCCAACAGGCTATGTTACTGTAGGTATGACAATTGAAGTCAGTGAGAAACCTTTTCATTTTGGTACCACTGGATCAGGCTTTTGTAATCTTATAGTCATGACGAAACCCAGAAAGCACAGCTTGCTTTTGCTCTAAAACCTTTTCGGGTGAACTAGAAAGAAATGAATATGAAGTGACTCAAGTACATTCATTAATTTTAGGAAAGAAAAATGCCTAAATGGTACACACCATCCCAGCTGAAAACCAGAGATAAACAAGCCATCGTGCCAGACAACTTTAATTATCCACTCTGTTCATCAGACATGGTCTTTTACACATATATAAAGGGACTTGCCAGGGCAGAGATGAACAGTTTAGGAACTGAGAGAAAGTTCAGTTTTCACATCTGAAAAAAACTTATGTAAGAAGTTATAAATAGTAAGGAATCTCAGGAGCGACATTGAAAAATGTTGCTAGTTTCATAAGAAAGGTGATTAAAATATGAAGGTACTATCTGCCAGCCTGTAGTCAATAGTACCCAGTTTTTCAAATCATAGAATCATAGAGTCGTTTCAGCTGGAAGATCATCAAGTCCAGCCTTTGTACTAGCCTTATCAACCACTAGACTCAAATAATGAAATGAGACTTGAAATGTGACAGAAAATTTCTTTAGCTAGTAGGAAATAAATTAAGATGATTTTATGAACACAGACCACATGATCAAACATAACAAAAGCGGTGGAAGACTGTGCTATAAGGGAGCATCGCTACCCGTGGCTTGCATGCTGACACGATGCTGGCACTGGAAAATGAGGACAGTCAGTGAGATTTTTTTAAGAATTCATTGTAATCACAGTATATTTCACTGGGATGTCAAAGTGAGTTTTCTCTTTGTTTCTTGAACTATAAAGGATTCTCAAATCACAATATTTGTAGAATAGTTTCTTCATCAATGGATTAGCAAAAAAGAAATCAAAGTGGCAGGGAAAAACTGCATAATAGCCCCAAAATGAAAAATATCACCCTTCTCTGGCAATGTGGAAGTTGTTTGGAGAAGAATACTAGTTGTTTTGCCAGCATTAAAGACCTTGCATTCATTTGATGAGTATGAAAGTCTTACTTAGTAATTATCACTTTTCTCTGATATCAGCTGTAACTCATAAAACTATGGGATTCAGCTTTCATACAGACATTTTCATTCCTTTTCAATCTGTCTCTTTTCAATTCTGTTTCTCATTTGTTTACTAAAATGATTTAGTTAAGATGTCAATTGGGAGTCAGATGGAAGGTTTTCCGGATGGTGCATTTTTCAGTTCATTCAATTTGGCCATTTAAAATGTTATTTCATTTTGGCTTTAGATCTTAGATCTGCTAAAATTAAGATTTGCATTTTCTCTAGCATCATAAAACATCTTTTCTTTTTCTTAATCATTTTACCAGTCACACTCAGGATGTTCTTAACAAATGTTAATCTATGGGTTAGGATTTGACTTTGATAAATGAATTCAGATGCAACAAGGAAGCCTAAGCAAACAAACCTTTTTGCAAGATGCTAGGAATCAGTGGTATGTTATTATATCCACAGTACAGGCAGCCCACAAGGCAGACAGGAATTGCAGTGAGGTATGTAAACAACAGGATAGATCTTCCAAAAAGTTAAAATAACTTTTTTTGGATTACAATATTTCCTTTGAAGCCATCATCTGAAAGCCAGAGCAGTTAAAGTGTGAAAAGATAATAAGAAGGAAAAATACAATATTTTGGCCTTTAGCCATGAACTAGAGGGAGGTAGATAGACTGGAAAACGGGAAGGAAAATCCTAGTTAAGGAAGTTGAGAGGAGGAGAAATGGATGATAAAAGGAAAAACAATGGTCTGAAGTAAAGAAATTACATCTGGAAATGGATTTATCTGCAGCTCCCTCCACCACAAATGAACGCCCACACATCACACATCCACATACCCACACACACAACTCCTCGGGAAGCTAAAATCAAATAACTTTAATGTAGAAGTTATAAGAGGAAACAGGGAAAAAACAGCAGCAGGCACTGCAGAGTCACTGTTTGGAGCAGGATCCTGCTGGCCTTTTTGTTCTCTCTGCATTCCTCTGGGTTAGCTTTGAGAGCAAACACTTTAATTCTGCTCCAAATAGATGTGCTGAGCAATGCTGAAATGCAAGCAGGAAACAAGCATAGCAAGCAGCTGCATGGCTCAAACCACATGAGCTGGGCTGCTGCAGCATCCAGCATCATCAGTCTCCTCAGTGAGTAAATAAAGGGGAAGATTCTTTACTTTAAGGAAGCAATTGCAGTTTTATGTTCATGAAGAATGTGCTGGTGAAATATCTGTTGCTTAGTTTTCAGCTGTAACACTCTGAAGACTTATGAAAAGCTCACAGAAATGAATTAAATCTTTTTAATCAATTTCACTGAATTTCTGATTGTGTTTAAGCACTGTTATTCCTGACCTGTTCATTGTTTCAAATGAATAACGTGTCTTTGTAGGGGTGCCTGGATGGGCTTGGGCTTTTCTGAAAATGCACATAAGTTTTCTCTTTGTCCTCTGACGCTTTAATAATTGTCCTGCCATCATCTTGACCATCTCTAATAAACACAGAACACTTTTAAAAGTATGTCACTATTGTAGAACTTGCCTTTTGTCAGAAAAACATGCATGCAGAATGAGACTGATGATGAAGCATAGCTGTATTCTAAGGTAGATACAAGCAGTTTATTTTCCCGATCCTAATGTATGATAGATACATGTCTCATCTTATCTAGATTCCAAAGATTGCTTAATGTGCTGTAAAAAACTTGGCTTTCCTGCTGGGCATCGCTTTTGAAAGTACACAGTTCTTAAATAAAAACAAGCACATGAAAGTATTTTCCATCTTTGAGACTATGACAAATGATGCATTAACTATATTGATGCTGTATTAGTCTGGTCATTTAGCAACAGCACTGTGGCACTTACTATATGCTTAGTGGTCCAGAATAAGGCCTGGCAAAACATTTGCTCAGACATTATTAAGTGTACCACAAATGAAAAAAAATATGTTGCGCAGGTCTTTTTCTCTTATTTAGGAAGAAAATAAGTCATACTTCCTGTTTAGTTTATGACTTTATTAACATCAATTAAAAAGTTATAATCAGATGCATTTTTTAATGTCCTGTTGTATAAAACAGGTCCCTCTCATTATCGTGTTTGTACAGAAAAAAAGTAGAGAGGTACAAATATCTAAATGGTGGGTGTCAGGAGGCTGGGACATCCCTTTTTTCTATAGTAGCTAGCAACAGGACAAGAGGTAATGGGATGAAACTGGAACACAAAAAGTTCCACTTAAATACAAGCAAAAACTATTTTATGGTGAGGGTGATGGAGCAGTGGCACAGGCTGGGTGTGGAGGGTGTGGAGTCTCCTTCCTTCAAGACCCACCTGGACATGTCCCTATGCGACCTGATCTAGGTGACCCTGCTTCTGCAGGGAGATTGGACTAGATGATCTCTAAAGGTCCCTTCCAAGCCCTACCATTCTATGATTCTATGATTTGACCCAAATCTCCAGCACAGCCTGGTATGTCTAGGCATCTGATGAGGACATATTAGTCACATCTACATGGCCTGATACAGAAAGTCATACAAATTTTGCCTGGTCTCTTAGGTGTTTTACAGGGTCTATCTACTGTTTGAATCCATTTAGATAAATTTAGGATTGACCATGCCTGACCAGGCTGGCACTGGTTCATGCCTTCTAGCTCAGAGCACACGTCAACACCACATGGGACTCGACATCTGGTTCTGTGTGTGATACAGACTGCTAGAGGCACCTCAGCAAAAATGTCATTACCAATGATCTAAAAATTCCTAATTCCCTTGCCAGATGACATCCCCCAGAAAATGCTGCTGCAGTTTACAGACAAAATTGTGAAACCAATTCTCTTTGCAAGCTCATATTGTCAGCTGTAAATGTCTTTGTACCTTCCATCACCTACACAGAGTGTCAGTTGGCATATTTGATCCAGTAAATTCTAGGCCAAATTGACTTGCACTACAAGAACATGTGAGCCAAGATCAGTAAATGTCTAACACTGGATTTTCTTTATTTTCACATGAGGCATTTGGAGTTTGAGCTGAGTGAAATATTCTTGGCTTCATAAGATTCTGGATTGGGTTGGCAACAGTGGATTGAATTTCAGTCTGATAATTTAATTCACATCAAAGCCAGAGGTACCAGTTAATCCTGGTCAACAGAAATTCATCCATCGGTTCTCCCATCTCACCTCCTGTCTTTTCTGGATTTATGATTGGTTTTCTTTCCATGAACTAAGAATACTGATTTTTATCAATGCTAACAAGGTAAAGATCTTCAGTAATAACAATATGAATGCTGCAGAACATCCTGAGCAGTAGAATATGTCTGTATGTATTTTAATTTCAAGAATACTTCTGAGCCTTTTATAGGCTCAAATATTTCTGCAGAACTTAGCATAAAAACTGTTTTGCGTAGTCTCATATGTATTTGCAGAATTAGGGCCATAGAGAATAACTCAAATCAGTGCATCATTTTTAATTACACTCCACTATATAAATAAGTCCTCACTAGTCATCATTAATTTAAAATGAAGTAAAACATTCTTTAAAGTAAAAATCTCAAATACCCTTGCTACACTGGAGTTGCTTTTCAATTAAGGAAGTATTTGAACCATTAAAGTGAATGCTAAATACAATACGAATATTATAAATACACAATATTAGGCTTCAAAATACTTGCAGAAAATGAAAGTTCTTTTTCAACTCTACTGGTGTAGAAGATTTGTATTACCAATTTAGAATACTCTTATTTGAAATTGACTATAAACTTCCTTTAAGTGTAACTTAATTTTGGGGGTTTTTCAGTTCTGGAAATTCATACAGGGGTTGCAGTTGAAGATAGTTTATGTACTCTTCTGTAGAAATAAAGCCGTGAAGACAGTATCTGTGTTCTGTAAAAATAAAACCATGCCCTAATCCTCTAATAAAATTCTTTCTCCCCGTCCAGCCATCCCTCCAAAATACACATGCATGTAATGCAGCCATGACAATTTACAGCACTGCCTTCCATACAGAAATCTGTTTCTAATGTGAGGGAGAGGCAGTATCACACCCAAGTGAGATACCTCTTCAAGCCATACTGCTGCATATCCTAACGTATTCGTGCATTTCATACACAGTCTTTGGATGGAATGTATCTACTACTCTACATTTCTCTACTCAACTTTTCTTTTCATTGAGAGCAAAACTGTCAGACCTGCAGAAAACCGTCTCCAGCTGGAAATACATTCTCCATCTGGGAAGCCGAAGGCAGTTAAAATGAACCTCAGTGTTGGCAATTCAACTCGTGTTGCTTCGTATCTCCTGCCTCTGAGAATGTGCCTTTTTTAACTCATCAAGCTATTAAGAAGACTTTAAAAGGGCAGAATTGAAAGCTGCCAGGTTTAAGGCTTATAAAGTCACTGATTGACATAAGCTAGAATGAACTTATTCCACTTAGTTCAACTTTCTGCTCAAAGCACAGCTGCTTTCAAAGATGGATGAACTTGTCCAGCAAAGTTTTGAAAGTCTCCAAGGATAGAGATTCCCCACAACAATTAAGGTTTACTGATACAAAGAACACAAGGGTTTAGATGGAAATAATGTCTTTCATGACACCAGCAAATGTAGCTGGAACAAATAGAAAAACCTTCAGATACATAAATCTCTTCAGATCTATATGGAGAAATTGGCACTTTGAGTCAATCCAGCACTGTTAATTACATCAAAGCCATCGTTAGTAACAGCATCAACTTTAAAACTAGCTGTTGCCTTCAAGTGAAAATTAGCATTTCAAGGATCAAAGCAAGGTGCTGTGTCATGTTCAGACTTTGAGCAGCTTGGCATGTCACCAGAAGGAGGATCATGAAATGCTTTGGAGACCAGTATTCTTGATAGTTGCATGCATGGTACAGAGGACTAGAGGACTAGGGCTGTTATCTCTTGTTCCCTCCAAGGACAGTAAGACTCTAGTACCCCTCCTGTGTGCTTTCTTCTGTTGGTAAAGACTATCCTCTCAGTTGCCATCACATGGAGGGTTTTAGTCCAAAGAGAGCCTCTTTTTAAAACAATCTGAGTGATGGTCTTTTGCATATGAGATCCCTGTTCATGTACCAACAGGGTCTACATTCATTGCAGCACTCTGAATTGCCTTGATCATTAGTATTCAGGTGGTTGCTGCATAATCTTACCACTTTAATGCACTATTCTGCAGCATTACTATAATACTACAATAAGGCATGCTAAAAACCTATAGAATGTAGACTGTACTAAGTACTGCAGAGCACTGCAGCAAGGGCACAGACTTTCTGAACTGCACTGAAGGCTGTCTTACTAACATATTTCTTACTGGAAGTGTTAAGATGCTAAACTGTAATTATAAATATCACTCAAATGCTGTGATTTCTAAATTGTGTATTTACTTTTCTGGAAAGGGGTGTTGCTGTTTTACAGCAGAAGGATTTGGAAAAATTAATCACTCAAAATTAAAGATACCCAAAAGTACATATTAATATATGTCCAAGGCAGTTTAGTCAAGAATGAAACAAGTAGAAGATGCTCCTTAATAGAATGTGAATATTGGCAAAACAACTCAGTTAGGGAGTCAAATGGATACAAGGCATGAACTCTTTCTGGCTTAAGAGTTCAATTGCTCTGTAATGGCAATGAAATGGCTGGTGTGTAACGCTCTGACCACTCAAGGTTGCAGAGTAAGTCTTAATGTGAGATCCTATGCTAAAAAAACCACAATCAACTCAGCATTAGCATGTTTAACATCATTTGGAGATGTAGGAAGGATAATAATACTATCTTTTCCCCCTTGCTTTGTTTCAGCTTTATGGTTTATTTATCAGACTATGTGTGTTCAGGAGCCAGCTGGATGTGGGCTCCAAGCTGTAACTCCTGAGGGCTTGCTTTCATTACATATTTCCATGTGCCCAGATAAGAGCTTAGTCTCAGACATTGCCTTTAAAAGTGGGCTTCATCTCATTAAGTGTAGATGTCTGCAAACTTTCAAGCAGTCCTGAGCTCTTTTTTCACTCAATGGGCAGAGTCTGTTGTTCCTTGGATATCATTTATCTCCTCCTAAAATAGACACATTTAGTCAGATAGATTTCCCTCCATTGGACAGAAACTGGATTTTAAGATGATACAACCATAGGTGTCTATGTCATAGATATCTTAAGTGAACTGAAGCCCCTTGAGTATTTATGTTGTTACACACATATTAATGCAAATGATACCTGGCTTGGATAAAGATTTAACAGTCTGTATCAGGACTAGATGATATTGTCCTAAACTAGAATAATTATAAGAACAAATTCAGGCTGATAATGTATCCCTGAGCTCAGGTCCTTAAGGAAGCATGAGAAGAACAGAGCTTCTAATAAAATGCAAGGTTAAAGCTGCTACCTGCAAAATAAAAAGAAGCACCAAAGTGATACATGCATTTCAAGATATATTTTAGTCCGTATTTCAGGTACTAAAATATGGCTTTGATGCTGCTCCAGTGGATGAAACAGTACTTCAGTGAAGATTGAACAGAACAGAGTATTTGAGCCACATGTAATACTTTTGATTAAAGATATCCATGTTAAAAATATTCACTAATACTTATGTCTGAAACATAAAGTTCCTCAGAAGGAATTCAGATTAGAGACCTGAACCTGGAACTTTCAGGTGAATGCCCTGGTCCTGGGGCTCTGCTTATTATGTGATAAACCTTTCTTATTTGATCAAGAGAAGTTATAAAACATGCCTTATTCTTCCTCTTGAAAAACAATGAAAAAAGTTCTGAAACCTGAATATTTGTGTTAAAAAACATATATCTTTCCCAGCTATCTCCAGTTAAAATTTCTTATATCTCTTATTGTTATCATTTATTCATGACACAACTTCAAAGACTGATGTCACCAGGAGCTGTCATTCTGACATACTCATCCTAGAATCAGATAGATTTATTTAGATCAAGGCATTATTGCAAAACAGAAGATGTCTTCCAGATAATAACTTTTCTCAGATCCTGCATGGAGATAGACATTTCTAATCCATTTAAGTGATACTGGTCTGGTTTCAGGCAGGGCCCATATGGCACTTGCAACCGTAAGCACTGTTTTCATCTTTCCTTTCCATTCTGTTCTCACGGCTCATTACTTAAAGATTTCTCACCTGTCTTCTCTACCTAGTATCAGTCCCATGGACAAACAATACCAGTGGTAATGAATATGAGCCAGCCTATTGTGTACTTTCCTGGAAGTTTGTTACTTGAAAAGGGATTTCACAAGGAATCCTGCCCAAATAATTTTCCCTTATGGTTTAAGTTTGCATTCTGATGACTGCTCCTGAGCTCTATGTAAGCCTATTAGCCACACTGACCTCAGGAGAAGGCAATGGTCATTGGATTGTTCATTTCCTTATCTAGACTTTGTGTCAGAACCAAACACTGGCTCAGAGTGTGCACCACAGCTACAGTGATGGTGATGATCAATATAGTAATTGTATATGTCATAATAACTGGAATTAATGTAGTGTAATCCTCTGTAGCAGACAGTATACTCACAGAAAAAAAAAAGAAAAAGAAAGGCAGCTCAAGCCCCAGAGGGTTTTGTAAGCTTAGGATAAATCAAGAGATTGCAAATGGATATAGATAGGTAGGAAAAATAATAGAAAAATTTTAACAAGTGAGCTAGGCCATGGCTTCAGTACATCAGCAGGTTAGATGTTCCTGCTATCGAATTCTGCTTTTCATTAACAAATTCAGGTGAGCATATAAATCATAGAAAACAAGGGTGAAATATCAGCCTGCAAAGTTTATCTAGTCTATCCCTCACCAAAAGCAGAAACCCCTGTATCTATACCATGCCTAATTAACCCAGACTGTGCTGCAACTTATCACAGAGTTTTACCACCTTTGCTAACTTTACTACTGGATGCTTTTCCCCGATATTTAAACTGAAATTTTCTTGCCAGAACTCATCACATAGGTGCAGAGCAGATTCTTCCATTATTCTTGGCAGCAACTTTTTGCAAATCAGAAAACCATTGTCTTGTCTCTCCTCAGTCTTCAAGTTCTACAAGCCTCTGAAATCTCCCATATGCTGCATCTTGTAGGACTTATTCTTACAGCTCTTCTGTGAACTCTCTCTAGCGTCTTATTTTGAAAGACAGTGTCTAAAACTGAAAGCTCTGATCCTTTGGTTCCTTCTTTCATCTTGCAGACTGTTCTGAGCTATATGTCCCAGACACTATATGAAGTTGTGGCTTTCCCTCTTGTCCCGAACAACTGTCCATTTACCAAGTGAATCCTATCCTATGCTTCCACTGCTGATTATTCCTAAGCCTATCCTAGACCAAGAACGACACATTACAAAATCCCACTCAATATGTCTGTTAGTTCTAAGAATGGGTCTTTGATAATTATTCCTCAAGTATGTAACGAGTGTTACACCCACACTACAAGTAGATAGCCTAACCCATGTCTCCCTACTTTTCATGTAGAATATTGTGTGAGGAGATTCCAGGAATGAGTCAAGACATATGTGATTCAGTACTACTCCTGTTGTCTCATGATGCAAATCATGTTATTGCAGAAGAAAATTACAACAGTTTGGTGTGGTTACTTATCCCCTTATTATCCTACGGAGTCTCCTTCTCTGGAGACATTCAAAACGTGCCTGGATGAGTTCCTGTGTGACCTACTCTAGGTGGTCTTGCTCTGGCAAGGGGATTGAACTAGATTATCTCCAAGGTCCCTTCCAACCCTTAAGGTTCTGTTACACTGTGATTCTTACCTATAATTTTATTTTTGTTCTAGAATTTTTTAAAAGCTTGAACTGTATTTGTCTTACAGCATTTTACTCTTCCCCCCATGCTGAAGTTCTCAGAAATAATCCCAAATGGCATTGAGATTGCTTCAGTCATTTTTTTAACAAATTTGAATGAAAATCACCAGGACAAGCAGTTACGAAAAGATTCAACTTGTCAAAGGATTTGTTCTTTTCCTGTTCTATGCTGATGTTTTATTTCTCAGTGGTATTGAACATTCTCACCATTTGACCTTTTAGTGAAGAGCGATGCAGAGTAGTATTAAATATCTATGCCTTTTGGTGCCATTTGTCAATGAAGGTTGCATTTCAAATTCACAGAAGAAAAATTAAAAATGAGCACAGCTCTAATGAAGATAAATCTTTTAAACTATAAATTTTTCAACAAAGAAAATGAAGACAGACAGGTTACCAGGGCCTTGTATGTACAGTAGATTGCAGCCTGAATGCAGTAAGAGTACGTGAGCAGAAGTTCGGCCCAATTATTCAGTTGTAGTACTAGAAATTACAATACAGATTTTTGAACTTCAAGCATGCTGCACAACCTTTATTCAGAAATTGCTCATACAGCTTCTTTCTGGGTTGGGGAAAGTGCTTGTATAGGCTACTGATCAAGAGAAATAATTGAAGCATATTTTGAAAGACTAATTTATTCACTCTATACCTTAAAAAAAAAAGTTAATTTGTGCATTTGCAGTCATTGATACTTAAAAAATTAACTAAAAATGCTTGCAAAGGACTGTAGTTAGCACACAGCTGGTAGTTCTGCCTATAAAATTTATTTCTTTAGCACTTTGATGATATAATATTTTTGGGAGTATTACAATTAAAATGCATTCATTCAGCAATAATCAAAAAATGCACATTTATTCATTAAATACTTCAACAAAATTAAAATGTCATTTCACTTATTTACATTTTCTTTCCCGTACAGCTGTTCCAAAAAAGACTGAAATGACAGAGTTCTAATGGGAAGTAACAGAGTTAATTCTACAAGCAGAATACATGAATTTGAAGTAGCACAAGCTTTTAAGACAGAAAGATGTGAGCAGGTTTTACCAACCTAGACATCTGTTGCATGAGATTATTTGTCTAACAGGGAAGCATCCTTCCAAAGGCTGTCATGCTTTTGAATCGGTCTCTATTATGTTCTAACTATAAAAAAAATTAACCCATCAAAGAACTAGAAGAGAAAAAAAATCACTTTACTTTCTTTGTTATGGCAACTGACATAGCTGAAAAAAATCTTACAGATTAAATAACACTTTTTTGTTTCTTTGTCTTCTGCTTTTCATTTTCAATAGTTTTTCAATAAGATCTGTGCCTTTAAAAAAAATAAGCTTTGCCTCATGTCTGTGTAAGCAACTATTTGATTCATCTTCCAAGGTACATATTTATCTTCACGGAGATCCTAAGAAAATAAGAGGAACTCTTACTAGCCTATGGTGTTATGTATTCCAGGGCCCTCCTCTGCAATTTTTTCACCTGGCATCTCTCACAGAGTTAATTTAAATATTGAGCCTGTTCAGTTCATTTAAATATTGAGCATTAGGGTAACTTCTGTTAACACTAACGTGAGCTATTTGTGCATCAGGGAAACACATCTTTGTGTTTTTAGCTTTCCATTTGCTTTCAGTCTCCAGGAAGAGTTTGGAAGGATTCTCCCCTGGTGGAAAACTTAGCACTGACTGAGGATGTGGGTTTTTTTGAGAAATGTTTTTTTATTACTGTTTTTCTTCCCATGGGGCCTTTGTGTCAGCCTGTCTTCCCTCTTTTTGTGTTTTTTGTTGATCATGGGGAATTTCTGTTGGCTTAGCTTAGCCATTGTTTAGCATTTAAGCTTAGCCTTCCATTGATATTTCTTAAATAAGTGATTTGCAGAGGTAAGGTATGGAATGCTTTGGGTTTGTGTGGAGCCATTTCTGGCAGTGGGGAAGGGGCTATAATGGTGGCTCCTGTAAGAAGTTGCTCAAAACCTCCCGCACCTCTAAGTTGGACCCACCTCTGAGCCAATTGGGTGCCTCTGTGATCAGATTTTAAGAAGATGGAAGAGAAGGGTAGTTCTGGGAGACAGTGGAAGGAGTGGGATGAGAGGAGTGACCCCAAGGTCAATGAGGGAAGAGAGGAGGTATGCTGGAGCAGAGACCTCCCTGCATCCCATGTGAGATGGCAGATGTCCCCCTGCAACCTGTGGAGGGCAATGGTGGAGTCGAGATCTGCCAGCAGCTCGTGGAGAACCCCATGGCAGAGAAGTGGCTGTGCCTGGAGGAGGCCATGACTGTGGAGAGGCAGAACTGTAGCAGAAGGTTCCTGGAGTTCTGCTGCCATGGAGGAATCTGATGCTGTGAGGAGCTGCAGCCCTTGGGAAGGACTCATGCCAGAGATGTTTATTAAGAATTCTGTCCTGTGGGAAGCACCCCATGTTGGAGCAGAGGAAGAAGGTGAGGAATCATCCTCCTCTGAGAAGGAAGGAGCAGCAGAGGAAATGTGTGATGAACTCATTACAATGCCCATTCCATGTCTCACTGTGCTGCTGAGTTGGGGAGGAGGCAGAGATATTGGAAGCAGGTTGCTGAGACTAGGAGGAAGAGAAAGGGTTGCATTTTTCACATCATCCTACTTTGGTTTTGCTTTCTGTTTGTTTCTAGGTGCTGGTGGATTAAACTGATCTTGTTTTCTTCCCTAAGTTGAGTAGTCCAGCCTGTTTTGCCCAGGACCATAACTGATGAGTGAGATCTCCGTGTCTGTGTCTCGATCCACAAAGGCCTTAGTTATCTCTTCTCCTTCTTATCATTCAGTGTTGGGTGGGGAGGTGTAAGTGAGCATCAGCATAGTGCTTCATTGCTGGCTGGGCTTAAACCACAACACTTTTACCATAATTACTTGTAAATTAGATTGCATCCTAATTGGATTATGTTGTAGCCTAATCCAGACTCTCACTGACTCCTTCAGAAAGTGAATGAATGGAGAAAAAGATAAAAGAAATATGGAGTCTTCCCAAATTGATTTCCTTGTGGAAAAAGGACAAAAAAGGACTGAGGACCAGAGACCAAAGCTATATCTCTCCCTACCTCCCACCTGGTGTACTCTCCACTGGACTGATATTAGATCACTTTTTACCTGTTCACCATCTGATCATACATGCCAGCTGCTTACTATCTCAGCTTCAGGAGGAGCAGTGCTGGAACTCTCCAAATGTGTGCTTGGTGTCAGCTTAGCCCCATCATCCTTTCTCTCCCATTTTGTGGATGAGTGCCACAACACTTATATGGCAAACCTTGAGGGAATAGTCACAGCTTGCCCATTCGCAAAATATAGCAAAAGAGGTGTATAGAAAACCATGGATTTAGAAATGTTTGTGCAAAGATTTTAGGCCCTGAGTCTGTTTTCCATTTTTCTTTGGCCACTTGTTGCTCTCGGAAGACATTCTTTTGCTGTCATGGGCTTCCAGTCATGTGTTTCCTGACTAGAAACATAAGCTGTGCCTAAAAATGTATTCTGAAATTACACCAACATGAACTTCCCTGAAGGTACAGCATCATTTTTTTTCTTTGACTTCTATGAAAATCAAAGCCTGAGTCCAGAGGACTGAATTACCATTAGAAATTCCTGAGGAAATCATGGTTATGGATATAATGTTTAACTGTTCAGTAGAATGTGAGATGTTCCCTGTAAGGCAGGCTCGATTTAAACATTTCTGAGTGTCAAGGACATACCCCAGCTATAGATAGGTCCAATGGCTTTAATGCAGCCTTTTTATCTGATCAGATTTGTCTAACCTTAACTTCCAATCAATGCATCTTACTGTGCCTCAGTCTGCTGTACACTATTATGTGATTTCTGGTCTCATGTCAGTAAGTACAAAACTACATGAAGTCATCCCCTTAATCTTCTCTGCATAAATCTAAGCCAGCTGAGCTTTTTGATTGTATCAGTACAAAGAATTATTTTCAGTCTTTTCATCCTTCCCTTGTGCCTTCTCTGTACTGTCTGCTGTTTAACAAAATCCTTTTCAAAAGAACTTTCTTGGTTTTGCATCTATGGTGTCCCACTAGTGCAGTTCTCTGTAAAATTCACTCTTAGTTGTTAACACTCCAGGTCTTTGCCAATGAGATAAAATATTTGGAAACATCATAGAACAGTAATAGCATGAGCTCATCTTAATGTCTCTACCTGACATAACCTTAAGGTCATCTTCAGCCATGGTGAACATGGCCAGCGTTCCACTTCCTGGCATCTTAGTGCCAGATCTGCTGTGGGGCATGTCATCTTCATGGCTTATGACTCTCTTGCTTTCATATTATCTGTCAATCCTTTCAGCAGGTTGTAAACAAAAATATTAAAGAGCATTATGCTCACTGTCTGATTGTATTTAGGGATCCATGCCTTAAGTTTTGAATTTGCATTTGAAAAGTACCTGGTTAATGTGCATTTTTATTTTGTAAAATTTTAATTCCTAATGTAAATGTGGTCTGAAATGGTAGAAGGCATCAGCCCTGTGTTTGCATCAGCACTATTACTTTTTCAACCAAATATGACCTCATTGAGAGAATACATTGTTAACTAGCATACCTATTGTCAATGAATTCTTGGCAATGAGAAACAATCTTATTACCCATCCTTGCTTTGGCCATTCTTTAGAGCAGAAAGGCCCAGCAGGCCCACCACATTGCCCTTTTTGCCTTCTTCAGGTTTTCTTACAGCACCAGCTTCCTTTCAGTGTTTTTGAACTTAACTTACTGTTCTGAGATTTATTGAGAATCAGTGTTAAGCACCCAGAGAGCTACTAAAACAGCATTTTAAAACTCCAATGCAAGCTACCTAGACCTGCTGATTTAAAAATAACTAACTCTAATAGCTTTTTGAGTCACTGTCAGAATAGAATATACATCATCATTGTCATCATCATCACTAGAAGATGCACTGCCATCACAGCATATTGACTATTCTTCAAAGACCAAAAGCAAAATATGGAGAAAAGAGTAGCATTTCTGCCATATTGTAGACATTCTGCCATATTGATGCCATAGACATCATCTACTGTTTCAAAAAACCTCTCACTTCCTTACATATTCTTTGTTCCAAATATACTTTTGCAATCTCCTTTATATCCTGAACCTTGCTGACCCCATAGTTTTCCTTGTGTCTTTACCAGTTCTCACAGCTGTATATCCTAATTTATATTATTCAATATCTGTTTCTTCTTTCTTTCATCTGTGACATATGCAATGCACGTGATACATTAAATAATATTGTTATTATTACTGTTATCTCATTTTACTGCCCAAGACTTTTTTGCTGGGGTGATTTCATTTTTTGTCTGAGCATTCTGATTTTTTTAATGTTATTTTTACTTGTGCTTTTCTGTCTGAATTTTTTACCTCCAGCTGATCTGTTCAAAGCTGTCCTCAGCTCCATGACACTGTGAAACTACTCATATAAAGCACAGAGCTCACAGATGCAGAGAACACATGATCAAGTCCCAATCACTTAAAGTTGTATCTACAAAGAGCAATGCAGCATTGCACAGAGTTATCTGAGCTTATTCAGAACAGGCTAGAAGTATAAAGCTGAGCGTGTGCTGATTTGGAGCAGTATCCCCTATGTTCACGTTTTAATGTTGAATGTTATCTCTTTTTAGAAAACAGCTATGTTCTGAACAGCAACATCTGTTGTTGAGGATGCGAGTGAGTCTTCCTGTAGGGGCCAGTGACAAGACAAGGGGTAACAGACACAAGCTGGAACACAGGTAGTTCCACTTCAACATGAGGAGGACCTTCTTTACTCTGAGGGTGACGGATTCCTGTCACAGGCTGCCTAGGAAGGGTGTGAAGTCTCCTCTGGAGGCTTTCAAACCTGCCTGGATGTGTTCCTGTGTGACTTGATTGAAGGGAACTTGCTTTAGCAGGGGGTTGGACTGGATGATCTCCCTTCCAACCCTGACCCTCCTGTGTTTCTGTGAACTGCCAGACTTCTTCAGCAGTCTCAGGTGCAATTGCTTTGCAAATAGGCAAAATGATGAGGTGCAAAACTGGAGTTACCTTTGTTCTGGTATCACTTACCAGCTGCAAAGGCTCAAGAGTAAGATCAGACATGTAGTCTGTGAGTACACAGCCATCATCCCATTTATTGTTTATAGGCATTGTAATGGGCTGGACCTAGTCATCATTAGACTGACCATTAACATGCTCACACCTCACAGCTGGGCACCTAATGAGTCTGTGCCAAGCAATATGTTGCTCTTTGAAAAGGCAAGATCCTTGATCCTGCTGTGTTGCTATTTCTCTCAAGTTTTTTTGATCTATTATAGTTTTTATAACTTGTCATGTGAGTTTCTTTTTTTTTTTCTTGAATATTGGATTATTTCTCTTTGCTTTGAACTAATACTAATGAATATCAACTATTCAGTCTCACCTCCCTTTGCTTTGACTCCCTCATTTTACATGGTTCAGTAACCTACTTGCTATGTAAGGTAAGAGTGCATCATTAACCTCTTTCAGTAAAGCTGGGCTCTGGATCAGAAGGCAGACTGCTCCCCTGTGCCTACAAGAGCTGAGACAATCTTCCTCCATGCACAGAGAATCCATTGTGCTCCCACACATTCACACCCGGGAAACTCGGCGAGGCTCTGGGAACTCTGCTTCAATGAATAAAGATGGCCCCAATTTGCTGATCAGCAAGTACCTGACCTTGGTGAGTGACAGGAGATCACAGCTTCCTTGAATTATGAACTCCACGACAATAAAAATATCATGACTCATGGCATCCCCCTGGGAAAAGGAGCTGGGCCTTGAATGTCTACAAAAACACCACTCTCCTACCTCCACACACACTCACACCCCGAGTACTACATGCAGCTGCATCAGTGCAGCACTAGGGAAGGTGTAACAGCCCAATGGACCATGGATTGTGCTGTCTCTGTGCCCTGACCCAAACCACTCAGCTCCCAGGACTTTTGAACTATGTGATCAATTCCTCTCTGCTGTCAAAAATGCATCTAATACAGAATTCCCTTGTGACAGAGACAACATTTCTGACTGAAGGATTCTCTTCTATAGAATTTAGACATTGGCAGAATGAGATTGTCAGCACATATCACTCACTCTGAGGTTTCCCATGACAACAGACGTTTTAGCTTGCACTTTATAAGTAAATGTTTATGAAGCTCATCAGCTTGTCCTCAAATCTTTAGTCTATGGCACTGTGTCCTACCTGTTAGGATATTAGCTTGTAAAGAATTGTTAAATGTTTTCTTCCAAGCTGGCAGTGAATCAAAGAGACAAAATCAGTTTTGACGTACAATAACATTTTATCTCCCTCTTAGTCCACTCTTCCCTTCCTAAACAGGTAATAGGGAACTTCAGCATTCAAGTCATGCAGATTTCACCAGCCTTTATTCTTCCCCGCAAGGCTGAATTTATGCTCATAAATACATTCCAATTCCTCCTATTACACAGGTCACTAGCATTGGTGTATAGGAAATTAACACATTTCTCTTCTCTTATCCCTGGGTGCCTTGATTAATTTTGTTCTTGACATCTTGATTTTATGCTAAATTAGTACTTATTTATCCCCTCCTCTTTTATTAATTGAATACCTTCCTAATTATCCTCCCTGTCTGCCCCCTTGAGCAGTGAGCCACAGGTTATGCAAAAAGTTCCCTTGCCTCTAAGGAAAGACTAGCCTTCCACAAAATCACTCTTCCACAAAAGTGCTCTATTTAGCTCATTTTTGTTTTCCCCAGCAATTCACTTCCACAGCCTTACACACTGCTTCTTGCAGAGAACAGCAAAAGCTGATACTTGGATATGGTCCTTGCATATTCTGCTTCTCTCCAGGTTCTTTGTAAGTCATCTGCTGACTATACATCCATGATGCAATCCTAGAGTGCTTGCAGGTTGCATCGAACAGCAGTCAGCTGTGGAGTATTTATTTCCTTTCAAGCATATTGCTCTACTTCTGTAGTTTCATTGAGCACCTGTTAATGCTGGGATGCTAGGGAGAGTTACTCATGTCCTCTACACTTTGCTAGTCCCAGCACAGCCATGTTCATATTGTTCCTCTCCTCATGAATATCATCTCACCCTCGTGCCTCTCAATGTTGCAATATGCAAAGCTACCCTTTGTCTGTCTCCTGTTTTTCACTCCTGATCAGTCTGTTTTCTGATAAGCTAATGACAGGTCCAAAATCTTAGCCTTGATTTGCCTGATCATTTCTACTGACTGTGCTTGTCCCTATTTTATTCAGTTTTCATATGCTGTAGGTCTCTTCTGGCTTCAAGAAGAAATAAAACATGACCCACCCATTCACAGTTACTGGTCTATCTCTGGCTACAACATATGCCATATAAAATGACATCTGGAAAGGAAATGTCTCACTCTGCTTCTCAAGTTCTCTTGTGAAATGTTTGGTACTTTTCTCCTTTTTTTCCCCATCTCCATTTCTTTGGGAAACAGAAACCTCTGCACGGGCTTGACTGAGAATTTGAAGGTTACATTCTGACCATATCAACATGCCTCAATGTGCTCCTCCAAAGTCAGAGCTCACTGCCCCATTCCACAACCCAGAGAGGCAACATACAGAAACATAAGAGGAGCCCAAACCCACCACTCAGCAATTGTGTCTTCCAAGCACTGACTGCTGTGCCTACCCCAGCACCCTTATCTGCTCCAGCTGTTTGCAAGCAATTTGTAACAGCTTACACACAAATTGCAGCAAACAGATCTTCAGATGACAGGAAAATGTGGCAAAATAATTCATTTAACATGGATGCATTAGCTTTCTGATTCCTCCCCTCTTCTGTTAGGCATAGGCTCTGCATCTGTACCTATCCGAAGTACTTTGCTGTACTGTCCTTATGCCTGGATATGCACTGCAGCTCTTTCCCAACTGCCTATTATACTGAGGTCTTAGTGGACTCCATTCTGCTGTGTTTCCTCTGTTTCCTTTGGGAAAGACCAAAAGCACATGGACAAAAAGGGCACCCACCTTGCTGAATGCTGCATGCCAGCATAAACACCACTTAACTACATTGTGTTCATCACATTCATGTTTGCTTCTACTGCTTTTGGTACCCACTGTCTTCTGATCGCTTGACATGCTTTTGCCCAAAATCAAGTCAAATGCATAGCAAAGAATTTACACACTTTACATTCCTAACATCCCCCAATACCTGCTTGTGTCAATGCACAAAAAGTGAAATGGTTTGAAATTCCTGGTTTTGGTTAACTGAGTAAGAAAACAAAACAAAACACCTGAACAACAGCAAGTAGGAAAAAAGAAAAAGAAGAAAAAATACCCAAAACCAAAAGGGATTAAATTATGTTTTTAGAGGTGCATGTTAAGTTTCCTTGGAAACCACCACTGCTCTTTTTCAATTCAATCTTCATTAAACACCTTTCTTTTTCTGAAAAGAAATTACTCCTAATCAACATTATGGGATTTTATTACCTTTCAAGGTTTTTGACCAAAATTCCTCAAGTTGGATGGAGAAAGGCTCTCTACCTAGAATGAAAAAATGTTTAAAAGAGAATATTCTAGGTGCAACTAATGATGAATTTCTTTTTCTGAATATAGAAATTGAGCTAGGAATCCTCTACTTATAAAAAAAAACCCCAACAGACAAATGCTGAGAAATCTTAAAATGCTGGTAAGAATGAATGTGGAGTATCTGAATCAAAGATGCTACTTTATAACTAGTGAACCTACTGGATTCTTGTCTTGGTCATAAAACATCCAGCCAGGAACTTCAGAGTTGCTGGAAGCTTTTCTGTACCTTGGATTTGAACTATTCTGCTTGGTCAACACAGAAGCAGTAAAGTTGTAGTACATTTCTAATTTGGGTAGTTGCCATTTCTACTTTACCTCATTAAAACCTCAACAGTAGTTATTTGATAGGTAAGTGAAAGCAGAAGTGAGAAATCATTGCTCCAGGTGATGATCAGATATGCAGGCAAGCAGTTTTGTTGAATTGACTGGGTAAAACTTGCTTAATTTTCATAGACAATTACTTACTTATCTGGGACCGGCGACTTCTGTTCGGTGTGCTCAGAGCACAGAAGGTCTGAGCCCAGGCATGTGAGTGTTACTAGCTGTACACTACAAAACAGTTGTGTCTGACTGCAATGGAGACAGGGATTGTGACAGAGATTAACCTGTGTAGCAGCTGGAGACAATACACCAGCTAACCTTCCAGAGAGAGGTTAAGCAGTTGATACTAAGAGCAATCCTCTTTATGTGAAGAATGCCATCAGTCAGGGCTACGGTATACACAAACATGCAAGGATGCTGACTGCAAAACAAACCTCCTAATAACCCTCCTAATAACCTTATAGTTCTTACCATGGTAGAATGAAATTGAAGAAGTCTGTGTTAACACTTTTAACGGTCCAGAAGCTTCAACTTTGGACATCTGTACTCTTGTTTAGAACACTCAAAAGCATTCACTCAGAAAGAAGCTCCTGCCATGAGAAGAAAGAAAAATGAGGTGTGAGAGGCCTGTCATTCTGCTGGAAGAAGAATGAGCCTTCACCCCTTCTTCATTTAAGAGGCCTTTTTACTTTTTTAGGAGTCACTTAATCATAGGAAAATAAACATGCCATATGTATATGTAATGCTGTTCCAGGAATTCGGTGGGAGCAGCCTGATTAAATCCTGTCAAGGATGCAATTGTCATCAGCACTGTATCTTGAGATGATGAACTTGATACTAAAGTAGCATCCATCACTCCTCTGTTGAATTCTTAAGTTTTATAGGGTTTTTTACCCACCATACATCTACAGTAGGCATATGACATTAATCTGCTCTTTCCTGGATCTTAGCCATCAAGTATCAAACTATAAGAAGAATATTCTGCTGTTTAGGATTTATGACTCTGAACCATTTTCTAGAGTACAGCACTGCTATTGTTTCTTGAAAAGCATAGACAAAATGAATGATGTATCCTGCCTTTCAAAATAAATCATGGAAAGCAAAATCTCCACTATTCCTTCATCTTTTGTTAGATTTGAACATCACCAGGAGTCTGGAGGACCCAGTTCACTGATCTTTTCTGCTTAATATAATGAAAAATCTCACCTCTCACCTGCCTGGAGTTACAGTTTCAGACACTGAGTAAATGGAATATTTTGTGTTGCCCTCTTCTGGAAAGGTGTTACTAATAGCAGTTCTTTGGTTTGCTTTTTAAATATCTTAAAGAAAAGAAAAAAGTCACCTGGATGCTGCTTAACCTGTCATGTTCCAAGCACCTTTAATCATGAATGAAACTTGTGTTTTCCTGAGTTCTCAGCTTCAAGCATCATGAGTGACAAGTGTACTCTGAGTCATATCAACTGTATATAGCAGAAGTGTGTCACATGCATTATTTCTGACCGTAACAGCCATCTGTGTCAGCGAACGGATATGATGAAATTAACTTGTTTTGTGTTACTGTTTACTCCAAACTACAAGTGAGGCTTTTGACAGTTTTCCTGGGTGCTGTGATGCCATTTTTAGCATGTTACAGGGTTTTACTTAACCACAACTTTCCATTTCTTTGTTTGTATGTCAACTTAGCCAACATATTTCACTCCTGGCCTTCCCTTGAATTTTCAATGCCTCTTAGTCCTGCTTATTTATAGAATTCTACTAGTATTTTTTTCCTATAAATGTTCTTCAAAGTAGTAATATTTTAATTCCCATAGCAAACTAAAAACTATTCTTCACTGACAGCTTCAATTTCCAGAAACGTTGAGGTTAGATTTCTTTTCAGCTAGGTGATGAAATCATTCCTAAAAAGAATAATACATTAGCCTTTTCAAAGTGTTTCCAGAACTATTTCCCAGCCCAAATTAAGGAGATCACCTAGGGGAATTATCCACATTCTGTATATGTTTCTTTGGGGAGCTGGAACAGTGAGGATAGTCTGTCTGTTAAAACCATGTTTTTCTGATGCTGTATAACAAAAGTTGTATTGGTGAACTGCTGAAATCAAAGCCAATCTCTGGCAGCTGACCACAGGCTGTTGCCTACCTTTGAGGCCAGGATATTTATCCAGTCTTTGGTTAGATAAATGGGTTTTTTTCCCTTCCAGATGGTAATTTGTGAAATTTAGTAGTACACAGAGTTAAACCCAAGTTAAACTAAAGGTCCCTTCCAACCCCTACCATTCTATGATTCTATGATTCCATAAGCCAGTGAAGTGGAAGCCCACATCTCCTAGAAGAAAAGTACCCCATCCTACTGCTATGAGTCACTCTGCTTAAGTATGGACCAGCAGCCTGAAACTACTCATCCCTTTTCCAGCTCCTCCAAGATTTTATTTTTGGTCCAATACAAATAATTATTTTAATATAGTGACCATCAAGGTGATTGATAAATTTGGAATAAACCTTTCAAATGTGGCCAGAAAATGTTGAATGTCTAAGATACCCCGCAGCTGTGAAGGATTCAAAACTATTTCTTTTTCATTTTCTTGAGGATATTTTTTTGCCTCTGGGCAATGCCTTGAGTAAATAACTAGATTTTCAAAAGATATCACACTTTGTTAGGTTTAAATTCATACCACAGCACACTCATCACAGTCCCCTCTGGGCTTGACAAACGTTCCTGTGAGCGCTTCCTGAACTAACCTCTCATCCATGCATGAGGTAACAGTATTTGCTCTCTTCATGCTGTTGCTGACCCTTTGTTCTTCCAAACACAGCAGATACAATGACTCCTCTAATGCACAATACTTCTAAAGCACCAATAAAAGTGGCTTGGGATTTTACTCTTACTCTTCACATTGCAAAAGAGTAGGAGTGCTCACAGACATGCTTTTTTTTCTCCTTTCAACTGAGAGGAGACAACTGCTACTGTATAAATCATGTCTGTTTTCTGCAGGTGATTCTGTCCTTATATTTCCATTTCAAACTCTTTGACTTTATATCAGCTAATCAAATATTCATTTGGCCAGAGAGAGAGAAGTAAGCACAAGGGTGACATGACAGCATGACTGTCACTGCGCCTTCTCGCTTCCAGTCTCTTGTCACAGTCAAATAACTCCTTGATGTAAAATAAAATAGCCCAGGACTGCAATGCAGATTGCTCTACTTCTCTGGGAATGCCAAAGCCTTCTCTCAGGAAAATCATAGGCTCTACTAACACTGTAAGCTAAGGCTGACTTGACCTTAATTCCCTCAGCCTCTCCTATTCTTCAACAGGTAGTGTATGCTTGTCTGGCTCTTTCCCAAAACAGACTTTCCAATAACAGGAAAATGCTATATACTAAACTATGGGATGAGAGCAGTAAGTGATTAGCAACATACAGAACCTTATTCAAAGCTTGCAGAAATTTCTGAGGACACCTAACACATCAGGACTCTGAAGCGATATATGTGGAAGTGCACCTTGTTCCTCTACCCTAGAAGAGCTTAGAGGAAAGTTAAATTCATTCTGAGGCAGTTGGAAGTGCATGAGAAATATTGCTGTTGAAAACTTAGTTCACAGTGGACTGAGATGCTCCAAAGTTAGGCAGCAACTGAGTACAGGTTCTGAGTATTCAGATTTTGAAATTAAGTATGTAAAACAGGTACCAGCTCTAGCTTACTGCCTAACCCTTTCAGGAGTCCATCCTGGTTTAATAAGATATGGTCTATTTTTGTTACTGGGCATGGAAAAAATGTCTTTCAGAAAAAGCTATTTGATTGAATTGTAAATATACCCACATATTCATTTTGATGAAACTTCACGGTAGAGCTCTGATTTTTCAGTTCAATATGGTATTTATGTAAATATTGGGGTATGAGCCATTTATAATCAATTTAACTATTTCAGTGTTAACAAAAAGAACTGTTTCAAGATCATTACAGTAAACTGAGTATTTCCAAACCAACATTTTATGGAATTAAAATAAAGTTCAAAATGTCAGAAATTCTCATGGGAAAAGAATTTTGCTTGTTTTCTGACACATGTAATTGCTTTTTGGCAGATATAATTGAAGCCTCTCTAGTGAGATTAGCTCCTTACAGCATGAATCTTTTTAGGAATTAGAGTTCATAAAATGTGATACCTCTGGTAATGTGCTGCCAGTGTTTTGAGAAGCACTGTGTTTCTCTAGAAGATCAAAGAAAGTACAAGAAGGAAAATTGCCTAGTTTCAAATATTTTATTGTCATCCTTAAGAACAAAAAAAGCTGGCTTATCAAATTGTCCATTACTATTACTACTTGTGGTTTAAAGCTAATGTGTAAAGACGATTTCAATATAAGAGAAAATAATTATGACCTTTTCAAATGCTTCTAGATCAATTGAAGAAATTTTTTTACAAACCAAATAATTCTGTTACTTTTATGTTTAATAGAAACAGATTGCCAGATTTTATCTGACAGTGCAAAAGTGTTTGAGGTTGTCAGCTGGAGTCTTCCAAGTCTGATCTTTCTGCAGGCAGACATAATCTATAAATTTAATATGCAGTGTAGGGATGTGGTATTTCTGTATATATATAACCATGCAGCATTGCAAGTGCAATCCCTCTCACAACTGCAAATGCATTACAGGGGTTTCATATGTAATTAATTTTTCTTCTATAGTTTGTGTAGGGAAGGATTGGACTCTGTATAAGTGAATTAAAGCAGGAAAAGAAGAACGGAATGTCAAAATTTTGCTAAAAACCCCAAGATTTCAGAATTGTGCTTGTCATACTTCATTGTGTATATTAGTTGTGATTCAGATATATGGACAATTTTCATAATGCATCTGTAGAAAACACACTTTTGGCTTTTGCTACCTATACAGTGACTATATTTTGCAGGTACATCGGGAAGAAAAACATTGTCTTTTCTATGTCTCTCCTTCTTTTTTTCTGAGTGCTCCATTTTGGGGTCCCAGAAGCGTCACCAGGAGAACAGAGGATGATACTGAAACAGTTTCACTCCCCCCTCCCTGTCTGTCCTTGGAGGTCTGGTGCTGGCAGAGGAGAGAAAAGGACTTCTGTGGATTTGTTGCTTCTACACGCCTTGGAGTTGATGGAGAACCTCTATAGCTGCACAGCGAGCAAGGGAAAGCAGCAGAGGATGTGTCTTTGGGTTGGAAAATTGTGACATAGACACATACTGATTCTTTTCCTCTTCACTTTGGAAAAACAAAGACATTAGGTGATGGAAGCTGTTCTTAGTAGACGTACTACCATAATCCGATGAGGCACTGAAGCATCCTTGAGAAATTATTCAACTGCATGTCAGTCAGTGGCTAAAAGCAGCAGACCCTGCTGACATTATGGATAGATGTGCCCCACATCAGCCAGAGGATGTGCACACCCTTGTCAGAATGAATCAAGACCACAAAATTCTTTCTGGGTGGGAGTCAAAGCACTTACCTTGCCATTCTCCTTGGGAGGCTTTTGCTGCCCAGTTTCAAATGCAAAATAATACACCATGAAGCCACAGGGAATCATTTAAACTCATTTTGACCTATCTATTAAAAACACCAGGATCTCAATAAAGTGAAGCTTGGATTCATAAGCAAAGGAAATGTTCCCTTGCCTATTATTTTTCTATTTGTGTCAAGAATAACTTACAAGCAATTCTCCTGTATTTTCTCAGTCTATTAGTAAAAACAGCATTTATTATTCTCTTTTTTGTTGGGAGCAATCTTATTAAGTTGAAATTTGCTTTCCTATGGGAAATGAGTGAAATTATCTTCAAGATTCTGTAACCACATTCTCTGCTAGATCCCATGACAAATTCTTGTGGTTAAATAATTGCAGTTGATGTGTTGGGTCTTGGAGTATCAGAAGATTTGCTGTCATATTTCCTGGCTTTGTCCTTCATTTAGATGTACTTTTTATTAAAGAGTCATGCTGTTTACCTTTCAAAAAGACTTCATTAATTCAAGAAGAGAAGAATCAAGCCAAGTCGAAGTAGCACTTCAGTTTTTACTATCCAGAGCATCAGGAAATAACAGAATAAAATCAATCTCTAACAGAAGCATTGAATTTTGGAGGAGAAGGGAGAAGGAGGAAAAGGGAATATGGTTTCTGAAACGATTCAAAGAACTAAATACATAGCTTGGAGTGTATGTTGGACGAGATGATCTCTAAAGTTCCCTTCCAACCCATATGATTCTATGATTCTAGTGTGTCTTATATTTTTGTTTTATTCTTTTGCTTTGGGGAAAAAACAATTAAAGTGAATGTATTGCGTATGGCAAGACTGGGTTAACGAAACCAGAAATCAAAGCTTTCTCTTTAATTACAGGGAAGACATAATATGGGTAACAGGCAGTACTTTTTTGAGTTTATACCAGGGAATTTTAGCTTTGAGCAAACAGAGTGTCCTGCCCTCTGGAACTGGTACAACACCTGAATGTTGCTTCGGTCTGAGGCAGTGGAACACAATGCAGCCATGAACCCTGGGTAAAATCACAGTAACTCTTGAACCACAACAATACAGAAATGTAGATACAAGTATGGAGTTACTACTTCAGTCATATTTCTGTGATATCCTCCTGTTGGAACTGTCAGCAATGACACAGTGTTGGTCCTTTAATATTGCTCATCTGGTAGAACTTAAACCTCATTCCATGAGCTTTCTTTCATATAAGTACTGCAGAGATGCTCTTCTCTGGAGTGATCCTTACTAGTGCTTAATAAACACACAGCCACTGAATACATTAAAAAGTTAGCTATACCAATATGGCAGCAGAAGTAACCAAAACAGGTATTTTATAGAGGTTTAGCCTTCAACCAACCAGCAATAAAAATGTAAGCCTCATGGCAAGAGTAAGGGCAGGCAAGAAATACAGGTTTCAGTCACATCTTCTGCACTCAATTGTCCCCTTGCTAAAATTGCCAAAGATGATCAAATTTGGATTTCAGCCAGCCCAATGATACCTCACTCCTGAATTCTGGGCTGCAGTGTATAGCAGTGATCTTTCAACATCTTCATTAACAACTTGAATGAGGGGACAGAGTGTACCCTCAGCAAGTTGGCTGATGACACCAAACTGGGAGAACTGGCTGATTCCCCAGAGGCTGTGCTGCCATTCAGCGGGATCTCGACCGGCTTGAGAGTTGGGCAGAGAGGAACCTCCTGAGGTTCAACAAGGACAAGTGCAGAGTCCTGCATCTGGTGGAGAAAAAACCCCACGCACCAGTACAGGCTGGGGGTCGAACTGCTGAAGAGCAGCTCTGCAGAGAGAGACCTGGGAGTCCTGGTTGATAATAAACGAAATATGAGCCAGCAATGTGCCCTCGTGGCCAATAAGGCCAATGGCAGCCTGGGATGCATCAAGAAGAATGTGACCAGCAGGTCAAGGAAGGTTCTTCTCCGTCTCTACTCTGCCCTGGTGAGGCCTCATCTGGAATCTTGTGTCCAGTTCTGGGCTCCTCAGCTCAAGAGGGACAGGGAAGTGCTGGAGAGAGTCGAGCACAGGACCACCAAGATGATCAGGGGACTGGAACATCTTTCATATGAGGAAAGGCTGCGGGAACTGGGGCTGTTTAGTCTGGAGAAGAGGAGATTGAGGGGAGATCTTATTAACATGTATAAATATCTAAAGAATTGGTGTCAGGAGACTGGGACATCCCTTTTTTCTATAGTATCTAGCAACAGGACAAGGGGTAATGGGATGAAGCTGCAACACAAAAAGTTCCATTTAAACATAAGAAAAAACTATTTCACTGTTGAGGTGAGGGAGCCCTGGCACAGGCTGCCCAGAGGGGTTGTTGAGGCTCCTTCCTTGGAGGTCTTCAAGGCCCACCTGGACATGTTCCTGTGTGACCTGATCTAGGTGACCCTGCTTCTGCAGGGGGGTTGGACTAGATAATCTCTAAAGATCCCTTCCAACCCCTACCATTCTGTGATTCTATGATCCTAAGACTGGATTCAGTCATTTCTGGTCTCTAATTACTAATTTAGAGATATAAATCTGAAAGACCTATCTAGGATAACTGTAGTGACTTTTGGCCTCTCCATAATGCTATTGCATCTTATGTGCTGAAGGAGCTATTCATGTTCTGATACAGAAATATTGGGTTGCATCCAGCAGAGTCCTACCTTTTACAGATAATTACATTTTGTTGGATGAACGAACTGTGGGACTTGCTGTCTTATATTGGCTTCCCCATGTTGGTCAGGCTAGTTGGTAACTCAGATTTAGGAGCAAGTTTGTAAAGCCTGGTATGTGTCTTGCCCTGGGCATATCTGCTAACTGAGGCATAGTAACAGGACATCTGTGATATCAGGAAATGTGAAACTGCAGTTCCAGGCCATTCTAATTTATGAGCAACTTTTTATGGTTGCTAGTCAAACCATAGAGTTATTCAACTTTATTTTTTCAAATTTACTCTTTGGTAATTTCTGATATAAAGGGTATGATAATGGGAAATGATTCTGTGCTAAGGCTGCAATAAAAGCAAATCTAATGTTTCTAAAGTGCCAAATTAAAAATAAACTGCAGTGGTAAATAAGATGGACACAATGACTTGTGTTTTGAGAGGTTTGTTTGTTGTACATGATGCAAACAAATCAAGGGTAATTTGCAGGCTCTGCGCTTTGCAAATCGAGAAGTGATGGGGAAATAGCAAGGCATTACCACTGTTGATACTAGTGATGCCTACAATCTGTGATGTTGCGTGAGAGTAGACTGTAACCATAGATGCACCTATGAAGTTCATTCTCCACAAGGACTTCTAGTCATTTGGAAGATGGATGTATCCTTCTCTGGAGGTTTTCAAAACCTACCTGGACACATTCCTGTGTGACCTGATCTAGGTGGACCTGCTTGAGCAGGTGGCTTGGACTAGATGATCTCTAAAGGTCCCTTCCAACCCCTACCATTCTATGATTCTGTGATCTGGAAAACAGATGTGTCAACTACAGCAGCATTGTTATCTGTAGGCTTTACAACAGTAGCTATTATTGGTCAGAGAACCTAGACCTGCTTACAGGCAAAGCCCCACAGAATAGTGTGGGCAGTTCTGGGCTCCTCAGCTCAAGAGGGACAGAGAACTGCTGGAGAGAGTCCAGCACAGGGCCACCAAGATGATCAGGGGACTGGAACATCTTCCTTATGAAGAAAGGCTGCGGGAACTGGGGCTGTTTAGTCTGGAAAAGAGAAGTCTGAGGGGAGATCTTACTAATATTTACAAATATCTAAATGATGGGTGTCAGGAGACTGGGGCATCCCTTTTTTCTATAGTATCTAGCAACAGGACAAGGGGTAATGGGATGAAGCTGGAACACAAAAAGTTCCATTTAAACATAAGAAAAAACTATTTCACTGTTGACGAGAGGGAGCCCTGGCACAGGCTGCCCAGGGAGGGTGTGGAGTCTCCTTCCTTGGAGGTCTTCAAGACCCTACTGGACAACGTTCCTACATGACCTGATCTAGGTTGACCTGCTTCTGCAAGAAGGTTGTACAAGATGATCTCTAAAGGTCCCTTCCAACCCCTACCATTCTATGATTCTATGATTCTATTAATAACCCAAACAGAAGTCTTATTACCCCCCAAGCACCCTTCCATGCTGTGAATTCCCTTTGTATGGCCTTTTGAGACCTTGAAATCAGATATGTGAAGTTATTAAATGATAGCAGAGGCCACAGCAGGTTCTGGTGGAGAAAAGATGTAGTCTCCAGCTTGGAACAAGCTCAGGAGCTGAGCTAAGCCCATGCTTTTAAACAGTGGTGATGGAAATATCACTGCAACACTAAACAAAACTCAAAATGCCTCAGCACAGGTCAGTGCTGTTTCCTTACATCATGGATACACTGGAGGTATTTCAGAGGAAGACCTGGCTGCTATCTGTGACATTTGTCTTACCTCAGGGGGATTAAACGATTTCCAGCATGAGAGCAGTAATTCCACAATGCCTTTGTGCATCCTAGCAACTGTAAAACTAAATGAAACAAGGTTTGAAATTCTTCCAAAGTATATGACAATCCAGCTAATGCCAACAGCTAATATTTGTTAAATACTGTTGTGTAAATTTGTGTTCCTTCACAAAAGCAGTATGATATAGATGTATAAATGTAGATTATTTATGTTTTCAGAGTACAAGGATGTCTTTTCTAGAAAGTGAAATCTGTAGTAATGTCATTACTTGTAACTGGAACTGTATATCCATCTGGTCGGGCTGGGTTCATACATGAAGTCCAACATACAGATATATATATATATAAGTGAACCTTTTTGTCAACTATTTTCTCATAATAAGGATGTTCATCTTTCATCTGAGTGTGATGTGATTCTATCCACATGTGAATTATTTGGCATTTTAAGGCAACTTGTACTTTGTCACCATTCACACAGTCCCTTAGTGGCGTGTCCTTAAAGTGGCACAGGCTCATAGGAAAGCAGAGAGGAAGGATTCTCAGAGGCTCCCTGGTACAAAACAGGTTCAGATCTACCTGTCATTCCTCACAGACTTTTCTCCTGACAGGGAAGATGCGCATTTGTCACCATGTTCACCAGGAAGTGATTTATGCTACCTGAGCTCAAACAGACAGCCAGATGTTACTGCTTTTCCTCTCAGTGAATGTGAAAGAAACAGAAGCTTTGGATTCAGTGAGAATTAGATGCAAAGTGAGTGTTCATGTCCAGCAGTGCAAAGTGCAGCCAAAGCCTGAGGTGGTGTTATCCATCACTCTACAGAGAAGGCTCCATCCTAACATGGTGTACAACATTAAGGACACCTACTCTGCAGAACAGCTGGTGACTTCTCCGTATTGTGTGGTTATAATGGGTTTCATTATGGGCAGAGCATCAAGGACCAAATTCCCTGGGACTGGAGGAGTCTGTTCTCAGAGTGCAACCCTTCAGATGTGCCATTCAACCCTTGCTCCACAGCTTTTGATGCCACTGTTGCCCAGGGCTGTCACATGCAATCAAACTTCCATGGCTAATTTATGGCTGAGTACTTGTACATGCTTATCCCCTGTCAAAGGCAAAGAAAAAGGTTAATGTGAAGACTCAAATGTTATTGTTATTTCCCAGAGCACTGAGAATAAAGGTAGTCAAAAGGACTGGAATCATACCTTCCTTTCACTGGGTAGGTTTATTAATCTGTATACATGCAGGAAATTAAAAGCAAGACATCTTGCAACAATCTACTTGCAGCAAGGGAGAAAGCTCTTCACATAACCAATTCAAGATTTTCTCAGCCCTGCCACAAACTGTTGGGTACAGAGAATACTCAGCAGAACCCCTTAGCTCAGGGCTGGCAAAGCAACCCATGTTCCACAGTGCTCTTTGAGCATTTCTGCCTACCTGCTCAGAAAACAACAGGGGAAGTAAAAATGTGAACTTTATTTTCTCTGGAATCCATCTGAGGCATTTTCAGATATATAAAGGTTCATTGTGGTTAACCCTTGCCTGAAACCTCAGCTAAATCTGCCAAAGCAGTGGATAGCTCTGCTTTTACTGGTGAGACTTTCAATAAATCAAATGCTTACCAGGCCATTGACTTCATGTGTGTGAATGTGAAAGTGCCATCAAGAAAACACCCAATAGGATTTAAAAAACATCCCTCTTTTAGAGAGTCAGACTCTATCCAGTCATTCAGAAATATATCACGTTTGTGTTCTGTGTTGCTCTGTTGATTCCTTACAGAACCTTACCTTGTGCTCCAGGCCTGAAAGCATTTTCTACTGCATGATGTGATACTGTGTAATTTCCAAAAACCCCTGCAGGGGAAACAAAGATATCTGATGTCCCCTGCCTGCACTCAAAAGTGAATTTACATTTTAGAAACCATAGTAGCTCATAATCCCTCAGTTCCCTTTGTAATGCCAAGTTGTCTCTCCAAGTTGTTAATCTGTGCTAATGAGGGACAGGCAATAGGTATTTGGAAAGCAGATAAACACAGAGTATGTCCTTCCACTTCTTTTGGAATATCCTCTAAAGAAGCCTAAATTGTTTTGCTTAGTTACAGTGCTGTGTCTTAAGGCAACTCCTCCTGCTTTTGAAGCGCTAGTGGCTGTGCTAGTGGAGTCTCCTGACGGTGACCTTGATAGAGTGTGAAGGCAGCACTGGTATGTCACTGGGATGAAGCAGCTGGGAGAAGATCCCAGGTTGTTTCTAGGGTGATGGGGAAGCAAATATGGTTGTAGGGCATTATTAGCAGGTGTGCTGTGTTAGTGAAGAAGGCTGGGGTATCTGGTTGAGCTCAACCAGACTTAGGGGTTCAAGGCACAACTCTTACCTCTAGATAATGTGTTAAGAAGAAAGGCTATAGGCATCCCTTTCTTTGCTGAAACCTATATTCTTTGCTTCATAAATTTGTGAATGAGCAAGACTTTTTGGGATACTTCAAGCCTCTCTTCCCAGGAGTTGTGAAGTCTCCTTCCTTGGAGGTCTTCAGGACCTGCCCAGACATGTTTCTATGTGACCTGATCTAGGTGAACCTATTTCTGCGTGGGGGTTGGACTAGATGATCTCTAAAGGTCCCTTCCAACTCTACCATTCTATGATTCTATGACTGTTCCCATGCTTTATGTTATATGGACACTGAGGGGAAAAAAACAAGTGAGTTCTCTGAGCACAAGTCCTAACTTTAAAAAGAGTCCAGCAGTGAGTTTGAGTGACGGGAGAGCAGGAGTAGGGTTGCAGACTGGGATTTACTGTTCCTAACTTGTTTCGTGAGTCTGACTCTTTGCCCTTGGTTTCTCAACAGGGAAGACTTAGAAATAGCTTTTCTTTTGTGCAGACTGTTTATGCTAAGAAAACTAAGTCCCCTTTCTCTCTCTCTTTGGATAGGTCAGTCTTTGACTTTCAGACCTGGATGATGTACTGTCTTCATTCTTCCTTGATTATCTCCTTGCTCCATTTTGCAGCCGATAACAACATACAATGTATTTATCTTTTACCCAAAGCTATTTCCCCCCTCTTATTTCGCTCTGAATTGCTTGATCCTGCACACATTGAAGCTACTGCAAATGCTTCTACTAGGGGCACAGTAACAACCCAGAGATGCACATACTCAAGCACAAAATGAATGCCACAGACTTCACTATCACTTTGCTGAGAAAGGCAGTGCAGGGTTCAAAAACATCTACTGCTGAACTTGCGTGCTTAAAGTCCAGTGGATTAACTTGAAGCAGATAACAAAATGTCATGAACTTTCCTAGGGGAGAGAAAGTTGTGAGATTGATTTGACATGAAATACTAACTATCATTATTAATTCATAGTTTGGCACATCTTAGACATTTTAAGTGAATTAATTCTGTATTACAGAATATCCTTTTCAAAACCTCAGTTTAAAAAACAACTTTTTTTTTTAAAGCCATCTGAAATCCTGATTGTGAGTATTATTAATTGTGCTGCTCTAGAAAGGTAGTAAGGTGGTGTGTAAGTCATCACAATTTGTAACATCAACAATTGTCTGAAAGTAGTGATAATGTGAACCTCAGGTAAATTACAGAAATGTGTTACGGCTGTGGATGGTTGCAGAGCTTGGCTCTGTTCTCCACCCAGATGAGGTTTCATGGACTGTTGTTTTACATACTCTTTCTGCTGTGAGAATGGAATGGTCTGGGCCCTGGCAAAAAGATTAGTATAAAGGATGCAGGCTTGAAATTCATTTAATCCTGAGTTCATGAATGTAATCGCAAAATCTTAAGGGTTGGAAGTGACCTTGGAAGGTCATCCAGTCCAACCCCCCTGCCAGAGCAGAGATCAAATGAAGTTTACTTTGACTTTTGTTTCATAAAACATCTGTGTTTTTCTTTTAGATCTGGAGAGTAAGGGAGAAGCTGCCTAAATCTAATATTCTTGGGAAATACTAACATTTTTGATTTGCCGAGCCTGAACTTTCTCTCCTTTGTCAAAATTGATTCCATAACCACCCCTGTACTCTGCTGCCCTAGTAACAGAAGGCACTATGATTAATGTGGCAAATTTCAAGAATGTGCTTACACAGCTTTTTGCAAACCACTGCTCTGCAAAAATTTGTCGCAGCACTGGAGAAAGAGATTCTCCATAATGACGTGGGCACTGATTTTGCCTAGTGACTGGAACCCAACAGGAGGGCTAGAAAAGCAGTAACTTTCCAACTACCATGAGGTGGGTGACTAACTGAGATCTAGTTCTGAATTTATTAAGTATTCTGAACATTAAGGTGGCTCAAAAATGACTGTAGGCTGCTGCTACTCTTAAACCTATGATCAGCAGCTGAGTGATGATTTGCAGGTGCAGTTTCTCCACTGAGACACAGAAAGCTGCTGAAACCACCAAGCAGGTGCTAGTTTTGGCATCAAATCCTATGCTCATAGTGTTATACTTCAGACCAGCAAACTGTGCCTGACAAGGCTACAGAAGCTGCTCTTTTAATCCTGCTTTCCTTTGAGCCAGGAAGGTTTGTGAACGTCTGCACATCTCACTTGGAGCATGGCCGTGTAGGGAGCTATTTCTTCATAAATCAGACTCTCTTGAAATGTTGTTTCTCACCAGGCAATAATACTACTGGTCATAAATAACACAAATATATTTAAATGTGACTTTAATTTGGGCACTGGTGGTATTTCAATCAGAAAGAAACAGGTTCCTAATTAGCTTGCAGGTGGAATCCTGCTCACATTAGGCACCTACATCTACTTGAGACTCAGACCTTTAGACTCCATCAGCTATGATGGGAGTTTTAAAACTTTACCTCTCATTTAGACATCTCAGTTTCATCTGGAGTAGTCTAGATTAACTAAAGTCTACATTTGGAGCTGAACTGGCTAACCAGGTGAAGAGACTCTTTAGAGTTTCAGTTTCTTGAAGTTAGAAAATTTATGGACTGTTTCCTAGCCTTTTTAATGGTAAAATATCTTATTAACATGCTGCCTGTTCCCCATCTAGGAACCTATAATCATACAATAATTGAGTGAAAATATAAGCTTTGAGTACATCATCTTTGTTATTCATTCCAGGCTTTTTTGTTTGTTTGAATTTTTTTTGTCAAACAAAGCTGGACATATTCCCAGAGAAGGAGACTCAACAACCCATCTGAGCAGCCTGTTCCAGTGCTCTGTCACCCTCATAGTGAAGAAGTTCTTCCTTGTATTTCTTTGGAACCTCTTGTATTCCAGTTTATACCCATTGTCCCTTGTCCTATCATTGGTCAACATTGAGAAGAGCCTGGCTCCATCCTCCTGACATTTGCCCTTTACATATTTGTAAACACGAATGAGGTCACCCCTCAGTCTCCTCCAAGCTGAGGAGCCCCAGCTCCCTCAGACTCTCATCGTAAGGGAGATGCACCAGTCCTTTAATCATCTTGGTGACGCCATGCTGCATTCTCTCCAGCAGCTCCCTGTCATTCTTGAACTGAGGGGCCCAGAACTGGAGACAATATTCCAGATGCTATCTCACAAGGGCAGAATAGAGGAGGAGGAGGAGAACCTCTCTTGACCTGCTAACCATACAAAATCCACCTGGATGAGTTCCTGTGAGACCTACTTTAGGTGATCCTGCTCTGGCAGAGGGGTTGGACCAGATTATCTTTTGAGGTCCCTTCTAACCTTTAAGATTCTGTGATTCTGTGATTTAAAAAATAGTTTAGTATATGTGTGTAAGAGAAAATGAGATTAGCTAAGAAAACAAGGAATTGTATTTTGGAAATAATTTAGACATTCAAAAATTCTTTATATTTTGTCCAGAGGCATATCAGGCACCTTGTTTTGCAAAAGTGGAAACGGGACCCAAAAAAAGGATGACGAAAGCCACCTCCTGTTTCTGGTTGGAGCATTGTCTTCCTAGCCATTTCCAATTGCAAGAACATTCTTATTTTTAATCTGTACGTGGGAAAATGAGATTAATAGTGACATGGAGGATTACTCAAATCCCTTTTTGTTTGGTGCAATACACAATATTTCTTAATTTATGATCAAAGAAACAGATGACCTGATGCAACAAGTCTTTGATCTCTCTTTTCTTCATATGGTAAGATTTCTGCTTACCCTTTTAACTGATTGACTGTACTGAAGATTCTTTCCATGGACATCCTCCCATGATTATATGCAACTACTTTACTCTGATTTTTATGTGTTAGTTTAACATTTAAATTACTCATATTTGCCTTTGTTTCTTCTTTGTATATATTTTTGAATGATTTGTTCACATTCCCCTTGAAATGGAAGGAAAGCTTTGAACTTATGGCTTACAAACTTATGCAAAGTTAAATAGTATTAGACTATTTTTTCCTTTTCTTTCATTCTTTAATGATGCCTTTTGGCTGACCGTCTCTGATTGAAAGCTAGCTTGCTGCAAACTTAGCCTTAATATAGTCAACAGAATCAGAATCATTACTTTAGTTTCTCATTGCTGATCTGCCTCAAGATTAGCATATTTCCCATAAAGGGTCTAATTTCTTGTAGCTGAAGGAAAGCTGCCAGTAGGTGGGTGTGATGTTTGGGTTACATTAGTCCATAAATCTTGATTTTGATTTTGTTTTGTTTTTTTTTAAGATCCAACACAAAATGTGAAGCTTTACTATTCAAATAGTGGCTGTTGCTGTGTTTGAAGATGTGAGAATGCCTCTAATTTTTATTTATTTCATTTTAAATGGAGTCACCAACCTTAGATATTTTGCATGTTTACCAGTTAGTAAGACTGCTTCAGACCATTTAGGGCCATCAGGGTCGTGTGGTTGCCTGTTGAAACCTTCCAATAAATTCTTTCAGGAAGCCAAAGGAAAAATTACAATCATAACAAATTGAAGATAAACTCTGACTTCTGGTCACACTGTGGATACTGGTACTATGACAATGCAAATGCAACTGAATATCTTAAAAAGGAAATAATTGATCTGGAAAGCTGCTCATGATCCTCATGCTGCTTGAATTCTCTTAATAGCAGTTAATTTAAGTTCTTTATTAGCCCTGATGTTTTAAAGTAATAGTTTGGCTTCAGAGGAAAAAAAACCCAATCTCTGGATAGAGATTATTAGAATGTCTACTTATCTGTCATGGAAAGAGCTTAGAGAACGCATGGGTAGTGTTAGAAGTGGATGGATTTCCATAATTGAAAAGAAAATGCAGAATAAAGTGGAAAATACCAACTACTAACCCTCCTTTAGAGCTAGAATTCCCCCTTCATTTTCATAGATCCTTGTGGAAGTGTATGTTTACAGTTGTGGGGTTTTTTTTCTGTGTACCTTGTGTTTTCTACTCAGAAGACTCCCCTAATGGATTTCTGTTTTCAGATCTTGTCACACTTGTGTGAGGTTATTAGTGACCTGCTGTGCTCTGTAGTTGTGCTTTGAATCACAGAATCATAAAATCCTTACAGTTTAAAAAGACCTTTAAGATCATTGAGTGCAACCAGTCACCTCACACTGCCAAGCCAATTACTTAACCACATCCCTCAGCACTTCATCTATGCATCTTTTGAATATCTCTAGGGATGGTGACTTGACCATCTCCCTGGGCAACCCATTCTAATGCTTAATAACCCTTTCAGTGAAAAAGTTCTTCCTAATATCCAATCTAAAGCTCCCCTGGCACAACTTGAACCCATTTCCTTGTCTTCTATTATTCATTGCTAGAGAGAAGACATTGACCTCTACCTTACTACGACTTCCCTTCAAGTAATTGTAGAGTCATCAACATTCAGATTACATTCATGGTTACATTCAGAATGAATTATAAGCTTCTCCTTTTTGCTTAGAAGCTCTAGGTATCCATTTGTATCTCAGTGCCAAAGTAATTATTGAAGTTGTTTTTATGTTGATTTTCATCTTTTGGGGAAATTGTGCCTAGCACATTTCATAACTCCAGCTATATGCCCTCATGTTCAAGACTGCCCAATTAATTAATTCTAAAATTTTATTTATTTATGCATTTGTGTTAAATAACATTATAAAATCACACAGATTCTGAATCGTGTCAGGAACAGATGATTAAAATCTACCTTCTGGGCACAAACTTGTGTGGCGCAACTTCAAGTGTGTTTCATATTCCTATAAAGAAAACCATTGATATTTTGCAAGACTATTCCTGTTGTTGGTTAATTTCAGAATATTATAAGCTTGTATGATCAGTTGCTTTTATTTGGTAATTTTTTATGGCCTTGCCTTTGTCATGAACAGCTGCAAGGTCAGGAACTTGTGATGCATCGTGTTAAAGGCTCTGATCTACCACCAATTGAAGTCAGTGGAAATGGTCCCAGTTGAGATCCGCAAGTCCTTGGGTCAAGCTCTGAAAAAATGTATTCCCATCACATATGCTGTACTTTTCTATGCACCTGTGTGTTCAGAGGACCTTCTTTACTAAATTTCTGCCAAAAATGCAGCTGACCTTTCTTTTCATCATTCCACTGGGATTAGGTCAGACCAATCATGTCATGGTTTTAGTTAGTCTTTCCTCATTAATTCAAGACACAGGAGCAGAATAACTGAGCACTCATTATCCTGGAAGGTTCAAAACTAAAGAACGTGAACGGCCTGCATTTGCAGGCAGATGCTAACAAAGACATGAACTGTGACATTTACTCAACTGAGTGTGAGGGGCTACAGTCACAGGTGTCTGCATAGATCTGTTTCTAAATATAAGCCTGTTTAGACTTCATCTGTAGTCACTGTAGATCTGGGTAAAAAGGCCAGAGGGAGCCAGGAAGCAATTCACATAATTTCAAAACAGATATCACCATTCAGTCAGATGAATCAGATGTATCCACAGTCTGTAATGGAAGTTTCATTGTCCATCTCAGAAGTAGGTGCTCCCCTCTAGAGCAAAGCAGGATTAATTCTGCCTGAGTTACCCCAACCAAACTTGTTTCCCTTACCCTTGAAGTACTTGAGAAAATCTGTTAAGAGTACTTGATGGCTTTGCATCATGCAACTAGTTTTTCCAGTCCTAAACTTAGACCTTGATCCTTTTGAATAAGACATTTCCCAGATTCAGAATAAAGAATTATTTCTGTCCCTAAGGAGCTTACAAGCTGACTGTAAAGGAAAATATCGTATTACAAGCAGAAAAGTATACAAGGAAAGATGGGGTATAAATGAACCCCCTGAAGACAGAAGGGAAGAAATTGCATAGGGTATTTATATTTGTGATGAGCTTGGAAGATCAAACCAATCATTTCATAAGATCATTTAAAAAACATATGTTGGAATTACAACCCTTGTAAGACAACAAAAAGAAAAACATTTTCTGAGGAAGCACAGGTCAGAAACAGAATGTTGTTATGCTAGCTTGCCTACTCTTTTTAATTGGCTTTATTATAAATGTGGCTTAGCTTGTCTCTGAAAGCAGATATATCTCGCTTCTGTCTCAAAAGAAAGAAATGATTCAAAACCAGACCAAATATCACAGTTGTATCAAAGCAATTTATAATCTAGTGTTTACCTCCAGCCACATGCCACTTAACTGCTAGCAACTTGAGCTTCAAAAGGCTTCTTTAAACCATATTTATTTTGCAGACTAGCTTATTTTTATAAAGGTATTAAATGAGCTATAGTGATGTAACAACACGGCCAGATATCATTGCAAACAATGACTGCCTACTGTCTTAAGGTATTGACAAGGTCTGGTGCAGTCTAATGAAAAAACTTATTTCAGCAAATTATGTGTCAGATTCTATTACTTTGTTGTTAGAATGGAAACATGAAGTGAAGAAGATCAATACTAATTGGCAGGAGAGAGAAGTTCACATTACTTCTTGAAAAGAAAGAAGAGAAATGTTTGACTTGCATTGCATCAATATTATTATTTTATTGTGGTGGAGAAAAAACTTGATTAAAAAAAATCTGTTTGTTTCCTGTTTCCACAATGTACCTAGTTTGCTAATACAAATAGTTTTATAAGTTCTGACACTTGAGTGTCTTTGTTTTACCTGAAACTTTCTTTTCCTATCCATATTAAGTGTTCCTGCCTTTCTCATTCTACAGTCAATTGTTTTCAGTCTTTTCAATTATTTTCCTGGTCTCTTAAGGAAGTTATGAGTCTCTAAAGGTATGCTTAGAAGCATTTCTCTGTTTCAGTGCACACAGGAATGTGAGAAAGCTTGGGAGTGAGCTAACCTGTGCCAGATTTAGTGGGGTTCAACTGATGTACTGGAAGTTCATTTCCAGCCTGCTGACCATTTTATTTCAGTAATCCTTTACTTACCTCAGTGGGCAACCACAAGTTTTGAAGTAGTACCTAACTCCATTGTTTTCATGTCACAAAATCCGTATTACTTTTCCAGTCTCTTGTTGTCTTGAATTTCTATGTTATGGATCAAATATATGAAAGAGAATTAAAAAAGTTTTCTCTATTTGAGTTCATAGATTTTTATGAATATTATCCTCTCAAAAGAAAAAAAACCTAACAACGAACCACTAGACTTTTGTCACATAAGAACTGAGAGAGCATGCAAAGCTGAACAACTTGTAAAAATGAAGAATGAGATATCTCTGCCTCATCTGCATGAGGAGAGTGGTCTGGTTTCAGCTGACAAGTTGCTGACAAAATGTCCCCTGTGGAGGAGATATCCCCAGTAGTATCAGGTGACAAAAGGCAGATATATACCACTTCCCTTCTTGACAGGAGAAACCTACTCGAAACCTACTCGAAACAAGAAGAAGATGGCAGTTCTGTATGTCCACTCTCCATTGACCATTCTTGACTAACTCAATGGTGTAAATTAGAAACTAACTCGTCAACAGTGTCCTCTTCTATGCACCAAGTACTTGCAGAAAAGTCTTATTCAAGGTCAGGAAAAGAGCACTGAATTCCCCTACGACACCAAAGGAAAAGCCTTACTGTCTAGGACAACTATCAGGATAGTTCAGAGAGATGTAAAAGCAAGCAAGCACCTTTCTTGTCCTCATCTGGACTATGTTCACCCCATCTCTGCCCTCAAGAAAAATAAGTGGAGTCATGTCTCACTGTCTGTTTTCCCTTTGCAGAGGGCAGGGCTGAGAGCCAAAGATGCCTGACTTGCTTTTGGCAAGTGGCCTGCATAACCACACTTTTTTAGATAAGAATACAGGTGTGGACAGTGTATGTGTGTATGAAATACAGGAAAGTGTCTGGGGGGCATTAGTCCTGAACCGATCAAGTAAAAGAGGAAGATGTCCATCAGTCTGATCAACAAGTAACCAGGAAATTTCACAGGAACTTTAGAAATGAAGGAGTAAGACTGAAAAGATGTATGAAATAAGAGAAAAAAAAGAACAAAATTTTTAATAGCAGCAGAGATATTTGAGTGGAAACAATTGGAGTTAAAACATACCAGAAGCTGCCCTACTATCATCTCAACCTTTGATCAGTGGGATGGAGCAGCCAGCCCATTAGACCCTGTGAGCAGTGTTCAACTGGCTAGAGGGTTGCCAGGTGCAGCAAGTATGGACCTGCCCCACACACATGTGTGTTTAGCCTTATGGTGGGCTTTCTCACTGGCATGCAGATGAGTGAGTTATAGGGAGTGGCAAGTATTCATCCTGAGTTTATAGTTTACTGTTTACTAGTTCATTATTTGTTTTTAAACTAACAGATCTCTTCAGTCTTGAATTGATTTAAACTGTGGAAACTGAGTAGCTTTTCCCTGTGTGAGATTTCATGCTGAGCATCAGGTAAATGCAGCAGAAGTGATATGCACTTGGAAGCAAAGCAGAGAGGGAAGGTGTTTGTTGGCCATCAGGAAAGAGGTAAAGGCTCTACATACTTGTATCATCTGCCTTCTACTCCACAGTCTTTTAAGCTTGTCTCCCTTGGTGGAGATGATTTGTAGAGAACTCAGCAAGATGAATGTTTCTAAGAACAGTTTGTCTTCCTCCTTCAGGCTTGTCAGTGGGAGTGAGGTCTGGGACTTGTGCTGAAAATTGTTTTGGAAGGAGGAAAATCAGGGCAGAAAACAACATTGGGAGATATTAGATACCTCATATACCCCGGGTAAATTTAATTTCAAGATGCAATCAACCCATTAATACCTGCTTTTTGGGCAAATGGGCAGCAGACTCATGAGAGAACAACTTAACACTCAGCAGGTCCTAGAACTGGAGGTTCAGGATGTATACATAGGAGAACCACTCAATAACAGTGATCATAAGGTACACAAATTTAGCAGCAGTACTGAGAGGGAAAATAGAGGATATCCCTCACAGTAGAATGACACATTAGAAAAGAAAAGCTACCCTAAAATAAGGAAGCTTGTAAAACAGACATTTAAAAGGAGCAGGTAATGAGGTAAAATGCTATTAAAATATATTATAGTGGAAACTTAGGGCCTAAGAGGACTATTCCCACACCTCAAAGCTAGTATAGCTGAGCAGAAAAGGAGGATATTCAAAGTGAAAAGAAGCCTACAGCCTTAAAAGTGGAAGTGGTATCCACTTGAAGAAAATAATGGACTGTAGCAAATTAAACTGTTAAAGAAGTTTTCTCTCTGTTAAACAAAGGAATTTTTGTCTCTTTCCTGTTGAAAACACATATGTTAATAAATGAATATTTTAGCACTTTATTAAGAATCTCAAATGATATTTAGTAGGATCTGTCATGCTCATCAGATTCAGAAATTGTAAAGAAAAAAGGTTAATGGTAGGGGAGCAAATTTTGCAGAGGATATGAAATTATTCAGGAAACTGAAGTCTAAAGCTGCTATGCAGAGATGCAGGAAATTCATTGCTGAATGACTGGTTGAAGATCAAATGATATTCCGGGCTGATAAATGGAAATTAATCTAAATGAAAGAAGAAGAATTTTAATCTATCTCTCTGTGTTTAGTGGTAGACATACAAACACAGTATTATCACACAGAAATGAGACTTTGGGGTCATTTGCAACAGTTCTCTAAAAGTGGTGATGGAAATTTTTTGTCAGCAAGGCATATGCACAGTACTGCTGTGGTAGAGTGTTAAATGAATAGTTCTGAGAAAACCCACACAACAAAAAACCATCCAGATGGGTGATTCAAAAGTGCCATAGTATGGTAGTTACTCTCAAAAACTTTTTTGGGGGAAAAAGAAAAGGAAGAAAAAAAACTCCAGAATTTGGTTCAAATGAATTAGAACAGGATGCAAAAGTCACCAGTGAATTTCCACTCTCTTTCTTCTTGTTTTCAGTAAACCTTTCACTTTTGATTCAAAAGCTCATTTGGTGATGTAATTACTTTAGTGCAGTGATGTGATGAGGAGGATGGCTGAGTAGCTGCCTTTAGATTTACTGCAAAGCAATAAGCAATATTACTGCTGAATATTCTTGGAAGGATTTACCTTTCAATATATTCTTTAATTCTTCTCAAACTGCTTACTCATATACTTCTTACCAGCACCATTGAGTGACCTAAAAGTGCCATTTTTGTGATGAAATATAAAAGCTGAAAAATATTAGGTTCAAATGGGCTCTTTTTTTTTCCACTTAAGAGAAAATCTTCTCGATCTTAAAGTACAAAGTTTTCAGATAGGGATACAGTGCTCCTTTATCTGTGACATCTAGCACCTCATACATGTCTTAAATGTTCTTCATAGCTGATTTTGTGTACACATTTTCTGTCATTTTTCTGTTGCCATTTTATCTCTTTTCCTATGGAGATGATATTGCAGCTTTAATATGTTTGAATTATTCAAATATCTGCTTCTACCTTCCTAGCTCGGAGTATAGTGAACCTTTTGGTTTTGTTTTGCTTATTCCTTTTTCCTGCACAGTATTATATCATTCTAGTATAGCTCAAACAAATACCATTAGTGTGAGCTCTTTTTTCCTGTTGACAACATTTGGTACAAAGTGCCCCTGAAATAAGTTCCAAATTGACATTAAAGTTCACTGATGTCAGTTCTTCTTCTTATACCAAACTCTGGATCATTTGTTCTGCAAAAGGAGGGAAATTTCAATTTTTTCTGACTTTCATTCTCATGACAATACTCCAAAGGTTGCTTACTGTCATGATTATTCTACATGCTATTGTAGTGAGACTGGGCCATATTTAAGTTAAACTGTCCTAGAAATATTACAATCTCTTAGATCACTTTGGTTTCAAAAACTTATTGGCAGAGTCTAAATTTCCAGTGAAAACAGTGAGAATTGTGGAGAAGAGATTTTAGTAGTCTTGGGAGCTAAAGCATTTCAATGTGGGACCATCCTTCCCATGCTTGTACTCCCTCCTTCTGTCATTCATCTCTTTCTAAGTTCATGCAGCAAATAAAACCATTTCAGAATGGGGCACAATTAGATATTTGGACGACATCTGTCTTCTGTCTCACAAGACCCTAACCTGCCTCCAAAACACAATTCGTTCATTAGTGCCGTGAGGATTCTGTCTGAAAATACACAAGCTTTCTTGCAATTCTGGCAATTCCTCATTTTTGGCTGGCACAGCCTTCACAGCACTCTGTTTCCAGACAAGTTCTGAGGTGATGTTTATTTTTGTGCAGACCCTCAAACTTTTAAATTAGCAGACACGAGCTTGTTTTATTTTCAGTTGTTGGCATGAAATTCCATGGAATCCTGTGATTCTAAAGCAATTTTGGACCCCCTGCATGCATGGGTCAGTCCTGACTGCTGCTCACTCTGCTACCAAACACCTAAATGGGGCGGGAACTCTCCAGCCTCTGCTCCCAGTATCTGCATCCATATCCAAACAAGGCAAGGAAAGGAGCCTGACAGAAGTGTGTGAGGTCAGAAGCCAAGCACTGGAGGTCCTGCAGTAACTCACCATCAAGTGAGGCCCCTGAGGCACTGCCCCTCTTCATTTGCCAGCAGCAGCTGAGAACCAAAATGCAGGTGTCGGGTTAATTTCTCAGGGAACATTTTCCATTCCCAGATGGCTCTAACCCTGATGGCTTCTGCGCCTCCCTTTTCTCCACACCACCTCTGCCCTGCCATCCTGCTCATGGCCTTTTCCCTTGTCCAATTCCTCAACTTTCCTTTACATCTCTCCTACAGAGGTCTTCTCTCCTCAGATCCTATCTGCACTGTTTTTGTCTCTCATTCTCCATCACTCCTTATGGCCAAGTCTCTTGTCTCAGCAACTTCTCCACTCCAAAAACTCCCTCTGTCCCTATGGTACCTGATCTGAGCATCTTTCTCTCCTCTCCAGATTTACTTTCAGTGGAGTGCCCTTCCAGATGGGAGATCACAAGAAAAGCAGTCCTCAACTCTCATTTTTTTGTGTCAGAGTGAAGTCCGTGGTCAAAGTTCCCCTCAGACACTTTAGTGAGGATGGAGCAAGCAAAATCCAAAGTGGGTCCTTGGCACATTTAACTGCTAATCTCCAGCTACTCACTGCTGATGTGTGGAAGCAAGTTTTTTTAAAAGCTTAAAGGCTGAGTAGTATTTCCATGGGGACATAAGGGCTTAAACTTTGCAGCGGGGTAACCCTCAAACTTCATACCATACTTTGCAATGGGGTAACTCTCATACCAGGTCATGTCAGATGAGTTATTATAGAATCTATAATTCTATGATTCTATGATACCTCACCTGACACGACCTGCACTCCGCAGGCTGCTGCTTTCTCAGCCGCTCCGGTGCTGTGGCTGATATCCCCTGTTTGCCAATGGCAAGCCCAAGGAGGACATCCTGTCACAAATCAAGGACATCCAGAAATGGAGACCCAGTTAACCTTTGACTATTGCAGTGGGAGACTTGGAAAAGTAAAAGTGTCAATCGGGAACATACATTGCATCAATCTGAGAGGGAACAGGCAAGATCAATTATAATGGAAAACAATTGTTATAGCAACTGAATATGTAACAGTGCCAAACAAAAGCTATTGTACTCCAAACTGCTAATATAAAACTAAATACACAGAACCAATGAGACGTGCCTGTTTGAAATCTATTTGACATAAATGCACCTATTTTTGTTGTGGTTAAATTCCCAGAAGCAGATTTATTTTGAATATCAGACAATTAGTTAACAAACTTATTTACAATTTCTTTTCTAGACACCTGAAGAATTTTTAGAACAGGGCGGTTTAGTTGAATAAAGTGTGTTCCAGCACACAGATTTTGGAAATATTGTAGTGAGAAATATTAGATAAGGCTCCTTCTTTGCCAAGGAGGCAATTTATTCAACCAAACCTTTTTATGATAATATAATCTTCTCTTTTCCATATTCATACAAAAACGAATGAAGACATCAAGGTACTGAAAGCATTTTACTAAAATTCTGTTCTTAATCACAGTGGTCACATATATTATTTTCTACATAAATTCTTGTATGTGTGCTAGACCACTGGACATTGAGAGTATGGTCTGACTGTAAGAGATTAGTTTTTCCCATGCTTTAGCTTTTGAAGCCAATTTGAAGAGGATACATTTTTGCTTCTTTAACTCAAGCTTCTGAAAAATGACAGCCTGCGCATGCTTTGGGATTTCAGTTATTTGAACCTAGGCCAGCACACATCAAAGCTTCAATTAGTCAGTGCATGTGAGAAGCTGCACAAAATGGTGAAAAGCTTTCCTAGGGATAGAATAGTATTATATCTTGGTGTGCTTTCTTAAATAACTATTGCAGTTCCACATATTTGCAGATTGATTTATCCTTATAACGTAGAACCTGGAAAGGCTTTAAAGCCCACTATTGACCAGCAAGAATTTCCCACCTTGCTCTTAGCCAAGTGTGTTTTACCTCCCAGGACAGTAGACACTATCAATTTTGTCAAAGAAAAGTGAAACAGCATCTCTTTGTCAGGTACCTGAGGTCCTTGGCAGCACCATGCTGTGCATAGCCCCATTCCTCAGTCCCAGATCTCTCTTTTTCCCTCCATGCATTGGAGAATCCATGGCAGTCAGAAGCCTGTCTCTGCTGAGCCTGTGCACTGGGAAAGGAGACAGAATTTCTTGTAGAGTGAATACTGTGCTCTATGCTGGTCACTACTACTTGATGGTACCACCTTGAAGATTTTCCAGCCTTCCTGTCAACTGGAAAGCCAATGGTGACTTTCAAGAAGCTGGGCAAAGTGGTGGTAGGGCAGGTTAATGAAGGATGCCCTTTACAGGAAGGTGACACCTATGTAGGGTTTCACAAAATCACAGAATCTTGAGCTGGTCACTTGTTTTTTCTTTTATTATCAGTGCTCTACTCAACTCATCTCAAGGTAATTATTGTGCAAGTCAGACCTGAAAATTAACTCCAGCAAATTTCTTAAACCATATGTTCATCTACACAGCAACCTGTTCTGTGTTTCTATATAGCATCCATTTCTACTGCAAGGAAAAAAGTAATTTTGTAAACAGCACAGCTTGTACTTTCTTCTTTTCTTTGTATTTCTGAAATTGTTTCTTCTGCTATCTACTCTATTTCTCTTGTGAAGTGTGAAGTAGCTCACATTGAAAATCTTGATTGTATCTTTGAAATATAGTTAAACCTTAGGCTAAAGAAATTATAGATACTTTTGGAGAATGGCTTCATTCTTGATCCTGTCTGAACTTTGGATTTTTGGGGACACATCAGCTATTTCTCATCTCTTACTGAAACTGTGTGTTCATTGGTTATATGGCATTTCTTTCTTGTCCATGACAAAATACAGGGACAGCAAATATTCCTGAACCTCTGATGATCTGTCATTAAAATGAAATTTTAAGTATGGTTCAAAGGATGGATGAAAGTTTACTTTGCTAGAAGCAACAAAATTATTTAGAATTCATCCCATCAATAACTTTTCAGGGCTGGTAACCAGGAAACCAGCCTACCAGCTTTGATGCAAACAGTACATCACCAAAAAATCCCTTGACATTAAAAAAGTCACCATAACAGAAAGTGACTTGCCTCTTGGATTTTTAGTGTTAGAGCAAACTTCTCTAGTGCACTACTGACTGTGCTTTGAAATCTAACCTGATCATCTTTTTGAAAGTCTTATTCTTTAGGAATGTCCTTGTTTCACTTGTACTCATTATATGCTCCCCTAAGCTCCATATATTCACTGGAGTTCCTGCAAGTTCACAGCCTTGTGAAAGAGAGGAGGAGTTACCTGAGGTCTCTGAAGAGTCTCAGAATAAGGGGCTCACATAGCTAAATGCATTGCCTCTCTTATTGCATGAAGGACAGTTTGAACCTTTTACGATCTGAATTTAGAGACTCATTTTAAAAGACTCACATCTATTGCTCATGTTTTATCTCCATTTTCACAATGTAGTGGCCACAATAGCATCAGTATAGTTTTTGTAAGGATGCATTACTCTTGAGCAGTCTTTCCTCCAACACTGTGGATATTTTTCTATCTGCAGTATTTTTCACTTCATGTAAGATATTCATTATCACCATCACAAAAATATTTTCTTCTGTGTTCATTTTGGATATGTCCCTCTTCATCCTTTCTAACCTCAGTGTCTACATGCCAGTCCAACTGCAAAAATGAAAATATGTAGATGTAAACCATTCTTCTGTCACTAGTATCATTCTTCTTGAGAAACCCAACAGAGAGATCAGAAAGCTTGTTTTTCTGCTTCTACGATTTGCATCAAAAAAGCTCTACTGGTGGCTTTATGAAAGGCATTCCAGGGTACCGCTTGAGGGAGAACAAGTCAATTGAGGGAGGAATATAAAAATAAATAAACCGATTGTCCTCAAAAAGCTGGAGACCTTTTTGAGCCAAATATTTTGTGAGATTTGTAATATTCAGCTAACTCCTATTCTTCTTGTCATTATTGTACCGCTTAATTTTTAATGTGCTATGGGGAAAAAAGTATAATGCTGAACACTGGTGAGAGATGGATTTTTGAGGTTTTTCTACTAGGACCTTGAACTGAAAGTATCAGGGTACCTGATAAAGTGGATCCTATTAACTTTTTGTTCCATCTCTTTCAGAAGGCTGTTTGGAAAAAAACATCCACATGGAAATCAAAGTTGGTTTGCAGGTGCAGCCATCACACATTCAAATTCAAACATCATCTAAGGAACAAAAACTTTATGAGCAATTTCTGAGGCTTGTTTTTGGTCTGCCTGTGCTAGGTTTTTGCTCTGAATATAAAATGTGTATATAACTTGTGCTGTTACTAATAAAGTTATTTTTTGTAACAAATATACTCATCCATAATTAATAAATTGCGATCCATAAAGAAAACCAGTGCAAATGACAAGTAGTAGGAATGATGACTCTACTGCAACTGGGTTTAGTGTAACAGAATCACAGAATGGTAGGCGTTGGAAGGGACCTCTAAAAATAATTTAGTCCAACCCCCCTGCTCAAGGAGATCCACGTAGATCAAGTTGCACAGGAATGTGTTCAGGTGGGTTTTGAAAACCTCCAGAGAAGGAGACTCCACACCCTCCCTGGGCAGCCTGTGCCAGGGCTCCCTCACCTCAACAGTAAAGTTTTTCCTGAACTGGAACTTTTGGTGTTCCAACTTTGTTCCATTAACCCCTTGTCCTATCACTGGACATTATAGAAAAAAGTGTTGTCCCATCCTCTTGATAGACACTGTTCCAATACTTGTAAATATTAATGAGATCCCCCCTCAGTCTCCTCCAGGCTTGTCCCAGTTCCCGCAGCTTTTCCTCATAAGGAAGATGCTCCAGTCCCCTGATCATCTTGGTGGCCCTGTGCTGGACTCTTTCCAGAAGTTCTCTGTACATCTTGAGCTGGGGAGCCCAAAACTGGACACAGGACTCCAGATGAGGCTTTACTACGGCAGAGTAGAGCAGGGGGGGAGAACCTACCTTGAACTGCTGTCCACATTCTTCTCAATCTATCCCAGAATGCCATTGGGCTTTTTGGCAATGAGGGCACATTGCTGGCTCATGTTTAGTTTATTATCAGCAAGAACTCCCAAGTGTCTCTGAGAGAGTGTACAGAAGAGAAAAAAGAGGAAAAAACATAAATGGCAGAATTTGAAAATAAATTAATTGAACTTCTTCTTAGAAGCACATAGTTCCTTCAGACATAATCAATGTATAGACTGCTGTTACTCTGGTTACTCTTCAGGTTACTCTGGATATGGGTGGAACTGCACATACATACAAAAAATAATTAAAAGGAACAAAATACAGTGCTATCTTTTGAGCCCTTCAACATGAAATATAAAACTAACTATTCCCTTGAGCCAAGCATCCACTCCAGAAGAAGCAGCATAAAGAGCAGGGACAGCAAATAAGCTGATACAAATTCTGCTGTGATAAGTGACTCTCAGACACACAGGTCATTTTTCAAGTGAAATCTAATGGAGAGATTAAAAAATAGCAAACATCAAGGTTTGGGTGCAGGATTTGAACAAAAAAACAGTGCTAACACTCTACCAGTCTTTGTATACAAAAAATATCAAGGGTTAGCAGAAATCTGTGGAGTAAAATGCCCAAACAATTACTGAAAGATAACCAAGCAAGAATGATTATTTATGTTTTCTGATAAAAAACTATTGGCATCTAAAGACCAAAGGAGAAATAAAGAATAAACATATCTCAGTAAAACTGAGCAATGAAAAGATTTTTAAAATATTTGGTTTTTACTTGAAAATTGGATTGAGGTTGAAGTACAAGACACTGCACTTCTGTGAATCATTGTGGTTCTTGGCTGTCAGTGAGAAGAGCAAATGGACAATGTTGGCCACTAAGTACGAGAACTGTCTGGGTAGAGCAAAACTTTGCTGTTGAGGGCACTTGTTAACAATGTCCTGTGCTTGAAAATATCAGATTTTTTTTTTTTTTACCTATTTTCTTATATGTAGTAATTATTTTTATCAGCTGCCATTTAGGAAAAATGTAAATAATACACCACTAGCCCAGTCCAGCAATCGAAATTTCACCCAACTGAAAAGGGGACAAAACTAACAGTTGCTGTGGATTTTTCTGGTGCTTATCTCACTTGTTTCTTCTGCATTTTGATTTGTTGTGAAAGAGCTACTGATGATTTAAACACAGATGTCTAAGCGCGGCTTCCTTCTGCATCTGAATGTTAGAGAGGGAAATGTTCACTCGTGCAAGTTAAAATGGGTTCTATCCATGGAGAGATAATTTTAAATCTTTATACATGCAGTCATTCATCTGTAAGCATCTGTCTGTATCTTGCAAGTGCAGCTCAGATGGAAAAATTAAAGAGTGTGTCTCCCACATTGCTGGAATTTTAACTCCTCACAACTCTCTAACTCAACTTCAGAATCTGATTTCCTTCCATCTCCAACCCTAGCAAAATAAAGTTTTACAGTCCACAGAATTTAACATCAGGCTCTCATATCATCTCCCCAGCATCTCTTCACTTCTGAAAGCTCAGAATGTTAATAAAGGAGATGACTTTCATGCAGACAAGTTCCTTTAAGGACCTGCAAGTAGGCATTTTCTCTTTCTATCACTCTCCAGCACATGCTCTGCATTTTTATCCTCATTATCATTTCTTTTTCCCAAGAGCAAATGGTGTAATGCTACTGGAAGCTGCCTAAACAAACTCAAAATAGCTTTTCTACAGTGCATCTAATAAAGGATAATCTGTAAAAGACCTACAGTATGCTACTTTTTTAATCATTCTTTAAAGATCAATGAAGAATAATACCATTCCTACCAAGAACTATACTGTGAATTCATTTTTCCTAGGAAAATATTTATTCTCTATGCTAAATCTTTTTTTTTCCCCAATAGATTCCAGTGATGTTATTGGCCCACCTGCAGTTAGACTCAAAAATAAAAAAAAATAAGTGTCTGCTAAGTCTTGGTGATACCAGAGCCACATGCAAAATTAGTTCTGCAACAAGCCATGGAAGAAACTTAGATGTGGGGTAGCAACTGATATTATAATAATTTCTTCCATTCATTGACATTCATTAACACTCTTGATCAATTATGAATTGCCTTTGAGTCTTAACAACATAAACTGGAAGAACATGTAATCACATGAATACGATCTGCCAGAATAAGCTCAGTCAGGGTGTAGAGAGATATCATGAGGAGATACTTGTAGTTCAGAGGCATTTCTATGAAGTCTGAGCAGTAGCCAACATATCAGCACAATATGATAGCATTTTGTCTACTGAAATACAGCCTCAGCTCAGCTGAAAACATCGAAAGAGCTTAGTCCCAGCATGGTCACTTCTGTCTGTGCTTTGTCACTGTCAGGAAGAACCAAGAATCTTTTGCTCCCATCTCTAATGTCCAGTTTTAAATCCTTGCAATATCAGTTGCAGTCTCTTGATCAGCTTTAATGGGGTGTTATGAAGATCCTTATAATAAATTGCTGTCCCTGCTGTGTTTAAGTCTTGCCTATTTAAGTGACTACATATAGTTTTAACTTTCAACACTCCCTTTGCTGTTCTGAGTAAATATAATGTGAATAGTTCTAACACCTGGAAACAAGCATCTGAGCCATACCATGTGTCATAGAACAAGCACTGAGACAATAATGGTTGTTTCCCGTGACAAAAAATGATGATAGGAGTATATAAATTACCACATTGAACCATAGAGTAGCTTAGTTATGCTATTAATCTGTGACACAGATCAGCATCAAATTTAGGGAGGTACTTGAAAACCAGCAACGTAAAATCTAGAAGTAATTTTTCTGACTGCTGTCATCAGATATTTTACTTATGCCGGAAAACTTATGGATAAATATTTATTACATGCGTAGCTGATCTATATGACTTGGCAATATCTTTCTACTTGTATAAATTTCTCATCTTTTTTTCTAAATTCTAATTATGCTCGTGGCCTTAAAGATGGTGGGTAGCAATTCTTGAGGAGCAATGCTCAAGTAATCATTATACCATCAAGTGAACCCAATAGCAGGCAAATGATACCATTCTATGGCAGAAGTTTAATGCAAAGCATGGCAGTAAACATATTTATTTTTATTTCATTTCTCTTAATCTTAGGCTCTGAAATTCCCATGCAGGAAAATATATACAAAGACTGACAGCACTGTCGATGTTATTACTCTTCTTTATGTGGAAGATTATCTTGCCAGCCAGTTATTACTGTTGTTAGCCTTGACTAGGACTTAATCACTCAAGATATAACAGTGACATAGCACCTTTCCAGCCACTGTGTGGAAATGAGTATGCCCAATTCAAAACAGTCAACATAATTTTGATTTATTAAGAGAGTCAGGAGTTGCCAACCTTCTAAACACAAGGGTATCCCTGGGTACAAATATTTCAATAGCTATCACTGTTTTGCATTGTATTGCTCATTAGTCAGTGGAGCTCTGCCTTTAGTGAAGCAGGCTGAATATCCAAACAGTACAATACAGCACAATGAAGAACAAGAGTATTGTCTGAATATTTCACAGAATTGAGACCCTAAATTAGCAGGAACGTTACTGCAAAAATTGTGTTTTGATCAAAATTTGTCATATGGATGCACACATTAGCCAGTCTGGCTTCCAAGGCTCCAAAATCATGACTGAAAGATCTGGTCATGTTTGGTAATGGTGTTGTGTTGTATGTACAGCCACTTACACTTAACACAGATATAGAGATGCCACACAACACACACAATCATAGAAACATAGAATGGTAGGGGCTGAAAGGACCTATAGAGATCATCTAGTCCAAGCCCCTTCTAAAGCAGAGTCATAGGAAAGCTCAGACAGTGTGGCTTAGATGAGTGGACAGTGAAGTGGATTGAGAACTGGCTGTGTGGCAGAACCCAGAGGATGGTGATCAATGGCACAGAGTCGAGTTGGAGGCCTGTGGCCAGTGGAGTTCCACAGGGATCAGTTCTGGGGCCAGTCTTGTTCAACATCTTCATTAACGATCTGGATGAGGGGACAGAGTGTACCCTCAGCAAGTTCCCTGATGACACCAAACTGGGAGGACTGGCTGATTCCCCAAAAGACTGTGCTGCCATTCAGCGGGATCTCAACCGGCCTGAGAGTTGGGCAGAGAGGAACCTCCTGAGGTTCAACCAAGGCCAAGTTCAGAGTCCTGAATCTGGGAACAACCCCATGCACCAGTACAGGCTGGGAGTTGAACTGCTGAAGAGCAGCTCTGCAGAGAGAGACCTGGGAGTGTTGGTTGATAATAAACTGACCATGAGCCATCAATATGCCCTTGTGGCCAAGAAGGCCAATGACATCCTGGGATGCATCAAGAAGAGTGTGGCCAGCAGGTTGAGAATGATCCTCCTCCCTCTCTACTCTGCCCTGGTGAGGCCTCATCTGGAGTTCTGTGTCCAGTTCTGGGATCCGCAGCTTGAGAGGGACAGGGAATTTCCAGAGAGAGTCCAGTGCAGGGCCACCAAGATGATCTGGGGACTGGAGGATCTTCCTTATAAGAAAAGGCTGTGGGATCTGAGACTGTTCAGCCTTGAAAAGAGAAGACTGAGGGAGGACCTCATTAACATATGTAATTAACGATGGATGTCAGGAAGATGAGGCAATGCTTTTTTCAGTTGTCTCCAATAAGAGGACAAGGAATGTCTGAATTGTTACTGGAAGTCTGGTTTACTTTTTATGTATGTGCACATATGTGTATAAACTGCAATCTTAACTTGATTTCGACCTCTACAATTGACCTCTTCTTATTCCTGATAATACAAAAATTCTATGTTAAGGATGAATAAAACTGAAATTCCTGTGAAAACTTGCAAGAGTTTCAGAATATCTTATTCTATAAAAACATCAAATCAAAACCTTTATTGATATTTTGCTTCAAATAGGCAAACTGGGTAGTGGGTGAGAGTGACCAATAAATCTGTCTTTCATTCTAAACAGAGATTTTGCCCTTGAGCTGAGATTCTTTTCCTTTTTTTTTTTCACAAGAGATACACTTCTACCACAAAGTCTTGTTCCTAACAGATTTGCAGCAAAACCTCATCATTTGCAAGGAGAAAGATTTTACTCAGAGTATGTTTACACTTAAAGGGCTGAAAGCTACTGAAAAAACCAAAAAAACCTACATTTAACAAGGACTCCCAACTAAGGAGCAAAGGATTTGTCTCTAACAGCATTTGATTTAAGATTGATTTGCATTTTCAGGTGTTAATTTCCTGAATCATCTCACCCGTCATTTCTCCATATTCTAGTCATAAGCAGATGATAATTATAATTACATACTTAGAAAGGAGTTTGTTAAAATTGTGGAGAAAATGCAGGAAATATGTGTCAAATCGTTTTACTGCTGACCATTTGATACAAGATGCAAAAAATTGTCCTTAAATTTTCTAGGAAAAGATTTGTCTAAAAACTTGCCTGAGCTCTTCAGAAAAATGGGCGTTTCAGCTCTGATGGCTCTATTGCAGCTTCTTCCATGTCTTTCCAGCATCTTTTCATTTTTATGAAATACTCATGTCTCCTCATTTTTAGAATTTATCATGGTAAGCATCTAATTTGGTTATCGTTGTTATCATCATTCAAATTCCACTGATTAGGTAATGTCTCATACAAATAATTAAGCTAGGCAGATGTATTTTGCACCCTTTATGCCTTTGTTGTTTCTCCCACATAGCCTTGTCAATATCTGTATTTGCCTCTCATCTCATAGACTTTTTTTGTGAACCACTTTCTACATTCATGACACTAACTTTTCCAAGTAAAGAATTTTAGTAAAGAAGGGGAAAATGGCTCTAAAAATCTTCTCTCACATACAATAGGAGAGAATTTTTTCCAAGGGAAAGACTAAAATCAGGCCCAGAAAATTGTGTGCAATCTTTTAGGTTTAAAGATTTCTCACATTTAAAGTCATACCTTATAATTTTGAACTGATTGAAACCTGTCACATTCCAGTCTTGCTTCAGGAAAGCATGCACTGAAATGGAGCAACATAAAAGAAGCTTTTCCAATGACATTTCATCCCAGCTAAAGTGAGGAAGCACTGGAAATCTAAAAGCCGGGGTGTTGTTTCTGAGACTAATTGTAAAAATCAAGCGTGTTATACACTTTGAGATCTGCAGAAGTGCCTGAGCTTTTGAGATCTGACAAGAACACAAAATGATCTCCAAACCTGCAGATGAACTTTGTGAAATTCAGCTTTCATTAATAATCTCTTTCGGTATCATCTAAATTGCTTTTTGTTTTTCCTTTGCTACATCAATGAATTGGCCAGAAGTCATTGTATTTTACATAAAATCCTCCTTCTCTGCTACCTCAAAGCTGTGCCTTGCCTTCTGCAAATTCTCATGGATGTTTTCAGTTCAAAGATGTGAGTTTTAGATTTCCATTAAAGTTTGACAGCACTTCCACAGTTAAATGTACCACCATGAAGATGAACATTTACATTCGAGTCACCAGGCCTACCATTAACAGCAACAGCTTGAAATCCTACCGAAATGGTATTAAATGACTCCAAATGTGTGTTGGAAAAAACTGGAGCTGTAAACAGATTGTGCTCCCCTCTAGTCTTCAGCTCTAGCTTGTAAAGCAGCAGCAACATGAATTGTCCTCTACAGGAATGAAAAGCAGCAAAGGACAGATGATTGAAGTTTGAAGCGCCTTTAAATCTGCTCCAGCTGTCACTAAGTTTTTCTGATTCCCTGCTGGTGGCAATTTCAACCATAGCAGAATGCAGCAGTGGCTTTGTCACAAGAGTTAAGAACTAACAAACAAAAGAGCATTTTGTAAATCTGAAAACTTAGTGTGGACATAAAATTTCTTGACTGTGAGGGTGATGGAGCACTAGAATGGGCTGCCCAGATGCATGGTGGAGTCTTCTTCTCTGGAGACATTCAAAACACACCTGGAGGAGCTCCTGTGTGACCCACTCTAGGAGGTCCTGCTCTGGAAAGGGGGTTGGAGTAGATGATCTTTTGAGGTCCCTTCCAGCCTTTAAGGTTCTGTGATTCTGTGACATCTCTCAGCAGCCCTGGGAATGCCTCAGATTGTAATGAAGGAAAGAGGGGGCACAGATTACCCTTCAAGATGAGTTTTGAGGATGGGTTACAGGTTCTATACAAGCAACATGGAAAATGGTGAGATTTAGGTAAAATAAAACTTCATGTATAAAGGGGTGAATTGCAAGTGACTCTAGTTTGTGCTAGTATTTCCTTTAAGCTTGTGTTTTCTGAAATTGGAATAACTTTGCCCTAAAAAAGCCACAGATACACACTGCAGTGGCACTCTATTGCTGTCCTCAGGTAGTTAAATATTCCTTACCACTCTGGTGCATTTGCCTCCATGACATGCCACAAGATATCAGTGATGAATGTTGTATAAAAGAATAAGCAGATAACAACTTTCCTTTAGAATAAACTCTGAAGTTATTATACACTAAGGAAAGTTTTTCTGAGATAAACAGCTATATGCTTTAATCTGGTTTACATATATCCTCACCCAAGTACAAAAGTCCGGCCTAGAAGTTAATACTTACAATGTTTTCATATTGTATTTTATTTACAGTGAACCTTTTAGTATTCATGAGCATTTCTGCAACTTATGTCTCATTCTTTCTTTTCCAGCTGAGTATCTGTTGTAATTAAATTTCAATTATATATATCATTTATAGACGAGTATGATTTCTTTTCCTCACTTAGCTCTTCCAAAATAGGTACATTTGTCCACGTGTTTAAAACCAAACTTTTAAAATAGTTAACTTACTTGTTGTAGTCCAGACTTAGCCTCCCTTCTGTTCAAGCCTACATTTTGAAAGCAGCCACATATCTGAATATCTCAATACAAAGTAGAGAAGTGAGGAGTGCTTATTTTACATTTAGATAAAATCCTGGGAAGAATTTTATTATTTCAAAAGCAAAAAGAATGAACAGTCAGCGCTACTTCATTAAAACAAGATGTCATTTGCAAAGGAGGTTAATTTATTCCAGGAATGTAACTCCTTCCTGGTTATTAGTTGTTCAGAACCATTAAAGATTTTCTCAAATCTCCAATTGTCAAAGCTGTCTCATTAAGAACTGCAAGAGAAAAGTGTGTTGATTTTTCCTCTGAAGACATAAAACTCTGACAGGCATGAAAAGATTTACTCAAAAAATGATTTTTCAACCAAAAGAGACTGTTTTCAAAATTAAAACCTATGTGACGATCAGAAGCCATTCTGTATTTAGGATGACAAAAACTTCTTTATTTTAATCTTTTAAACTTTGCTAATGCCACTATTCCACTGATCCTACCAAACTTTTGGTGAAATTAAGGAAAACAAATCAGATCCATCAAAAGTTTTGACTATGGTGTTACAAGGAATTCTTCCACCTGGATAGGACTCAGCATTGCAAGTGATACGATGGGATGTTTTCAGCTTATTTTCAGTCTACAGTGCTTTCTATTTTCACCATTTGTCCTTTCGTTGCATAAGAAATTGTCAATGCTGCTGTACATTTTATGCAACGGAGAATGGCTTGGTCTCAAAACCAGTGCATATCCTTAGTAATTTCTAAGCAGATTGTTGTGAAACAAGTTATGAAACTCAAATCCTTGTTTATTGGGACACAACGGATTGTACTGTTGGAAGCTTTAATTTAGCAATGCTTATTTTATGCTTCAAAATATGTGGTTTTTCATCTTAGATGAAATGTGTGATATGTCCATGTAGTCTGAGAGATGGAAATTCTTTTATTTTCTGGCTTTGAAAGGATGATGTTTCCCGTAACATATTGTAATGCTTATTTATTTTCTACTCTCTGCTTTTTAAAACAACTATAATTTGCCTTGTAGAGTACTTGAGCTGAAGTAGTGTCACGAAGGTAGAGGCAGCTGTAGTTCTAAATATTTTTTTCAAATATGTATACAGTTATGACAAACTTTTACAAATTTATGACTTGAAATCAATTGTCCCTTGGCCTACAGCATTCTTCTGGTTTGTTTTTTTGTGGGAGGTTTTTTGTGTTCTTGTTGGTTATTTAATCAGGAAAGCTAAAGCCAGGCCTAACCTGTCCAGGACAGTAAAGGAAAACAAGAAGTGGTTTTCCAAGTACATCAGCAGCAAAAGGAAGACGAGGGGGAATGTGGGCCTACTGCTGAACACAGAGCATGCCCTGGTGACTGAGGATGCAGAGAAGGCCGAAGTACTAACTGCGTTCTTTGCTTCAGTCTTTACAGCCAAGGCTGGCCCTTGGGAAGCCCAGTCTAGCAAGGACAGTAGGATGGCCTGGACAAAAGAAGACTTGCCCTGAGTGGAAGAGGAAGAGGTTAAAGACTGGTTGGCCAAGCTTAAGGCTCATAAGTCAATGGGTCCTGATGGGATGCATCCTAGAGTGCTGAGGGAGCTGGCTGATGTGCTTTCTAAGCCTCTCTCCATCATTCTTGAACAATCATGGAGGACAGACGAGGTGCCTGAGGACTGGAGAAAGGCCAATGTCACACCAGTCTTCAAAAACGGCAGGAAGGATGACTCAGGAAACTACAGGCCGGTCAGCCTCACCTCCATCTCTGGAAAAGTGATGGAACAACTCATCCTCAATGTTGTCACTAAACATATGAAGGAAAAGATGGTCATCGGGGGGAGCCAACGTGGATTCACCAAGGGGAAATTAGAAAGGAAATCCTGTTGGACCAACCTGATAGATTTCTACAAGGGCATAATTGGCTGACTAGATGACAGGAGAGCAGTAGATGTTATCTACCTTGACTTCAGTAAGACTTTTGACACTGTCTGCCATAACACCCTCATCAGAAAGCTCAGGCAGTGTGGCTTGGATGAGGGGACAGTGAGGTGGACCAAGAACTGGCTGAATGACAGAACTCAGAGGGTAGTGATCAATGGCACAGAATCGAGTTGGAGGCCTGTGGCCAGTGGAGTTCCACAGGGATCGATTTTGGGACCAGTCTTGTTCAACATCTTCATCAGTGACCTGAAGCATCTTTCTTATGAGGGAAAGCTGAGGGAACTGGGACTGTTTGGTCTAGAAAAGAGGAGACTGAGGGGGGATCTCATTAATATTTACAAATATCTAAATAGTGGATATCAGGAGGTTGGGACATCCCTTTTTTCTACTGTATCTATTGACAAGACAAAAGGTAATGGGATGAAGCTGGAACACAAAAAGGTCCATTCAATCATAAGGAAATACTATGTCACTCTGAGGATGAGGGAGCCCTGGCACAGGCTGCCCAGGGAGGGTGTGGAGTCTCCTTCTCTGGAGGTCTTCAAGACCCACCTGGAAGCATTCCTGAGTGACCGCATCTAGGTTGGCCTGCTTCTGCAGGAACGTTGAACTAGATGATCTTGAAAGGTCCCTTCCTTTCTACTTTTCTTTCATTTCTATTATTCTATGATTCTGTTTGGATTTTGTTTTGATGATAGGTTGCTTCCATCCTTCCTCCTTTCATTCAGATTTTGATGGCCTTGTTCTTTATTTTTCTGAACAGAAATTGGAATATTAAGTTAAAGCAAATATCACTTAAGAAATCTTAAAGTTACATACTAAGAAAAAAATGAAATAAAAGTTTCAGATAAGATATTGCAACCAAATTATTAATTTGCACATTAGATGAAATATGCTAGACAAGTTTTGTATGTATGCAGGTTATATTCAGATTTATCATTTTATCTTATGAGGAGCAAAACTACATGGAAAAAGATATCACCTCAGATGTATGATTTCAGTTGTTAGCTAACTGCCAGTTCCTAACTGAAAAGCTCAAATTTGCAATTTTCCATAAGAAGATGTGAGGTAACAGATCCAAAACAATTGTGATGATTTTCCTCCTTTTAAAACTTGAAGGAGTCACGATGTCTGCCTTGGATCTCATTGGGAATTCTGGGGTCCTTTGCAAGCCACAGAGGTGCCAGGTGGAGAAGCTGGCTGACACATAAGCATTATCTGAATTTGTCTGAAAATAACTGGTCTTTGTAAAATGTGCCAGCACGGGTAAATCATCACTTTCCAATGAAATAACGTTTTATTTTGGATTTTTTTCTTCAAACCACTTGCAATAAGGAACTTGTGCAAATGCCAGATTACAAAGAAAAATGCAGAAACACAGTAGAAATATAGTAGAAATTTCAAAGAGAAAAACAAGAGACTGTGGTAATTCATGTCTTCAGTTGATGTGAACGTACATCATTATGGTGTTTTTCCTTCACCCCAATGCTGACTTTATGTTTGTCTGAGACTGTACATACAGCTGTGCATATGTATATATACACAGACATATAGATGTAATTTTAAAACCCCTGAACAACCCTTATAGAATCATAGAATGGTAGGAGCTGGAATGGACTTCTAGAGATCATCTGGTCTAACCTCCCTGCCGAAGTAGGTTCATCTAGATCAAGTTGCATAGGAACATGTCCAGTAGGGTCTTGAAGACCTCCAAGGAAGGAGACTCCACAACCCCTCTGGGCAGTCTGTGCCAGGGCTCCCTCACCTCGCAGTGAAATAGTTTTTTCTTATGTTTAAAAGGAACTTTTTCTGTTCCAGTTTCATCCTATTACTCCTTGTCCTCTTGCTAGATACCATAGAAAAAAGAGATGCCCCAACCTCCTGACATCCACCATTTAGATATTTGTAAATATTAATGAGGTTCTCCCTCAGTCTTCTCTAAACAGCCCCAGTTCCCACAGCCTTTCCTTACAAGGAAGATGCTGCAGTCACCTGACCATCTTGGTGGCTTTTCACTGGATGAGCACAAACCAACCAATCCTCTGGGTTCTTCCACCCGGTCTTTATATGTATTTCAACAATTCAGATGATCAAAAGAATTAGATGTTTCAGTAAAGTAAGTTTGGGCAAAACATTTTATATGATACACAAATCACTAAATGAAGGTTTATGATGTGTGCTATATAGTCCAGGCTATGCAGGCAGAGTGGTCCTTTCTGGCCTGGAAAACTATTGAAATGATCTGGCTAACAATTCCAAGGCTAATTTGTTAGAAATTGGATATCTCTCATATTTTTGAAATGTCACTTTGAAATTCAAAAAGGTTCCCAGAATATTTCCTGCAATCATAAAACTAATCCTGATGGACTCTTGAGCCTCATTACAGAGCTGAAACCACTCTAAGGAATTTCTGTTTTCTATTAGTTTTGGGTTTTTTTTTTTTAAAAAAAAAAGTATAGGTCAGATACAACGAAAAATTGAGGCAGAATGGATGATGCTTTCAGAATATTACTAAACAATTTGGCAGTGAAATATACTTAGAATTACACTACTTATGGAAATATATTTCCCTGAAGAATGCCAAAGTATATATTTCAGATATTACTCATGACCTCTGATGAACCAACCACACATAACTATACTAGATGACATCTGTGCTCAGAAAGATATTGACTTGGTATGAGCAAGTTGATATCCTACCTATTTTTTATGCACATAAATGTTCTTTTAAAAAGCTATTTGAAATGAAATTAACTCAAAAAGCTTTTTTTCCCCCCCAAGACATGTTACAGTTATCCTCAGATAATTCTTTTAAGATGAAAATGACTTCTATAATTTTAAAAAATTTATTTCCTTTTCCATCAGTTTCTGTTTGGACGGAAAGAGATGTCCAGGAAAGGCATCATGTTGACATTTGTGGAAATGGGGTTTTGTTTCCAACAAGACATGCCTCCTTGCTTATTTTCTATTTATGGGCAGATAGAAGAACCACTGTAAGCTTCCCCATACCTCAGAACTAATCTGGAGCAATTCATGCAGGGAACAGGAAGGCACTGGGAGCAGATTTTTAATGCCTGCTCAGGTGACAATGGAAAGATTATTGAAGGCAGTTGAAGGACTCTTGGCAATTTCAAATGAGCTTTGCAGCAGTTATCTTTTATTCTTCCTGAAAAATTGACAGCAGTCAAATAGCTATTTTTTTCATGATAAGAATTGAATACTGGAATTATACTGGAACCACATGCACACTCATTGCAGTAGTTTGGATACTATTAAAATCAACACGATCTTAGTAGAGGCCAAATATAGCTTAAATTCTTGGTCAAATATAGGTCCTAGGCCAATATTCAGGTTGTAAACTGTCCAGTGGCAGTACCAAATGAGGTGACAAGAATATTTTTAGTTTGGCATAATTTCTGAGCCACCATTTATTAAAAGTTTAGCAAGGTATCATGCTTGAATTTCACATCTGTGGCAAGTGGAGACAATACGCCCTGTTAAAAAAATGTCTTTCCCCAGTGGTCACACTATTCAAAAAGGAAAGAAATCTTTAATATCAGATTGTGATATGAGAGAGTTTGTTCAGTTCCAGATACAAATCTGAGCAGAGCCAAGAAAACATCCTACATTATTAGTGTTGCAGAAATATTTTACACACTTTTACCCACAAAACGCTACTTTCCACACCTTTAAAACAGTTTTGCATCCTTTTAAGAAACTTTTTTGTATTGAATTACTGCCCCTTCTAAGGCAGTGTCACCAGTCTTCAATGCTCACATGTTTGGAGTTTAAATTACAGGAAAAAATTCTTTTGAATAACAGGACGTATTTTCACTCCTCATTTTTCACTGGTTTTGCTAATAGAATTCTGAGGTCTGGGCACTGGATTAATGGGAAAAAAGTCACTGATGGAACAACTTCAGCTGATATCTTTGATGTTCTTTCAAATCTTTACAGTTGTTTTTACATTAAGGTTTTCCAGATATTCTCTGTATCCAATAGTGAAGTAACAACAAACACAATGGTCAATTCTTCTTGTCAAAGTAAGTTTGCCAACACCTCCTAAACACTGGAAAAGAAGGCTTCAGAACTACTTCAATTTGCTCTACAGTCCTTATAAACACTCCTTAGGACTGATCATCTTACACAACTGCAATGATAAAAAAGTCACAACATGTCATCATGAATTCCAGTCTACCATTGTGTCTCTCTATAGCTGAAAAACTGAACAAAAATGGCAGTGTGAACCTAAAGGCACCTATTCAAAAGAGAGATGTACTAAAATGAAAAGATACAGACAAGAATACTTGGTCAGGCCATCAACAGAGAATGTGTTCATCTTGCAAACATGGAGGTATTTAGGGATGTAAGTTCTGTGTTTCTACCTTGTTTTTTCTTTTAACCTCATTCTTTAATTAAATTTCAGTGTACAGTTTATTGAAGATAACAACTTGTCGAACTGTAGGAGACCTCTCTCAGTACAAGAAAGAGCTATCAAGAGGTGACAGCCACTCAGAGATGCCACTTCTAAAAGTCTACTTACCTGTCTCATCACACATTTCTATAGGTCACATCTGAGCAGGTGTGAGTACAAGGTAAAGAAAAGGATCAGCTTGGTTCTGTGTTGAAACATTTAACAGCAGCACATACTGAGAGCAAAACCAGCTGATCTGACTTAATGTTTTCCGTAGACAGATTCAGAAGACTTAATGTAAAGCAAGAGCACAGCAATACCTTTTCTTTCCAACTGACAGCCTACCTGAAATGTGAAAGACAGAAAAAGAGAATGGAAGCAGCAATCTATGAAAAACAAGAGATTATGAAGAGGAGAAAAACAAGAGGAGTTTGTAGACATGAGAAGTGATTTTTGCAAAAAACTTTGCCTTGCCACTAGTGAAGTGAACCAAATGGTAGTTATGCTTGCATCTTCCGTGTCAAGCACAGGATGGAAATGCTCTCGTTCCTGTGGTAGTTAATTTGCAGAAGACACTCTCCACCCTTTACAGGCAAAGCACTGGGAATTTAACATCACTCTGACAGCTTCAGCTTGATGGAATCAGCTGGAAAGGCCTGATGACATGCTTGGGAAGTACGTCAGAACTCTTGCCTTACTGCTAATTTCAGATATTTTGCTGTTATGAATTCGTAATCTGACCACTCAAAGCCAAACCAAATCTACTGCTCCTTTTACCACAGAACAAGGGTAATAATAGTAATAGGTGTCACATTGTCTCTAAACCCAACAAGTTTCCGAAAGTAGTAATTACAGTAGCTCTCAAGAGACTTTGCTGGCAGTCATAAGCAGCAGAAATACTGTTAAGGGAGCAAAAATTCAGCAGCTGAATATGGATTATTTAAATTTGAGATGCCTCAGATCTTAGTGTTTCTGATTTGTTCATCCTTACGAATTTCCTTTCATGCATATATACGTCCCCTCCTGAGATTTAAAGAAGCTACCCATGAATATGGAGTGGAAAGAAAAGCTTCTGTTTGTCCCACAAGGAAATAAAAAAACAAGTCTACCTTGAAAAGAAATACTGACTCAATTATACTTCACTATGTATTCTCAATTAATTATACAAAAGTCAGTACAAAGATTCAAATAGAAAGAGAATAATAGAAGTATTGCTCCCATTTGATTATTTCATGGAAATGACTGTGAGGCATTTCTGTTAAAAAGAATATCACCTCAAGAGGCACCTCCTTCAGCTAGTCACCTCGGTATGACTCCAGCACCCTTGCATAGCAAAGATTTATGACAACTTTTCAGCTGAGGCTTCATTTAACTGACACTACTTTGTTGTCACCACTGAAAAATAATGGTAGGAGCTTTAGAATACAGAAAGACTGACTAGCACTCATGAGCCCTTTCCTGGTTTACTCCAAAATTCTGCTCAAACAAAACCCCTGAGAGATGGCACCTGGTATTTCTCACTCTGGATTGGGCAATGTTAAGGCATATTTAACTTTGGAAAACAAGCTGCTTTTATAAGAGTGTTTTGCATTTTCAGATTGCTTTTTCCTGAAATTTCAGCTCCATTGCTGTTTGCAGCTTTGCTAACAAAAAGCCTTCCTGAAAACTCCTTCCCAAAGGAGATCCCAACACTTCAAATAAACTGTAGTGACAGTACAAAACTCAATGATTTTACTGGGAGTAGCACAACTGGGAAATCAATCCACTCATTCAGATACCTGCAAAACAATTAGGAATACAGTTGGAAATAAATAATTCTGTCTCATAAGTAATTCTAACTTTTCACTGATTCGTGACTAAGGGGAAACCTGGATGAAAATGCAAGAATGTTTAAAGAAAAAAAACCTGAAAATCTGAACTGCAGACTGGGAAATAGCAAAAACATTGAACCTGACACTAATCTATGACTTCACAAGGAATTGCCCCAGGATAGAAAAGAAACTTAGATAGTAAAATGAGACTGACTTTGTTATATTATGAACATTTTCTTGTTGATTTTACATATCAGAACTTATCAAAAAGAACTTGAAGTATCAGATTGAATTCCAAATGATCTGTGTGTTTTGTAATAGAATATGTTAGTGTTGAAAACGTGCCTCCAGAGTGCCTAGTGATCAGTTCAACAGGATCATAATTACTGGGTCCTGTGATGGGCATCAGTGCTTCTGAATCGTGATTATTTCTGTGAATTAGAATTCGGGAATGATTTTGCAACAGACAATCCTGTGGAAAAATTCTACAGAACATGATATACTTTTTTTTTTGTATCTATTATCTGTAATGAATGACATTATTTGTAGTTTCCCTTACAGATAGCTTTCGTCATAAAGGCTGATGTTGCCTTGCTCTGGAAGTAGAGAGGGTCATAGGTATCAAACATTTTTATTTCATCATTGTGAACCAGATTCTTCACCAGATTCTTCCTAAATTCTTCAATTCTAAAATACTTTTCAATTTAAATAACACATTTGAAACTAAAACAAAAAATACCCTAAATGTATGAATTGACCAAAAAATACACTTGATTGTTCAAAATAAACGGATATGTTTATATGTTTGAGGTAATTTGCAATTACTTAGACTGTTTGGGGTTTTTTTTGTCTCACCTTTATATCTGCAACTGGGCTCCAAGATTTCACATCCTTGAAAATCTAATTTCTTAAACTTAGGTAACAACATAGGGAAAAAAACCAGTTTCATTGGTTTAAGGATAAAAGAAGATAATGTTCTTGTATGATGACTATTGTGTCCATTTTTGTAACAGAAATATGTAAAAAACCATTAATGTAACCTATGAATCTTGATAGATGTTTTTAAGTACCATATTTAAGAGAAATCCTATCAGCAAAAAAGAATCCAAGTCATGTGTTTTTAACCCACAAGGGATAAAGTTATCCAGATAGAGATGGATGCCAGATGAAGAGTTATCAGGACCTTCCTCTCCTGCTATTTTCAAAATGGGTTTCAGTGGCTCCCACTTGCCCTCTACAAAAACCTCTTCCCTTACTGAAATTTAACTATTTAACTCCCTGTCCTTGTACTACTTGTACTTATCCTTGTACTGTTGTGACCGTCTCATAGTCTTTACCTAATACACACCTTACTGTTTGACTAAGCTCAGTATCTCTTTATGATTCTTTTGGTGTGTTCATAGGATCAGGTCTGCCTTAATCTTTACCAAATCAATTTATTTTATTTTTCAATTTAAACTAATTAAATTTAATGAATTAATTATATTTAATGAGCTTAATAGCACAAAGTGATATATTTGCATACTTAAGATACTTCTTTTTCAACTGCCTTCGTGACCACAAAGCATACAGAAGAAGTCACAGGAACTGCATAGTGATAAAATTTCCATCATATCAGAACACAGCTTCCACACATGCCCTTATCTTCAAAGTACTAGAAATTAGCAGTTTTTCTGTTGCTTTGAGGTGAAAAAGGACACAGACATTTACTACAATCAGTTATGAATTCAAACTGAAAATGCTACTGATCTTCAAACTTCCTCTTAAAATTGCAACTGGAATGAAAAGCAGAGAACTTCACAACAAACGTATCTTAATAGGGAGGTATATATGTATATATACAGGTTGTAAACAGTAGCACTTGTAACAGTAAAAATGAAGTTTTCCAGCCTCTTGACAAATGCTTGCAGTTCAGCAAACCTGGAACCAGAGATGCATGAGATCCTGTTGCCTTCCAGAGGCCTGATGTTCCACACACAGATGGTTTACTTCACGGAAGACTACAGAATTTTTTTCCTCCAATATACCAACTTTTCAAGAAGTGAATTAGTCAGTGAGCTGGGGCACAGGTATGCAAAAAGGAAAAGATTATTGGAAAAGTTTGTGGAATTCTGAAGACATTTATTTTTTATATCAATTATTGCCAAACACCTATGAGTAAAAGGTTCAGTCCTATTTACCAAAATTTGTTAATAGATAATGCCCAGTGCTCTGATGTGGAATAATTGAGTTAAATCCTGAATTATAAAAGGCCATATAATATTTCCAATCAAATCAAAGCTGGGAAACAGAATCAATAGAACATGTTGTGATATTAGGTACTATGCTAAGGTCTGGTACCTCATTGAACTGTTTCCAAGAGCTAATAAGATGTGCTGTTTGCACAGCCTGCTTGTGGGTTCAGCATTAGTCACTTACACAGTGAATTTCGGTGTTCCTCCAAGAGCTCATAGATGCTCCCAGATGTTCCTCTTAATTTATGATTCATACATAGAGACCCCCTCCCACAGACTTCCTGATTCTTTGCTCTCCTGTACCATGGAAACATGCTATTACTGTTTTTTAGGGGCTATATATGAGTACAAACCTTGTTTTGGATTCCCTTGGGGTTACTGAGACTCATGAAACACTGTATAAAAATTTACATTTTTCTTTTGGAAGATTACATTTTAAAGAGTAGCTATTGCCAATCACATCTGACTTGGTTGTGTGTTAGTGAGGTGACTATATTATTTTTATCTCATACCATCTGTTAGATGGAAGTAACAAAAATATTAACTCTGTCTAAAACGTATTTTGAGAGAATTAATTTATAACAGGCCCATTTAAGCCTTTGAATGTACAGTTTAATTTCACTTGTAGTTTTCCACTGTTGCAGTTCTTTTCAGATCTATATGATTGATCACTCTATTTTACCCCTGTTTTGATAAGCAGTTGCCAGATATACACCATATTGTTTAACCTAGATGTGGTGTCGTTTTGTTTTAAGTCCTTTCTTGCTGCTTGTTTATTCATATTTCATTATGTTTACACATATTTCATTGAGTTATTTGGTTTTAAATGGGTCACAGCATTATCTCTTTTTCTCAGTAGCTTTTAACCATATCATGCATTCTTCCACCCCACACATCAGTTCTGTTTCTGTATCTGTTACCTTCATGAGAGTCTTTGTCCCGAGCATCATGATTACATTTTCCACACCTCTATGAGAGGCTTCAGTGAGCATTCATTGAATAACACCATTTACTTTATTTCTCTAGAAAAATCTCAATTAATGTGATTTTCATAGTCTTCACATTTTTTTTCTCTATTCAGGAATTTGGAAGGGGAAGAAGGATTTTACTGTAATCCGTTTTACTGTGTAAAAGTGTTTCATTTTCCCACTCCTTAATTTCATTATCACCTGCAAGTTTCCTTCACTTGATTTTAATGAATTGGCTCTTCATCACTAGCATCATTATTCAATGTTTTTTCTAACCTTATGTAAAAAATTATAATGGTGGAAAACAAAACTCTGACCAAAAAAGCCCAATAACCATAAAGCACCTTTGAGTAACACAGTTATTCCAAGGGTCTTAAATTGCTTTACACATAAGAATGCATGCCTAGAAAATGCTGTGCTGTTTTGCACAGCTCCTTGGGGAAGTCATCAATAACATCTGGAAGAGCTCAGGGATGGTGTCAAAAGAACTGAAGTCCCTGCTGTGTCCCACCACAGGCCCATGTCATTTAAGGTGTCAGCAGAATTGTACACACCAACAGGATGAAATTCTTCCCAGAGATCACTTTTTTGTAACCTAAGAAATGATGATCTTTAATATATATTGTTTGAAGAAGATATCAAGACTCACTTTCTAGCTTTGGGGAAAGTAATCTAATTGAAAGGAAGAAACATGAAGGGACTTTTTGCCTCACACCAGAATGAACAACTGCATCCCTGACTCAAAACAAAAGTGCTTTTAAGCAGTGGCCAGTATGTATGGAAATATATGAGGATGATAGTGCCCATATTCTTTTTCTCTTTTGCACCAGTCAGCAATAACTTGACAAAATGAGAGTTACACATGTGCTAGTATCCTCATCTCAGCTGTATGATTCTCATTGCAGTTGCCTCTATTTCCAAAATATTCTATTTTAGCCATTCTTTCTCACAAAATTTTCTTATGTTATCATACAGCAGTTTGTGTCATTGAGCTGTTTTTGTAGGCTTTCTTCCGTATTCATATTTTGCTTTCCATCCTCAGATCCAAGGGCTGAGTAGCTGGAGAAGCTGACAGAATTCATAGTGGTAGACTGAGCATGAGACTGGTATTAATGACAATTCCTCTCTGCATTCACAGATAGATTTTTAAAAGCTTATATGTTCCCTCAGTAGGAAATTTCAGGAAGACGGAAAAATATTAATACAAACAGAGATTTGGTGTAGGAATAGAGAAGAGAGAAAGGATGAAATGTAGTAAGTAAAAAAAACAAGTCAAGTTCTAAACAAGCACTTATGTTTTCAAGTAAAAATAAAGTTATGCTTTATCTCAGCACAGTCATTGTGGTGAGTGCTGAAGTGAGACTATAATATGTAATAATTTTAAATTATCAGAAGAATTACCAACAGTATCTCTGAGCTTCAATATCTTGGCTGTCACGAGCCAATGAGACGAATCATGGTGTTTGCTTTTATTACACCTAATGTTGTGGAGGTTATGCTTAACCTATCATTTCCCAATGAAAATGTATCTGATTATATTCCTCAGGCTTTGGGAAGTGGAAATTATACCCTGTGTATTAAATTTAACAGAATGTAATATATAACAGTATAAATCAAATTTAATTGGTGTACTATTCCATACAAGAAGTGACAAGATATTTCTTCAGCTGTGGAAAAGATAAAGTATGATTGATGGCAGAAATTAATAATTGAGGAGAGTAATTCACTGCAACAGATACAATCTGCAGAGCTGCTTTCAAAATGGTTAGACAAGGCTAATAAATGGAAAAAGTGTTTCCATAGCTCTTGTTTGAGAAGCACAAAGCTGTGAGATAAATAAACAAATGAATAAATTAGAAGGCTCTTAAATACAAACAGAGCCAAACTCTAGCACCTCTGTAATCAATATGTCCCTGTCCTCTTCACATTCAAAGTTACAGAGACAAGGAGCCCCCAGTGCTGGAAACTGTGTCTGGCTCTGCTTCAATACACAGCAGTCACTTTGCAGACAACTCCATCCCTGTAGTGAGGGGTGATGCAGCAACTATTTCTGAAACAGGTTTCACAATGTGAAGAATCCTGTTTTAAAGTCAGATTCCTGTCCATTTGCACCTCTTGACAATGAAGAAATCCTCAGTGTCTTCTGCTTGGATTTTGTGGCAGAGTCCTGTGCCAAAGACACATTAAAATACCTGATAATGAATCGTGCTCTAATCAGTCTCTCAAATTGATATAGGAACACAGTGTGTGTCCCCTCTTCTTCACTCCTACCAAAGGTCAGAAACTCTTGTGCTTGCACACATCATTTGGACTATATGTAGGAACAGAGAGAGAGGAGGAAAGGAAGAGACTAGCATACAGCCCCAGAGGCATTAGCTGTTGAAGTTTGGTTCTCATGATGCTTAACTACAGTTTACTCATCACTAGTCCCTTTCCTTTAACCTTGGCCTGGTGAACTTCAATAAAAATAGAATGGAATACATATCTGTGAAGGAGCAAAAAAAATAACCTGACTCTATCCAGTTAATAGAAAGGGGTTTGTGAACTGTCCTTAAGAGCTGTACAAGCATTCAGATTTTAATCATTTTACCTCTATGAGTCAGGCAAAGCTCTGCCCCCTTTTGCTTTCCCCAGCTATGGGAAAACTTCAGCCTTCTTCCCTGATCAAATGAGTGTGAAAATTAACGAGTGGTTAAAGACATGAGAAAAGCAATCATTTCAGCTATCCCAAGCAGCCATAACTCCTTCCTATGCTAATGTCTCGTAGGCACCGTTTTTCATTTCTATGATCAATAAAGGTGCTTCCCATTGTCAGCCAGAGGAGTAAACAGTTGTGCTGAACTCAGCTTGTATTTTCAATTGTTATGACACAGTGGGCATTCAGCTTATTACTTACCAATTATACATGAGTGTCACAGCCAGATAACTCACATTATTCCCTCAGAGCTGATCCCTCGACCTCTCCTTCCTCCACACACATGTGCTGGGGCTTTTGGTGCCCCTAGCCTGATGAATTGTGATGAGCTGCTGTGACCCTCCCTGAGAAAAATCAGACAGTCCTCCAGAGCCCAGGCTTCATAAATGCAACCCTTTCAATATTGCTTCTTTGCATTAGTCTTCCAAGATGAAAGATATTTGAAACGTGAATGTTACAGTCTGCTGAACGAGCAGAGCAAGTGGGCCCTGAATCAAGCCCAAATTCAGCAAAACATTGTTTTATAGGACAAATCTGTTTGATATTACCAGGCCCCAAGCTGGAAGGAAAGTGCATGCTCAAGTGCCTCCAGTCAGGCATTTTCCATCTTTCAGGCAGCGTGTAGTTTATGTTGACATCAAATAAAGCCATTTTAAGCTAATACATTAGACAAATCATTCAAGAATGGTTCACAATTTATAAACATCATAATGACTGAATTGAACATTTTCAACTGAGCATGAACAAGATTTGAGACACAGGTGTGGAGATTAGTAACTAAATTGTCATTTTAAATTCAACCGTGATGAACTATTTTTTCCCTAATGATAACTGTCACTGTTTAATATGCCATTGAAAATCAGACAAACCACAATCATTATCTGAATTGAAATTTTAATATTGGAATAAATACCTTACTGATCTTTTGTTGGGCTTTTTTATTTGAGAAACAGGCACTGTCGTTTCAGCGAGGGTAAAGGAAGTGGCCAAAGAGCTAGGAGCAGAGGCACGCTGCTTGCTGCACTGGATACAGTGGAGATGCAGCCACAGCTGCCAGCTGCCCTGTGCCCAGCAAGGAGCTTAACCTTAGGCTCTAGCTCCTTTCTTTACATCAATCTGTGTTAAAAAGTGTTAAATCTTGGCAGTCAATAGCGGCTCTCTTGCAGCTTGTGTGGAAAACAAACAAACAAACAAACTCCACAGAGATATCTGCTCTTTGCCATTGAAGGTTCTGAGATCAGACTTTGCTGATAAGTATCAATGGAGACTGAACTGCCTTCCAGGAAAAGAGTTAATAAGGCAGCTCAAAAAGCACATTTTCAAATATGAAGTAGGCCAGGAAGGAAAAGAGATTTTTTTCATAGGTTCAGTTGTGCTCACCATATCAACAATTATTTTCCCTGTTGCTTTTTCCCTTCTCCCTTCTTTCAGTCTGTCACCTTTCTTCCTCTTGTGGTTTTCTTCTTTTATTTTACTTTCTTCTGTTTGTTGGTTTGTTGGGTTTTTTTCTCTATATAATTTTTCCATGACTAACCCCTACCCTCATCCGCAGAGAGCTCAACAAAGGCAGACAGCAGATGGATCGTTTCATAGCCTGGAAGAGATGATGCTCTGCTCCCAACAGTGAAAACTCTGTGTGTAAGCACAGTGTCCTTACCCTTGGCCAGGTGCACAGGGATGGTTTCCTCACCATCCCTTCCCGTCTCCTCAGCTTTTCATGAAGGCTTTATCCCAACACAACTGAAATATTGTGGAGCTTTTCCAGGAGTCAGTAATGCACATGGCTTCTTTTACATCCATATATATTTTTCTACTCTCAAGAAGGAACACTGAGTCCTCTTACAATCACACACTTACCATCTAGTCCAACCCACCTTCTCAAGTAGGTCCACCTAGATCAAGTCACACAAGAACATGTCCAGGCGGGTTTTGAAAACCCCCCAGAGAAGGAGACTCCACACTCTCCCTGAGCAGCCTGTGCCAAGGCTCCATCACTCTTACAGAAAAGAAGTTTTTCTTTAAGTTTAAGTGGAAATTTTTGTGTTCCAGCTTTTTTCTATTAACCCCTTGTCCTGTCACTGGACACTACAGAAAAAAGTGTTGCCCCATCCTCTTGATGTTCACCTTTTAAATACTTGTAAGTATTAATGAGATTCCCCTCTCAGTCTGCTCTTCTTGAGGCTGAACAGTCCCATATCCTGCGGCCTTTCCTCATAAGGAAGATGTAGCAGTCCCCTGATAATGCCTTATCAATGTCTGTTGCTATTTGTATTAAGTCTGTGATACTTATCCACTAAACTATTGCTGGAATACCTCAAGGGGTACCTTTCTTGCCTCTCTCCTATTTTAAATTTGCTGGTGAGTTGCCTGTGAACACTGTTTTTTTTTTCCCTATCAGTTTGAACAGTTCCCAAATTGCTCTTGGTGATGACCAGATTCTGACACTTTCATAGTGGACACTCCAGAATCCACCTCATTGACCCCAATGGGACCACTTAAGACATAAAAGTTTACCTATTTTTAGAAAGCTTATGTATCAAAGCAATTCTATCTGTTCTTCTGTATTTGAGAGTTTAATTTGCCTGTCATGCATTGACTCATTTAGATTTAGTGAGTTTGTGCTAGAGAATGCATTTAATTTCCTCCATTCAAAATTTTGCAGACATCCTGTGCCTATCAAAAGGCTGCACTTCATCACAAAATGGACATGTTTTCAGAAAAACAACTGCCTCTCCTTTTGCAAAACAACTCCTTAAAGTGTTACATTCCTATCCTTTTGAGCACCAGAGATCATTTTCTCTTTCCAAGAGTGAAACACTTCTTAAGTGTAAAGATGTGTGGGAGTTATACTCAGTTCTGCATAGTTTCTTTTTCACTTGCAGTTATGAAGACATCCCACACTGATAAACCTTGATCATCACTGCATTCTACCTTATTTCACACCCAAAAGCCAAAGTTGCATGATTCCCATGGAATATAATTTGGTAGTATACATATTATAATGACACCTGTATTCCCTGATGCAGGATAGTTATGAGTTTATAAACAAAGCAGACAGAGGCAGAAACTCCTTCTGAAGCGACTGTCATTGCTGGAAAATATAGGCAAATATTTAAGTGCAGAGACACTTCAGATCATCTACACCTGTAGCAAACATACATTTCTACAGAATAGTCAAAGAGTTATGAAGACATTTGGCACCTTTGATTCCAAATTGCAGGACAATGTTAAGTGATACTCGTGTGTGTAGCTGAAAAAAGGACTGTTTCCACTGCTATCAGATTAAAGAAGGGCTCTCTGCCATTCCAGTGATATTCCCAAACTAGAATATGTTCTTTGACATGACTAAAACTTCAATTGTATTGAACCTGAAATTTTCCAAATGTGATAAACCATTTTAGTTCAGGACAATGGGTATATGATATGGATTTGCTTTTGGCCTTCAGTCACCTTTTTTTATTTAAGCCAGTCACATACAGATAGAGCCGAAATACTCAGCACATTTCAAGTCTTGAATAAACATACTTGTAATAGGTCACAGGAAAGAAAAAGATTTTGGTTGTCACAGTGCCTATCAACTAGACTGACTGTACGGTAAATATGCTATTAGAAAGTAAAAAAATGCCATTTGTGAAGCCCTCTGTTTTCCTTTTTTCCCCAAACACCTGCAAGATGTCTTTCAACTGTGTTCAGAACACAGCTAGCATTCTGCTTCCTGCACTTTGAAATGCAAAATGACTTCTTTTCTACCTGTAGGCAAAAACCATGTGTATGGGTGCATTACAGTCAGTGCCACTATGTCTGTAGCAGCCAGAGGATCCACCACCTGAGTGAGATTAATCATTTCAGTTCAGTATGCATTCACTCCTCCTTATTAGTGTTACTCATTTGCTCAGCCTCTGCATGTACCCAGGCACTGGCAATACAAGGAAAAAGCTTCTTCCTTGAGATTAGAGTCTCATCTAAGTTACAGTCTGAAGGAGGGGTTGAGAGGTAGGAAGCAGTCCCAGGCCTTGCAATGAGATCTTCAGGACTGACTAACATCTGCTGGGGTCTTTGTTGGGTCACAAATATAGTCAAATAATGTTAGATACCTTAATTTCTGCAGATGTTATCTGGCTGCCCCCTTCTGTTATCCATAAGAGGTGGTAGGATTATAAACAAGGAGCTGAAAGAGAACCTGGAGAATCTGTCCTGTTGCAAGGACTGCATGGAGCCAGGTAGGAAGAATAAAATGCCATACATCAATTCTAAGGAAGGCCATTGTCCTGCCCCTGGCATGCAGGGATGCCTTAGTCAGCTTTCTATTTCTGAGTCTTTCCACTGAGCCTTGTGACAGAGAGCTGAGAAAGGGGAAAATATCTGCTGAAGAATATCAGCACTAAAATCATAGAACTGCAGAACAGTTAAGTTTGGAAAGAACCTCTACAATGCATCCAGTCCAACATCCTGCATAGAACAGAGCTCACTTCACAGTTAGACCAAGGACCTGGTCATCCTGAGTCTTGAAAACTCTCAAGCACAATTTTTCCATAGCCTCTCTGGGCACATATTCAAGGGTGATTTCCTTTTTATCCCATGTATCCATCAGAATTTCCTTGTTGCAGCGTAAAACCACCAAGTACCTCTGAGAAGAGCCTGGCTCTCCTTATAGCCCCTGATCAGTGAGGTGCCACATTTTCTCACTGTCCCCTTCAACCTTCCCTTCTTCAGGATGGACAATCCCAAACTCGTCAGCCTTTCCTCACATATCACATGCCTTAGGTACCCAGACCTCTCAGGGACATTCTGCTGGACTTGCTCCACCTTCTCCATCCCTCTGTTGTATGGGAAAGCCCAAAACCATGTCAGAAGTGGCCTCCAAAGCTTTGAGCAGTGAGGATCAGTCATTTCCCTTAACCTGTAGCAGATGGCCAGTCTGAGCTGGGAAATGAACCAGAGCTGATTGGGATATAGTTAAGAAGAATAAATGAGAAGATAGAGATGTGTGTTGGTATCAAAACCTGAAAGCTGCAACAGTTTGAATAAGACACAAAGGAAACTTCAGATCTTTATGTGTTCATTCAAACCAGTCCCCTAAAACTTGTGAAGTTCTTCCATCCCAAAATAATAAGAGTAGTTTCAAGATGCTACTATTTTCCTCCATCTGTTCTTGTTTCCTTGGGAATTTGTTTTACTGAGAGAAAATGATGATCTTTTTGCTTTCTATAAGTACAACTGACACATTGCTATGGAAACTGGAAGTTCAATATTTTAGTGTTATAACTTCAGGAAAAACATGCAGGTACAGTCAAGCCCATTCCAAATAATTTGCATAAGTTTTTCTTTACTGCCCTTTCTGGTTAACTATAGGTTTTCATCTGTACTAATAATATTTTGCAGAGGTTGGCCTGTTGGCACATAATTCATCAAGATGAATAGTGTATCTCCTTCAGCATGGTAACTGCTTACTGGCTTTCATGGAAATTGATTTACCACCTTCAGATTGCGCAGATGGGCCCATACATCTGTGTACAGCATTCAGACTTTCCAGTGGCTAGGAGCAAGTGATTCTGACAGTTTCAAGTTTTGATTGTTATTTGAGATAACAAATTAACTCAGCAAATTCTGAAAATCCTGCCCACCAGGCCATTTAACTATCAATTGCCTGTGACTGGTAGTTAAAGACAGTTTGGATAAAGAATCATAGAATGGTAAGGGTTGGAAGGGACCTTTAGAGATCATCTAGTCTAACCCCCATCCAAGAGCCATCCTGGGCACTCATCCCACCGACCAGTCACATTAAAATTACAAAGTGAAATGCTGTCTGTATTCACAGTAGAAACAACCTGATGCATATTAAATGCTTTTTGTTACTAAAATCAAGTAAACTTTTTAACAAATACACTCAATCTCTCTGGCTTGTCCAGGCTAAAACACATGATAAATATCAGAGATCTTATCCCATGGAAGTAGCTCCAATTAGATCACAAAGCATGTGGCTAACCTTAACCTACACAACACACATGTGCTCCCATAAGTGATAATTGCAAATTAGATCTTTTTTGAAATATTGAGTACTTGTTAACACTGCATTTATATCATTCCACTGTTACACTATCAGCTGTCACAGAGTTGTCAAACATCAATTTTCCTAAGTATCTTAAAAAATATAGTCTGCCTTCAGGACACTCAATACCAAAACATTGTTATGTAGTCTGCAAACATTTCAAATTATGTATTAATGTGTTACGGGGTTAATTATGCCCGTTACACCATTAGTAAATCTTCTGCCTTCTCTTACATATGCATTTGTGCTGCAGAACACTTGTGCTTATTACACAAACCTAAGCTGTTAACAAGGCCTCACAGCAGGACTCTTGCCTCATCACCATCACCTCCTAATTTTTTCTAAGTGGGAGTAGCAGCTGCTTTGTCTTCCTCAGGGAAATTACAAATTTGGCTGATCTTTTGCCAGGAGATAAGAAAACAAAGCGAGGAAGATCTCACTCATCGAGGAAGATCTCCTCACTCATCGGTGCAGGTGAGGACACAGAGGTGCTTGCCTTCTGTGAGGAGTGTTACTGTAGAAAGTCCTGACTCTTTAAAATGTGTGCATTCTCCATTTATTTGTACATATTTTATACTGCTTGGCTGAAGAAGAATGGGAGTGACTTTCCATTATGTAAACCACTTCTCAAAATAGCATTTGTTATTTAAATGGTAAAAAAACCTGATGGCAGCAACTGTGAAATGGAATCTGTGTTTCAATGAAATATTTAGATTAAAAACAAATGCTCTAGTGTGGAAGAACATGATTGTTTTACTTTAAATCTCATTTTCATCGGTGAGTATAGTTTAAGCAGAGAAATAAGCTTAAACTGAGAAGTGATTGAACACAAATAATTTGGTTTTGTGCTAATAAATATCATAATATTATCCAGAGAATGGCACTGATTCAACCCCACCGTGAAACAAACTGGAGAAACAAAGGAACACAGTGTGTCAGGACAGCAGAGAGAGGTCATGCTCCCTGTAATAAGGCAGATGTTATTCACAGAAGGTATAAGACTGAGATTGCTAATTTTCTGTGCTTCTAGCTGCTACATACTGTTGGTTTAGAAAGGGTCACAATGTCAGAAACCCAGCTAATGTCTGTCTTAAACCCTTGCACTAGAAAAAGCTACCATGCATATTAAGAGTCTGCCTAATGTGAAGCACATGGTGATATTCAAAGAAACAGCAATTAATCAGGCAATGAAATGATTCACCTATATTATACATCAAATGAAATGTGAAAAGTACTCCAAGGACATTTCAAATATTTTAAAGAAATTTGTACATTAGTATTAGAGAAAAATTATGACTTCACTGTTTATTATAGTCTATGTGGTCTTGACAAGGTTACAGTGAAAATATAGAGAAGTTTGGGTTTTCATTGCACCCCAGGCTGCCCAAGCAAGTAATGTCTGTTAAGAATCATCCTTTGGAATCCTTTTTCCCCAGAACATTAGCTTGTGCTTCATATCCCCCCAAAGAACACCTAAGAGCATCCAGCTTAGAGCTAAATATAGTCAGAAAGCAGAGGTCTGCAAGCTCCAAAGGCCAGAAGGGCTTGTGGGTCTAAGAGCAGCTGGAAAGTAAGTAACTTTAATCAGAAAATTGTTCTTAAAATGCAGGTTGGTGTAAAAATTTATACTGTGAAAAATGCCCAGTTCAGATGAATCTACTTGGAGTGTGGAGGCTGTAAGTCAGAAGTAACCATTATTTGCAAAAAGCTGATACCTCTCCACTATAATATTCTCTATAACTGCCTGAATATTTACACTCAGTGGTAGTCAAGTTGTTCAAAAGACCATTTAACCCTGCAGTTCATGCTTACTTGAGAAGAAAAAAAAAATATATATATATTTTTTCAATCCAACATGTAACATTTTGGATAGAGATTCGGGCTGAAATCTATTCCTTGCCCTCAACATTACATTAGTACTCCAGACATACACTCCTGTATTAATATGTTAGCCTGAAGACTAAGACCTATAAACTTTATTTGTTGCATTTGTAGTCTCACTTTTAAACAAAAACTCTTTCGTTTTGAAATGACAAAAATATTTCTGATTGTTTTAAGAACAGCTTTGTCTTAGTTGCTGTTCTCTACCATATCAATAAGGGAGGATGATGGAGTGTGATGACTTGTCAGTATAGAACAAAATGCCGCCAGAGAAACAGAAGGTTTTTGCTTGAAGTTTGAACACTTCTTTTCAAATGGAAAATAAAAAATCAGAGAGAGAGAGAGAGAGGCAAATCATTGCATATCTACTGTATCTAAATTGCTATGTATCTACTCCCACAATGACATAAATGTTCCTAGTGATTTCAGTCTTTCCATTGAAGCTGTAGGATGTTACATACTCAGATAAAATATGCAAATTTTATCAAGTATGTGATTTGTAAGCCTAAAATCTGATCTTACTATTTTCCACAGGTATTTTAGACCACAAAATTATTTTGTATAAAAAAATAAACACGTATTTCTTTATGTCAGTTTTCTGCACTTAGTAGTACTAATTATAGGGGGATTGGTAGCAACAGCAGTATAAAATGTTAGCAACTTCACATCTTTTTGAGGGTGTCCATTTGTAGGTCAGAAATCTAGGAGCTAGCTAGCATAAATAACCACATAACTGTTGTAATGTTCTTACATACTCACTGTCATTTTAGCAATTGATGTCATTTGAGTGCAGAAAAATGGTCATTTGCCTACTAATAAACCACATATGGGGTCTCAAGTTTGAGGTCTAATGATGCAATCTCCATTGCAAAAACTGCAGACTCCAGTTGCAGTACAACCTTAATAATGTGAGTTTACAGCACATCCAATTTAAAATATAAGTTTTATATAGAGAGGTCATATCTTTCATTAGATTAACTAGTGTAGTTGGAAAAAAAAAATCACAGGCTTTTGAGCATAAATTCTTTTTTGCATCCAAAATGTGTTAGAAAGTTCAAAGCTAAGTGCAGACTGGGAACAACTGCTCTGAATTTAATTAGCAGTGTCAATCAGTCTGACCATATGAAAGAAAAGGTTATTGCTCTCTATAGAGTAAAAGAAGATGTGATAAACTGTTTTTCTCTTGAGAATAAAGGAGAAGTAAGCCTTTTATTACCTGCAGAACACTGCAGAACTAGGCAGAGAGAGGGATAATGTACAGGAAAACAGTAACTCTCTGACATCTATGACTTCACTCCTTGGTAGAATTAGGAAATACAATTCCTAGAACTGAAAACTCAAAGGAGAAAAGTCATTATAAAGAAATACTCCCGTACTGGTAATGGATGTTTCTATCCTTTCCTTGTTTCTATGTTCCCCATTTATGGTGACACTCAGTTACTTGAAGCGTGATACAGCAACAGAAACCAAGGTTGTTGGAATGCAGAAAAGTGTCAGTATGAGGCATAGGTCAGTATTGGCATTTTCCTGGAAAGAATAGCCATTCTGAGGTTATCTGAGCTGTTCTGTGTGAGTAGTCCAAGTGCTGGGGAAATTCTTAGCAAAACCTGGAAGAAACAACTAAAAATGGACTATACTTCTGGCTTCAGGAAGGAAGACAGAGTCCCCGCAAAGGTAGGGGTTGAAAGCCTGGCCAGTGGTACTAACTGACATTCTTGCCCATTCCCATCTCCTTCTTCCCTGGCATTTGTTTTATTTACAAACTGAAAGAATCCAAATATTTAAAGGTGATCGGGATACACAACTCCTGTTGAGCTTACTAGCTTGCTGTTTAATAAACTTTGGTATCTGTGTTTCATATCTCTGTGTTCTGAGAGATTCCAGCACCAGGGTGAGACTTGCACTCAGCTCTATCCCAGCCAGCACCTGGGGAAGAAACTGATATAATCCCAGATGAGAGGGCTGGAAGGGGACCCATCTGAGATGAAGAGAAAGAGAGATTAGGGGTATCCTAGAGCACTCTTTTCCTGCTGTCTAGATGTAGCCAAACTAGTCTGATCCTCCATGCATGTCTCTGTCACATCTGAGTGCATCCTCCCGCACAAGGATTTCTTTGTGCTCTTTTCTGCAATATAATCAGTCCTATAAAACAATCACATTTGCTTCGAGAAAGAAATTGTTGCTCTGTCTAGTTGATTCCAAGAGTGAGTACTATGGGTAAGCAATACATGTGCTGTCCAAGAGTAAGTACTATGGGTAAGCAATACATGTGCTGTCCAAGAGTAAGCACTATGGGTAAGCAATACATGTGATGTCCATGGGTAAACAATACATGTGATGGGCTGCACAGTATACATAACATTTTCATTTGGACTTCCTTAGTTGATACTATGAGTTAACTTGTGGAAAAAAAAGAATCTGTTTGTAACTCTAATCTAAGTCAATTTGTGTTTTGGTTTTTTTTTAGTTTTCATCATATTTTGTTTTATCTTCTGAATCAAAAGCACTTGATATGATCCTGTGAGATTTATTTTCCTCACTCACTCATATTCTACTTTTTTTATCAGTATATAGCTTTCTAAAAGACCTGAGGATGTGAATGGAAATTATTCTTCCATCTCTGATATTTCCCTGAGCTTTTTATTAATGTATTTAGAGTAAATATCCTTTTATATCCATCAGATGTGAGATCCATTGCACCGAATCCATGGCAGACAATGTATTTCATCTGAAAAACTCTGTTTTGTTGTCTCTGAGGAAGTCCAAAGTTTATCAGCTGTGGCAGATATTAGAGTTATGTTGCAAATTTAAGACTAAGATATGTCCATTTTCAAGAAAAAATAGAAAAATTCTGACCATAGCCACAAGGTGATAATAATTTAACTGAAATCACTGACAATTGCATCAAAGAAAATTCTCTCGGAGTCTTACCTAACATCTGTTTTTAACACATTACAGGACAGCTTCTGACACTCTTGTTAGTGTTAAATTATCCTTCTTACAGCCAAATGCTGCAGAACATGGTTGTTTAAAGTATACTGATTTCTGTACTAACAGTCAGAAAGGGATGAAGTAATGCCCAAATAAAAATGTTGAAGTTATGGTAAATCTCTGTTGTGTTCCACTTCTGCATAGAAAGTACCAAGGTACTTATTTGAAGTGCTCAGATGGCAAATCAGCTTTTACCAGCCTTTCTGTTTCAGACACTGATTACAGGTATAAGCCTTTGATAAATTCCGTGGAATGGGATATTAGCCTCATTTGACTTTCTAATTTTAATTTTTATAGGTTACTGCTGCTTTAAAAAAACAGTCCTGTTGTATTTTTATTGCTAGAAATTATAAGGAACCTGTAGTTTCCTTCCCATTTCAATGTCTAGATTATAAATAATTTAAAATTAAAGGTAAATAATACAATACATGTTGCTCCATGTGTTGGGCAGCGTGGAGCCAATCCTGTTTGCAATCCTGGTTGATAGTGTGATCCTTAAAGTACAGATTGCCAAGCAATTAACAACCACAGCTCCTAAGTCCTACTGCTGCTGTGGAAATGTTGGGAAATGGGGGCACATTTGCATAGAAAAATAAGCAAGTTACAAAGGATTTTATCAATTAGAGTTACTTCTGAGAACTGAATTTATTTCAGTGCATGAGTAAAAGATGAACTTAAAATCTTTGCTAAATACATTTTAAAGATTTTTTTTTTTCATAAAATCAGGGAGTCAAAAATGATCACTCAACTGACCTTCAATGTAAAAAAGGTCATTGAATTTCACTGATGATTTCTACAGTAAATACAGCTTTGTAAATATCTAACATACCCACAGCATATTTTTTTAAATAATTATATTTTAAGCAAAAGGTTCAACTAATGGCAAGTTTACGAGCTCCAAGTATTTCATTGGTTAAAGTAGCATGAAGAGAAAAATACTGCACTTTGCATTTTTATAGCTTTAATATTTGACTATGGGATTAAAATCAGATTTAAAGGAAGGTTGCTAAATATTTGCTTTATAAACTGCAAACTGCAATTGTCACAGGTATGATCTGCGTACTGAATCCTGGTAGATCACAATTGTGTCGCATCTCGAAGTTTAGACTGATATCTTAACTGGCTTTTCATGTAACTTGTTTTGACTTGCTTTTCTTTCAAAGATCCTACTCTTCAGCAGCCTCAGAATATTATATCCTCCAGACCTTATTTCAGTTTGGTAATTCTCTTTGAGCAATTTTACAACATTTTTTTCATGGCTGGGCTCAAGACCTGGAAGAATCATTCCATAGAAATCAAGCAAATCTCATTTTCTTGTTTCTCCTAACATCTTTTTAAACTTCCATTCCACAAACTCATTGGAAGAACATATTGAGGTTATCTACGATTAACCTTAAGATGTTTTCAGAATTGTTGCTTCTAGAAAACAATCTTGTAGTCTGAACTTGCCCTTCTCAGTTTTGACATTTGTGATCACTCTAAAAGCATGATGCTCTATAAGTAAATCTACTTTGGTATGACATTTTGAAGCCAGTTCTTTTTTTTCTTCTCCTTCTGCATTGTGCATTTATACTTCACGTATTAAAAGACATGGAGACTGCTGTTTGACTTGGGTTGCTCAATGGTTCTTAACTTTTCTCTCAGGTCAAGCTAAACATTTGTTCAAAAGCTACAGTTAAATAGAATCAATACTTGTCCTGGTTTAGGCCCATCAGGGAACAAAAGACCACAATTAGCCTCAAGTACCACAGACCTGAGGATTGCTAAAGGGCAGGGAGAGCTTAATTGCCGCTTAAGTTCCGGGATAAAACAGCCCAGGCTACTCGGCTTGGGGAAGAAAACAGAAAATAATTTAATGCAATACCAACTAAAACATAACCATAAAACCCCAAAATATAACAAACATAACACAACAAGGAGTGGTACAATGATGAAGAGTCCGACCAGATCTTTAAGACCACCTTCTCACCACTCCTCCCCTCTACTGGGGCTCAGAGCCCTGATCCCTGTGTTTTTACCTCCTCCCCTCCTGAACGGTTTAGAGGTGCAGGGAGTGGGGGTTTCAGTCTATTCCTGATAGCTCCTGCCATTTGTCTCTCCTCAGGGCAGGTGGGCTCCACACCAGTCCTCCCTGCATGTCCATGGGGTACCTCACGTACACAGCATCCCTACACGGGCTGCTCCAACGTGCCTTTATCCCAAAGGCTGCAGCTCCTCTTTGCCTCTCGTGTGGGGCTGCCCTGTGGCCCACAGGCTCTGCAGCACAGTCTGCGCCATGGCCACCTCCTCACACAGTCCCTTGCCCGTCTGGGTGCACTCACACAGAGCTGCTGGTGGCTCTCAGTCCTGCCATGGCCCTGCATGGGTTGCAGGGGTACAGCCTGTGCTCTCACTACGGCTTGCAGAGGAGTCTCTGGTCTGGTGCTCCTCCTTCCTTCCTCCTTCTCTGACTGTGGGGTCCATGTGGTCGCCTCCATCTTGTACCACTCTTACACCTCCTGCCAGCACTTCCAATTCCCATCCCTAAATAGTGCTGGCAGAGGCACCAGATTGGCCCAGCTGGGCCGGAGGTGGGTGTGAACCCAGGAGCCAGGGAGAGTCCAAAAACTCTTTACTGGGTCTTCACTGCAATCCGCTCCCCCTGTTACCAAGCCAAAACAGCTCCTTGCTAAACCATGACAATACTCATTCGAGGACTCTTTGTTCCTAAATGTCCAGCTTCTATCTTAAGTGTCCACTTGAAAATATATTCAGGATTCCACTATGATTCCACTATGATTTTGTCTGACCTTTTGTTTTAGCCTGTCTCAGCTAAGTCATTGATTTCTAACACACTTTAGTGGCTGTTCAGCAAAGGCTTAAACATGCAATATCAAGCTGGCAGCCTCTGATTTTGTTTCAATATTTTGAGGTAACAATTAGAAAGTCCTATGAGCAAAATGTCTAGACAAGACCCAAGAAAGTCATAAAAAATTAATTTTTGAGCAAAAGCAGTGCTAGATTTGGAGGAGCAGATAGGGAAGAGGTAAGGGGAAGGAGTTAATATATTTCTTCTAAAATAAGAGCTTAAGTTCCATGTGAAATCAGTGGAAAGAGTAGCTAAAATATCTCTGAAGAACAGAAACAGCAGTAGTAGTTTCCCTAAAAGAGCCATTGTTCTCCTCTACTGACTTCCCAGGGAACTGGTAGGAACCAGAAAGAGTTATAAAGAACTACAACCCAGTATTTCTTGTCCATCTCCTGAGCAGTAAGTTCCTGAAGAGCACAGATGGCATTTAGATGCTTCTTTCTAAAAGGTGGTAGCAGCGACATCAGTTGCCACCTCATCTCCAGGACCACAGTTTGCATAAAGCTGAACACTAATGCAGACAGAGTGGGAAGAGCTTCAGCAAGTCCCAGGACTGTATCCAAACCACCACAGTGAATGCAGTAGTGTGCTCGCTGCTTCAGAGCCTCTGTTTAACCTATGATAAAATTAGAAATGGACTTTCATTTGGGAAAGGGTAGAAAAAAATAACTATGTTCCACCTGAAGTCCTATCAATATTTTTAAAGCTGTTTATAAGTAAATGCAACTATTTCTTCATATAAATGTAAGTAGGGATATAACTGTTTTTACAGCTGTTTGCACTGTTAAAAAAATAAAGCTGTTTGGTCACATAAACATAATAAAGAAGGCCAGCTTTGTCATTGATTCTTGTTCTACAAGTTAGGTTACTTGTTCTGCAGAGGAGGCAACACACGTCTCTTACCAGTATAATTTAGACTACCTTCGTCAGTACATTTGGAACATGTTTTCTGTTTCTACCCTTTGTAAGTGTGCAAGCAAGTGAAAAATCCATCTGGATAGATAAAATTCCTAAATTAATTCATACACTTACAAACCAGAATCAGATTTTCTTAACTGGCAGAATTTGGCAGCTTTCACATTTTTTTCTAAAACAGTATAAAATAGTGATAACTCAACAGAGTGATGACATAGAAACAAGATATTGACCTTGATTCTGTCAAGTGCTAATGCAACTCAAATATTTCAGATTTCAGTGTAGTAAATTGGTATGTACCCTAAATATTGTCATAGTCCCAAACAAACATTGAAGAGCTTAATATTTGGAGGGAAAGAAAAGGGGGTTGTGTTCCAACAGGTTATTTTCCTCTCGGAAACAGCAGAACTGTTATCTTAATATCTTTAGAAGCTTTTGGCATGGCATTTCTTTACTCTTGACCACTGTTGCTCCAATAAGATCAAAAGGTATGTCTTTGAGATTTGGAGGGACCTCAGGAGGCTTTTAGTCTGAACTCCTGCTCAAAGCTGGATCAGCTCTGAGGTCAATCCAGGCTGCTGAGGGCCTTGCTCAGTTGGAGCTCTAAAATATCCAAAGATAAAGACTGTACAATCTCCCTAACAGCCTGTCCCATTGCCTCACAGTCCTCATGGGGAAAAACGTTTTGCCTTATACCCAGTCTGCACCTCTCTTGTCTCATAGTCCACATGTACCACAGTAATGAACCTACCTCTGTCTTCTTTTCCTTGTAGATACGGGAAAGCTGTTAAGTCCCCTGAAGCTATTTCTTCTGAGGATTCAACAAGCCCAAGTCTCAGCTTCTCATAGGGCAGGTGCTTTAGCCATATTGCCGTCTTGGTATTCATCCTCTATACTCCCTGCATTTATGGATGTATTGCTCTGGGATGACAAAGCTGGGTGCAGTGAGGTCTAACAAGAGCTGAGTAGAGGTGGATGATCACTTCCGTGAGTCTACTGGTTCTGTTCCTACTCATACAGCTCAGATACTGTTGGCACTTTTTCTGCCAGGGTTGGTCCGTGCTCAGCTTGCTGATCACCAGGATTTCCAAGGTATTTACAGCACAGCTGCTCCTCACCAGTCAACCTTCTTCCCGTGGGCAAAACATTACATCTCTGTCTACTGAATTTCATGAGGTTCCTGTTGCCTCGTTTCATCTGGAAATGCTGCAAACAGCCCTTCTTCACAATATTTTTGACAGTTCATTTTTGATCCTAGGTACAGAGCGGCGACAATTCCCAATCTCCATTCCACTTGGGTTTACTCCGTAAAATAGCCAACGTTTCCTAAGGGTAAACTTGTTACCTCTGGTATTTATCCAGTTCTGAGACCTGTTTTATTTACATAAACCTCAGTATAGCTATCTCAGAAATCACAGACAACATATAGGTACAGATAAATAACATTTCTGTTGAAGCAGAAAGTTACTTCCCAAGTTAAAAGTGTGGTGTTGTTTTAAAGGCTGTGCTATGGAGCCCGAGATTAGTCACTTGCCAAGATAATAAGTCTGATTCTCCAGCTCCATTCCTGCTGAACTTCTTCCTGTGCATACCCATTGTAACATTGCCTAAAACTGAAGTCATACACTGGTGAATCAGGACTGGAAGGTTTAAGAAAATAAGAAATGGAGGTATGGTGGGAGGTTAATTTCCCTCCTACAATATTTCACAACAGTGAAAGCAACAAAACTACTTTTTTATTATTTTTTTAAAGGGAAAGAAATGTAATCTAGCTTTTAACACACCACACAAAGTACAAGTGCTATTGTTCAACAGCTGCTTGTAACGAAAGTCCCCAGTCTGTAGTCATAAAATGTTTTCATCTGACTTATTTTCAGTTACAATTGTCATTATCTGGAGAGACTATTAAAAATATCAGAAAATGAACTGATGAAATATGCAAAGAAGAGAAATAAGAGAAGAAACCCAGGAAAAATAATATTCAATGAAAGTACATGCTTCAAGGCACTCAGAATTAAATGTTTCAGAACCACAGTTTGCTGAGTATCTGTACAGTATAGAAGAATGCATCTTGTTCTTCCAAAGATGACATGGCAGCAATGCTATTTGCAGCTGGAAGAGGTTGCCCAGAGAGGATGTGGAGGCTCCTTCTCTGGAGGTTTCAAAACTCCTTTGGATGTGTTCCCGTGTAACTTGATCCAGGGGAACCTGCTTTAGCAGGGGTTTGGACTGGATGACCTCTGGAGATCTTTTCCATCCCCTATCATTCTGCGTTTCTGTGATTCTACTCAAGGAGCTGGGACATAGTTCTAAGCTTGCAATTCTATGAACTGACAAATAATATCTCATCAATTTATTTTAAAATAAGTAAGCTCTTGTTTTGTTTTGGTGTGTTTTTTCAACAATACTGAAGAAAGAAAATATGTTTAATCAAGCTCTTAGCTTTTTCTTTTGGTTTTTACTTTTCTTCCTTAACTCTGACCTTTATGATCAATATATGACAATGTGACAGTAAATAGCTGATATTAAAGTTAGGAGGGAATTCCATAGGGAACATAATGGACTACTGATGGAGCTTCTTTTGGTTTCCAAATATATCAAATGAAGGTCATTAGCCCTTTAGTTCAGAAGAAATCAGTTTAGATGTTAGCAGATCTACTTGGCATTATTTGGGGAATTATAACCTCACTGAATTTCCAGACCTTTATGCTCATAATGTCTTTAAACAGTTCTAATTTCTTTGCTGCATTGTCAAGTTATCCCATCTTAGTAACAAGAAATGTAATATGAAAATTATGTAAAAAGCTGCATAATAGTTTGATTTCTGTATAATTGAGTTTCTCAAATCTACCCTCAGATGCTAAAGCACAGGTCTGTCTAATTTGCAAGAGAGAGACATACATATCTGAACAAAAATCAGCTTTTACTGTTTAATTCCATCACAAATCTGCTTAGTACACTAACATCATTGTTCTATTACTGTTATTACTCTTTGCTGGGCCAATGTTCCCTGACAGAACCTTCACCCAAAGGATTTAGCTTTCTTGACATAAAAAAAGAGTCCAGACTCAAGAAGTAACTTTGAGCTTTGTTTATTTCTGTGCTTTGCAAGGGAAAATGTGATTGTGGCAGAAATACCAGTAGTGAAAAGGTGAACTGTCTGTGATTTGCCCTCCAGCAATAAAGCAAACCTGGGTTTTTTACTTATAACTTTAGCAGTTAAATTTATCATTGTTGTGTTTAATGTTATGAAAGAATATGTCCCTAGAGTGCTTTGTGAACACAGGTGATCACTACCCCAGAGAATTTTAAACTATTTAATTTAAAACTATTCACATGGGAGAGGAGCCATCAGCAAGTAGAGTCAAAGAATACTACAATAATTTGTCTGTTCAGAACTTTTGGGAGTAAGAGGCAGAGAGAGGGAATCTAAAGCTTAAGGAAAAGGAATAGAAGGCTAGTGAGGAAGACAATTCCAGGGACAACAAGTCAAAGGGGCAAAACTAGGCTGAGATTAGGAAAACTGAAGGTGGAAGCCATGACAGCAGAGCAAAAAGGAACCCATTAGGGTAGGGAACATTTGAAACTCCCTAATATCTGACTCTTTGTCTCACCAGCTATGTTCTCTCATCAGTTATTCTGCACCTACTTGTCAAGGCCTCCCAGACATTGATGACCCTCTCCCACTGTCTGTAGCCATTCCTCATGTTTGTTTTGCTGTTCAGCAGCTCATGCTCAATTGCCTTCATCCAGGACTCAGGCTCCCATTAGGCAATTTAACAACACCCTCAGACTACATAAGTTTACAATAGCTGTGTTCCTTTTGCAAAAGAAACTCCATTTTGTAGAGTTTTGTCATTCATGACACATCCCATAAGCCAGGTCCCACAGAATGGGTGTTGAAAAAAGAAAAGACTCAACTAGATAAGGAGTAAACCTATAAGGATAAAGATGGTTAAGGTACCATCATGACAAAGCTTTCAGAGGTAATGAGTCTGCATGGAGGGGAAAAAAAAAAAGTATGCCTTCTAACTCATTGCAGATCTGCATTTGAAAAGCTCCATTATGTTGGAGCAAGCACATTTAATGCTTTTACTGCCAGGCATGAGACACCCTAAGAAAGGAACCTCGGCTGAGAAGGAAGCAAATTCAGCAGATCATAAATATGCTTCTAAAACCCCAACCATTTCCTCTGTGGGATTGCTAAGGAATCATTCTGAAAGTATCAAAAAATAGCCATTCCAAAGCACACTTAAAGATTTCCCTCTGGTTCATGCACAGAGGTTTGTTTAAAGAATAAACCTTTTTGTTAGAGAATATAAATAGCAAGTGTTAGATGTTATATTACTATAAATTTTACATATTACTTAAATGAATGTAAATTAACTTGTCAGTCTCTGATCATGCAGCACCATTGTCAACACGAATCTGTCACTGGCAGTAATAATATGGGATGAAGTAATTTTCCCACAAACATCAGAATAAATAAAGATATTGCATAACCACATTATCTCATAAGTTTTTCACTGAGATCCACACTAATAGTATCTTATCAATAATTCTATTTTAAAACAATTTATAGATAACAAAGTGTAACCGAAAGTCTAGTAGTACCACTGAAAAATACTTGTTTCACCTAGGATTGAGACTTCTGCCTTTAACAACGGTGAGATGAAATCAGTGTATGAACAGTGCTGAAGAGTGCTAATATCTCATCTCATGCTTCTCATTGAGTCTTGATCCTCAGAGGACATCCAAAACAACAGCTCAATGGGTACTTGCTTTTGTTAAAAAAATGAGAATGAAATAATGTATCAGGAATTTTATTCTTCCTGTCCCCTGAAAAAGTGGAGTGGAATTGGATATAGTTCCACACATTTCTATAAGACTCTTCCATCATAATACACAGCCTTCGTGTCAGTGCAGTGTTGTAACCAGATAAATGGCAAGACCACATGCATCAATTTTTCTAACTGTCTCTGCCCTCAAATGCTTAATCAATTTACTTTATACAAACTGACTGATTGAGGTTACAACAGAAGTCTTCTTCACACTTCTTTCACGCTTCTTTGGTGAATAAAGATCTCTCTTCCTCAAGCATCACCCGCCAGCTCTCTTTGTATTTTGCTTCATAGATGCTTAATTAGCACATCTCAGCCTGGCAGAATTCAGAAGCTGCTGCCAACACTGAGCTCCTTCAAGTGTGCTCCTGGAGGGACAGCCCTTGGAGGTGAAGATGAGGATGTTACTATGGAGACAACAGAGTCAGTATCACTCATGTCCCACTTGCACACAGTGACATTTCTGGATCTCTATAGTAACAGAGGAGTTTCTTGGTGTGTCTGCCCATCTGTAGGGTGAAAGAGGAGCCCTGAAGGACTGAGACGCAGAGAGTGGTTCAAGTGACAGTAGTCAGATTGCCCAGACACCCAAATAAATGGTTGTTTTCCCTTGCCTTATAGCACAATATTTCTGCTACTGAATGGCACCGTGAAATATGGAATTGAAAGTAATAATTGAGTTCTAATGAAAGGTAAAAAGAATTTATGGTTTAGGGAAATATAAGTTCACAAAATTAAGCTATTTATATTACAGACTACAGACTTGCTTCTGTCCTTTCATGTTCTCTTAAATTTAGCATTCTTACACTGTGGGTTTTTACAGTGACTGATCAGTGCTTAAGAAGTTGAATTTGGTTTATGTCAGGCATTAAAAAAAAATAATTTCCTCCATTTTTTCTCATATTGTGAATTGTGATTCTTGGAAAAATTGTAATGGAACTCAAAGGATGTTTAGAAATGCTTAAATCAGAGAACTGTTAGCAGTTGTTATTGGAAGCTATCGTCCAAGTAAAGAGGCTGCGTATTTGTTAGCTGCAGTCAGAAGTTACAGTCGGCTCTCACTCTCGCTTTGAAAGACTTAAGATTCTTCCTGCAGTCACAGATAATTATAAATTTCCTGGTGAATACACATGCTTCAGGATAATGGAAGGTTGCCTGGAGATAGTTACACCCAAAGATGGAAATTTTGCGTTCTCAGTTAGCATATCTATTATTTGCATGATCTGGGTAATCACGGAGCAAGCTGAAGTCCTAAGAAATAAGCATGATATCTTCCAAATCCTTCTTTAATTTTACAGAAGAATCACTGTGGGAATAGTGCAGGAGGGAAATAGAATGATGTTACATTATAACAATCTTATAGCAAGGATTTCTTATCCTTTCGATGGCAGGACTGCATAGTGAGTTTAGGTTCTGCTACTGTTTTTTTGCTAACAGTTTTGTGTTTCTCCTTCAGGAAGATCCAGAAGTCCAGGTCTCGCCACCAACTGTGTCAATGGGGGCAGTCCCTTATCTCCATTTACTTTCAGTTCTTCTTCCAAAACATCTGAGCAAAATTTGCCAAATCAGAATTTTTCTATGTGATAAAAAAAACTGAGACAGACAGCACTAAGCCCCCAGAAAAAGGAAAAAAAAAATCCAAAGATCCCAAATGAACCTCTGAGCAGCTGTTCAGTGTTTTCAAAAAGATGCTATGATTGCTCACAGAGTATGGAAATGAACGGGGCAGTAACAGCAAGCTGCATATCATTCAAGTGTCAAGTGAAACAGTGAAGAAAATCACAGGGGCAGAGGGTGAGCTGAATCTCAATAGAGTACAATTAAAAAGAAAAGCATTCAAAAAAGGCAGAAAACCCAGGCAAAAAGACACGACAGGAAGCACACGGGAGTTTAGATGCAAGTGCAGTACTTTCAGTAGAATTTGCCTCATTGGCTTGTGTGTTGTGAGCTGAGGCTGTGATCCACCTCCAAGAAGATTTGAATTAGAGATGTCCTTATCAAACATTCATCAAAGGCTATGGGAAACAGAGGCATTCACTATGTTTTCTTGGGTAAAGTGAGAAGCTTTCAGATTCAGTGAGGCAACTGGGGAAAGGTGGGAGCTGCAGCATGATCAGAATTAAAAAGACCTGCCTGGTCACATGCAAGGAACAGGAGAAACAGAGAACAAGATGTTTTCTTCTTTCTGCTAAAAAACCACGTAACTGCCAGCAGGATTGTTCAAGTGTTGTCAGTTGGTTTATGGTCATCTAGTGAATAATAAAAACAAGGCCTGAAAGAAGTGAACGATAAAAGGATTGAAGCCTGGGGCTCTGTTTCTATTCCCTGGCTGATAAAATTGCCAGCTGACAAGCAGTAATCCAAAAAATATTGAAGATACAAGTTAGTAATTACAGTGCTACACTGTACCTGTAACTCTGGAATAGACTGATGTGCTCTGTTGCTGTCCCTTTTGAGGCAGACTACAAAAATCCTCATCCTGCAATTCTGTTCAGAACCTGATTCAACCAGACACTGAATGAATGAAACAGGTCTCTGACTCAAGATCGAGGGCTCTGGTTTGCCCTCCATGAGCATCTGAATTCTATCTGTGCAGAGAGTGAGTTGCATTTCTCACTTTCAATATTTTCAGCTCAAGATGGACCATATTATTTTCATCTGAGAAGTACTTCTTAATAACTTACCACTTTCTGTGCTGTTATTAGTACAATCACATCCCTAAATCTCTTTTCAGCATCTTAGGCTCCAAAGCTCCAATTTTGCACCATTTGTTTTGAAAAAGAGGTATTTTTCAGTCTATCATTTAACTTGATTAATGTCTCATTTTTCTTTGACAGCACAATGTGTGTTATCATGATTTTCATGATCTACTTAGGAACTGAAAGCATTTGATTCTTTTTTTCTCTTCTCATAAGTACTCCTCTTTGCAAAAGCCCAGATTCATTAGGCCTAAATTAGGAGCTTAGTCACTTCTAGCAAGTGATTCAGCCCACCTCACACCTAAACTGACCCTTCAAAGTATCTTGATCTATAGAGGAAACCTAAAGTGATAAGGCTTATGATGTAGGTGTATCAGTTGCATGTGTGGAGCTAAGTGGGAAGGACCATAGTCTTTTGCTTCTTGTATCGAAGTCTGAATTCTTTGCTTTTGTTCATAATGACAGTTAATTTACTTTGCCTTCAATGACAGTTAATTCCATTTGCCTTCTTCTTTTTTCACAGAATATTTTTTTTATAAAATATGCCCTGAATAGCTTACTGATCGACATGAAGTTTTGGAAATCTAATATCAGCTGTTCAATCTGAAATTATGATACGCAATATCAAATCTGATAAGGCAAATGCTTATAATACATTTAACTTAATGCATTTGAAGTAGCACAGAATAGGTAAAAGGGGAAAAATATCTAATATATAAATACATATAACAAGTTTGCAAAGCTGAGATGTTATCTAATTACCTCTGGCTTACACAGATAAAATGTCCAGTATTTACTGTTTTTACAGTATCTCATGTTTTGATAGATGAATAACTAAAAATAAGGTAACAACTTACTTTTTCCTAGGATTTCTGAAATAATAGTAATGAGCATGCTCTTGTCCAGTGTTGAATGTTTTGACTTTGATTCTAATCCCAGCCTCTAACTGGTGAATGGCAAACTCAATCCTAGTACTATTTTGTTTCTTCCTGTTGCTCTGACCTTTGTCATCTGACATTTAAAATTACCTACATTGAATCTGGATTTTGTGTGCCAAAGAATCAGAATGGTAGAACAGACTAACTCTGAAATCTGCAGTAAGGTGAGTCAGATTGCCTCCACTGCAGAGCACAACTAGTATTGTTTGGAGGAGATGAATTTGAGGGAGCAGGAAAGATGCAACTTACCCACAGACCAGCAACAGGACAACAGTCTTTTAGTTGTACTGACACAGTAAATGTCTCCTTGCTTTTGGTTTACCATTTCTTTTGAACCTTTCCAATGTCTCACATTATTGAATCAAAACAAGTTTTATTTGCACTCAGAAAAGCCACTTTTTTTCTTCCATTTTTATTGTCTCACATTGTCAATCCTCTTTCACACAGCCAACAAACCTGGCAGCCCAACACTGGTGTACTGAGAAATACATTAGCATGTTCTATACTCAGGATTAAAAGCAAGCAGGAATCCAGAATTTCATTAAAGAATGAAGAGAATTAAAAGGAATATAATCTTTACAGGAAAGGCTGTGGGAACTGGAGCTATTTAGTTTAGAGAAGAGAAGACTGAGAAGGGATCTCGTTAATACTTGTAAGTATATAAATGGTGAATGTCAGGAGGTTGGGGCATCTCTTTTTTTCTATTGTATCTAGCAACAGGATAAAGGGTAATGGGATGAAGCTGGAACACAAAAAGTTCCATTTAAACATAAAAAAACCCTATTTCATTGTTCAAGTGAGGGAGCCCTGGCACAGGCTGCCCAGGGAGGGTGTGGAGTCTCCTCTACAGGCCTTCAAGACTAGCCTGGACATGTTCCTATGGGACCTGATCTAAGTGGATTTGCTTCTGCAGGGGGATCGGACTAGATGATCTCTAAAGGTCCCTTCTAAACCCTACCGTTCTATGATTCTATGATCATTCCCTTCTCCTCTCTGTAAAACCTTATAAATCAGTCTCTAAGTTCCAAGACACATTCTAAAGCCAGTGAATGTAGTCAAGTCACCTTGAAGACAAAGTGCCAAAGAGTGAACAGTGTATGTTTTGTTCTTCCATAAATACCTGATCTAATTTCCTCTATTTCTTGGGGTGAGAAAAAAAAAAGAAGACAACTGTCCATTGTTGAAAAAAAAAAAAGACTAAGGAATGAAAACACTGCAAGAGCTAAGGGTTGCCTAAGGTATTCCCTCATGCTCCTTTGGAATCATCATCAGCTTGTTCCTGCTATTGCATAAGTAACCTGTCAATCAGTGATGTTGCATATCTGTGGCTTGCCAACTCCATATGCCAGCTGCAGTTGTATCTGGTCTGTGGGCTGAAGAAGGAGGAGAGCAACCACAGAAATTACACATCATATATGTGTCCTTAGATGTTGGCCCACACTAACAGGTAGCCCAAAAATGGAGCTGGGGAAGAAACACATTCATATACGCTGGTGTTGGGGAAAGGAAGATAGATGTGTCACCACAAGCATAGTCATTATTGATCAGTATAAAGCCATGCTCCAAACTTTCATATGGTGTAAAGCTCTTCTGAGTAGTAAGTTTTGTGCTCATAGCGATTAAGTCCAGAAGGAGCTCACAAAGGTGAGTAAAAAGGTGGCAGATAAGCTTCACTATAGACTTCTCTAAGGTGAATTACACAGAAAAAAGTAATCTCAGTGATGCCAGTGTGATGCCGAGCTTTGAACGGGCAATAGCACTTTAGGAAAAATATTATGGGACATTGGCAAGTTTCTCAAATCAGGGAGTCATTGTGCAGTGGTAGACTGTCCTGATTTCATCTGAGTTAGAGATAACTTTCTTCCTAGTAGTTGCTACAGGGCTGTGTTTTGGATTTAATGTGAGAATAATATTGATAATATGTTAGTTTTATGTTACTACTAAGTAGTGCTCATTCTAAGTGAAGGTTTTTTGAGTTTCCATACTCAGCCAGTAAGCTGGGAGGGAGCATGGCCTGTTCAGCTGACCCAAACTAGCCAAAGGACTATTCCATACCTTAGAGCATCACCCCATGTACCAGTACAGGTTGGGGAATGAATTCTTAGAGAGTAGTATGGGGGAAAAGGACCTGGGGGTGCTGGTGAGCAGCAGGATGACCAAGACTCAAAGATGTGCCCTCGTGGCTAAGAAGGCCAATGGCATGCTGGGGTGTATTGGAAGGGATGTGGTGTGTAGGTCAAGAGAAGTTCTTCTCCCCCTCTACTCTGTCCTCGTGAGACCACATCTGGAATATTGTGTCCAGTTCTGGGCCCCTCAGTTCAAGAAGGACAGGGAGCTGCTGGAGAGACTCCAGTGCAGGGCCACAAAGATGATGAAGGGAGTGGAGCATCTCCCTGCTGATGAAAGGCTGAGGGAGCTGGGGGCTCTTCAGCCTGGGGAAGAGGAGACTGAGGGTTGATCTCATTAATGTTTGCAAGTATGTAAAGGGTGGGTGTCAAGAGGATGGAGCCAGGCTGCTCTCAATGATGTCCAATGATAGGAAAAGGGGCAATGGGTATAAACTGGGACACAAGAGGTTCCAAAGAAATACAAATTAAAATTTCATCACTGTTCAGGTGAGAGAGCACTGGAAAGGGCTGCCCAGATGAGTTGTGGAGTCTCCTTCTCTGGGGACATTTAAATCCCACCTGGATGAGTTCCTGTGTGACCTACTCTAGGTGGTCCTGCTCTGGCAGGGGAGTTGGACCAGATGATCTTTCGAGGTCCCTTCTAGCCCTTAAGATTCTGTGATTTTGTGTTTCTGTGATTTCCGGTATACGAACTGGGGGGAGTTGGCTGGGAGGGGTTTATGACCACTCAGGGACCAGATGGACATTGGTCAGCTGGTGGTGAGCAATTACATTGTGTATCACTTGTCTTTCTTGGGTTTTATTTCTCTCTCTTTTTATTATCTTCCTTTTAATTCCAACAAGGACAGTAACAATGGGATAACTACTACTACTATTACTGCTAATAATTTTATTTCAATTATTACACTGTTCTTATCTCAACCCATAAATTTTACTTTTTTTCTGATTCTCCTGCCCATCCCACTGAGGGAAGGCAGGAGTGAGTGAGTGACTGCTTGACGCTTAGTTGCTGGTTGGAAATAAACCACGACATTGACAAATGCCTCTCAAAATCCCAGGCATCGCCAGGAATGGTATTAAGAAGACTTGGTGTGATGACATCATGAGTATTATGTGTAGTTTTGGTCTCTCTGCCACAGACTGGACTAGTGATAACAGAATGGGTACATAGGATCACAAGCAAAATAACCAAAGCAATGTAAAGTCAGTTGTATGAGGAACAATTAAGAAGGCTGGCTTCATCAGTTTTGGAGGACAAGGTTGAAGCAGATTTAATGAATTTTTTAAAATCATGAAAGCAATTGATAATGTGATTGATATACCAAGTCTTGTACAAGTAGAATGAGGGAGCACTGACTGAAGTTAGTTGGATGTCAAAACATATAAAAATAGTTTATGAAGTATTTGAGAACTTCTGGAGCTTGTTGCAACAGAAGATTTGGTATCAAATGGCGTTAACAGCTTTTAAAGAGATTAGACAAAAACATAGTCTAATGCTCAGGGGAATAAATAGGGATGTATTCTTTAAACTTTCCTAATCCAAAGATTTTGAATGCTGGGAGCAGTCTGAAGGGTTTGGTCTTTCAATAATGGACAGGCTCTGGTTCCCTCTTAATGCCATTTTGGAGTACAAATGTAGCTGGAGCTACTAGTTAAGGCATTTCTTATGTTCCTAAACGTGAAGGAAGATGCATCAACAATAATCAGTCCCTTGTGCACTCCTAACACTCGTTCTCCATCTCTCTGAGGTCCTAGTTGACTTCCAAGAGATATATGAAGACATTGACTCAGATCCTCACCTCAGTGAGGTGATATCTGTGTTGTGGGCAAATCTCTTATGATGTAAAGAGACTGGGCAGTCATGCTCACTGTGTATAAGCATGCATTTTTAAATATGAGTTTTGTCCTGTGAAGGACGTTGCTAAGGCATTTTGTCTTGACAAACTGTAGTTTGTATTTAGAGCTTTGAACAGTCCAGAGTCAAGGACATGTAATAAAATGATTGCAGCCAGTTGTTTTGTACAGATATTCACAAACGTATGTTAAAACTTCAGCTACTACAAGCTAAACAACCCGCTCTCCTCTCTCCTTTAACCACAGTTGAATAGAATTTCAGTTTGTTAAACAGCTGTGAAGTGTACTAGGTGACAGAGAAAGCAAAGGCTATGAGCACTACCGGTTCTTTCTCAAATTGCCCTCTTCAAGATGGAGAGTGAGGAGGGGTTGGACTAGATGATCTCTAAAGGTCCCTTCCAACCGTATGATTCCATGATTGTATGATTAGACTGCATAGTAATTAAAAAGCTAGCAGGAAGTCCAGATATGCTATTTGGCAAAACCAATTTAAAGGTGAATTGTGTGGGTTTATCATCCTCCCACCTTTTCCTCTCTAATGTATTTTGCCTCCCTTAATTTGCCTTAGATTGCATTGAATAAGTAAGCTGGAAAAAAATCAGATTTCCTTAAATTACACATATTTCTCTTCCTTGCTATATTACCTGTTTTATTACACTTGCAAAATGGAAAATACTTGAATAAAATGCAGTCAGTTGAGTAGCTGTAGGAATTACCATCATAAACAAAAGACAGTACAATAACATTGGATTTATACTTGAAGATCAAGAGGAAATAAAAACTGTGTACCTATAGGAAACAATTCAAGTGTCAGCTCTACTAAACAGACATATTTCTGTATGACAAGGGAGTCTTTAAGCACTGGCTTAATCAGGAATTCAAGCATTTAGAAGAATATATCCCAGGGTCCTAGATCATCCTTTGTGGACATATAACCTTTCCTATTGGCAGCAACCCTGTGGATTGAGAGCAGCCCTGTGGAGAAGGAGTTGTGGGTGTTGGTGGATGAAAAACTGAATATGAGCCAGCAATGCGTGCTTGCAGCCCAGAAAGCCAATTGCATCCTGTGCTGCCAGCAGGTGGAGGAAAGGGATTCTCCCCTCTGGTCTACTCTTGAGAGACTTCCCAGTGCAGTGCTGAGTCCAGCTCTGAGGCCTCCAACTAAAGAAAGATGTGGACCTGTTGGAGCATTTCCAGAGGAGGGGCACAAAGATGATGAGAGGGCTGGAGCACCTCTGCTATGGAGACAGAGAGTGAGAGTAGGGGTTGTTTAGCCTGGAGAGGGCTCCAGAGAGACATTACTGTGGCCTCCCAGTACCTAAAGAGGCTGACAAGAAAGCTGGAGAGAGATATTTTACAAGGGTGTGTAGTGACAGGATAAAGGAGAAAGACTTCAAAAGAGGGTAGATTTAAATTTGATATAAGGAAGAAGTTCTTCGCCGTGAAGGTGGTGAGGCACAGAAACAGTTTGCCCAGAGAGGTTGTGAATGCCCCATCTCTGGAAATGTTCAAGACCAGGCTAGATGGAGCATTCAACAATCTGGTCTAGTGGAAGGTGTCCCTGCCCATGGCAGGGAGGTTGAAATCAGATGATCCCTTCCGACCAAAACCATTCTAGCGTTCTGTGATTCCATTTGATTAACTATAGGTCCATCTGCAACCCATCTGAAGCCATCATGAATATCCACATGGACCCTCAGTTTCTGCTCTTGGACCAATCATATGGTCCTTTTTTTTAAATCTCTTTTTCTGAACTTTTTCTAGCTAATAATAACAGTGGAGGATGTCTACAGCAACAGTGTATTTGACTATTTAGTTCTGTCATATTTTAATAACATGTAGTCCTCAAACAGACAGAAGCTTCGTTGTATATAGCATGAGGTCAAAGGTGGTATGCAACATGAAATAAGATTATTGCATAAAAAAGGGAGCAGACAAGATAAAATGACATATGTCCTGGAAGAACAAAACGTGGTGGCCTGGATTCATTATTCGTCATTTCTCTTCTGTTTTTCGTACTTCTGACAAATGCCTTGTGAACAAAGTGTTCTGGCAGACGATTATTCTTTTATACTGGAGCAACCTCAATATTGTATAATTCCTTATGTTCTTCATATTCATCTTTCACTAAAATCTTCTTAAAGTTGCCCATTAATATTTTTCAGGAGCATTGTCGCTCAAGTCCAGCTTTAGCAAAAGTCACATACCAGGATGAAGGTTTTCTAGTTTGTACTTCATGTACTATAAGCTGTTGGAAGCTGGAAACATTTTTCACTCTGATTGAAATCTGACATATTATTTTTTGCTACATAGTACAGGTGTACATGCCTGAAGTAGCCCCAGAGGTCCCAGTCCTTTTTGCAGAAACATTTTGAAGAGACAGACACTGTTTCCATGAGTAAGGTGAGTAAGGACTTGTCATTACAGCCAGCATTCAAATTTTCTTTCTCTTGTTAAAGGCAGTATTTTCTTCACTTTCATATTCCCATCATTTTCAATTAGACTGTGCACATGATGGAGTCTGTTTGACATGAATAATGTTACATTTTAGCCTTTTGCTAGTAAAACACTATATATACTCTCATCACTGTACAGATTGTTCTATTAAACAAATTGAGTAGGCTTTCATCAGTGGAGAAGCAGAAACAACATTTTTTGGGATGCATCATTGTACTATAGGACTAACGTAAAAAAGCAGAGAAAACTGATGTTTACAGACAAACTCAGTGTTCAGGTGAAATTTTTTTATGAGATAAAATTGTTTGGAGGCTCATAAGCAGTGGCTTAAGAATCAGGGAAGAGAATCATACACAAGTTGTGGGACAAGATTGTGGGAAACCCAGGGAAAGGAAGATGATGAAAGCAATTATATAATGTTAATGTTACTGCTGAACACATAAAGTTGGACATTAAACTAATAGTATGTAAAACATACAGTGAGACTTGAATAACTTATTTCCAATCACTATGAGTTTCAACATTGTTGAGCTTTTGCCCATACATGCTTTCAGTCCTACAGGTACATGGGACTACCAGAAGTATGTACATTTATTATCATTTTAAGACTGGTCATAGTGAGTAGCATAATGCAGATGTTTTTTTCAAGAACCAGAGTTTAAAGTCAAATATATTTCTTCATTTGTTTCCAGGATACAACAGGTCTTGTCCAAATCACCATGGGGTTTCTTATGCTAAGGTTTTGATTCTGCAGTGTTAATAATTATACTGAAACCTGTGCATATAAGGAAATTAACTTTCTGAGTTTTTTCTATTTGAAACAAGTATACCTGTACACTTGTGTGGCAGAATGAACAGCTGCATGGATACAGCTGTACCAGTAGATATTTTGCACTTTTGCATGTTTCTGGAGTTTTTAGTTTTCTACCATGAAATCACTTCTAACCATACTTGGTCAAGTCACTGATAAAGAATGAATAACACACAGAAAAGCTGATCTCCTGTGGCGTGTCTTGTGCAGCTGCCCTAGAAGGCATAAACTAAATTCAGAAAGCTCCAGACCAACATTTAATCCAATAAACATGTCTTTTGCATATATATGTGTACATATAATATGTGTATGTTTGTCTATCTGTGGAATATATTACTTGCTCTGTAACTTTCAGTATTATTGATATCCATGTATTTTACCAGAATTCAGTGCACTTTGAGTACAAAACAAATGACTAGTTAAACAAGAACATCATTTTTGGGGGAGGTGCACTCTGAGGATAGAGACTATTCAAGGCAATCCAAAGTCACATTAGATCATCAGTTACTCATATCTTAGTGGCTAAATATCAAATGCTGAAATTCTAATTAAATTCTTTGTGCACAGTATACTTATCAGCCAGTCTAATATGATTTGCTTCAATGTTTTCTTCAATCATTTAAATCAGCCTCTGTAGATGTGTTACACACATTTCAAGAACACTAACATTTGCTGTGTCTTAATAAAATAATTCAACAAAATATCAGCAGAATACTTGCAAAAGGTTTGGTTTCTGTAGGGAAGAAGGGATATTATACAAATTACACACCCTTTAATGTATTTATCTTGAGAAACAACTGCAAACAGAAAATCAAGTGGGCAATATCTGCAAACTTTTTAATGTCTTCATTTTTAAAGTTAAGGAATAATTTAGAAGAGCAACTTGACTTATCCGCGCTAATGTTTACAGAGGACAGTGACTTGAGTGAAGTACTAAACAATGAAAAGATCAAGGTGACTGATCAGGAGTGATTATAAACCATATTCATAGGATTAAAATCAGTGCTTAGGATGACTTTTTGCTAGTGGTTTAGAAGTACTAAACTTTTGAATTCCTAAAATATGGTCACTGGAAGTGCAAACCCAATTAGAAGCTGCAAAAAATGTATATTATCCAAACTTGCTTTTCTTGGGCACTTTTTGAAGTTCTTAAAAAATATTCAATAGACTAGAGGAGAGGCTTTAGATCCAAATACTCATATGGATAGATTTTCCCTACAGGTCTAGCTGTCCCAGAGGTGCCTAAATATAAAAGAGATTGTCAGGCACCAGAGCAGAACAAAAACAGCAGGAAGAAAGAGCTCGTAGTGTGAACTGCAATTAAATAAATTTGAAGTAGTGAGAGAATGGATTTCACATGGAAGTATAAAAAGTCCCCTGTAGTTCCTAGAGAGGACAAAAAAATAACTCTTTTACGAGTATCATTAAATGTTGTTGTTCTATAATCAAAATTGCCCTACAACTGCAAGAAGCTTTTCTGCAAGCAACACTGAAATAATCATTTGTTCAAATGCTTGATGTGGACTATACCTCCATTTTCTGAACAGAATTTTCTCCAATGGGATGAGTTGAATAAAAATGTTTTGACTGTGAGATTGATGCACAATAATTCTTTCATCTAGGAAACGCTGAAAGCTCTTAATTTTAAACAAGCACAACTTAAAAGAGTAGTTTAAGACTTTGGATGGAATAAATTGGTTTAGCCACATGAAATTGAAAAGGTTAAGCCTACTTATATAAAAAAAAAGATCTGTCTCTAGACCTAAACATCCGAGAAGTTCAGATTATGCATGCAAATTCAGAAAAACTCCCATTCAGATGCAAATTCTCCGTGGGAAGGAGAAGGGTAGGAGAGAGGCACTTCTCTCTCACCTCCGCTGCCATCCCCACATTAGCACATCAAGGCACGTGGCTCCCCATCTGAGATTCACAACCCTGCAGCCAGCTCTGTTAAGTCAGCAAACAAGGAAACACAAAGACTTCTATCTTCTTGGCTCATGAATTCTTGGGGAACCAGAACCTTTAACAAGCACACCCCAATGCTTGTATCTTTCCCAAATTGTGGAAATCATTCTCAATATGTAATTCTTGTGCAAGGAAAGACAGGAGGATCTTGCCTCTTGCCTGCCCTGTGTGACCACCCAACAACTGAAGAGGTGCAAAGGGCTGGACACCAGATAGGTGAGCACTAGCCAGCCACTGGAAAACTGCAAACTGGCAAGTTCATAACACAGCAATAGGGAACAGAGAGTAAAGCTGAGGATGGCTTGAAACTTGGAGTAGGGAGAGTAGGTTTAGCACACAGAGAGGGGATGTGGAAGTGTGCAAAGGATTGATCCATTAGGTTTTTAAGAGTTGGGGTTTTTTAAAGCAAAAAAAAGGCTGGTGTTATGGAGAGAAAAAGGATTTAGCACCATTTTAGGACACTAGGCTTCATTAATTGTCCATTAATTGGAGGAAGGAACTTGTTTTATGACAGGCAATCATTTCAAATATCTCTTCTCTGGTAGAGTACCAGAAACAAGTATTCCTTGAAGTTGTTTTCATTATCTTTCTTTGAGGAAAACAAGTAATGTCTTCAAATTTACCCTCTTCCAGATTAATTTCGCTGGTCAGGAGCAGACGCAAAATTGTACAGAATAGAATGTAATGATAATCATTACCTAGAGAGAAGTGCATTTGGAGTGACCTGAATGAATACTGATTTCTGTTCTTGCCATGTGACATGAAGACTACCATGTATGAGGGTTATACAGAGAATGATTCCCTTAAGAAAACAAAATCAATCCATTTGTTAATGTTTTCTTGTTTCATGGTATTTAGGGTTTTTATCACTGTTTTTAGTAGCTTGGAGTGTTTATCTTCATACTGAGGCTGAATCTCAAATAAAGGGATTAGAAGCCTGAGTTATGTGAAGGCTTTGCATTGACAGGAGAAGCATAAAGGATGAAAGAAACTGTGCAGCTGAATCACCAGGCAGTGCAAAAGCAGTCTGTTTCTGTTGGCATGTGGGTGCTCACCGATTCGCACCAAGCAGCAGGCTCTGCACGACTCCAAAAGCTGCTGCACATCACAGACACTGATAGACACAGCTCCATGCCACTGCTTTGGTGTTAGGTAAATACACATGTACTTGAAAGTTGTGCGAAAACATAGGACAAACCCAGCATTCCTAATCTTTCAGTACCATCTGCAATGTATTAGTATTAATTTTTAAATATTAATTTTCTTAAGAACTCTGTATGCAGGAATCTCAGCTAATTTTACATGGAGTTGGGTGTGGAAATAGAGTTAGGTGGTTCCCTGTCTAATAAGGGATGAAAATGTTCAGCAGTTGTCTCCTCAGCATAAGCATTAGTGAATTTTCCTCCATTCAGAAGCTAATTTTTACAAAAGTTTTCAGAACTTCTTAACTTTGATCTCTTATCCTCTACAGTTAGTGTTGACCAACAAATTAAAAAGCTATTAGCAAGTCCCAGAGGTAGATGGATGCATAGACTTATTCACCAATGCAGTGTCACTGAAGCTTCATTTCCTTATGGCTTTGACTAAGTTGGATCCCAAAGCGAAGCTGCTGCACAGTGCTTGTCACACAGAAACCATGTTAAACAATACATGACACGGTAGTCAAATACATGACACTGGTAAGAGTAGTAAGAGTTTCAGAACAATGTGCTCAAGGTCAGTAAAAACACAACCACAATTTGATTCTTGCCAAAAAGTAACAGCAGCCTCCTCTGCAGAAATACTGTTTCAAGGCATTCCAACCAAAATCCTGACAACTGTCTCTATCTGACTTCCCTCCTATTCGCCTAATAGCTTGTGTGAAGAGCAACCCTTCTGTTTAGCTAGCAGAAGCCTCTAGAAAGGTAAAAGGTGGGCAAAAGACCCCTGTTGTATCTGCTTCTCTCTGTTCCTACCAATACATATGGCAGACGGGTCCTTGGAGGAGCAACTGTTTCCTCTGAGCTCATCTGGATGGGAAAATAGGAAGTCCATCTCCAGAAATGTAGTAACAGTGGTCAATATTCGTAAGTGTGGGTGACGTATCAGCATCTTTGCTATTAATTTCTTTAAACTTCCGTCCAGTTTTAAAAGTCTCTAGTTGTTTTTAGTGAACTGAGGACATTGTTCTGCAGCTTTTAAAATTACTTAGAGAGACAGCTCTTACTTCCTTTTCCAGCATTCCTATCTCCTCTAAGACTTGTCATAGAAAGAATCTTCCTTTATCTCATGCTCTCTGGAGTGCAATCTAAAGATAGCTAATACTGTAAAACAAATGCACTGGGAGGAATTCAATGATCATTAGAAGCAGAAACCTTCCAATAAAGTGGCATCAAATTACAGTTCAGCTTCTTTTTTAGTAACAAATTGTTGAGACGGGGAAGGAAAAAATAACCTCTCAGCAATTCAGGAAAGGAAGGATGCAAAATTACATTGAGGTGAGCTCTCAAATTCTATCTCAGGCTGCTGTACTAATGGAAGTACTATTTTGTATTTTAAATTTTGGATTGTGGAGGTTCAAAGCAGCACAACAGTTACAGTCAGGAGTGCAACACCTACATGTGGTTTGTGTGCACTACATATCACTGCACTGTGTCATTTTGATCAGCAATGGGAGATGATGTAAACTGGTAGTATCCTGTGTTTAAAGTTAGAAATTAATATAGTCAGTTCAAAAACAAGAAAATAAAAAAATAGGTATTTAAAACAAATAATCTGAAAATAATTCAATTGAAAATCTAAACTCAAAATTTAGGAGTAGGAGAGAAAACTGTAATAATGACAACTCTGCTGTAACTGAATTGTAGTTCTTAAAAAGTGCTAACAGAAAAAACATTCTGTGTAGATATTGAAAAGAAATTTTGCATCTTATTTTGTGGCAAAATCATAAATCCTGGTTCAAATTATCAGTTACTTTGAAGACTAAAAGTTGAAGCTACCAAATATAAAATTATGTCAAGTAGGTTTACGTTGCTGTGAAACAGAGAGTTAGATCATTATTCAACACTGAAAGTGAAAAACCTGAAGAAAGTTTTACATGGCCAAATACTCATGTAAACTTTACCTAATACAGAGTCCTGATACGTGTTGTGTTCTGGTCCTCCTTAAATGCATTCAGGTTTGTCAGTTGAAATCCCACTTGTGACAGTATAGTTTTGCACAGATAAAGTTTAGTTTCATTACCAAAATACCAATGTTAACATAGTTCACACTGTTACAAGAAAGCAGATATATAAAATTCTCTGCAAGAAGAATTATAAGCAGTGCTTCCCCAGAGCTCAGGAGCATGGGTCTAATTATAGAATCATAGAATTGTAGAATTGTAGGGGTTGGAAGGGACCTTTAGAGATCATCTAGTCCAATCCCCCTGCAGAAGCAGGGTCACCTAGATCAGGTCACATAGGAACATGTCCAGGTGGGTCTTGAAGACCTCCAAGGAAGGAGACTCCACAACCCCACAGACTGACAGTCCATCCATAGTCAGTTTTCTGGCACATTCCTGTATCAAGACTTTGCTTTCAACTGTCAAAAGTAATGACTTTATGTGAATAGGCATTTTATTTCTCCACTCCAGTGTGTCCCTTTGTGAGGTGGGTTGAAGTGGCAGAAGAAGCCATGCACAGGTGAGGCAACCTTGAGAAGGAGGGGAAGGCACCATGTACTGAACCCATGTACTGAAAAGGTAAACCTGGACCTCCTGCATACTCAGCTCTGGCCTTAGCTACCAGGCGTTGGAGTCAGGGACAATCAACATGATCTCCAAGGGCCAAGGCATGAACAAGGAGACAGTTGCCTTGATCCTTGCCGACTCCATTTCTGGCAGGTCCAAGGACAGCAGTGCAGTGGCCTAGAGTATGTTACCATTTAATATCTTCCAAAAAGTTACCTCTTCATGGACAGGTGCATCAATAAAAGTGCAAAACCTACAACATTTTGCAGCTCTAGTTCTTAGCATTAAACAACTTTTTCACATGCTGGCCTATTACTAGACCTGGGGGCTAAAATTCACCACATAACTATGAGCTTGGCAATAGAAGGTGTTGGAAGAGAATATAGACTCTTTTACCTTTATTTTCAGCAGTATCCCTGCTGGCATTTGTTGCCATTAATCACTTTAGAGTTGGTTTCAATTCCTATCAAACCTTCAAAATAGACTTAAAACACCCTGAAAAAAATATCCTTCAGCAAGATGCAATCATGCATTGAGAGTGTCTGAACATGACTGATGGTTTAGCAAGAAAACCGTTAGAATTACTAATGAATGAAAGGAATGAAAGCTACTGATGCACTGAATGATCTATCCACGCAGATTCTCAGCACAGACACACACGCCCCTGGAGTAAAACTGCACTTGAAAATTAGGAATTGCTTGGGCAACCTTAATTTTCTCTTTCCATATCTATTTTTTTTCATTATCTTCCTTTCTGTGGCCATAGGACTTACTCCTCTAGAAGCTGAGAGGAGTGTTACCTGGTGGGCAAGAAGCTTTCTGGCATTATATTTTGTTATCTTTGCCTAGAAGCTGGCTTTGTGCTCAGTATATTGCACACTATTAAAATAGTTTTTGCATTGAGAATTACTAAAATAATTCTACAGTATACACTATTATAGTGTCTGAGTTCCTTACAAGCACTAGGTAAATAAACTGTACCACTCACGGTACCACTCTGAGGTGAATTATATTAATTCTCTAGGTAAAGAGCTGACAAAAAAGTTTTGAATACAAAAATTTCTTGCAAAGTTGAGAAGCTGTAACCCTTCCTAGAGGAATCATGTTTATTATATTTTATCCTTAGTATTGTAAGAGACATTTTTAAAATCTTACATTGGTATACATGGACTAGACTGGTTTACAGATCAAACTCACAAAAAGATATCATTTGGATCTGCATATGCTTCTTCTGACCCACTTTTCTCATCCCCAACAGAGACAAGCTTAGGAATAGGCTCGGCTCCTCACAGGAGGTAATGCACTATAAAGCATAAGACATTATACTTCCAGAAGCAGGATTTTTACTATCAACTCCAGCATGAACAGGCTTTTTAATATATTTAATTAATTTAAGAAAACAAAAATGTAACATTTTTGTGCTAGGTATGTATAAAGGGAATACGCTTTTTAAGTGCTTTGCAAGTAGGACGAGTATAAATGAAGCATAAATTGCCAGCCCTTGGAAGAGGGCAAAGCAATTTTTATGAATTTCAGGATTTAATCTTGCCTCATAAAAAAAAGAACAAGCTACCAATGTTTGAGAATCTTTTAGGCCTTTTCAAGAGTGATTTCAATTTTGATTACATGACCGAAGGGAGTTTGGAAAAAACAGCCTTAAATCTAAAAAGCCAAACCCAAATATTTGTATTTCCCTATCTAGATTTAAGTAATTTGAACTCTATATTCAAATCAACCAGAACATTAAAGGGTAGTAAACTTCAAATATGAAGTCCTGGAGTGGCTCATAATTCAGACAGCTGAAACTGAGAGCTCTAAATCCAGTTTCAGCCCTAGAATATAGAGGGCAATGTAGGATTCCAAACTGTCTGGTATAATGCATGCCTTGAAGAGTGTCACACTGGTTACAAATACTTGTTAAAAGCAGCATTTTGTATCTTCTGCTTGGTTCCTTTGTAGCTAATGGAAGGACCATTAACTATTCCAGTTCTCTGAGTTAAGATACATGACAAGTAATCCATAATTTGGGGCTCTCAAAAAGTGACAGTTCATTAAAAAAAGGTATTAGGCCTTCTTTTTGAAAATCCTTAAATATGTTAGAAAATAGAGTTTTCTTTTTCCAATTTTCTTCTAGAACTTTTATATTGCAGATTTCTCTTGTAACTGGCACTTTGCAAATATCACCCTGAACCGCAGAAATGTTGAACCCAAGCAGTGACATCAACAGTCCTATGCTTGACTTTTTTCCTGATACTGAATTTTTCACATACAGTATTTTGGCACTGACTTTTGTTTTGCAAAGCGAAAATAAATTTCAAGTCACTATGTTTTATCAAAACCATATGGCTTAACTCAAAGTTCTTCAGCTTGGCAAGACTTGCTTGTGGAAGCAAACGTGATATGAATAGCTGAATTCCCTCTGCAGTTTCAGTGTGCTCTTGGAGATGTCACTGACTGATACTGACAACAAACTATATTTGTTTTAAAGTGATAATTACAGTATTTAATTCTAGTTTATATTATAAAAATGAAGTTAGATATAAATAGCATAAAAAGTAGAAAACTAAATTGAGATTAATATGGCCCCAAAGAGAGATGTCAATAATGTAGGTTAAACTTTAGGTGGAACCTCTCCAATGTCTCTGTAGAAAATCTGTTAAGTCTAATGCTGTCTCGGGACTAGTGTTTGAGACCTCCTATAAATGATAGGATACAAGATGCTTTTTATAATTTTTCTTTAAGTAACTGAAGAAAAATAATAGTGCAAAGAAAAAGGAGAACTCCATATTTTGAGATTTAAAAATACAAATTCAGGCAAGAGACACCTTCTATTGACAGTGAAATAAATATAGAATACTAAAAACTTAATATATCACCTTCAGACTGGCAGGACAGAAAAAAAAAGGTCTTGTTACATTTTACCTGCATTTGCTAATTTCTGCTATTATCAGAATTTATGCACAGGGTAATGACATTATCTACTGGTGAGGCTCAAATGTTGGAGGAGTATGGTTTGGTTTAGTGCTGCCTGTTGTGGCTCAAAGACAAGATATCCACATTGCATATAAAAACAATGAATATGATGTTTCTCTAAAGATTCAGGTCTCCATTTTTCCCAACTGTAAGCATATTTGGTAGTAATTTTATTTTCTATTGGAATTACTACTTTTCTTCTTAACTTACTATTTTGAAGTCACTTAACATCTGGCTCATGGCACTAGATTTTCTCAGCTGTATATAACCTAGATATATTGATGTCTTAATCTGTATCATGCTAATAAGTGTGAATAATTTATGGAAAATATCAGGTATGTACATACTATATACTGAAGATCTCTGATAAAGCCACCTAGATGGACAGACATGCCTGTTATAGCCTTACTTTAGATTCTCAGATTATGTCTATGTCTGACTGCTTTGTCACTCATTTGGCTGTTCAAAGTGTCTATAGCAATAATAAGAAGAAAAACTTCAGTGCAGTGCTTTGGCACAATTTAAGGCTGCTTAAATTAATTTGCTGCTCTGTTTCAAGTCTTGCTGTCTGTGCCTATACTGCTGTTACTGTCTGTACTGCAGCCATGTTTAGAAGACAAAGATTAGAGCTAGTTCTATCCATTTAGCTTGTGGCAGCAAGGCTGGGTTACGTCTGACTTTTCTTGGTGGAGAATCTGTTGTCTTACTCTCTGTCAGAGCCAGAGCATGAGATGATGTGTTGATGATAAGGGACTAGTCTATTGTTTCTCTCCTTGTCAACACCTGTCCTACCCAGAAATAACAATTATCCTTTTTTTTCAGGAGATGAAAGCAAATGGCATTAACTTTGAGAACAGATTTCCTATTTTGGGTCTGAAGAACTCATGTGACTGAGTATTGGTGTATTTTTCCATCTATATTAGTTGGTTTAATAAAAGATGTGATATCTTCTTGTATTGTTTTTATCCCTCGTTCATAACAGTGACAGCAGCACTGATACTACAATAACAATTAGGCAGTGGAGAAGGTCCTAAGGATGGAAACAGTAGTAATTAACAATCCTAAGAGAACACTCTTCCTCTGAATGGAGCATCTCCCTTATGATGAAAGGCTAAGGGAGCTGGGACTCTTCAGCTTGGAGGAGACTGAGGGGTGGCCTCACTAATGTTTACAAATATGTAAAGGGCAGATGTCAGGAGGATGGAGTCAGGCTCTTCTCAATGATGTCCAATGATGGGACAAGAGGCAATGGGTATAAATTGGAACACAAGAGCTTCCAAAGAAATACAAGGAAGAATTTCTTCACTGTGAGGGTGAGGGAGCACTGGCACAGGCTGCCCAGATGGGTTGTGGAATCTCCTTCCTTGGAGACATTCAAAACCCACCTGGATGAGTTCCCGTGTGACCTACTCTAGGTGGTCCTGCTCTGACAGGAGAGTTGGACCAGGTGATCTTTTGAGCTCCCTTCCAACCCTTAAGATTCTGTGATTTCATCAGATTTTTAAAAAAGAAGTATTTAATCCAAATTTAGATTCATATCAAACATCTTTATACAGAACTTTGATACATCAGTGACACAACCCTTAGCACAGCAGAGAGGAACTGTCCACTATAGTGTACAACTTCTTGCAGCTGTCACTCTTGCTCGGTCTCACAGCATGGATGCCTCTACTAGCAGAGGAGCCAGTTTTGAGGTTATGATACAAAAAAGATAAAATATTTGTTACCTTTTCCTATCACATATGTTACTCTCTGTTACCCATTTAATGTATTTGATTTGTCAGGCTTCTGCACTTTTTACTTGGAAAATATAGTATATATTGGTTTAATTCATTTGACTATGGGGAAAAAAAAATCCATGCTCTGCCTTTTACTTCTACCTTTTCCTTAGAGAACTTGTACAATATTTCTTGATCATGATTATTTAAACTCCAGTATGAGTTCATTACAGCCTTTGTCTTAAATTGACTTTAGGATTACAGTGTTAGTTGGTATGTGTTTGGAGTTACTCTACTAAGAAGCTTCTGGGTATGTTCATTATGTCCCACCCTCAAAATACTTTGAAAATTTTTAATGGATCCTTAAATAATATTTAATTAACCCTCAAAATGTATTTTCTTTACAATATATTCTCTCTTTTCTACATGCTCCCTCATATAAACCTGACCTTTTTGTTTGGTTGGGGTTTTTTTTTGTATATACTTCCAATAGAGGCAATTCCTTCACAAGGACAAAATAGCAAAGAATAAATCACTAAGTACTTTATTATTTCATACTCCTACTTCAAGCTCCTTCAAAACCCACTTTGAGTTTATTGAAGAAATGGTCAAGTTTTCAGTCATGTTTCTTTTTCACAGTGTTCTAGAACATTACATTTAAAACATTTTTCTTAAAGCAATGTAAAAAGAGTGTACATTAGTAGCAGTATCTTGGTTGTCAATCTGCAGTATACAGAGGGTTCTAGGAACCATTAATCTTTATTATCCTTCTTTGCCAACAGCCACCTTCAGGACCCTCTATTACTATTTGATGTAAAACTTTGTTGGAATAGTTATCATATTCTTGTTTGTGACATTCCCCCTGTTCAGCAGTATGGGAGCTTGGAACTGAAGTTCTGAAGAATATAATTTTCTTTTGAAGTTGAGGAATAGAAGTGAAGGATTTGTTTTGTTGGCTTGAATCATCTTTTGTTTATCTCTAACTTCCTATTGCTTCGGATGAATCAGCACAATTTAAATTAATTTTCTTAATTAGTTGTCACTCAAATACTGTGATTCTGTCCATCAAAAATGATAGCATTTGAAATTCTTCAGCTCAAAAACTGGGAAAGTCACATATGTGAAAGGGAGGCAGGGCAGTGGCCAGATAACAGGTTAAAATCCTGAAGGCTCTTTCTCAGGAAAGGGAAAAATCTTGAATGTAACTGGAGTAAGAAAAGACTTTCTAAAGGGCCTCCTGAAAGCTTTGCATAGCTCAGTTACCTCCAGAAAGAGCAGTTTCTTGTCAAGGAGAGGATTCTTGTCGAGTCAGTGATCTCAAGATCAGTGACTGCCAACACTGAGATCTCCTGAGGAGACAGTAAATCTGTCTCTGAAAAATGGCTCTAAGACAAGGGCATCCACATTTTATTTTGATTGGCTCTGAAAGAGTGCTTTTCAGAGACTTGAGAAATTATATATTAATTTTCCAAGATCATGATGAAAAATCATATGAGGTAAATAATGCATCCAACTGAAGTAGAGTCAGAAATCTCCATGTTATCTTTAAAGAAATCTTAACATCAGAGGAACCAAGATGAGTTCTGGAGACTTAATCAAATGGTGTCCTCAGTTTGAAGGGTTTATAGAAGTTGAGAGACGAGTGAACGAGAGGTGAGATCACAGGTTCCTGCGGGGACGTAAAAAGGAGAAACAGTTGGCCTATGTAGGTGTTTTATTTCCCACAGTCTGTTCACATTACAATTCAGATGTAACCACAGCCCAAGCAAGCACTTTTACACTAGTTTTAACCCAGCTAACTTGAGCAGCAACAGTAGAGAGAAGATCACAGGCACAGAGCAGTCCAGACTGCCTGCCCAAGCAGATATCCAGAGACCACAGCAGGCTTTTTTAGAAGAGGAATTAAAAGTCAGAAACTGTTGGCAGTTTGTGACACTAGCCCTGTGTTTCCCTTCAGGAATGAGAATCATGGAAAGCAAACTTTAAAAAAGTTAAGGGCATATAGCAAACATCAAGTAATAATATAAGTAATAAGTAAAATAAGTAATAATGGTTGAAGTAAAACACAAAGAAATGCACAGGTTAGGGTGAGAGGCAATAGAGTTGCTCTTAAATTGAACAACTAGGGTCTCTGAAAGGTGAAACTAAGAATGAAACCAACAACTCTACTGAACAGGAGATTTGATTCAGTGAAGATTTTGTTTATGTGTGTAGGCACAGATGTAGCTTGGACCAGCCAGCTTGAATAAAGATGGTAGGGATAAGTTAATGCAGCTGGCATGCTACTTCAGAAACAGGTGCTGCAAGTTAATCAATTGGGCCCTGGGTGATCTCATGGGCAGAAGCAGCATATAAGGAGGTAGCTAGCAAAGGAAGGGTGGCTTTGAGTCAACTCTGGTGGTTGTACTGTGTTGCCCCTGTACGTCTCTGCATGTGCATTACTTAGACCCTCTATGTCTTTGAGTGATTATTGCCTGCTCAACAACAACAATGTGACCATAATAATCACAGAGAGAAAATACCTCTCTGCTTCCTAGGCAGTAAGTACCTTTCTCTCCCTTTCTGTCCCTTGGAGGCTGATAGCTCTCATTCCTTCCCTCACCAACATCCTTATTTGCTCCAAGAACTGAACACTGTTTCTTTCAAACCGTCTCTTTCATTCAATAATGTAATTTGAACTCTTAGTGAATCTCCTGAAACTGTATTAGATTTTGAATTTTTCTGGGGAAAGCACAGGCCTGAGTCTAAAAGGATACCTGCTTCTTCAAAGCATGTCACTGGATATAAGCTTATTTCTGCCCATAAATACTCCACTTTATTTGTATCCTTAGACTATTACTGCTATTGTATTCCTAATAACATAGTGTGAAAGAATTCAGTATGAAGACAAAATAGTCTATTTTGATCACTAGAATGAACCTTGCATTTAAGAATTAAAAACTCAGTCACTCCTCTGTGTTCCTCTGCTATCTTGCCAAAGCTCTGTCAGTGCCCATCAGTGTAATTCAGAGTGTGTATTCATCTTCTCTGACTACAACCAGGACTGGTTAACATTGGAAACAGAGATTTTAAAATAATGGAGACTTTGTGCATGTATTTATGCAGGAAAAAGGGAAAGTCCAGCCTTGTGGAGATACAAATATGTCATGGCAGCAATACACTTAAATTACATTGTTAATTTTTTTTTGTATTATAACCCAAATACATGTGTCTATCCTGGAAGACTCCAGGGCACATGACAGCCATAGATACTTGGGTAACATAATCTAAATATGCAGTCCCCTTTTTTTACAATACATGGCTCATTTATTACTCATTTTTTTCCCCCTTGTATCTTGTTTTGATGATGCTGTTCTGCATAACTCACAGCAAACGATTTCTTTAATGTCATTATTAGGCTAAGCGGGAATTCTTGATAAGGTACTACCTCCTCTACCACTCACATGGTGTTAGGATCATACTTTTTCATGCCTTGCCTTTGCAGATCCTGTAACAAGCCAGGTGTTTGTGTAATACCAAGAGACAAAGCTTATTTGTCATTTCAGCAGCATCAGCAAACCCTGGTGTGATACTCTGTTTTCAGGCTCTGTGCTCTGGTTCATACTGGGATTTGTACTTAGCAGTGGTGTCCTAGAAAGAAGATTCAAGGGCTTGTAAGAGCTGACAATTCAGCTTCTGTGAACCATCTGGTGCTCATTTGCTTACACAGGTACAAAGGAGCACACATCGCTTTAGCCTCTTTCCATACTTATAAGCTGATTTTGCTTCAGAGTGTGAAACCTGTTAATGTTGGCTTGCACACAATTGGGCTTTGTATGTCTGAAATGTATCTTTGGCTGAACATGATACCGAGTGACTTTGGCTGCAATACTGAAATACAAGATCTACGAAGCGTCTCACAGTATGTGCTTTTAGTTTTGAATTGTGAATTTAGGAGTGGGGATATGAGTTTTCAAAAGGAGCAATATGGAAACTGATGTCCTCCTGTACCCTTTCCTGCCCTACTTCCTCTCTGGAAAATTCTGGAACATCTCAAAATGGCCATGTGCCAGCATGTACTGGCTCATTTTGTGCACTGGATGTGTCACCTGAACAGATTTTAGCTGTGAATATATCTGAAGCTCATATGGTTTTTAAGAATGATACAATTTTCATAAGGAGAGCAGAATGTTTTTGTAAATTATTCACACTTCACATGCTTTCTGGAAGCATCTCTTAGACTTTCAGGATTCAAGAAATTAAAGTTGCAGTTCTTTATTGTTTTAGAGAAAGGTGGTAGAGCTGAGTAGGCAGTCTCCAAATAAAGTTTGGAAGCTATTCAGAAAGCTAAAAAATGACACATATACAGGAATTTAAGGAATGACAGTGAAAACACTTCAGAAATGGAATGCAGTGATTTTTCTGGTTTCAAACTGATTAATTTGAACTGTTCAAAACCATACATACTTTCTGGCCTGCTGTGTAGTACCTCTGATATCTAGACTCTTTCTGATTAACTCTCTGCATTGAATTGATTCCTATAGCATAAGTTCACTAAGTTCTTTCCAACGACCTGCCTGCATGAAGCCTGTTTTGGTAGAAACATATACTTTTTCAGGGAAAAATTATAATCCTGGTACATTCTCTCACACCGTTTGCTCAAAATACAGTCTAATCTTATGGAAACTACATAGCTCTTGAGTGAGTTTAATAATAAAGGCAACAATTCTTGAACATGAAAATGATACTATCTTCTTTTAGTGTCATTTGTCTCTTTTTTTTTTTCCAGAACAACTTGTATGTGTTTGCTAATTTGTTGGTGGAGAAAACAGAAAACAGAGAAATACAACAATTTGAATGGCATTGTAAGTCTCCATAACAAGACTAGGCATACAAAAATAGTTTGTTTTCCAGTGCTCTAAGTTGATACTTTTCCACAGCATACAAGAAACTCAGGCTTTTCTCAGAGAACACAGAATCACTTAGCATTTCATAGAGGATTTTGCATTTGTTGTGGCTGGGAGGCAGAAGTAATCACAGGCCTCCCTCTCAGAAACAAACAGCTAGAGCCCATGCTAAGTGTACTCTTTACAATATGGTAGAGTAAAGCTGGGAAATTGCCAAAAGGACCGTGTAAATCAAGAAGGATTAGAAACAGGTGACTGCCAAGCAGCTGTAACAGAAAGCCCCTATATGCAAACAAGCAAAAATGTCTTTTGCCTTAAGAAAAAAAAGAGCTTTAAAGAAGCTTGAAGTGTAAATTCAGATATGTTATAAATCTTTATAAATTGAAGTATGAGGAAGAGAAGTACGGTATAACCATAGGTTTTTCACTCAGACTAAATTTCTCAAACACTGCTTTTTTTAGTCATGACACCAAAAGACAGAAGCATGATGTGGTTGCTGCCTTCTGCCAATCTCCTTGCCAATCACTGCAGATATTAAAATGCCAGAAAGAACTATGGAAATAACATACATATTGGATAGTGTCTATATTGTTTTTAACTATCCCTGCAAGAGTTGTACTTATTTTGTTCATTTCAGATAGTGCTTGTTTGTGATACTTATGGCTGAACATCTGTATCATAATCTCTGGAGAAAGCTGTGCAGAACAAATTCACACAAGGCAGTGTTGATGTATTCTACTTCCCAATTCAGAACATTGCTGTTATTTAAGGGCTTGAAATATTTCTCTTTATGGTTAATTGATTATGATCCATGTGACAGCTCCTCCTCTCTGAATGGGAAACATCACTAAGGGATGTGTCCTTATCTTAAACATTGTCTGTTCTCATCTAGGCAGTAGTTTTGATAGAATTAAAGGTAAAGTGGAACCATGATTAAAACACCCATCAAACCCAGACCACCCAGAAAGCCTATATCAAGCATCATCCCCCATGCCACAAACCCCAGGGATGAAACCAAATTGCTCTAATCAAATTCAAGAAGAGAAAGTATCCACTCACTGGAGAATTTGGGTTACACCACTCTCACTACACTAAGGAGGAACAGTTACACACTTGACTTCTGGTGAGACAGCATGTGAAGCACTATACTGATGCTACAGATCTTCTGTCCTGACTCTTGCAAAACTAGTCAGTAAATCCATTTAGCAGTTAGCAGCCCCATTACAAATTCACTAGTGAGAAAGCTTGTTTCAGCCTGGAGTGCCCTTACTCACTGTGACTTTCCATGGCATATTCCTGCTTGTACCTGATGGCACATGATCTCCCTCCACATCTGCCTCAGTTCATGCTTGTCCAGCAGTCAGCCTTTCGAAACTGGCAGGCTTTACTTTTTGCCATTAATCAAAAAGATACTAGGAACCACAAGACTTTTAAAAATTGCTTTTGTCCTTTCAAGGCCTAATCCTGTTCCTCATCCCTGTACCCCACAACTTCCCAAGGACTTTGCTTGCCACCGTGACCAGAATAATCTGGCAATATGGCAGTGCTGATCACAGCTGATCACAGTAGCCAAGCATGAGGTTGCTGGGGGATAATAACTTCACAAAATCCACAGAACAAAAAATAACAAAAAAACACAGCTAGGATGTTTAGAAAGAACTGAGCTTCCTGTTTTTCATTACATTTTAATGGGGATGAAGGTCACGCACTGAGCTCATGACCCAGCATCAAGCTTCTGACTAGGAGAAAACACACTAACTGAAAATGCTATGATTATATCTTTGCTTTTTCTTTCTTTCTTATCAGTTGCAGTAACTGCATTCTGCATGCTAAATTGGTATTTAATTTTTCTTTTTTTTTAAAGGAAAATGTTTTTAAACCACAACTTTTTTCCTAGAATTTGTTTTCTGGACAGTTTCTTAAAAAGTGAATGTACAAGAATTAAAAATCTTAAGGTCAGAACAGAAAACAAACACCAAGATGACAGGTTAATTTGAAGAAAGGAGGCAGGAAGCCTGAGCTGTCACACCAACTCACCAATCACCTCAGAAGTCATGTAAGTGTACATCCTAAAATATGTTTACATATTGGGGCCCCAATCATGGAACAATAGAACCTGATTCTTCCAAAATGTGTTTCCCATAAATTTCCCCCGAGTGTGTTGTTCTGCCAGAAGATAGACAAACTCCATATGTCTAAATGTGCTGCCAAAAGTTTGAGATAGTGAAGATTAAAGATTTTTAACATATCCCGAGTTTTTCTATATCATCAATTATAAAGGGAGAGATAGAGTACAATATAGGTTCTGGGATCAGTCTTGTTCAATATCTTCATCAACGACCTGGATGAGGGGACAGAGTGTACCCTCAGCAAGTTCCCTGATGACACCAAACTGGGAGGACTGGCTGATTCCCCAGAGGCTGTGCTGCCATTCAGCGGGATCTCAACCGGCTAGAGAGTTGGGCAGAGAGGAACCTCATGAGGTTCAACAAGGACAAGTGCAGAGTCCTGCATCTGGGGAAGAAAAAACCCCATGCACTTGTACAGGCTGGGGATTGACCTACTGGAGAGCAGCTCTGCAGAGAGAGACCTGGGAGTGCTGGTTGATAATAAACTGACCATGAGCCAGTAATGTGCCCTCATGGCCAAGAAGGCCAATGACATCCTGGGATGCATCAAGAAGAGTGTGGCCAGCAGGTCGAGGCAGGTTCTGCTCCCCCCCTACTCTGCCCTGGTGAGGCCTCATCTGGAGTCCTGTGTCCAGTTCTGGGCTCCTCAGCTCAAGAGGGACAGGGAAGTGCTGGAGAGAGTCCAGCGCAGGGCCACTAAGATAATCAGGGGACTTGAACATCTTCTTTATGAGGAAAGGCTCAGGAATTGAGACTCTTTAGTCTGGAGAAGACTGAGGAGGGATCTCATTAACATTTACAAGTATATAAGTGGTGGGTGTCAGGAGGTTGGGACATCATTTTTTTCTATAGTATCTAGCAACAGGACAAGGGGTAATGGGATGAAGCTGGAAAACAAAAAGTTCCATATAAATATAAGAAAAAACTATTTCACTGTTCAGGTGAGGGAGTCCTGGCACAGGCTGCCCAGGGGGGGTGTGAAGTCTCTTTCCTTCTCTGGAGGTTTTCAAGACCCACCTGGATGCATTCCCGTGTGACCTGATCTAGGTGGACCTGCTTCAGCAGAACTAGATGTCTAATATTCTATGATCCTATGATACCTCACATTTGGGAGCTAAGATGCATTTGAATAAAAATTATTATAAACACATATACAGGAGAGACAGTACTCTGTAAATAAAACCACTTCCTTGCTAAATTGGATCTTGCAAGTGTATTCACCATTAGGAACTAGAGCTTCTTAAATAACTGTGTATGTACTAGGTGTGTGTGATGCCAGATTGCAGTTTCTTTTGTGCTTGGCACTACTTCAGGAAGGAAAACTAAATGAGAAATTTAATATGCAATGCTCAAGGCTGAGATGATCAGATAATTTTCTACTGGCTCAATACAAGCTGAGACCTACTCAGAAGTTCTTTGTGCCTTTAGAGTGTACCACCTTTAATGATGGAATCCTAGAGTGGTTTTGGTTGTAAGGACTTTAAATATCATCTTGTTCCAAACGCCTGCTATAGGCAGGGGCATGTTCCAGTAGACCAGATTGCTGAATGCTCCTTTCACCCTGGCCTTGAACACTTCCAGGGATGGAGCATTCACAGCCTCTCTGGGCAACCTGTTCCTGTGCCTCACCACCCTCACGGTGAAGAACTTCTTCCTTATATCAAATCTAAATCTACCCTCTTTCAGTTTGAAGCCATTATCACTACATACTCTTGTAAAAAGTCCCTCTGCAGCTTCTTGTAGGCCCCTTTAGATACTGGAGAGCTGATAGAAGGCCCTGCTGGAGCCTTCTCTTCTCCAGGCTGAACAACCCCAACTCCCTCAGCCTGTCTCCACAGGAGAGGTGCATCAGCCCTCTAATCATGGTCTCCTCTTGACCCGCTCCAACAGCTCCATGTCCTTCTTATGCTGGAGGCCTCAGAGTGGGACACAGCAGTGCAGATGGGGTCACATAAGAGCAAAGAGGGGGACAATCTCCTCCCTCTACCTGCTGGCCTTCTCCAGGTTGAATAACCCCAGATCCTTCAGTTTGTCATTACAGAAGAGGTGCTGCAGCCCTCTGATTGTCTTCATCGCCTCCTTTGGACTTGCTCCAACAGGTCCATGTCATTCTTCAGTTGGAGGCCCCAGAGCTGGATGCAGCACTGCACGGGGTGTCTCATAGGAACAGAGGGACTGAGTCATACTCCTCAACCCACTGGTCATGCTGCTTTTGATATAGTTGGCTTTCTGGGCTGCAAGTGCACTTTGCTGGTTCATGTTCAGCTTTTCATTCATCAGCACTCCCAAGTTCTTCTGCATAGGGCAGTTCTCAAAGCATCATCACTCAGCCTGTATTTGAGTTTGGGATTGCCTCAGCTCACGTGCAGGAATTTGCAGTTGGCCTTGTGGAACTATATGAAGTTCACATGAGCCCATCTCAAGCCTGTCAATGTCCCTCTGGATCTCATCACACGCCTTCCCTCCAGCGTATTGGCTTCATCACAGTGTTGTCAGTGTTATCAGTTATAAGTGTTTTCCTACTCTACTGAAACTGCTTTCTGGGCAACCCTCAGAGTTGGGGGTCTAATTAAGTTTTTTTGAGTCTATAACCTGCAGTGTCTATGTTCAACCTTACTGAGATGACTAATAATGTGAAAAAAGACAGAGAGAGAGCTCTCAACTGGTGGTTTAAATCTTAGTAACAGCTTTTCTTTTAACATCTTCACGCTATGTCTGTACTTGCCAAATCAGACACACAATTGACAAGCCCTAAGGAAACAGATAGGGAAGAATTGTTGTTAGTTTAAATGCTTTGTTTGTTTTGCATCATCTTATCCCTTTCCTTGTGAAAATTAATTTGACACTAATTTACTCCTTCATTTATTTTTCAAAAATAAATCTGTCTATTATACACATTGAAATTTTTCTCAGCAACATTTTTTCCTTTCCCTCTGCCCCCAGATCCTTCTATTTTGCACTTCTAGCTTGTGTGATTTCCTGAGACACAACTTGAGGGGTGTCTTGATGGATGCTTTGTGAAATAAGTGCTACAGAAAGCAGGATGTAAAGTGGGGTGGAAAAAACAGTTAAAACACACCAAACGAATCAAAAAAACACCTCACAACCCACTGAAAACTAAACCAAAAACCCCAGCAACAAAGAACACCCTAAAGATAAGAGGTTTAGGCTAAGCAGTATTCAACCTGTCAAAAACACTTGTTTATCCCCTCTCCAAACAAACACGAAGGAAAGAGAAGTACAGAAGGAACCTTGATCAGAACGCGATCCCCAAACAGCCAGCACACAAGTGTGGTTACACATCTGCAGGAGATCTCCTTTTTCAGCTACTAAAGAGACACCCTTTTCCTCTGAGTCCTCTGGGAACCCTCTGATGAAGTCTAGCATGTTACTTAAAAGTTTTTTTCTCATGCTTTACTGTTCTTTTAAGTCTTCCATCCATACCCCTTTCTGTAAGTTAAAAGCTTCCTAGTTTAACAGCTGACATCTCCCTCAGATCTGGAGCTAAGTACTTGCCAGAAACCAACTCCTACCAGAAGGAAAGAAACCAGGTGGAAAGTCACATATTTAAGCTTTTCTCCTTCATGCCTGCAACATATTTTATACTGCCTGAGCAGAGACACTAACATCATTGCCTCCAACTTTAAATGACCTCAGTGCAGACAACAGATCAAGAAACAACAGAGCATTTCTGTTTTGTTTTGAATTGCTCTTTAGCCAAGAGCTATCAGCTTACTTTGTTTATGTATAAAAAAAATAATGTTCTCTGATATACTGCACATGTGAATGCTTTTAAAGCTCATGCCTTAAGGTTTGGAAATTCACAAATACAGAGCTGCTCTCTTGGTCCTCTAGTGTTATCCGCATCTCCCCAGGATCTCTAATGCATTTTCCACATCATTTAATATCTTGCAAGATCTAACAACACATTGTGTCATTTTTCAAAAGCAATTATGCTAAAATTATGATTTGAGGGAAGCCTCCTGCCACTTCATCAGAAAGCAATATGTTTCCTTTGCCAAAATTTGCCTTCACAAAGGGTACTAATATGTTGACTCTCAACAATAAAACTCTAAGGATCTGAATAATTGCAGAATGTTCCCTAAATTGTGTTACATGCATGGATGAAGACAGACCCTGGAATTCCTTTATTTGACATTACAAGTTGTGGTCTGATCCAAAAGCAGAATAGATCGTGCATAGAGAAATAACTAATCCAGTCATTCCATGTTTTGCTGGCAGCAAGATGGTAATTGGGATGGTCCAAAACAGAAGACAGAAGAAGGCCTCTGGAAAGAATTTCCAGAGGTAGAGAAAAGATGAGCATCCGGAGCTCCCTAAAAATCACTGCTTAAATCCTTCCAAAGCTCCCATGAAATATCTTTACACAGACATACAAACTGCGTGCACATACTAAACCAACACACTGTTTTACAGACAGCAGCTATTGGGCTCACTAGAGGTGATCATAGGCCATTTCTATTACTTTGTAATATTCCAGTTCCTTCAAATTTCATGCTTTTTTGTGCTTTCATTTATGCCAAAGTGGAAATATTTCTTTGAAGCTGACTGGAAATAGCTCACAATTTCTGATCTGAGTTTAAAACATAAGCAGTTTTGCAAACCTAATGATACATATTTAGAAAAAGCTTAAAGGCTGGTTAGAAACCATTCCTGCCCTGGAGACCTTGCAAGCTTATGAAAATCTGGACATTAACAAAGGGCAGAACCATCATGCTCATTTTGCACATTTCATTAGATCTAAAGAGCAAGCCAAATGTCTGGTGAGGAGGAATAGGGCAGGGTAGGAGGTCTGGCTCATAGCCTTACAGTTAAATGCATTTGCAATGCAAATTTCTCACATATGCAGTGAAGTTGTTATTATAGTTTGATGAAGAGATGGTTTAAAAATATATGAACTGAACAGATCATGAATAACTTCTTTTTGCTGCTTGTAATTGGTCCCAGTTCCAGTCTAGAGAGCATGAAACCTCATCTCAGACATTTGCGCTAGGTGCAGAAGAGGTATCGACCCTCCTACTTCAAAGTACCAAACAGTCTGTAAGTGCAGGAATTGCAAAGAAACTTCCCAAAACATGGGAAGTTTTGGAGACTTTTGGCATTTATCTAACAGAGATTTTGTTTTTCCACATGATGTAAAGCAGAGTACAAAGTACTCTAAGGAAAAGGCATTGAACTAGGATCAATTGGGAAATACTTCAATACTCTGCTTTCTATGTACCTGTCCATTCTTCAGTTCAATTACTTATGTTCCTAGTAGAGGGTTCAAATATATCTCATTCATTAATAGTTAAAAGAAATATTATGGTCTTGCATAGCAAAAGAGATTCATCATCCCAACTTGAGCCTGTTTTTCAGCGGAATGAAATATTACTCTGACTGCTGTCACTAGTTAGAAAAGGACAAGTTACACAGATCTGTTACCTTTAATTTTCCTTTAACAATTTAACAAGGATTTGATAATTCTTTCAGATAAATGTATTTTTAGTTCAAGGCAAATTCAATCACATAAGTTAATGACAATTCTAGACATATAAAGGACAATATGTTTTTGTAGCTATTTATGTCCATTTTTTCTTACTTATAAACAAGAAAAAAAACCCCAAACTGTTATTAGGTTAGGGTCAGAACAAAAATTCACTAGAAAAAAATCCTGAGTATTTTATTATACCATCAAAAGGTCAAAACTCTCCTTCAGTTTTAGACAGAGTATGTGATAGCATATGACTCAAGGTGCAAGTGTGACACCTAAACACTAACAGAGAGTTGGTCTCTTGCAACTTACTCAAGGTAACTCAGGACTCAGTTTACTATGATTTCACTATGTGAACAGAATCGTGACAGTATAACACTTATTTTCTAAATTAACTGAGTGCAAAGAGAAGTCAGCAACTTGACAAGCTGAAACATCTGCTTTAGGAATAATAGTTATTACAAATAATACCTTTTTCCTAACTCTAATGTATCTTATTTACTGTAAATTTAGTTGGCGGCTCACTTCAAAATACCTGTTGTAGGGATTGGAGACATCTTTCATTGGTACTTTGTTATCTGGCTTTCATCTACTAATAGGAACCAAAGAAACTAAGTTATTTTTCTAAGAGGAAAAGAGAATTCCTATTGCCACACATTGCATATATACCATCTATTCTAATGTTTGTAAAGCTGGTGGGCTGTCCAGTGCAGTGTCAATCTACAATATAAATTACATATTCAATGAAACTTAAGCTTTTATGTCAACCGTTATTCTTGAAAATTTGCATGGAATCAGAAACGCTGATTGAAAAGTCAGGTTGAAGGCAGGAGATTTACACCATCGTGTCTGACTGTGGGGCAGGAGAAAAAAATCTTAGTAATCATGGATTGATACTTCCACAAAGAAACAAACACTGTAATTGAAAGACAGCTCTGCAACATTTGTATTGAAACAGTATTGAAGATAGAAGCTGGAGCAGAGAATCAAGATAGATACTTGCTGTGTATTAGTAAATTTTCTGTAATTATTTCCATACCTTGAGAAATGGAATGTACCATGTGGTCAAATTACAGAGTCACAGAAACATAGAATGGCAGGGATTGGAAGAGACCTCTAGAGATCATCTAGTCTAAACCCCTTGCTAAAGCAGTTTCACCTAGATCAGGTCACACAGGAATGTGTCCAGGAGGGTTTTGAAAACATCTAGAGAAGGAAACTCCACATCCTCCCTGGCTAGTCTGTGCCAGGGCTCCCTCACCTCAACCGTAAAATAGTTTAAATGGAACTTTTTGTGTTCCAGCTTTTATCCTTTACCCCTTGTCCTATCACTGGGTACTACAGAAAAAAGCAATGCACCAACCTCTTGACATCCACTTTTCAAATACTTGTATTAATGAGATCCTGTCTCAGTCACCTCCAGGCTGAACAGCCCCAGTTCCTGCAGCCTTTCCTCATAAAGAAGATGCTCTAGTCGCCTGATCATTTTGATGGCCCTGTGCTGGACTCTCTCCAGAAGTTCCCTGTCCTGGGGACTGGGAAGCCCAGAACTGGACACAGGACTCCAGATAAGGCTGGCAACACACTTCTTGATGCATCCCAGGATGCCATTGGCTTTCTTGGCCACGAGGGCACAATGTTGGCTCATGTTCAGTTTATTATCAACCAGCACTCCCAGGACTCTTTCCGTAAAGCTGTTCTCCAGCAGTTCGACCCCCAGCCTCTGCTTGTGCGTGGGGTTTTTTTCTCCCCCAGATGCAGGACTTTGCACTTGTCCTTGTTGAATCTCATGAGGTTCCTCTCTGCCCAACTCTCAAGCCTGTCGAGATCCTACTGAATGGCAGCACAGCCTCTGGGGAATCAGCCAGTCCTCCCAGTTTGCTGTCATCAGGGAACTTGCTGAGGGTACACTCTGTTCCCTCATCCAGGTCATTCATGAAGATGTTGAACAAGACTGGCCCCAGAACCGATCCCTGTGGAACTCCATTGGCCACAGAAAATCATTTTCCTTCTTTTTTATTCAAGGGTAAGAGTTTTAGCAGCACAGACTACCTGTCACTCATTACAGCTTTGACATATGTTGCCAGTCCTTATCCCAGCATTCCACAGTGTCATGACAAGACACCTTTCCTCCAGAAACAAATATTTATATTTTCCAATGAAGTTTGTTGTCAAACCCATCCACATAGTGATTATGTATATTTTTCGGTAAAACAAGGGCACAGTTTCAGACACACTGAATGCGCTGCCATGCCAACCTTTACGTCTGCTCATTAGGGATTTTTAGGCAATATCTGACAGACCATAAGTTTGGAAATAAGGTTTACAAATGACATCATCAACATCTGAACTAAAAGCCTTCCCATCACAAATATAATGGTTATTTCAACACCATTCTGCAATTCTTCTATTTCAAAATCAATTTACCAAAATTCACAGTTAACTTAAAAGAGCCAATTGAAAATCTGCTATATTAATTAAATAGAGAAACTGGTATGACTGTTACAAAATTTATTAAAACTCATAATCTATGTCCAGGTCAGTATAACCTGTATTTCAATGTACATTTGTGTGCATTTGAATGCAACATGTTTGAATTATATTTTCCCACCTCTCACCTCCCATTGCTCACCTTGGCCTACAACTTATTTCAAACTCATTGTGGAAGCCTGTTCACGAGCTGACAAATGTTTGCAATCAAACCGATCCAGAACAAAGATTGCAATACTTACAATACTACATTTATAACCATCATAATTGTACCCCAGAAGGACGTGCTCAGGAGACCTGAACACGGTATGTACATGTTAAGTATTTCAGAGTATTTGAGTGCTGCATGCAGGGAAGCTAACACGGGTGGCATAGAATTACTGTTGCATCTTAATAGGTTAACTAAAAATGCATCTGACCTAAGCCTGAAATCTTCAGAGCCATAAAATGCCTTCAAGAGATGGGAATTAAAAAAATCAGAAGACGTCGCAGTTTTATAAGCCACTGTGATATTGCTCTCAGTCTGTCCTGTTCAATCTCTCTGTTCTTCCTGTGCAAAAAACTCCTCTTGGCTGTTACCCCATGTCTGAGCCTGTCAGCTCTGTACCCAAGAACTCCATTTTTTTTTCTCATTGTCTGCTTGATGAGTAGAATTGAATTAAAATATGAGCAACTGTATCTAACTTGTCATTAGCTCTGAGTTTGTTGCTTTGTCATATATCGTGAAAGTACCATGTGCCAGAAAGCTTTTGATTTCTTCACCAAGCTAATAAAACCTGTTAAATCTTTTTTCCCCTCTTATTTTCTGAGACCACTAAAGCTATTTAACCAAAGCAACTGTTGCTATATATTTGTAATGAGAATTCTGAGTTAATTGAACCAATTCATTATTGTAAAAAGAAGTGGGATCAATTGCTTTTTTCTTGTTTAGATTTCTTTAAAATAATCCACTTTAAACAACACCCTTGAGTAGTTATAATGGGGAAAATTTAGCGAAGCAAGTGTCATGCACTGACCCAAAACTCATTGCAGGGAAAATCTGTGTTCTGAAAATTTATTTTGTTTGAGTCAATTTTATGTTTAAACAAGAGCCAACAAGTAGGTTTTTTTCTGTTTATCTATGGGTCTTCTCGTTCAGTTTTGAAACCTGGAGTGAACATTCTACTTAAGCACTGTAAAAAATTTTCAGAGCTACCAAAAACAATTGTAAAATTCTTAGGAAGTAGTCACGTAGGAATATAGGAATATATGATTTAATGTAATTGAACACTTTAAAGAAGACATTACTTTTCATCTCAAAGTACAGTGTTGTACACCAAGCAAAATATGTTCATTATTAAACATTTACATTTTGGATTCTGTCATTTTTTTTCTCTTGGCTTTTGACAGCTATTAGAATTTATAGAAGGAATAAGGTCTGTCTGTGGTATTTTTATGGTTGCTGTCTGTCTTTGAATTCATCTGGAAAGCACAGACTTGCTTTTACAAATATTTTTCATCTAACTGCATTCAGAAGAACTTTCAATGAGACTGTCACTTATGTGCTGGAAAGTAAGAGGACTCATCGAGTCTTCTGCACATAAAGTGTATCTTCTGGACACTCTTCTTTCTGCAAAGACTTTATAGTGGTGGATAATTAGGGGTTATTGGTATGGAAGTGAGAAGGACAAATAAAATAAAACTGTGAAAAATAAAAGGGTTTAAATGTAAATCTGAGTTCATGATTATTTGCCCTATAAAACTTGTCTTTAATAACTTGATGATTCAGACTACTGTGTAATTCCAGGTCTCTGCAAGATTTTCACTCTTGCATCCCTCCTCCTCTCCTCTATTTTCCACATTTGCTATATTTAAACTCTGATTAGATGTAAATGCTGAGAATCAGGCAGGGGTCACCTTGAGTTTGTATAGCACCTAGTTCAAAGGAGTCCTATTCTTAGTGGCAAAGTTATTACTGAATGTTATAAGATCATCCTCAAAATAGCACTTCAAGAAATCAGTTCCATGGGTCCCAATCCTGCAAAGACTCTGCCAGAATTAATTGGATCACTGAAGAAGCATGAAGTAAAATAAGGGCAAACAAGTCTTTGCAGGATCACAGATGCACTTTGGAAAATGTGAGTATGTTCTCAGATGCATTTCAGAAGCAGAACTCTAAGCATGTTACTTAACATTTATGGAATGGGTAACAAGGAAAAAAACGTAAAAATGTCTGGAGAAGAGAATTAAATCTTTTTCATTACATTTTTCACCAATAAAATCATTCAAGACAGTGTAACTTTAGTACTAAAGACACAAGATATGGTGTCTTTATTGAAAGTTTCAGCTGAGTGGAAAAAAAAGAAAAGTTAAAAAAACCACTTTCTGATAGGCAAATTATTCCAGAGTGTGGGTGTAGACAGAAAAATAAGGGTAGTACTTAAGATTAAGCAAGGAGTAGGAGGAAATGTCTGTAGAGGGGAAAGCAGAATTTTATATCTTTAAAATACAAAGTTAAAAGACATTAGAAATATACCTGAAATGCCATTAGAAATAGCATCAGTAAAGAAAATGCAAATTCTGAAGCATACCTTGAACATTTATCAATAGGATTCAAACACAACTTCATTTTTTCCTGCCAGAAATTGAGACTATCTTGTTTTGCCAGTGAAAAAAAAGTTCCACAAATGATTCTTCCCTTTTTTGTTTTCATTTTTCCTTTTGTTTGTTTGGGGTTTTTTTAAGATTTATAAGAAAAGTAGACAAGAGAATCATTAAACTGTTGGAGGAGGAGTCATAGCCATCAGCCAGGATAGTTTTCAATAGCTTTCAGAATGTGTGTGGCCTGAATTTGTTTCCTGCCTCTGAGGCTCAAAAGGCTCAAACCTACATCTCCTGCTTCTCAAAAGAGACCTTGGGAGTCACCTCTTTTTGTTAAAAACCCCAAATGAATCTGCTGGAAGCTGTTTGAAGCAAACTCACAGCAAAATGTCTTTTCAACAAGTGGGAAGACTGTTCCTGAGGAATTAGGAGACCATTCAGTCACTTCAAACAGCTGGGTGGTATAATAGGACTAAATATGGTAAAATAGGATACTATGAAGGGAACTTTCAAGTACAACTATACATTGTCATAACTAAGTAAACAAAAGGCAATCCAGCAGGATAATTCATCTACCATCGTTTTTGCTGGCAAGTACCCAAAGCAGAAACTTACCTACCCTGTGGTGGGCAGTCAGATGGAAACAGCAGGGAGTGTGAGAGCAGGAAGCAGGCTGCCCAGGAGGAAGATCCTGGCACATTATCTACTCCCACCTCCTCTTCTGGCCAGGGAGAGCTCTGACAGGGGCTCATCTGTGCATTTGGCACCCTCACTCTTCATTTTTCCAGCTCCTGCTGTTGCAAGACCTTCTTCTTCCCTCTTCTTCTTGCTTCTATTGTTCTCTAATATCTACTGAGGCTTTCCAGCAGGTTGCTGAGGTTGGCCAAGGTCTGAGACATACCTTTTCTGGCTTTCTTTGAAGTACCAAAGCCCTGGATGCTTCCCAGAAGGGTACTTCAGCAATGTTGTGCTGGAGCCAGACAAATAAGGAACGTGCAAGAAAAACAGTAGGTCCTCTGTAAGAGATGGAGTTGTCTTGGGAAACTGAGAGAAAAAAGTAAACAATTGTACTGGCCATTGTTTCTACCTCTGACTTAAATAAAATGAAAGGACACAGACTTTGTCATCCTAAGCACATAATTCCTAGAATCAGTAACTATCAAAATTTTCACAGTCAGTCAGTGGGACATTGCCATATTATATACTCAAAACCATTGATTCAGTCTCTTCACTGCTGGAATGTAGACCCATAAAAGATTTCCAAAATCTGGATTAGAATTTTTCATATTTAGCCCAATATCCATGATTATCCTCCCGTAACTCTTTCCATGTCTCTCCAGAGAAGCCAGTCTTTGCCCAGTAGTCCAGCGTATTTCAGTATTCAATTTGCAGAGCCAAAGGAAGCACAAACACCTGGAAGTTCACATCTTCCTGTGTTATCTTCACCTTTGAAATAAACATTACAGAACATTTTCCATCAAAACTGCAGCATGAAAAACAGTGCAGAGAAACACCATGAATTCAGGACTCTGCTTGTCAGGCCAATGTTTTTTTTAAGTGCAGTGCTAAATTTATGATAACATTCAGCTGCATGCAGTAACCTTCTCTCCACGTTACGCAGCAGCACAAATCTGACAAATAATTCAGAATGAATTATTTGTAACGTTCATAATCGTACTTACTCATAAATACACCATAAAATGATCCCAGGCTGGCAGTTTAATAGCTTTATCTCTTACTGTTCCCATAAAACCTCTGGATAAAAAAAAGAAGAGACTGCATTTTGATGATAAAATCCCCAGCTATTTCAAAGACAGCTAAAATTTTAAAACAATAAAGATGTTTTTATTGTTCCCTACAGTAAAAGCATGACAGACTAAATAACGATACTAGCATAAATTCAAGGAAAACCTATCCCTCCAACAGAGGCTGAGACAGGAGTAGTTGGCCTCAGGCATTAACTCTGAAGTATTCATAGCAATCTTCATAGCAATTCTTATTTCAAAGTAAAACCACTCCACATTAAGATAAATGAGATACTTTCTGAGTTTTAATGTGTTTCTTCTTTCAGATATCAAAGGTGCTTGGCATAGGGTTTTCAAAACAGTTTTCTACACAGTGCATTCTCCACTTTGCACAGACATTGCAATTGTCAGTAAAACACATCCTCTGTCATGCAGCTTTGCTTTTATTCCAAAATTGCAAATTCGACCCCCATCCCTTTCTGATCTGGCTGTTATTTGTCTCCCTAGGACCTATCACTTCCTTTCCATACTACATCTTAATCTTCTCTGTGCACAGACAGAAGGTGAAGATCCACACTAAGCTGGTGGCACAATTCTAAGCTTCCAAATACATCCCAGCATTCATCAGGACACCACCCTCTGCCAATGCAGCAATGGAATTGCCACACACCACTACTGGATCTCATCAACCTGAGAGAAAAGGTTGTTCCAGGGCTGTGCTGAGATAAAGGATCTGGCTGTGGTTTGTGTTCTGCAAGGTGAGAAATGTGTCAGACTTGATGCTTTCAAAAGTTACTGCTCATTTTTAATATGTAATACTCAGAATGAGATTCATGTCTCCAAAGGGAGGATTTTGCGGCTCGGCTGGAGTTCTGATAGGCCCTATATAACCAGGAAAGAAATGAGTACTTCCAGGGTACCTGTGGCAAAGTTGTTAAAATACCAGTTTTTCTCCATGGCTTTTTGCTCATGGCAATTTGTTCAATTAATTTGGCCATCTACACTGCAGATATGTGAAAGTGTGAGGAAAAGGAAGGATGAATTCCCACCATAATCATCAGCACTGTAGTTATACCACAATAATTATGGTAAATTTAAAATAATAAAAAAGATAGAGAGAGAGAGAAGGCTTGTTTTAAGGACTTATTTTACAATGGCTATCCTTATTCCTCTTAATTAGATGCCATTGGGTTGAGCAGAGAATTATTATTCACAAAGAAAGAGGAAAAGTCTTTTTTTGGTCCTAAACATGGACACATGGGGATGATGTAATAGAGTTGCTTCTAAGAGGACATGCCTATTCATCTTGACATCACAGAGCTAAAATACTAGTACACCTATGGCCTCCACAATCTTTGAAATTTCTTTGAGCTATCTTGTCTAGCCTAGTAACACACCAATTGTGATATTACTCTAACATGTCCACAAGGCAATGCTATATCTACACATCTTATTATTCCTCCATTTCCAGTTAAAGAAGTGTCACTAGAGGAATGGCTTTTTTATCATTCGAATTGTATCTCTTCTGCCGAGAATCTAAAGCATTCTTACTGGAAAAATTCTGTCTACAGAGACAAAACCATGATGCCTAGAGCACCCTGGGAATAAAAAGGGGATATGGACTAATCAGTGGTTGCACTAAAAGGGTTTGGAAACAGAGATTTGTCTCCCATGGGAAGTTCTAACACTTGAAATGTTTTTCATTCTTAATTTGAGGGGGGAAAAAAAAAGATATTTTCAAAAAGATTAAAATTAAAACAGAGAGAGAGAATGTGATTCATAATCAGCAAAAGACTTTTGTCTCAATAAGGTAAAACCACAGGAAGTGAAAGTTAAAATAATAACTAGAAACAACAACATAAAAAATACATGTTCTGCCAATAGAATTAAAGAATCTGAAAAGAATCCTTTTTAGTGCCCTTTATACAGAATTTTATCAAAATAGATACACTCTTATGAACCTTTTCAGTTGCTAAAACTGTCTTTTCTGAATCTGCTAAATGACATTTCTCAGCAGTAAAAGTTTCTCTCCAATTTTCGAGCAGGTCTATTTTAGGGGATTGTGCAAAAAGTGGTTAAAATCTCCGAGGAGCATTTTACTACTGTTGGAGCTGAATTATCTAAGAGCTAACACAAGGGGAGGATTTGAGGAGAACTTTCCGCAAATTCCACAAACACAGATGCTGTATAAGGCCTTCTGTAGCGTGGAAATAAAAGTAGAAATCTCCAACGATCCTTACATTTGTGGACAAATGCTTTAGACCATTGAGAGAAAAGATACCTGGTAGATCCATCTCAAGTGGATTCCTCAGTGATAAAACAGATGTGTCAGCAAGATTTTAGAGTTCATTACTGTTTGGTAAACAAAGATATAAACAGCTTCAGGAAAAAACCCACAAAAAGCAAAGGCAAGTTTCCATCATGTTTGGTTATACTTGCATCCACTTGAGTTTAGTATTTCTGTTAAGGATCTGGATGATGAAATATAGTGTGTTTATACTCTTGCACATCCTCTCAAACACAGCTGGCTGAGAGCATGTGGAAGAAACAGGTTCTATTTCAATATAAGCTTGGTAATTTGGAAGAAGTGGTCTGAAATCCACAATTGCCAATTTTGAGAAACATTTGCTCAAGAAAAACTTAATCAATGAGATGCATACAAAATGGAGAAAAACCATCTTAGGCAGCTTTCTGCCAGCAAAAGAGCTGGAGGAGGTGACACTGGGTCACAAAATGAATAGGAGTTAATAGAGTACCCTTAGTCTTTGGGAAGTGTCTACATAAGACTTGAAAAATAATAAGCAATAATGAATAATATATCTAGTTTTAAGTACCATATCCAAAGAGGTAGATTAAAATATTTAGATTAAAAAGAACAAAAAGAAATCATCAAAAAAACCAAGAATGTAAAGAGGGAGCAATTGTCTATATTTCCTCCCTGCTTCGGAGATATAATAGTATTGGGCTTACTCTCATTTTACAGAAGAGGAATATGAAAACTAATTGTCTTGTTTGCAGTGGAAGACAAGAATTTCATCAGTTTTATTTGTAACTTCTGCCTGCAAGTTCCAGTGGCAAGGGATGTTTCCTTGATGCTAATACAACACTGATGTGAGTACTCTGACAGTGCTCAGTAAATTATTCTGCTTTGTATTGAGCCAGACATCAGCCAATGCAGAGATAAGATGGAGCTTTTTCAAGTGGAGAAAACCATACATTCTCTGACTTGCCACTTTTTTTCTTTTTCCTTTAAGGAGAAAAAGGATATAACAAAATGTATTTGTTGTCTAAATGGACCTTATCTCAGTTATATGGTTGTACTCTACAGCACTGAGTACAATTAATCTTATTCTAGATATATGATACTGAAATTGGCATCAGAAGCAGTCCTGAAATTTGAGGCTATTCTGCTATATAACAAGACCAGACCAAAACCCATTTTATATATATATATATGTATGTATATATACATATATATATATATAGCACATGTCTGAATGACTGAACAATGGTCCATCTTTTCAGAACAATAACCTCTAATTAGAGGCATGTAAAGTGGACTTTTGGCACATGTCTACGTAAGCGTACTGCTGTTCCTGTTTCACGACCATGTGTTAAATTGACAATTACAGCTATATCCTCTAGTGCTAAACTTTGGCAGCTTTGTCAGAAGCTACCAGCTGACGGTGAAGACGAGTTGAAGGAATGCCTGTATATGTTGAACGTGCCATAGGGACCAGATGGAAGCACCCCAGAAATTTGGCACTCTTAATGCTGACCTACATTACAGAAGGTTGAGACCATCCCTTTGTTAAGAAGACATAAGAGACAACATGAGAGTCAAAGCTCAAATATGCTTACATAATGTTCCATCCTTTGGAATGCAGCCTAAATGACTCCTTTTCAAAAGGCTGAAAAGAATTGGTCTGATCACAAAATCACAGAATGGTGATGATATAAGAGGATATGCAACAGGAATGAGTTATAATGTTATAAGTTATGTCGATATATAACAGGAACTGTCAGTTGCATTGCCAGTAATTTTTGCTTTACAGTTTTGTGCTGAGAACAAAGATGCAGGAGAGAAATCCACTCTACTACACACAAGCTTCATGCATAAACCTCTCACAAATTTATAATTAAATGAAATTATTTTGCTTGCAATTTGGGAAAACAGTAAACTTCTGCAGTACATGTAATAAGTATCTCTGGAACAATTTTCATGTATCTCACATATCTCTAATAACTCATTTGTCTGATGTTTAATGATCCTCATGTACATTATACTACATAATAAAGATGGGATCTAAATCCTGACTGTTTTACATACCAGGGCAAGTTCTTTCAGGTCTCGATCTCTTCATCTGTAAAAAATGGAATAGAAATGATAATTCAGACAGGTAGCACAGTATCAACTCATCAAGTATTCAGTATTTTGTACAAAGCTCTTGGAGAACAATGGCTGGAAACTGTTTGTAGCAGTGTCAAATACTGTCAACAGCAGGTAGCAGGGCACTCAGAAGGCAAAGTTTTAAAAAAGACTCAAAGTATTCTTACGCCTGTCAACACTGAAATTCCATTGCTTTGCAAGTAAAGGTTCAGGGGCCAGACATCTTGCTCATATATTGTCAGAATATGATTTTTATAAAGATGTAAGCATTAATGCTGCAAATTCTGACAACTTAATTTAAATCCTCTGCCCTAACTGCATTATCTCGAATGTCCCATGTTTCCTTCAATGGAATTCTTCATCTTTTGGACAATTATGTGTCTAGCAAGAAGCTGTCACTAATACATTAAAGAGCAGATTTAATACACTGATAGCAATAATACATTAAAGCAAAATAATAGTGCTAATACATTAAAAAGCAGAAACTTATTCTTCCCTCAACACACATTTGTCAGATCTCATTACACTGATCCCTAACTTGTAATAATTTACTTTCCTTAAGAAATTCTTGGAGAACAAAAGGGAGGAAGTCTTTATCAAAAGGGCTTAAAAAGACAGCACAGCCTTAAACAGCATAGTCTTTACAGCAAAGAGAGTTTTGTCTTTTGCTGAGCTTGTCAATCAGCCTTTGGCTTTGAAAAGGGAATATTGAACCATGAAGCACCAAACAGTTATCAAAAGAGAAGTTTTAATTTTTACTTCCTATTTTTAATGTACTAACACAGTAGAAAACTGTAGGTCATTACCAATTCCCAAAGGTAGATCTATTTGCTAGCAAATCTCACTAGTATGATTCCAAATTTAGGGCTTACATATCTACACTCAATTTCACTTAAGGTTTGTGGTATAAATCAATCAATTGCTATCATGTATATTTGCACTGTACAAGTTATCCTACTTTTAATAGCTATATTAACAGAGTAATAAAACTAGCTGGAAATTGAAGCATGCTGGAAGAATTGTTATCTTATTGATTATCCTACAGATTGCAATTGCAGACTTATGTTATATATTTCTCTTTCAAACAAGGACTAAAGGCTTTGACTAGAGGATGCTTAGATCCACAGAAAGCCTGTCTGTGTGCATTCAGGCGTTATCAGGAATAAGCTTTTAATTTCTCTGTGGATATGTTAATGCTTACTGACTCCAACACTAAGGATTACTATTCTAACAGCTGTGATCAGGAGCTCCAAATACAGGAGAGCTTATAACTGAAAACACAATTACAAGTAGAGAAATACAGAAATAAATGCTGTGGTGGGAGCAACATGATATACAACTTGATGTAAGGCAGCCTGGGTGCCATCTGATATACTTAATATTATTCATGTGAGAATTACTCAAGTTAAAAGGATGAAAGTACTCAGCAAGCAAGCACTGTATAATCCACTGGTAGCTGCCCACTTAGCTTATCTTTAGGTTCTTCTGTCTCTTTCAGATTTCATAAATTGAAAAAACTTCAGAAGGAAATGAAAATAAATTAGGCTATTGCATGAAAAAGAGGACAATAAAGCTGTTTTGTGGAAAGGCAGAAGGTGGGCAAAGTTGTCCATTCTCACTCTCCCTGTGCAAAGGGTGCACGTTAGGTGTGCCTCGTAGGAAGGAGCTCAGATATGATGTTGAGGGAATATTTGATCTTCAGATTCTTGCGCAAGTGATTTGTCACAGCATCATTGCAGCTGGGATAGTCTACAGCTGAAAGTAAGAGATTAACTGAGAAAAAGATCAGACTCAGGGCGCTCAAGCCTTTCTGCATGTGGTGGGTTGACCTTGGCTGGTTCCAAGTGCCCACCAAACCACTCTATGACTACGCAGGGGACAGAAAAGATTACTAAAGGACTGTGTGTTAAGGTAACGACAACAGGAAGATATCACTCATCAGTTACCAGCACAGATAAAACAGACTCAACTTGGGGAAATTGGTTTAATTTTTTACTAGTTAAATCAGAATAAGATAATAAAAAAATCAAATCTTAAAAATCCTTTTGCTCCACCTTTCCCTTCTTGCTGAGATAGATTTTATTTATCTCTTTCTTTCCTACTGAAGGGGCAAGACTCCTCACACAGTTTCTCTGCTCCAAGGGGGGGTCTTACTTGTGGGAGATAGTCCTCCATGAACTTCTCCAACCTGAGTCCTTCCTACATGCTGCAGTTCATGAACTGCTCCATAGTGAGTCCTTTCCATGGAGTTCAGGCCTTCAAGAACAGACTGCAGGTCTTTTCCACAGTCACATGTCACAAATCTGATCTTCCTTGGGCTTCTTTGGGCTCTTTTCTATAGTGTCCACTGACAGGACCAGGGGTAATGGGCAAAAATTGGAACACAAAAGGTTCCCCTTAAACTATTTTGCTGTGAGGGTGAGGGAGCCCCTCAGACTGCCCAGGGAGGATGTGGAGTCTCCTTCTCTGGAGGTTTCCAAAATCCACCTGGATGCATTGCTGAGTGACCTGATCTATGTGGATCTGCTTTAGCAGAGGGCTTGGACTGGATGATCTCTAGAGTTCTCTTCCAACCCCTACCATTCTGTGATTCTGTGATTCCTCTCTGTCCACAGGTCCTGCCAGGAGCTGCTCCAGGAGCTTCCCACAGGGTCACAGCCTCCTTCAGGCATCCCCCTGCTGTGGTGTGCAGCATTTCTCCCTGGCTACAGATGGGTCTCTGCTCCCTCATAGCCTCCGTGGCTGCTGAGGCAGGGCCTCACCATGGGCTGCACCACATGCTGCAGCAGAAATACCTAGAGCATCTCCTCTCTCTCCTTCACTAACATTGGTGTTACAGAGTTGTTTTTATCACATTCTCACTCCTCTCTTCTCCAGCTACAGTTATGTTTGCATCATTTTGTTCCCATTCTCAAATATGTTATTATGGAAGGGCAACTGCTGTCACTGGTGAACTGCCTTCACCAGCGTTGGGTCCATGTTGGAGCCATCTGGCATCAGCTGCATTGGAAACATGGGAAAACCTCACCATATAAGCTCAATACAGCGCAGTAGAGAAATGATCTGTCTTTGCTACAGAGTATTTAAAAGATAAAAGCTCTCTGTGTTTGATTTAGTCATTTTAAAAGATACAATTTTCCAGAAAGTGGCCAGCAATGGAAAATAATAAAAAACTATATAGCATCGAGTAGACTGCAGCTAAGCAAGAGTAAATTCTTGATTCTCTGCAATCCTCCAAACAGAAGTCTCCAAATTATTGGAAAGTTTTTACAAATAAAGACAAGAAGGATCCATCTCTGACAATCTTCATGGAAGATATAACAATTGACTAATAAAAACAAAAGTAATACAAGATTGGAAGAATTTTAGCTTCTCATCAAAAAGAAACTTGATCTGATTAGAAATTATTCAGATATTTAATATATTAAGAGAATATTCACCAAATTTCTCTATTTGTAACTGTGCTGTTTGGCATTTTCTTACAAAACAAGATAATCTTGTCTCTTCCTTGATCAACTCCATCACTTTCAGATTTACTGTGATCTCATGTCTTCCAAACTAAGACCAGATAACCTTAATTTTTATCTTTGATATATAATTTATAACTACAATAAAGACTTGATCTTTTCCTCAGTTAGCATGAACTTTTGCAAATTAGACATCACAGTCACTTGTGTTGTACTTACTGAAAATTAGGCTAAGACAGAAGTTGATTTATTAATTGTGAACAGATTAGTCATCTTGTACTAAATGGACGTAATTTTGTTTGAAAGCACTGACTAACTTAAGTGGTGGTTTCCAAGCCAAATAAACCAGCAGGTGTACTTCTGAGAGCAAAGTGAACAGTGTTAATCTACTTGTAGATCTAGATAAGAAGCATCAGCAGTGTTTTCTAGCACATCTATTTTATGGTCTTAATAATATTTAGTGCTAATTTGAGAGCAACTATATACCTTTTCTTTATTTCCCAGAGCTCTATTTGAATAAACGAAATTATTCCAGACTAATGGTACTAAAAACATGTCTCAATGAGAAAAACAGTTTCACCATGACTTCCCTGAGCCTGTTAACTCTTGAAAGAGGAGCTCTTTCTATCTTTGGTCTGTTCAATACTGCGAATATAGCTAATGCTTTGAAAAAAAGACTAATAAATTGGGTGTTGCAGAAAAAGCTCCAAGCCATTTGGGGTAAACTATATTCAACCCAACCACACAAACAGCATATAAACACCTACACTCTCTACTTCAGCATTGATCCCAGCCTGCCAGATGCATTCAAAGCTGTTTGTCTGTTCAGTGTCAGCTTAAAAAAATTATATTTCATTGAATCCATGTGCTTTTGTACCACTGTACTTCTGTTGAGTCACAAGCACTGCTGGGCCTATTGCCCAAGGATGCCTTCTGCCTGCTTAATCTGCAGCAGTTTCTCTGTGTATTAGTACCAAAATGGTTGTCTTGCAATTGGCCCCTGTGCATTCATATTGACTTTTGCTATTAGTATTTAAAGCACCATCGCCATGCTACACAGCAACTTCAAGGAATATCTCATCTAAATAAATAGTCTCAGTGCTACTTGTGATAGTCAGTCCTATCAGTGAAGGGTTGAATATAGTGATTCAAATACACCTCAATTGTCCTCCACATAATATTGAAGAAGTAAATATTAGGAAATTATCTAATTTAAATTGCCATATCCATAAATTATTCTCTATTTCTTGTCCTAGTCTCAGTGCATATGGGGAAAACTAATTATAGTCCTATTTACAAAGTATTCCTGTTGGCAAACTGGAGTTCCAGCTCTGTCTTTTCTTTCTAGTATTTGTTTGAAACTTTGCACTTCTGATTCTGATATACCTCATGTAGCTTCAGAGGCTATCAGCAATGCTTCAACATGAACATCTCTCAAAAGTGGGATCTTTCATTTTTCAAATGTATAAAGCACCTTCATGTTAAGAGAGGGAAAACATGATCAATGAATTTACGCAGAAGCAAGTTTTCCTATCTGGAAAAATTAAAACTGGAAGAAACAGCAGTTGTTTAACAGATAGTCACCTCTGAACACAAATGCTGATAGCCAGGACTGAATATGTTTTTCACTGCAAGAGTCAGGGACTTCTAAATCATTTCCTAGAACAAATAGCTGTCTTGCATGATAACTGCGAATCCCTAGTCGTGAGTTACAACATACACTGAGGTCAAAGAATATTGGATCTCAACAGTACCATCAATCTCATTGCACAACATGATAAACTCATCGTATTAGGGAGGTTTCATCTACAGAGAAATAAAACTTTGTGAAAAATACTGGAATATCCTCATTTTGTCAAAGAAACTTAAAATGATATCTTGTTTCTAACTTGTTGGAAGACAGTTGGAAAGCAAGCTTGCAAGCACAAGACAGTGCAGATGCAGGCGGAGTCCAACATCTACAGTGTTGTTAAATGCATCATTATGCCACAATGCTATGTTCATGATGGCAGAATTACACTGTCCATCCAAGACACAGATGGTTAGTCTAGGCATCAGGAGGGAGGATTCAGATGTCAAGTGAGTTAAAACCACTCACAGATTAAATATTGAATGATTCAAAATTGCATATACCAAAAGGCAACCTAAATTAAGTCTGACAGAAAAGACTCAAGGACACAGAACACGGTGCATAACATGATAGTAACGTGGATGGCTTTGCTATGTGGAAATAGCTAGACTATTTTGGTGAAAATGGATATTCTATTACCTTAAGATTATCTATAGATGCATGATGTAGAGCATGAAATTAGCAGGAAAGCAAGTTTCTTGCCAAACAGTCAAACATAAGTACAATTTGAGCTTTCTCTCTTCAGATTTAAAGGGCAGGCAAAAAAACCAGAGGAGCAGAGTCAAGCTGTGGATCAGGAAAAACTCCAGTTCTTTTACAAAGGCTTAAAAAGTGTTTGTAGTTCTGAAGGTAGGGATATCAAACCACTTCTCAGCAGTGAGAGTCAAATACAGTTGACTGATGAAAAGAAAATCTTGATGTGAACATTGTAGCAGTTTATTAAAGGGTCTGTCATCTTTGATGAAGTGCTATAAGAAGCCCAAAGGCAGAAACTAGCAACCCTAGTAAATTTCCACTCTCAAAGCTATCAAAAAGATGTCACTGGGTGAGACAAAAGGCAGCATGTGTACTCCTATAAAGTGGACCATGGCCAGCAGATGGTTGTGTTACTGGTGCACATAAGGATCAGTTCTCAGGAAGTCCAATGATGCAAACAATATCCTCTCCTTCACAAACCTGAGAAGTGGCCATGCCTTGATAAACCATTATATTTTACTATGCTCAGCCTCTGTGAAAATCCTTGCAAGACCAATAGGGAGCTACCCAGTTAGAGAGCTTACTGGAAATCTATTTCTGAAAGGAAAATGAGCTTTCAGTGTGATTGAGACCTGACTGTTGAAATCTCTTTTTACAGCTGAGTAAACTCGGGTGAAATGTGTAGCAAAATAAAGGCACATCGTCTGTGTCAGATGAAAGCCTTTGAGGCTGTATGTTATGGATGTCTTTGTAAGTCTTCACAAAAAAAAATCCTGATGACCAGACAGTTTTATGAGTATTGCTCACTAGCTATACTAGAGATGAGGGCTCCCAATCACATCAGACTAACACAATATTTCTTGTCTGTGGTACCAGGTAAAACTATATTTGCCTCCTGCTTTCATTTTATCATATAACCAGACATTTAATCATTTTTTTTTCATATTAACAGATATTTTATCAGTTACCAGATGGTGTTTTCACCGTGCAGAGACCTGATGAGAAATCAATAGCCTTCTTTACTGATGACTATTGCGTTCTTCACCCACACATATTGGACTGCAAGACACATTGTAGGCTCCCAAATGCCAGTCAGCTCAAAGTGATTATCAAGAAAATAAACTCAATCTTGCACCTTTCCTTACTGTAAAGCATGTAAAACCAGTTGAGGGTGGTGGCCGCACCATAGTCAGCTCATTCTACTAAGCAGCATGCTGCTCCATGACACTGCAACTGATGGTGGAGTTACACAGAAGATTGCAGAAACCAACACAGCTTTGGAAGAGATTAAAGGAGTGTTATCTGGAATGAAAAAATCATACAGCTTCAGGTAAAGTAAAAGCATACTATGCAAGTGTCATCACTAGTCCCCACTGTGAAAAAAATTACGTTACTGCATCAACCATATACTTGCTTTTCTGTGTATTACTGTTCACTATTCCTGAACATTAAGTTCTTTTGATATTGAGGACTGAAAGCTCTCAATGTTTTGGTTTGGCCATCTTGTACATGTACTAGGTGAAATATTTTCCAAGGCTTTTTTGTACAACTAATAAGGTAGACTGCAAGTCTTAAAACCAAGTTAGAAGGATACACTTATCAGTTATATGGAACTTCCTGCAGAGCATTGAAAACAGTAGGTAAAGGCTGTCTCCTACAGCCATATTAAGGTTGTTTAAGCACGTGAACAAAGCAAGCTTATAATACACACAACAAGAAGAGATAGAGGGAGACTAGATATGGTGTTGTGTGTTCTGTGGGACAATTAACACTATGTATGATAAGATTATCACACTTAAAAAGCAGATAAATTTATCAACAAAAAGGCACAAAATCCGAGTCTAATAATCTGAGTCAATGGGAGACATTATGATTTCCTCACATCAACAGTAACGGTGGAGTAGATCCTTCTATTCCAGAATTCATAAAGTTTCGTGAAAAATTCATAGACTCCAATACCTATCCAGTTTGAAAACTGAGTTTTTCAGTGAGAAGCAGTTATTCACAACATAAAGACAGAAGCTTTGGTACATCTCTTCTACTAGAGGTTTTTGTTCCCTGGAGTATTGCCCCCCATAGTATCCTCTGCCTTTCAAGTGGATATATTAAGAGACTTCCACTGTTTAAAGAAAAAAACATTTGTAGCCTTTAAATCTGAGTCACAACAGCCAATGACAGGATTCCAAAATGTGGAGCCAAATCTTGTACACATAAATTGCAAATTTATGTAAGCATGCATAGCACATTTGAATTGGAAAAAAAAAGATGCAAGTAAAAATGTCATTTGGTAGATAGGTTTTGAACCAGACTAAGAGCAACGAAAATGCCACTAACATCCTGAGGATGAAATAAGGAAATGTACATAGGTCCTTGCAATCAAAACACATCCCTTCTGTCATTTCATATAAGTAGCTCTTTTCAGGTGTCTCAGGGTCACCTCAACATAGACAGTGATAATCTCCATTAAAGCTGCAGACTTGAATGTGAGGTCATTCAAGAAAAGGTTGTAGTATTTTCTCTCTCACTTGAGATCATCTTAATGATAACAATCTGAATTTTTTGGTTTTTTTCTGTTTCGATGGGAATAATTCCAATACTCAAAGATCTGTAGTTCCCTAAGGGCTTAGCCACTAGAGGAAGTCTCAATAAACATGCTTTACTCATGGAGGCGAGACTAAGATGATGGATTGCCCAGCTATATTTAGTTGGCTTTGCCTGTGACTTCTGCAGAAAACTCAAGCTTCTGCTACTCCTTCCTTCAAATCATTCAGTTAACATATATATTTGATATGTTCCTTTGTTACTCACTATTTTTGACTCCAAAAAGAGATTAAAGCAGGTTCTACAATACAGAGGAATCAATATTCATGGTGTTGTCCTTGCTGCCTGTGTTCATTTCACAGTTTTTTTAATTTCTATTTGTCTAATATGTGATGCAAAGTCACATATCCGTTTCACATACAGAACAGAAGTATGATTAGACCCTACATTTGGATAATTTACAAACCATGGGATTTTCTTTCCTCTCCCTTGCTTTCTGTTTACATTTCTCTTAATAAAAGATTAAGAATATAGTCTATGAATTCTTGGACTTTACAACTTTTCCTTAAATATAATTGATGAAAGGAAACCCAGGGGGCATTCAAATTACAAGAATATAGGATATAAGACTGAAAGATTCTTCCATTCTCTCCTATACATCTGGGCACTGATTCCAGGTCAGTATAAAGATTATTTAGCATGAATAGGAAGAAAGGATGAGCCACTGGTCAGTAACTGAAAAATGCTGTCACCATAAGGAAGAGTAAAAACATGCAGCAAATTCTTGAAGAAAACTTAACACTCCAGAATACACATTTGACTCATACCACCAGTTATCTATTGTGGCAGCTGCAACAAGTTAAATGTGGAATAAAAGGATTAACAGCCAAACAAATGGAAAAAAAATTACTGAAAGACTATAACAAATGCAAGAAATGGAACAGCACCACTATGAATACAGGAGGAGAAAAGGAGAAGACAAAGAAAAGAAGGAGGAGGAAAAGCAATAAGAGATAATTGTTTCCACTTTTCAAAGCATCTGTAGCATTGTCCATCCCCAGTCTCAGACACAATAAAAAGACATTTGTTCCTTGCTGTCAATATATCTCTATTCAAGTTCATAAAACTGATGTACTGAAAGAGGAATATCTACAACTCTAAGCCTGGAAAAATCCAAGAACTCCAACATATCCAGGAAATTTGACAAGTAAACACCTGCCCTTTTTCTCCAGTTTCTATTAGTAGGACATTATATGCAATTAAATTTACATTCAAATTAGGCAGAATCAAGGCCAATCCTGGTGTCCAACCATTTAGATAATTTACTGATTTTGCAGTATATCCTACATAGGCCTACAAGGCAAACTTGAGACAAAATATATGGGTCCTTGCTGTAAATATGCAAATGACTGTAGAAGAGAACGAAACAGAACTGACTCGTGAAACCCTAGTGAATAATCACAATTTTGTACTCTGAATATCTGAGACGTTCGAGTTGAAGTCTGATATTTCATTAATATATTGTTCCAAAATCTTCACAGTAAAACACTGAATGGGTCTGAAAAAATGAGAGGTTTGTACACAATCTGTAATCAACAAAGTTAATTTTAAAACTTTTCTCTATTAACAGATACATTTTATCTATTAATACATTACTGTGAGTATGAACACAGTTTACTGTAGGATAAGTAAATATATTAGAAATCTTTAGTTCAATTTCCCAGTATAAGTACCATTCATTTACTCATTGTGCTAGAAAGAAGGTAGTTCCCCAAAAGACTAATATATTGCAAATGAGAAGTTTCTATGATATCAAATTATTGAAGCAGATTCTGAGCTGGGCAACAAGCATCTAAGGTGAGCTTTTTACAAGATTTTACATCATATGAGGTCATTCACACTGAAACACATTAACACTGAAATGCCTATTTTAGCAAGGGTCACTCAGCAAGAGGTGATTCTACCCTTTAAATAATTTTATATTTGTGTTTAAGAAGAGCAATTAACAGTGTCACTTGGCCCCCATCACACATATCTAGGACTGCAATGTCAATCTGTACAATCAAGTGCAATATATCAGTTTAGTTTTAATGTCTCCTGAAAACCTCCATAGTACACTGATTGAATTTTCTCAAAGCACTTTAGCATTAGAGTATATCAAAATTTTTAAAAGCAGGGTATCAATTTAGATAAAAATATGTTTTGAAAACATCAGAGAAAGCTCTTTGACAGTATTGAAATACCTTGTTTTGACATTTTTAGCATAAGAAAGTAGGAACAGGAGTTTGCTAAACAGGAATAGTTGAATAACTCTGTACAGTTCCAGAATCTCCATTTGGACCATTTCAAAGCTCTGTTTACAGTAGCTATTATTTATACCAGATTTCTGCAGAGAGGAAATTAGCTTACTAGGAAATTAAAGTGTTTTGATATGAACATTGGAAAAAACATAAACTTAAGCCAGCCATGCTTTAAGAAGATTTTTCAAGAAAATAGCAAACTGTGCTATAGTCTGTGATTTTCTTATTCAGTTTTTAGACAGAGGGGAATTAACTCCAGTTTATATACACTATCATCTTAAAGTGAAAATAATAATGGCTCATTCAATTTGTCACCCTCCCATTCCTGGACTATAAGGACCAGTTTCATGTTGGATTTAGGATGCTTGTTTGAGTTCAGCAAGACATTTCTGGTCAGAATATCACCTAGTCAGTTGAAATTTTGCCAATTTACTGCCACTTCTAATCTCCAGCTTGTCTTGGAAGGAAGAATAATTTTTTTTAGCAAACAAACTACAAGTAGATACAGTAAGATGGTAAAGTAAAATTTCAGGAATGAAGGCACTTACATCAAAGCATGGAGTAGATGTGTGTGTGTATTGCCAATAAATCCAAATGATACACTGACTCAGTATGGACTTTAATCCAGGGTTTGCAAGCACTGTTAAGGAAAGGGATGAAGACTCAAATAATGTAAGTAAGAAGAGTAAGTAGAAAGAGTTTATAGTGAAACAAGGGATGAAAGGAGGAAAAAACAACTGTCCAAAGAGTATAGGTTTGAGGAATCTTCTTTCTCTTTAGTTTCTCTTAGTTTCTTTCTTTCTGAATTCTTACTTTGGTATAGCTCATGGCTGTACCAAATTATGAATGGACTGTGCAATTTATATTATGTGAGAAGACTTAAGGTCAGTCTTATATTGTACACACATGTATTAACAAATAAATTATCCTATCAGATAAAACTTGTAATTAATGATAACATTTTGTACAAAAGAGAAATTTGTCTTTGTGGGTACAATACTGATGGAATTACAGGTATTAATACCAGAAAATATCAAGGCTATACTAAAGTGTGATTGACAAGATATGGTTATGATTTGATAATGAGGAGAAACGGAGCAATAAACATATATTTTCTACTAAAATGAAGCACTAAAATAACTGTTCAGATTCTGATATGAATAAGGTAAGCTGTATACTTGTAAGATTTATTTACAAATTAATTACCCGAGTCATCTGGATGATATCATAAGGGTTGTATACAAATAATTTTAAAGAAACACAAAATGTAAAATGTGAAATGTGAAATACAGAGATTTATTAACCAAACTAAACGGAGTCTTGTCAAAGGCAATTTCATTCAAGAACTGATTTAAAGCATTCAGTCTAGCTCAGTTCATTAGGGCTGCCTAGGAGGTCTCCTTCCCACAGATCAGCCATACAGGGACACAGCTCTGAGACTGGGAAATTAACCTGAGTTGAATAATGTAACTGCCAGATATCTGTGGCCTACCCTCACTAAGCTCTCTTCTACCAGCTGCCTTTGAAGCAGAATTACTTTAGACAGCCTTGGTCCCATATATCTAGGGCTGATATTTCCTCTGTGTGAAGCAACTGAAAACCTTTTGCACAAGTAACCCAACAAATTAAAGAAGAACTGTACCTATGACCTAGATGTCCTGGTTTATAATTCTTTGTGGACTGTGCTCTGTGTTTAAATCTAGTATTGCTCTGTCAGTCACTCCTGTATCAGGTGCACAGATTTCTCCCATTACCAGTTGCTTGAAAGGAGATTCAAGGAAATTCTAGGCCAAATCATGAGATGTCTATGTGCTTAGATAATCACAAAAGGAGATGACTTAAAATGTTAGCTGGTACTTAATTAGATTTTCTTGTTTCTTACATTCCAGCTCATATTAAATGCAGGTATGGGTTGGACTGTTAAAGGGCACTGAAAGAGGTAGATGATGTCATTCCATAGACTATTGATTGGCTCGTTTACTTATCTTAAACTCAAAATTTGGCTGTCCAATAAATTTATTCTGTGGCATGGAAACTATATATTCTCATTCCATGCAGCACAAAATTCCAAAGACTTCTTAATTGAGTTCTGTAAAAGTTCTTTTTCATTAATAGTGGCTTGTTTTGTTGCAGATACACAATTATTTTAGTTAACAACTTATCATCACAATAAGTAGTCAAGCACTTGTTAACCACTTGTTAATCATCTAGTTCAATCAATTAGCTAAGCACTTGCAAATAGCTCAAACACCTATTGATTAAGTATTTATTTGAATCACATAAGGATCAAACTGCAGGAGTTACATATCACACCTGATGGGGACTTGTTACCTTAGCTACAAGACCCTGGTGAATGTAATTGTTAGGTTACCTTGGCTGTTACCAAAACAAAGGGACTGATATAATTTTTGACCAATCACTGTGATTTTGGAAAGTTTGTGTTTGTTGGGAACCAATCAAGGAGAAGGGCTAAATTGATAGATGGATATTTTATGCATGCTTGTGTTGGCAAATGTGATTCTTTTGTTTGAGCTGTATAAAAACCCCGAAAATGGTAACTAACAGTGAAGCACCTATGGAGGAGCTATCCCCTGTGTTTTCCCAGAGCTGCATAATAGAGAAGTGCCTGGCTTATCTGCATTCCTGTGTAGATAAGTTTTTTGAGATTGCGGATCAGTTTCTTCTGATACCAGCAAAAATAAGCTGACAGAAAGTACTACTTAAGTTTAAGAAGAACCATGGGAGGTTTTTTTCCTCTGACACTATGAAACATCCCAAAAAATTGCTTTATGTCAAGTGCCTATCGGTTCTTCATTGCATTTCAATGGTAGGCAGATGTATCTGCGTCTTTTCTGAAGTAGCTTTGTCTTCACTGGCATATAAATAACAGTGAATGGATAAATTCATTATATCATTTTGATGGAAAATGACATGAAATCTGTGAAGCAGTAAATGTAAGTTAAGAACATCAGGTATGTACACGTTGTTAAATGTTTGGATATATGGTGGGAGGACTAGAGGATTGAAATGTTTGGATGTGAAATGTTGAAATGTGGAAACGTTTGGATATATGGTGAGAGGACTAGGGGAGTTGGACTAGATGATCTCTGAAGGTCCCTTCCAATCCTACCATTCTATGATTCTATGAAAGCATAGAATAACTACTAGTATCAGCCACAACTGGAGACAGAACATATATTTTACACTAGATGTGAATTAAGTTAGTAGAAGACATAGTAAGTTTTGCTCCTCAGAAATCTAAATACCATACTCTATTCCAGGGTCAGACTCCATTATAATGTACTTGATAGTCTAGGTAGTCAAGCACTCTCTCAACATATGTAGTTCAGTCTCCTTTGAAGAAATTGTGCCTAGAACTCAGGTGCCCTGTGTTGTGGGTAGATATTCAAACCTCTAAACTGCTAATTACAAGGTGGAGTATTTAGACACCTAGATATAGATGAATCTCTATATATCTAAATCCCTTGTATGGATAGATTTCAAAATTAATTCAATTAAGTAATCTCCCAGCTAGTTGTCACCAGTAAAATGTTATTTACAAGCTCAGGCAGTTATACAAAAGAAGATAATTTTGATTGCTACTTGGAGTCAAGTCAGGCAGAATCTCATAGAGCAGACACCTATTCATTGGCAGCTGAATCCCACTATAGTTGTCTCCTGTTATTTTCAGTGGGGATCTTGTCAGAGTCTAGAAAGCTATTAGGCTGACCTGACATAAGTGTCAACTTTAGAATGAGATGGACAACACTTCATGATCTATTAACAGCATTGAGTAAATCTCTATTGACTATGTGTAGGTTTAGACAGCTAGTTCATGTAGATACAGTTATATGTAGACAGTGAAATAACAGTAACCCAGGGCTCAATCCTGCCTTCAATATTTTATACTAATTATTTAAATTCACGACATGTAATTTATTCTTTATTTTTACAGTAAGAGCACAAAATGCTCAGATTATTTTCAGTAAAGTTGGGGAAATGTGATGCTTTTTCATATAGAAACTATCTGAAAGGGCACGTGATATACAGGAGATCACTACAAATACACAGATGTTATGGAAAAAATAGCTGATGACTAACACGATCATTTCAGTGTCAACTGTAACCCACTAATATTTCTTAAGTTAAAAGAATAAACATCAACCTAGAGGTCTGTCCAGAACTCTTTTACCCAAATCTTTGTTGAGCTTTTTGAACATTCAATTAACTCTGAAGTATTTTCCAAATTAAGACGTTATGAAAATGGTGAGATTCGGAGATGGAGAATGTTCCTGTTGTGTTAAGGTTTTAAAGCGTTGCATTCTTACTCCAACCTCAGATAATAAAAAGCAGATTGCTTTTTCTCTCCTCAGTTCAGAGCTTCTTCATCCCAGCTGTAGCCAGCTCAAGGAGTGGCTAATGCTCAGATTCAGATACATGGAAATAGGATTGGTGCAAATCCTCACCTTCATCAGCCTCCTTCAGTCTAGCAGGTTTTAAAAAATACCCAACACACAGTAGTAGCATTTCAGTGCTCTCAAGCAACTAAAGAAATTGCCTATAACAACTTATTGTGATTCTCATGGAAGAAATGTACAAGCGTGAATAACATCACCTCAATTTTTCCTTTTTAAGAGGTCCAAAGGTATCAAAGGTAGAACTATTATCAGAGCTGCATAATCTTTTTCACTACTATAAGGAGCTCATCAGTCCTCAATACAATGCAGCCTGTCAGTGATGATGATAAATTACACTCATACTCAGACAAAGATTAAAAATCACATATTTCCTTGTTACAATTTTCTCAGTCTTTCCCAGACTAGAAGACTGATATCTAGATATCAAGAATCCACTTCTTCTTTCAAAAGAAATATGTTCTACCCAACAGATCTACACATGCCCTCCAACTTAAAGCTGCAAACCTTGGGAACCTTGGAAGATACTAGTCATAACTACTACCAGATGCTAACTACAAAAGCCAGGGAGAAACAAAAATCAGCTTGTAGAACAATGTTTAATCATTTAATGCTAATTCAAAGAAGTAAAAGAACTCAAGCAGAGAAGGAGGACATATACTAGGATGGTGATGCAACACTGGGACAGGTTACTCTGAGAGGCACTAGAACCTACATAGGCTTTGTGGAGGTTTCCAAGGCTCATCTAGACAAGTCAGGACTGGCTTTTGACCTAGTGCTAGCAATAGTCTGATTTGGACCTGACACCTCCGGAGATCTTGTCAAGCCAATAATTGAGTGATTCCAAGATGCTGTAGAGTGAGGCATATTTAGTAGAGAAACTCAATTTGCAACAATTAACCGATGAAATATTAAACTTATTCAGATCAAGCTCAAGGACTCCCTTGAGTCTAGAAAATTAGCCCCTCTACCATTGAACACAAATTCATGCCACATTTCAGAGAAGCAACTGGAGAAGTATTAAGGCATTTCCTTGAATCTTGAGTTGAGGACATTCTAAACCAAGGTTTCAGTTATTGAAAACAATCATGCTGAGACTTTTAGCTTTAGATTGCATTGCCTTCTGCTGCTGCTTATCTCTAAAAGAATAAGTTGCTGAGCAAAGTAAAAATTTAGCAAGGGAATACCTAGACATCTGTATTGATGATAAAAAGCCGAAAAGACCTTAAAAAGTTTCATGCAATAGCTCCATTACAAGAGCAATGGCTCCTTTTTGACTTCTTGAAGTGTTCCAGTTTCTTTATATATACTTGTAGATAGATAATTATTGTATGATTCTATGATTATCTAAAACTAAATCTAAAAGTAACATATAGTTTGTTTATTACATATTGTAAATAAGTTGTAATTCCTTTTGCTTTCTCATTGTTTCCATTTAAATATAAGAAAAAACTATTTCACTGTAAGGGTGAGGGAGCCCTGGCACAGGCTGCCCAGGGAGGATGTGGAGACTCCTTCCTTGGAGGTCTTCAAGACCCACCTGAACACGTTCCTATGTGACATCTAGGTGGACCTACTTCTGCAGAGGGATTGAACTAGGTGATCTCTAAAGGTCCCTTCCAACCCCTACCGTTCTGTTATTGATTCTATGATTCTCTTTCTTTTCTTTTTTTTTTCCTCTGGTTGAAAATAATTTTATCCAAAAGAGCAGTAGAATTATAGGATGGGACTCAAGTGACTTCATATATAGCAGAAAGAATTTGCACTAAAAGCAAGGAGCTTCAGGAAACAGCATAGACTGAAAACGGTTCCTCCAGTCTTCACAGTGAATATTTTTCAATTATCCCACCATTCAAGGTCAATTCATAAAATGACTTTGCAGATATGCAACAAACTATATTTGTAATGTGTGTTATTTGCAGTAGATATTATGATTTATGCCACCTGTTAACACTGAGTCAGACATAACTCTTTATCAGTGGACATTTCAAATAGGGTTCTTTTTGCAGGTTTTGCACTATGCATATATCCCATGATTAATGTGTCATTTGAACTCATTAAGAAAATAGTCTCAATATTTACATTCTAAAATACATTCTTTTTCTAACTTAAAAGACACATGGCTCTGGTTAATGAAAGGCTGTCAAATGATCTGCTGTGTTGTAAATGGGGCATACTGAGGTGGACAAGGTAATTACAATATTTATCAAGTGATGTTTCAATCAAAGTCAAGGAGTCTTACTAGACCATAGGAAAATTGAAAGGGAGATCTTGGTGTGCTTGTAAAAAAACACTTCATAGGGCAGAGTCCATTTGCTGGTAGAGGAAAAATATGATCACTCAACTGAAATTAGAATACTATAAAAAATAGATTTATATGTTTATGTATAATTATATAAATATAAAAATATTATTCTAATTTCAGTTCTGTCTTTCCAGATACATTTTTACAGAGGTCTGAAGTCAAGAGCATACTCAATGTTGATACTATTAATGACAGTGTGTTAAAAAAGTGTTGTTCCTCCTTCATTGCATTCAAACTGAGTTTTATATCTCAGCGATTCAATTTCTTCCAACTCATATCTGTGCAGATTTGGAACCAAACTATTGGAGTCAGTTTTACAGTCACAAATCTGAATAAGAATGTAACCAATATAGAGAGGAAAAAGGATTACAGTAATATTCCCCTTAAGTCATAATATCATAGAGGCATAATTTCCATTTCTAGAGTGAATGGTAATCTGTCACAGCAATTTCATAAATAAAAATCTGCTTTCAGGGATTGTCCATTCTTTTTCAGCTTTTGAGTCAACTACAAACATATACATACACACATGTAAAACAGAATCATGAAAACAGAAAACATAGAAAACGTAAAATAGAATCATAGAATTGGTTTGGTTGGAAAAGTCCTTTAAGATCATAAAATCCAGCCACTAACCTCACATTGCCAAGCCCATCACTAAACCATGTCCCTAAGTACTAGTAGTTCAAATAATACCACAAAGTTGTCATCCCTGCGATGATATCCCAGAGTGTGACTGGGGTGACAGAAATAGGTAGGACCGGGTTTTGAGACATTCAGATCTCTGCTGTTTCTACCATGCAGCACGTAGCATAGTTGCAAAACATTGGTCACTCAGTTTGAGCTGCTTAGGGAACAGTGTTGTCTAGTCCTATTACTCTCGGCATCTGCAGAGATTTACAAGGCTCCTAAGACTGCAAGTATACTCAGCACAACACGATACAGGTTTTTTACTTAGCAAAGTGTCCTAGTATATCTGTGGCACTGTATAAAGTAAAAACAATGACCCAAGACAAATATTAGTCATCTTAAAGACTTGATCATCCGCTAAGTTTAGGGAAACATTAAGGAAACTGTTTAAAATGGGATGGTAAGTTCATGTCCGAAGAAGAGCAATGAGAGATGTTATCGGGCTCTAAAACTATCTGAAATAAGGTTATAGTGAGGTGGGGTTTGGGATCTTTTCCCAAATGTCAAGAGATACAACGAGAGGAAAAGGCCTCAAGTTTAACAAGGGGAGGTTTAGATTGGATATTAGAAGAATATATTCACTGAAAGTGTTATCAAGCACTGGAAAAGGCTGCTTAGGGAAGCAGTTGACTCACCATTCTGAGAGGTATAGAGACACATAGATGTCTTACTTAGGGACTTGGTTTAGTGGTATTGTTAGGTTAATGGCTGCACTTTCCAACCTAAATGTTTCTGTAGTTTTGTAGATAAAAGCAAATATCTGGGTCACTCTAGTATCTAGTGAGACATAAGAACCGAATCCATCATTTCTGTATTATGGAATGAAAAGCTTCATCTAAAACGTATCTATTTGCCTCAGCAGAAACAGATTTATTGATACAGGAAACTTGTCACAAGCCCATAGTCTCCTGCTTTATGAAAGGTTCCATTAATTTAGGATTTATGAAGCAGTTGGAAATATCACTTGATGCCTCTGATCTCATCCTTCTGTTAATTGAAAAATAATTAACCCAGGGATGAAGAAGTCAGTAATCACTTTTTAAAAACAGGAAAAAATTCTCACTCTAGTTTCTAGAGTTATGTCAACCAACGACAAACTTTCTAATATCTCTTCTCAGACTCTGTCCTATAACATTTTGATTTTCTTACTATACTATCTTAAGAAAATAGCTGAGGACTGAGATATTCTATTTCACTTTTCAGCTGTGCTTTCCAGTTTTGCCAACCAATTTGCTTTATCACAGGCATTTGATTTGATAATTCTGTTGTCACATTTTCATGTGCATGGCACAAAAAGGCATGAGAATGAATTAAGGGCCAAGATGAAATTAGAGCTATTTAAACCTGTAAAATTTTTAGATGAGCATTGGGCAATAGATCACTAGTAACTCAACAGTGAGTTTTCCAGATGCTTTGGATTATTCTTTTTTATTATTGTTAGCTATAATACTTGATTTAAACAATACCATCTTATAAGAAATAGACTATGAGAAGGAGGATATTCAATGCTTGAGGGACAAAGAAGAGACACAAGAAGACTCTGGATGGACGACATTTGGTAGGGCAGCCATGGTAGAGATTCAGAAGTCTTTGACATAGTATTGTATTAGCTTTGATATCATGAAGAAATTCTGTGTATGGGGAACCTATCATCAGATAGTTTAATGAAAGGATCATACTAGTTCCACATTTTTCTAATCAGTGGCTAATGTGCGATGAGCAGTAGGAAAGCCAAAAACAAGAGGGGAGGTCAGACCAAAACCCTATAAACAGTTATGCTCTCTGCCACAAAAAGGAAAGGTTGACTTTAAAAACATCTTCTAGAAGTAAACTAAGTAGAAGATATACATACATATTTAAATGCCACTTGGGCTCTAAAAACCAATGTGAAACACCTGCAGGCTTACTAGACCAGTACAATTGGTTACTCTCTGTATTTTTCTCATAATAGGAACTTCATCCTTACTGCAATAGAGAGCTGCATAAAAGCAATGGAGTAGGAAATTATCCCCGCAGTGAAAAGGACATCACTGCTGTGACAACTGATGTACATTAGAGACTTTCTGACCATATAACCATGGTGTCAGAGTGGAAAATATTCTATTCTGTATGACTGTTTAATTCAACATTACAGCTTTTGCAATAGTCTGGTCATATTATTTTCAGAGATCACAAGCAAAACTGAATATTAACTCAGTTACTGCTTCTTGCTAACTGTTGATTTCAAAATTCAGTTTCATTGAATATCGGTATAAGGCATTTCCCTTTTTTATTCTGAGACTAAAAGAAGAGTTGCTACAGAAGGAGAAGTTATGCTGCTCTGTTCTTCATTATTACTGGGGCTTTTGCCCAGCCAAATTAAGTGTTCTGTGCTACTCATGTTCTTATCCTATTTCAGCATCACTTAATACCCCAAAGAATCCTTTATAAATAGCATTAAATACTAGAGGTAAGTGTATAGGAGTACTAAAGCACAATGGGAAGTAAATGGTAATTACTGATACTGAACCATAGGTTTGAACACACAGTCTCATTCATCACATGCAACACATGTCCTAGAAAAGATCTACATTGGCTTGATGATGAGAGAGAGCTTGCAGGGGACATATGCAGCAGATTCCCCTCCTTTCTTTCTGTCCTGTAAATACCTATTCCAGATTTATGCCCTTTGAAAGAGGGCAATGGCAGGAATTGGCACTGTGAATCTTCATGTGCTGCTCCACCGAGTTTACGTCAGCCTTCCTTTACATTAGCCCCCATCAATCCAGACTTTTTTTTTGTTCTGGAAAGTCACAGTACTAAAGCCACGCTGCCAGGGATGACAGTACTATCACCAACATGAAACAAATTTTTCTTAGGCTGCCCTCTTCACCTATGCTATATATATGGCTGCATTATAACTTAGAGAACAGTTCCCCTTATTTCTAGTTCATGGGTCATTATTGCTTTTTACATAAGTGAGATTTGAGTGAAACAAGATTGATCACTGCATTGTTTGAAATGTTCTTTGGCTGTCCATCTGATAGATGTTTCTCAATACTCAGTTTAAAAACTGAGGAGCTATGAACCAGAACAGTAATTTGGAGACCCATCTCTGGTGTATTTATTCTGTCATTAGAGCAGAAAATCTGATTCCTAAACTAGGTCCCAATGTGCAACCATCTCTTTACATAACTAGGATTTAAACCTATAGGGAGACAACATATGCATGAAAGTTATCTCATTTTCCATTTGCTTCAAAGGAGGTTTCAAAGGACCCATCTTTATAACCATTTTCTTCTCTGCTTTTTTAATCCAAAGAAATACAGTATATTAATGTCTGAGTGAACTAGTACAAAAAAAAAGAAACTTGTGGCAAATATTCCCAAACTTCTTCAGGAATTTTTCTCTCTCTTTTTTTTCTCCACCTCTGCATTATTAAGGGAAAGAAATCATTGTTATTATCTTTTTTTCTGCAATGTGAATGAGGCAAGGCATTTTCTTCTCAATTCTACTCTGCCTCCCTGTTTAAGGGATCAATTGCTGACTGGATTTTTCCTTAAATTGTCTAGCAGATATTTTGAAAACTTTCCTATATTGTGAGTCTACATTTTATATATGATCTATGATACATTATACATCATACACTATAGCATATACTCTATACTATATGAAACCTCTATTTTGATAACCCCGTGGCTTCTGTTTTGCCAGTTTACTATAGTAATGTCAAGGCAAATCATACCAAGTGCATGGAGAGTTCACAGACTCATGGTAGGTAGAGTCAGCAACATCAGACATCCTAGTGAAATATATACACAGCACTGTAACTTACATGGCACAGGCTGTAATCCTTCCATGCTGCTCAGCCTGAGGCAACTGGTGGGTAAAAACCCCCTGGAGAGAGTCCAGAGGACAATAATCGGAAACAAAAAAAGTGTGGAAAAAACTTCTCTTTCAAATCTGTAGAACATTGGGGTTGTTTAGATGTGAGAAAACTGGAGAGGGGGCACCACAGTAGTCTTCAGAAGGAAAAATAGATATTTAAATAACTTCCTGATGGTAAAGGTAGTCAGGTTCTGAATGCATTGCCTTGCAAGACTGGGAAATAGCCATTGTAAATCCCACCTTTCAACAGGAGATTAATGGAATTGTAAACAATCCTCGAAACCCTGCTCCCCTTGACTGATTCTTTGCCCAACTTATAATTCTTGACTTATTCACAGTTTTCTCCAACTGAGAGTATTTTCTCTTGCAATCTGAATATACTTTCCTTCATACACTCATTCACTAAACCTGCTTTTTTAAAAAAATTGAATACCAGCTGCGTGAATATAACCCAGCTTACCTTTGGCACAGTCATACAACTCAGGCCAGGGTACAGAAAAGAGTGTGTGTGTAGCAGCAAACACCACAGGTGCTTCCCCCTTCAGTGGTATTACTGGAGGCATTTCTTTCAAGATTAAGAGTACCATCAGGAGTTCTTAAAAACAAAGGAGAAATGATTTCTCCCTCTCACTAGGAGGTGTGATTATTAAGTGGTTCTGAGCAGATACTAATAAGTCAAGCCCCAAATCTGCACCATATGGTATTCAACAGTTAACCAGTTTTCCTCCCATCCGGCCAATTCTGCCTGCAGACCTCAGAAATCTGTCACCCAAAAGCCTGATGTCTAATTTACTGAATTTATCTGAAGGATGAGCAACTGAGAAGACACCTGTCAGCTTGAGGCAGCCTGGGTGGGAGTCTGACTGTCCTTAGAGAGGTTATGAATGATGACAGAGTTAAATTTGGAGAGGTAAATTCTTCTGATATGACAAATAACCATGTGTGAGATATGTATTGTTGGCTCTTAACTAAGAATGACAACAAAATGTAGTGGGAGTGTTGTGATGGAGATGCACTGAGCCAGGTGCCTGAAAACTCACGATGTCACTTGGATTAGAGTCAATGCTCCAAAGGCAAAGCACTGATTGTCACTCCTTGTATACAGGAGGATTGTTGTTACAAGCACTAGTTCTTTTTTTGTCTCATCATCAACATTACCAAGGTTGTAACATATATAGTAAGAAGACAAGAGAGAGAAGCTGGTTGCCTTTAGCCCCAAGGTGGGATAGTCCTTCATTTATGACTGTTTGGTGTTGCTGTGATGAGTTGAAGTCCTCAGGATAGAGTCACAGTCCTCCTCCTGTCTTAGCATTTACAGTAAAGCTCATTTGCCCTGCTGTACATGCAACGGTAAATGCAGATCTTCACAGTTTGGCATAATTTCTCACAGTTTTCAGAAGCCTCAGAGATGTTTAGCAAGTGCAAATTTTTAAAATAGCATAAACTAGAGAATTTATCCTGTTATATCAGATTCCTTCAACACCTCAATCTGAGTGCAACAGAGTTAAGCATCACTCCGTACACTGACACACTGCACAGCTGAGCATCATCACCTTGTGACAACACCCCTAAACAGTACTGCCATGCACTGATAGCTTGTTGGCAACACACGCTTGTGACAGCTTCTAGAAAACCCTTCACAAAGTCATGATCCAACAATTCATTAATGTCTGTTGATGCCTATCAGAGTATCATGCTGCCCAGGTGAATGCTCCACACAGTGCAATCCCACTCTTCTCTAGGCAAGTACACAATTCTTTGAGGCATGATATACTGCCTGTGCTTTATGTCTTAATATCTTTCTTTCTTTTCTTTTTTTTTCTTTTCTTTTTTTTTTTTTTTTTTGGTGAGGCTTGGGGAGTTAAAACAGCTTCTATTTTGTTTTTACAGCATGCATCTCTTCCAGTTTGGCTCATGCACATACAACTGGCTATCCTGAACAAAGTCTGAGGGTCGCTTGTGCTTCAATCTAGTGTGGTTTAGTCTGTGGTTTCTTCTCTGCTCTTTACATCCTTAGAGACTCATTTTCTACTGCTCTATCTCTCAGCACCTCAGTCTCTTCCTTTGCATTTCTTTACTCTGAAGTGCAGTTTGCACAGTGTGATCCTGTTTAGGTTCAATACTGGCATCAATTCTTAGACAGATGGTGAAAAACGTGGACCTAATAAATTCTTTCAACTCATGATACAGCTGCTTTGTTTATGATGCTGTTGTTTTTCTAGGTTTTCTGGGAAAAATGTACTGTCCTTGTGAATTACGGCTAGATCCTTTAAAAAACAAAACAACTTCCCAAATTTTCCTCTATATTGCTTTGCAGTTCAAGTAAAAAGGATTTGGTCATTTTTTTTCTGGCACCTTTCTGAGAAGAAATGGAAGCATGCAAATGCAAATTATCTAATAAAGGGTGAGTTTACTCTTCTCAGCTTGGATAATAGGAAGATCTATCTCTGGATATTAAATGTCATTAAAATATAAGAATTTAGATTTTACTCTTTTTTTGTATTGAGCTAATACAATCAGTTCTAAAAATTTACAGGAGACAGTTATATCTACACAGAGATCTCATTTCTTTAGTAAATCAGGCCAAGTATACAGTTCCTGCCCCATAGACAGAGCTGATGAAAGAGAAGATGAGTAGGAAACTAAGTAATAAGTTGGAGAGTACTTCTAGAATATAAAACTGAGGGATTATTTTTTCTACACTTCCCTTATCAGATGAGATTTCCCCCCCCCCCCTTATTACAAACATATTACAAATGAGAGGTCATACCATCTATTCTGTGTCACAAGCAGCAATCCCAACACGTAAATCCAGTGACTAGTAGATTTTAACAGAAGATAGGCTGACACAGATAATTCAGACATTTTTAATAACCATTTTCTTCCCCAAAGCTAGAGTCTTAAAAAAAATGCCTTGGCACTTTTGACCTACAATTGCACGAGTTCTCACCAAGGAGACTAAACAATCTATGATATCCTTCAGGGAAGTAAAAACTACTTTCCACTGTGGAAAGACCAGCAGTACCACATTAAACTTGCCTTTCTCCCCTTCCTGGTTAGTCAGGGAACTACCCTTGCCCTAACATTTCCTATATGGCCCATCTCCACTCTTTCTTCCCCATGAATATCTGCAGAGTCCTCTTTAGCTCCACTGCTTGGCAAGACCTGCCACACTCTAGGCAGCACAACCTCTCTGACACGGCATTAATGCATGCCACAACAAGCAACTTTCTACTTTCTAACTGCCTTCACTCCCCTCTGCTCCTCTCCTCCCTTCTTCTAACTCTAACATCTTCTAACATCAGGCCAGAGCTTGTTGACTGTGCACTCTGAAGTATTGCTGAAGCCACCCAAACTGTTCCAATGAATACAGAGAGCATGACTATCTTAGGGGTCCCACACATAAGTAGAGGTTGAGCCTCCTGCCCTATGACAACACCTGTAGGTCACTAAGACGGTATAATGGTTTGGCTTATTTTTTATAAACACCAAAGATTTTAGGTTCTTTCTTCATATGCTAACAGGTATTCTTTGGCTCTAAGACTATCATTAAATTGTAATTTCAATATTATACTGCGTTCTTTGTTCATCTAATTGGATTCATCTTGTTTAGCTGTCTTCTCTCTGCTGCTAATAGTAACTTGTTATTTTTAACATTGGAGCAGCCTTTAATACAGCTAAATTGCCCACTTCATATAATTTCTAGTGGTTTTTTTCTACTGCTATCTGATGCACCTTAATTAAGATGGTTCGAGAGAACATATCATATAATTAAATCAAATATCAGTTATTTCCACAATGTGTTGTTCTAACTGCAGTCTTTGAATTGTGCAGAGTCTATCAGATATTGTACTGGGTGTTTGCCCAAGCATTTCTGTGTGTTGACAAAGTAAAATTACAACATAGTAACGCATAAAACACTACCCAACACCTCTGTATCATACTACACACTACCCTATACCACTGTATCATATAATAAAACACAGATAGTAAATTGAAGAAAGCTCTAAGGCAGCCATTGCCATTCACTTTTGTCACAGGACATGCTGATATTTATTGTCTTCTTAATTCTTTTCTTCCGCAAAGCATTAGGGAATCCAAGCACTACACAGCACTGATGCTTGCTTTACATAAGACCATAGATATGAAACTTCAGACATCTAAAATTATCCCCACAGTTAGCTTCAGTTACAGTTGAGGAAAACAACATATAAACTCCAAAATCAAAAGAGCTCCTCCACATTTTACTCTTTCCTTTGGAAAAGTGGACACATCTGCTCAGGATCCAGGATTGGAATATTCAAGTTGGGAAGAGAAAGATTTAGATTTGAGTCTTCCCTCATGTAGATATTCTTCTCAAGAACTTAGTGCCAAAAGATGTTTTTCTCTTTGAGTAAGAGAATTGTTAATTTCCACCACAGAAATGATCATGATGTAAAACTTGTCCCTTTCTGAGCATGGAGTATTAGAGTCTTTTCTTTCTTCCACCTCAAACGGTTCTATCTTCTCTACTCCGTGATTAACTGCCTTGTTGAGTTGGGGTTAATGCATTGCATTTCTGTTTTGAAAATGTGTTCTTTTCCAATCCATATCTGCAGTCAACACTACTGACACTACTCTAGGTTCCAGCTACCATGGTTTCTGCTCATTTCAGCTCTCCTGAAAGGCGATTCTTTAGTGGAAAGATTTCATATGTCTAGAAGCAGAGTAGGAGAGTGGCAGCTGTAACCAATCCTTATCCACATCCAAACTTGGTTAGATGTTCTGTGAAGCTGTTTCTGTCAAATCCCAAAGCATCCCAAAGCACAGCAGAAACTATCTGGTTGACTGTGTTAAAATATTCTCTGACTGCATGAAAGTAAATCTAACGACACACTATCCAGACTGAAGAGTGTTTTAGACTGAGTTGCCTTGATTTGTGTTATATGCTGTCAGGTAGCCACCTGCATGTTTAGTCACACAAATACCGTACAGGCGGGTCAACATCATGCTACCTCTAGTAAAACGGTCCTGAATTTCCCATTAACTGGATAACTCTGAGACTGAGTAAAAGACAGGCATTGCCCAGGGCTATAGTCACAGACAGGGACTTAAAGTAATAAAAGAAACTTAGCAGAATGGCACGCTGTCCACTGTTCTTGTCCCTCAGTAAGTGCATTTTTATGGCATTTTCTAGCTGAAGGAAATTTGATTAGGATACACACACCATCTATTAAGTCCACGAGAGACAAGGTAGAAACATGCCTGTAGGTACTAAAAAGGCAAGGCAGTCCTCTACACTTGAGAGTCTGCAGTATACATATATTTGAGATATGAACACACATGTGAATAGGAAAGCATCAAAAAACTCCTGTTGCTGGTGACTGATACTCTCTTCTGGGAAGTCATGGCTATGACTGTAGCTTCAGAATATAAGCCTAAAAGAAAAATCGCTTTACATTTTATCTTTTTAAAACCAGAGATTAAACATATAATATCTAACAATTAGAACTGATTTCGAACTAGGACTGTAACACACATGAACACTAAACAATCCCAGACAACTCATTGTCCTCTGTTTTTTGCTCCAAAGAATAAAAAGCCAGCTAATGGTTTCCAATATCTCTTTCTAAAGCAAGACACTCTCTCTGAATAAGCAGACTGCTGGAAAATATAAAATCATGCAGCTGCATGCTAAATACCAACAGCTGCAGAGAGCCTTGCTGAGCTGCTGGTAGTACGTGCCACACACTTTTACATAGATTTGCTTGGGAAGAAGATTTGTTAGACAGACAGGCTATGAACAGAAAGGAAATCATTTTCCGTTCCTAATGTTGTTTTTAAATCCCCTCTTCTCCGTACCTTCATGACTCAATTTGCTTTGTATTAAAAAACAGGAGAAATTCATATAATACTAGTACTAATATAAAAACTATAGTTTCCCAAATCATCTCTCATCTGGAAAATCCCCCTCCTCTCCTCAAAAGCATAAATATATAGGAGTTTTGTCTCTGGAAACTTGTATGCCTGCAGTGTCTCTGTGACAGCGATGGCTGTCCTGCATACAAGAATTTGTCAGGGCCAGAAGATACAATTCATCCATTTGGAGAGGACTTGCAGGAGCCTCCTGCAAAGGACAAGATCATTTTTGCAAAGTCCATTTGCAGCCCAGGGTTCCCAATAGTGGCAAGTCGTGTCTGCAGCAAACAGAATCTACTCTTGCTAAAGGGGAACATGACAAACAGCAGTGTTTCAGGCCCCGCTGATTTATTTTCCATCAAAGAGCTCCCTGACTAATTGCAACTGCTGGAAGACTCTTAGAGACCTAGTATTTACACAGAACCACACGGTTTGGATATTTGCAGTGATCTGGGAATCTGATACCTTGATAATATTTCCCAGCTTCAAGATTTTAGGGAATATCAAACCTGTTGTAAGTGGATTACTTTAATTCATTTTAACTCAAGGTAGGTCATGAAACAAGCCACTTTTCTAATTCAATGCCACGCAAGACAAAAATGATCATAAAGACACAGGCAAAGAGAGCTGAAAGGAAATAAGCTTCTGAAGAGTTAGATCAGATTTAAGGAAATCTCTTGCCTTGGTTAATGTGCTGGCACAACATGCATTGTCTTTACAGAAGGGATCCAGCATCTGATCCAGCTAAATCAACGTTCAAACCTCTGAAGAGATTTTTCTCTGTAGATCAATCTTTATTTTTTACAGAAACCTATTGAGTGGCTACCAAGATTTAGATACTGTCATGCTCTCCAGCTCCAAAGGAGATTCTCTGCCAAACAAATTGATATGATAATATATTAATCACAATCAGGAAAGTGGGAGTGATGAACTCACTGAACCCTCCAGGCCACAAATAAAGATAATGCCAGATTCTCTCTTCATTACTTAGATTTTCAGTGAGGGAAGCTCTTGCCAGGTGTACTGGAAGGCCATGCCCTCTCTGTGACCTAGAAGTGCTCCTTGCTGACTCATGGTGGAAGGACAGGAAAGCTGGTATTATATTCAGAGCACCACAGTGGAGAACACCACTGCAGATGTATGTGAGCCAGGGCTGAATTGAGCTGTATTGAACTCAGATTATTCATAGATGAAAAACTCTCTGATTCACAGACTATCCAAATTACAGCATCATAGAATCATATAACCTTCAGCTATGAAAGCAATAATGAAAATAATGACATTACTTGATAATGCCTAGATCATTTTAATAGAATCATAGAATGGTAGGGGTTGGAAGAGACCTTCAGAGATCATCTAGTCCAACCCCCCTGCAGAAGCAGGGTCACCTAGATCAGATCACACAGGAACGTGTCCAGGTGGATCTTGAAGACCTCCAAGGAAGGAGACTCTGCAAACCCTCTGGGCAGCCTGTGCTGGGGCTCCCTCACCTGAACAGTAACATAATTTTTTCTTATGTTTAAATAGAACTTTTTGTGTCATCAGTGAACTTGCTGAGGGTACCCTCAGTCCCCTCATCCAGGCCGCTGATGAAGATGTTGAACCTTCCTGCCCTTTTTGAAGAATGAAGCGACATTGGCCTTTCTCCAGTCCTCAGGCAAACTCAATCAAATTCATATGACTGGAAAATACAATGTGAGTCTAAAACATGGCAGACACCTACTATTTTAAATGTGATGAATGTTTTCCAGTCTTACACTCTTATCTGTCCAAAGTGGAAGACAAACGTGTAAGCGGGAGAGAAAGACACAGTACCCATGAAGTAACAGGAAAGAATTGCTATCCCAATGTAGGTATTAATTTGCCTCCCCAATTCACCAGACATTAAGCTTTGCCTTAGATCAAGAATGTGAAATTAAGACAGATTTGCCTGAGTTATTTGTCCAAATCTCTTCTAAACTGATGATACTGAACTCCTCTACCTAACTAGCTTTAACAAATAGGCTTTTAAAATGAATGAACCATTTTATCCTTGACCTCCTGAGAGGGATTAAGCTTGATAGTCATATTAAATAGGAAGAATCCTGCCCGGTTTATTCCAGTAATACAGAAATCTTTGCTAATTTCTATGTATTTTCCCAAGAAGAGTACACAGATACAAATTGAAGAATTCCAGTGATAGAATCAGAGATACAGAAGTACAGAATCTGACAGCCTCCCTACTCTCACCTGATCTCTCAGGGTGGATTGTCCCTGAACCCTTGATTCTAGTATACAATGAAAGTCCAGTTAGGAGACATATTTAAGTGAGATGAGCACTAATTAATAAATTCAAAGACTAAATTGAGATTAGTGTTTCAAAAGATGTGTGAAAGAACAGAACAAACACTGGATGTGCTTTCCTCAAAATTTCCTCTCTAATAACGTAAACTAACATCTCTGTTACATACTGGTGTATAGAAGGATTTGCTTTTGGTAGACCACAGTGTAATGTAATGATACAAGAATGTGCATTCTGAGAACTGTTTTCCTTTAAGGAAAAGCCAGAATGACCTTATTTTCCCTCAGTTAGAAATGCCTGTCTTCTGTAATATTGCTACTAGCAGGAAATACACTCTTCTGTTTTTCCAATTCTTCCAAATATTACTTGTCCTTTAATTCAACTTATATTATCTAGAAATGTCATACTCTTTAAGTGCCTTGCCAATGCTTATCTGAAGTAGTTCCTTATTTTCAATATTTGTCACTTTGATAAATAGTTGTAGCAGAAAAATGTATGAAAAAATCATCTCAGCACATAGATAGGAAGTCTGACTACTGTTTCTGTCAAGAAAGTCTCCAATTACCTGGTTGGTATAACAGATTAAAGAACACCATGCCAGGAAGTATTTAGTCTTCCACTAGCCAAAGGTGAGGATATATTCTGGATTTATAGATGTAGAAATCTGATTAAAACCAGGCTCTACCTTCTAGTCATACTTCATTTATTTACCACAGTTGCACCTCATCTGAGCCAAGTTCTACTTGTGTCATTTCAAGACTGTAAATTAAGAAGTAGCAAGCAGTTTGTGCTGCTAAGTCCTGTATCCTAAAGCTAAGTTTATGTGCAATGCTAGTTCCAGAATTTTATTGCTGATTAAGAATCAAACACTACTATGCTAAGAAGAATAGAAGGGAAGAAATGTTCATAGATAGAGATAGACAGAATCTGAGCTTCAGAATCACTTCAGGTTGAATTATAGCATTTACCTAACAATGATATGATTCTATGATTCAATGATGTCTGCTAAGTAGTGACAGACAAAAGTGCAAGTCTGCCAAAAGGGAAACTATTGAATGAACTCCTCGCCAAGTGCTCTTCTCTACAATCTCTCTTTCTGCCTGTCAAGTCCTGTAATTGTTACATTTGTTAACTTATAAGGAGATAAAGAAATCATATAACCTTCAGCTATGAAAGCAATAATGAAAATAATGACATTACTTGATAATGCCTAGATCATTTTAGTAGAATCATAGAATGGTAGGGGTTGGAAGGGAGCTTTAGAGATCATCTAGTACAACCACCCTGCAGAAGCAGGGTCACCTAGATCAGGTCACATAGGAACGTGTCCAGGTGGGTCTTGAAGGCCACCATGGAAGGAGACTCCACAACCCCTCTGGGCAGCCTGTGCCAGGGCTCCCTCACCTCAACAGTAAAATAGCTTTTTCTGATGTTTAAGTGGAACTTTTTGTGTTCCAGCTTCGTCCCATTACCCCTTGTCCTGTTGCTAGGGACCATACAAAGAAGGGATGCCCCAACATCCTGACAATTTTGTTGAAGAAAAGGCTCAGGTAAAAATGTAACAATTCAGGAAAGAATTTGATCTGTAGTCAGGTGTTCACTATGATTCAAGGTTTGATGAATAAGTAGATGGTCTTTCTACCACAATCATCATCTTATGTGTAGCAACAAAGAGACTATCCAAGAGACTTGTCTTGCCCAGATGTTACTATCCCCTTTTCAGGATCATTTGTCCTCCATTTATGAATAAAAAGTAGCATTTCATTATTCTGCTGTAGTCTTTTCCTGGAAGTTTTCATCACCAGGGGAACTGCATAAGTATGTGTAACCTAAGGGTGACTTTAAACTGTCATAAACAGAAGCTGATGTTTTGACAAGGCATCATGAAATTAATGTCATGACATATCCTCCCCCTAGCCCCAGCCCCTTACTCACCAGTCTGACAAAGAGTTTCCTCCTGAATCTGCAGACAGATCATTAATTCTGTGCACCCAAGCTACAAAAATGAAAAGATAAAATACACCTGACAGGGATGCATTAGACTTTTCTGCTTCCAGAAAACACATTAACTGTCTTCAACCAGTTAACAGTCCGGCTCACTACCTGATCATCAAGCCCACATCATCCAGCTCCTTGTCAAGGCATCCCATGTAATGAAGTGTACTGTTTGTTTGTTAAAACTCATCAGTGCTAAACACATTTTTATTCTTCTAATAAAGCCCTGACAAATGGTTGAATAATACACTCATAGGTGAGAGAACTTGGACAGAAGAGAGAAGCAAATAAAGGGAGGCTGTCTTTTTTAATTTTGCCTCTGTACTACAGAGCAATAGTCGTGAATATGATTCTCTGTAAACTCCAGCTGTCACAGAGCCATCAGAGCCTTTGTGCTGAATATGAATTTCTTTCTAAACCACTCACTCCTGACAACTCCATATATTGTTCATGCCATTAAATATCTGCATAAAACAACTTATTTAATACTTGTAAATTAAGTTCCATGTGTGGAGCAGCATTCCTACAGAGAAGATCTGAAATTCGTCACCTTAGCAACAAGAGCACATCATCTGATATGGCTGTGTGTTTACTTTCACTTACTTCTTCAGAAGTTCTACAGGAATCACAGCATACTAACAGACATTCCCTGTTTCTAAACCTAGAATTTTAGATTACATAAGAATCAGGGTAGTTAATAATATCAGGAGCAAATCACACTGCTATTCATCTCCAATTTGCCTGAGCAGAATCTTGGGCAATCAGAGCTTGCTATAACTTCCAGACAGCACAAATTGTAATTTCTAGATTATCTCTGTTTCAGGTAAGGGTAGTTCTGTGCTGGACCAATTTGTCACAATCTGTACTGATTAGTTGTCCACAAAATGCACTAAAATGTCACTACAAACTGTGCTGAATTCCAGAACCTATAAAATGAATTTAAGTTTTTAAGTATGTAAATTAATATCTCTGTTTTTAACTTGGATTAAAAATACATAAAATACTTTAAGGGCTTTATATCTTTCACAGTACCCATAGGGTAGCTGGGAGTTCTTTCAACCCAATAACATAGCTCAGAAGGATTCCTTCCAGAGAAGAAATAGTTTTATATCATAGAATCATAGAATGGTAGGGCTTGGAAGGTAACTTTAGAGATCATCTAGTACAACCACCCTGCACAAGCAGGTCCACATAGATCAGGTCACACAGGAACGTGTCCAGGTGGGTCTTGAAGACTTCCAAGGAAAGAGACTCTACAACCCCTCTGGGCAGCCTGTGCCAGGGCTCCCTCATCTAAACAGTAAAATAGTTTTTTCTTATGTTTAAATGGAACCTTTTGTGTTCCAGCTTCATCCTATTACCGCTTGTCCAGTTGCTATCTACTATAGAATAAAGGAATGCCCCAACCTCCTGATACCTCCCATTTAGATATTTGTAAATATTAAAGAGATTCCTCCTTAGTATCCTCTTCTCCAAACTAAACAGTCCCAGTTCCCACAGCCTTTCCTCGTAAGGATGCTGCTCCAATCCCCTGATCATCTTGGTGGCCCTGCGCTGGACTCTCTCCAGCACTTCCCTGTCCCTCTTGAGCTGAGGAGCCCAGAACTGGACACAGTACTCCAGATGAGGCCTCACCAGGGCAGAATAGAGGAGGAGGAGAATGTCTCTCCACCTACTACCCCCACTCTTCTTGACACATCCCAGGATGCCATTGGCCTTCTTGGCACACTGCTGACTCATGTTCAGTTCAGTATCAACCAGGACTCCCAGATCTCTCTCTGCAGAGCTGCTCTCCAGCAGTTCGACCCCCAGCCTGTACTGGTGCATGGGGTTGTTCCTTCCCAGATGTAGGACTCTGCACTTGTCCTTGTTGAATCTCATGAGGTTCCTCTCTGCCCAACTGTCATATATCAATAGGTTAAACCATATTTAAATCAGAATTCACCTTGTATTTGAAGACATGGAATAATACAACATATTTTAGTAGAAATGCATATTTTTCAAAAAAATCGATGAATTCTAAAGAATGTCAATCCTGTGTTTGCAACTCTGGTCAAAGCAAACTGTTCCTCTATATTCTGTATTTTTCATAAACAATTTGATATATCACTTTTTAATGTAAAAACACACCAGAACTATCAGTCTATTTAATCACTCTGAGAGAAGAAGTTGTGACACAGAAAGCAGCAGAAATTTTTTTGTTACCCACAGCCCATATTAAGTGAAATACAACTGAGCCCTAAGGTTCCTTTCTGTGAAGCAGAACTGTATGGCCTTTGCTCAGCTATGGGAGTGTACATAGGCTGAGCCACGCAGAAAAAGGAAAAAAATAAAGGAAGAAAGGTGATTGTTGAGATAATAATAGCAACTCAAGCGAGAAATACGTGAGACAGTTTAAAATCCTGGGAAAACACTGACGTCTTTACCAGGTGAGCATTTTGAACAGGCAATGGAGACTTATGGCCCTCACCTCAACGCCCACTGCCTCATCAACACAACTCCTTGAATGCCCATGCAGAAGTATTTTAGTGCTCAGCTTAGTAATATGGCTTATTAATTTGCTAGTCCTTCCTCCTACTGTGCATATCACCCAATAAGTAGCTGTTAGGCAGTTGAGGTGAATCCTGCTTATAGCTGTCTGTGTGTGGCGAAGATGCCTAAAGAAGAGTGATCCATCAGCACAAAAGCTGGGCTGCATGACCCTGTGATGAACACTGTATGCCAACTGTGGGGAAGATAGAAGTTCCCCAGCAATGCTGAACTCTTCTTGTTCTGCTTGTTACACCTTTGATATCTTAGTCAAAGAATGTTTTATGCAAGAATACAGTATTATTGTTAACTGTACAGTAAACTTTCAGAGAAAAAAGTATTCTCAGACCACACTACTTCATAAATTTTAGAAACAGGACAGCCAGAAACATAATGCTTGCTATGCTGGCTGTTTTGCTACTAGTCTCATCTGAGCCCATGGTGCTATTGTGCCTGCTTTACCCGAGTGTGACTCCACCTGGCACAGTTTCATAAGGTGTGTATTTGCAGCTTCTCCAGGAATTAGCATTATAAAAAATTTATATTAGCTAATCTCTCTTTTTTTTTTTTTTTCTCCCAAAAGGTGCTTCATTATCTTCAGGAAAGATTGTTCTTTTGTTGGTTTCAAGCAGTAATGAAAAGAAAGAATTGCAGTTCTTTCATGTGTGCATAGGAACAAAGAGCTATAAAACCAGAACACAGACAAAAGGCAACAGTGTTCCAGTGAGTGTCTCCAATCCATTTAATTAAATTTTACACTGGCTTGCAATCACGTAATCCTGTTGGTAACTTGGAGCATGTGAAACAATGGAACAGATTTTGGTGCTCTGTTCATTTTTCTTTTCCACTTTGAAGAAAAGACCAAAATGATCTCAGGATGGGCAGCCAAAAAAGACATTCACTTTTAGCTTGAGCTAACTGGCAGAGAAAGAAGTATGGCTCAGGTAGGACACACCTTCTATCACTCTGTAAACCATCATCTGAAAACAGCAAGGCTGCATCATGTTTCCTAACTTGCTTAAATGGAGCAGACTGGAAAAAGGGAAGTATCACTGCTTGTCAGGAGCACTTCAGTCCATGATCAATGGCCTGTGACACTCAGCAGGACCATGATCTCATGCATCCCACTGCAGTCAAGGAGACAAGCACATATAAACAAGCAAACATATAAATTGTAGTCTAGCTTTCATGAGTCTGGGTATTAAAACACTGCCTCAAAAGATGGTGTTTGTCTCTCAAATGGTGATGGGATCTCTAAAGGTCCCTTCCAACCCCTACCATTCTGTGATTCTGTGATTCTGTGGCCATTGTCTGGTGGTTTGTTGAGGTCTATTGGAAATGAGAGGAAGTTTGTTTATGTTATTAAAGATTAGGAGCTGTGAAATAATAATAAAAAATCCTACTCTACAGAGAAGCTGGATGCACAGCTCAGATGTACATAGCTGGAGTTTCTCGCTCCATATTACAGGAGGGAAGACATTGGGATCAGGAGCAGAGCAGGCTTACAGCTGTTGCTCCATTCTAAGATCCAAAGCATGGGATCGCTCTTTATTAGGTGCACAGGCCAAACACATAGATCCCCCCTGTGCTTCTACCAGACTCATAAACTGTCCCAGAAAGTCATATTGTCACTTTGATTAAGTGTGACAAAGTCAACAAAATGTAGAGCAGAATAACAGCTCTTTTTCAGCTCCAACAAGAAACAGTAGCATCAGCAAGTTCTCAATGCCCCATTGACTTTGCTTCTGTATGATAGAAATACAGATGGTACAGTGAAAAACTAGCAGCCAGAAGAGCTACATAAAGTGTAGAATTTCAGGACAATTCTGTAGAGTGCCATCCTGTTGAAACACATCTGTTTAGCTACAGAGACAAGCTGTGCTAGTTGCAGATCAGTCTAAAATAATCATCTTAAGAAGGTGCATTACAGTCTGCACTAGCAAAATTAAGGAGTTCAAACAAACAAACAAACAAAAACATGCCTAAGTTTTTGACTTTGGAGTAACTTTGACTCCCATTAGGAAGAGTAAAGCAGAACAAGAAGTCTAAACTGTCTCATGGAGGGCATCTGAAAACAAGTCCGGACATTAGTCTAGTCAGGGATTATATAGGAGTCCATCATGTTGATTTAATATCTGTTTGTATTCTGGAACATTTAAAGGAGTTGTTTAGCCTCACAAACATTTACTAATGAGCTGTAACCTGTCATTTATTTGTATACTAAATTTCTTTTGAAAGTTCACAGATATTTACACCTGAAACTGTTGCATGTTTAGGACTCTGAATGTTATATTAGGACATGAGAATAATGGTGAATATCTCTTCTTCCAGAAGGCAGAAAGTAACAGACTACAGATGGATCTAGCAAAAGGCAGCACCTACATACTGCTGCTACTGGTAGCTGCAAACAAATACAGCAGTTCTCTGCCTTCTGTACATGTGGAACAGTATGTTTGCATCTCTGTTCAGCAAAGCACTTTGCAGTCCTGCTCTGTAACTCCTGTATTGCCTGCAGATCTGGGCAGATCTATGTGTATTTCGTAGGATTACTCAAGTAATGCAGCCAGTCACAGCTCAGAGTTTTAAAACTGAAAGCTCTATTGTGTTCCTTTTTTTCTTTTTTGAGTAAAGGCATGCTAGAGAAGACAATAAAGATTTTAGATAAACCTCTTCACAACCTCCCCCAAACCTACTAGGCAAATTGACAATTGAAATCTCTCATCTCTTACCATAGATTAAAAATCAATAAGAAGCTATAAAAACCAGTAAAAGAAAGGCATCACTTGATGGTAACACTGATGGAAATACAACAGTATATACAACACTAAAGGTGTTAAATTCATAGTAAATTAAAGTCATTTAATGTCATTCACTGAGTTTATTAATGATCAAGAAAAAGGGGGAAAATAAAGAAATGTGAACTTTGAACTCATCTGAAAACCATTTAGCACAGTGAGGGCCAAAGAAGGGAGCAGAAGGGCCTCTGCTTCAGCCCAGAGTGACAAGATGTAATGCAAGAAAATGCACAGTAATCTATAAGAAGAATGGTGTTAAGTCCTAGGATGAGGTCAGACTAAAATGATAACAAGTACACCAAAGCATCCTTGTGAAGAACCATTGAATCCCAGCTTCTCAAGTGACAGGGGTAATTTAAAAAGGTAACAGAATAATAAGTGATGTGGGTAATACATATCTATATGCACACACCTATGGATAACATACTCCTATATTATGTCATTATTTAACTGCTTCACGTAGCTCTATTCATAATCATATGTTCCATTCTAATCTCCCATTACTTTAAAAAAGCTTCAATGAGTGTCATGAAAAATACATTAAAAAAGGCTTGTATAGGACACATTAAAAAGAAACATGTCAGAGAGAAGCAAGGAATACTACAGACAATGATGTGGTGCATCAGATACTTCTAATCCTCAAAGCAGACACTCAAGTGTCTTGTTAACTTTCTGAAAAGAACCTGAAAATGTGGTATCTGGAAAACTGAGAGAAATTTATTTTTAAATCAGACTAATCTTATGCAGTTGACTACTATAATTTTTAAAAGGTAGTTGAAGTTATAGAACAAAGACATCATTGGCCTACTTAAGACTAAATCCAGCTAAAAAACCCAAAGCTTCAGAGCTTCAGACAGGGGTATGGTTTAGGACTGGAAAAAACTTTATATCACGTATTTAATTAAAACTTGTCCAGACAGGACTCCTTATGCCTTCCTCTCAAGAATCTGGCTCCTTACAGAAGACAAGAGCAGAGTGACAGGTTTCCCCTGGAGTGATGTCTGCTCTTTTTGCCTCTGTTCCTAAACTGAGTAATTGAGAATTGACATAAAAGTCTCTGACATTAACGATGAAGAAACATAATGTGTAGTCTACTGAATTTTCTTAGAGATTAATATAAGCAGTTAAGATTGTGAGTAAACTTTTTTTGTAGTTGACTTTTATTTCCTGCTATTATCAGAATGATATTAAACATACTGATCCTACCCTGCCCTTAAAAAAGGTTTCACCACACCATGCAGTGCAAAAGAAGGACAACTCAGCTCCCCGATGGCCCCATATACTGCATAGGGAAAATGTGTGTTCACTAAGGAGTTTTTTGCAGTCATCAGTTTCAAAGATACTGGGAGAATACAGATGCTAATTTAAGGACTGTAATAGCTGGCGTGATGTTACTTAGTCTTCTAATTTAACAGTCATCTGATTTTTCCATTTTTAAAAAAACATTTAAGGACAGATTCTCATTTTCTCACAAAAAAATGCAAGTGAAAAGTAAGGGGAAAAATTATCTTGGCAATTGCAGAAGAAAAGAAAAATCATATACATATATAAAATTCTGTTAGTTGCTAGGTGATAACAATTTTACCTGTTCTGTCAGAGTATTTGCAAAATAGCTACAGCCAGGAACGTGAATGTTTCAGAATCCCACCAAACCTATATATCTATGTATAACTATATGTTAGGAGAATATGTGTGAAAATAAAGAGAATCATGCTTGAGAAGCAAGCCAAATACTGCAAACACCAGCCAGAACAAGCTACATAATGTAGAAGGAACAAGTAAAGTTAGAAATGCAGATGGAAGATTATGAAATGAGGTTAAATTAATTGACATGTCATCCACAGTGTGAGACAATAATCAAATGGAAAGATAAAACTACTAGACAGCCATAGTGCCCACAGATAAAGTGATTGAGTTTGTGATGTGAAATGAGAGCAGAAGAATACAATTTCAGGTTTCACAAACAAGTTAAACGTCATGAAGTTGGATATTAACAGTTTTCCAGTGCAGTAGTGTGTCTACAGGGCAGACTTGTAGGAATTGCATCACCTGCAACCAAAAAAAAAAGTAGATGAGGATTTCTGGAAATGAGTAGAGAAACAGTACCATGGATAATTAAAATCATTATATATACCTTATATATGTCACTGTATTAAAGCAGGGAGACGAACAGAAGTAAAAATTTTGTGAAATTTTACTCTTAAGTCGTAAGGATTCTGTCAAGTCTGAAAGCAATAGCAAATCTTTTTCACATGTAAAAATCAACTAAAATGCTCTCATTTTTTATTAAAGTACATAAAAATTGCATATGAAATTAATATTAAAACAATTTTTGCTTTGATGAATTATGTAAAAAGACAATCACCTCAGAGTTATTCTCTATCTTGTCATACAGACCCAAAAAAAGGGGAACTGAAAAACAAGAAGAGTAATTTTCACATAAAATGTGAAACAGCCTGTGAGAATTACTCTCCAGACCTTAACCTCACTTTATGAAACCACTATCATGTCACTGAAAACTAATAGTACAGTCAGTACTATTAGTACTGAAGTCAGTATAATCCTTCAATGGCTTGACTGCCCTGATTGGCAACACGGCTCTACATGAGCCACAGCCTTGAGCATGCTCTGGCATTGTACCTGCTTGCAGAGGAGACATGGCCAGTGGACAGGTAATTCCTCCTAGCTTTAAAAATATAGATACTAGAAAGCAAATATTGAATAATTACCACCTTTCAAATAATTTAGGATAATTATGGTAGAATTGTATATGTGGCAACTACAGGAAAATAATTGGATTCTTTAGCCTCTCCAAAATGAGCACAAATCAGACAAAGCATGAGCCAGATATTAAGTGTGATTTAAAATAGTACAGTACATTACTGCCTGATTGCTTTCTTAATCACCTTTGTTCTATACAAAGCATCTTTCTTAGTCATCATTTTCCCCTGTACATAAGAACCCCCATATAATTATGCTGTCTTAATGTTATACTGTTTTGCATTAAGGAAGCTCCTCTTTGCTCTTAGTGACTATTAGTCTACTCTGTAAAAGAAATTGGCTACCTTTTCCCAACAACAGAGCTGATGTCCATAGTGATACCAAAAATATTGTTTGATTAGTTAAATGGTAATCATTTCCAGAAATCACTATGTGATGATTATCTGTCTTTTTGATACCATACTTTTGACGAATTTGTCTCCATATTTTCATGTCTCAGAATTCCTTGCTAGTCTTTAAACTTAAATCTTAGTTAAATAATAGAAATTTGTGGTGGGTTTATCCTGGCTGAGTGCCAGGTGCCCACCAAAGCTACTCTGTCACTCCCCTTCCTTAGCTGGGCTGGGCTGGGGAGAGAAAATATAACTAAAAGCTCATGAGTCAAGATAACGACAAGGAGAGATTGTTCACCAATTACCATCACAGCTAAAACAGATGTGATCTGGAAAAGCCTCCATGGTTACAGGGGCAGGGACTAACCATGGGTTGTACCACGGGCTGCAGGACAACCTCTGCTCCAGTGTCTGGAGCAACTCATCCCCCTCTTTCTTCACTGACCTTGTCATCTGTGGAGTTCTTTCTCTCACATATTCTCCCTCCTCCCTCTGTCTGCAGTTGCTGTTGTGCCGTTTATTTCATCCTTCTTAAATTTGTTCTCCCAGAGGTGCTGCCACCATCACTAATGGGTTCAGCTGTGGCAAATCCGACTTGGAGCCATCTGGCATGGGACATGAAGAAGCTTCTAGCAACTTTTCACTGAAGCCAACCCTGTAGCTCCTCCATCATCAATACCTTGCCACAAAAACCCAATACAAAACTACAAGTTTCTTTGCTGGACACAAAACTCAGATCTGTTATCTTCACTGTTACTTGCCATCTATGAGAACAGCTGCCATTGAAATATGTCATCTTGCTCTGTACTTGAGTATAGTTTCTTAACTCTCTAGCTCACTTAATGTTCACAAAATCTTATTTGTTTACAGCTACATGGTGGCCAAGGCAAAATGGGTTTGTTGGTTTTACCTTGGCTCCAAGTAAGTGGACACACACTCATTCTGAAAATTGTTAGCATAGCTCCAGTGACAAGAAATCCCTCTGGCAGCATTAGAAATTAAATGAATGAATAAATAGGTAATGTCTAAGCTTCTCTTGTCTTTGGAGGTTATCCGTGTTGAAAAATCAAGGATGATGTAAAGTCAATGTGCAGGGTATTAAAAACAGTAGAGGCTGCATTGCTGCAGACTGCAATGTTCTGTTTGTAGTTGAGATTTTGTTCTCTGAATTGGTTTTATAGAAAAAAAAAGATGGAACCTACTTTCAAACATTAAAAAAAAAGAATGCATTAACCACAGTGGAAATTATATACATTTAAGAAGTACAGAAAGCAAACCGTGAGGTCAATTTTCCCATGGCTTATAAAAGCTTGATATCTACAAAATATACTTCCATCATGTATTTCATTCAGAAGTAGGATATCTTTATTCTTTCATTTAAATATCATTGAATCAGTAAATGCTGGTTCTAGTCTCTGAGTTGTGCCTCCTAGGGATTTAAAACTAGTGATAATTCATGACTGAATAGAATCATAGAATCATAGTATTGGTCTAGATCAAAACACTAGAGCGAGTGACAATTTTCATAGGAACAAGTTTGCAAATTTTGCTTTATTGTTCCTCTAGATGGAAATATTTCTTATTTTATGAGGAATATTAATATAATAGCAAGGCAATGTTTTATGCTGATCTTTGCAGATTACAAAATATGAATATTCAAAGTACTGAGAGGTTATTAAAACAAACTTTTAACTGCTGAGTTAATCTATTCAATGATCAGTTCAAACTCAATCTGAGAAGAGATGGAGCTGCAATACTAACTGTTTGTTCAAACATCTGTGTTGCTGTTTGAAGATTTCATAGTAAACAAATATGTACAGTAAAAATCTCTTCATGTCTAAGTAATTATTTCATATTTTTTAATGAATTGAGCACTAAATGTGTCTGACTGGCTCTGCCAAACTAATCTTCAGTTACAAAAATTCATAAACAAAACAGAAAATATTTTTACTGTTTGCAAAATAAATGTACTGAATATAAGCAAAGCTCAATGTGACAGGAGTGCCTTTGAGTTTAAGTTTGTAAAAAAGATAATATGAGTGACTTTTACGCTTCTTAGTTGCTACTTATCTTTAAGTTTAACCTTACATACCTTATCAGCATTTTTTCCATGTATAGAAATTATTATGTCATCTATATCACACTCTTAATTAACATGAGGAGGAGTTTCAGGTTAATGTTCCCTCATTTGGAATGTCTCAGGTGTTCTTCGTCTCTCAGTAAATCCTTACACTCCTCTCATCTTTTTCATGTCTTTTTATTTTTTTTGGCCTTGAAGAGAGCAATTTTTATCTTCCCTGGGCAGAGCAGCATTGCATGCAATCCATCCTCATGTCTAATCACTCTCCATTAGTTTTTCTAACCCATTGTTAAGCAGAAAATAAAATTCTGAATTGCTTTCCTGCATCTGAAAACATCCCTAGCTAAAAATTCACCTTTTTCAATGCAAAGTATGAGAAGTATCTGCAACAACCACAGACCAATATTCATTCCTGTCCTCAGTTTCTCTAGCTCACAGTCTACCAATGACCCCAACTCTGATGCAGTTTTTAGATTTCACTGTCATTACCTCTGGTTATGCACTTCTAACCTATCACCTGGTCTGAAGCAGCACAACATGCAAAACCTTTAATCTGAAGAAGAAGGCACACACCACTTGTTTCTGTTTTATGGAGGTGCTAAGCTGCTTAGCCTTCATTCAGAAGAGAGGCCATTGCACAGAAATCAAAAAGGACAGCTGACCTTGTCATCAAAAATCTGAGTTCTCTTCTGTCATGGATTTGTGAATCACAAGACTCTCCCAAAGAAACTGACGTCAACATCCTGCATGTCCCTGGGCAAGCAGGAACCAATAACAAGGACCTCTTCTAGGCTCTTAAGTGTGTAGGAAGCCAACAATAACGACCTCTTCTAGGTTCCTGTGTGAGTAGGAAGCCAAGAACAAGGATTTCTTTTAGGTTCCTCAATGAGTAGGAAGCCAAATCACTCAAAGTCTTCATTGAAATTGGCTCATAGTTTTCTTTCAGCTTTTTCAAAATCCCAAGAGGAGCAAAACAAATCTCTCATCCAGTTACACATTTCTAACAGGAACCAACTGATGAGGTTTACAAGAAATGAACATGGAATAGCATTGTGAAATTTTTGGCGCTGTATATTCCCACTTTCTGGCAAAATGCTATTCAGAGGCTTCCTAAAACAGAGTTTGTATCTGTATCTTTATTTTTAATGGTTTTTTTCTTTCACAAATAAACCTTTTTAAGCTTTTAAGGTTCACATCATCCTGTAGCGATGTAAGAACAGCAGTGCTTCTATCTGGCAATATTTTTCTTTCTTGTATGTTCTATAAACCTGTATGTGGTCATTTCAGTTACTGCCCTACATGTCCCATCCTGTGAGAAATAACAGTTGTTCTTCACTTATGTGTGACATCTATGATGTAATACATTTCTATTTGTTCATGCTCCTTTTTGTCCTGGGTTTTTTATCATCTTCAACAATCTTCTAGACCTGAGTCAAAGATACAAAGTATTCAAAACATGAATACACAGTGGATTTTAGAGTAACAAAATGATATTCTCTGACTTGTCTCTGACTTGTTTTCTAATTAAGGTTAGAAAACTGTTTTCCTCTTTTATTTATAGCTCCAGGTACATCGCTCAGTGTGTGGTAACACTCCTGTGAAAGTGAAGGAGTATTTCTTTGGTTTCTCTGGGTTTTTGACCTCTAAGTGATACATTGCTTACTTTGCTACCTGAACTCCATTTCTTCTGTGCATGAATTTATAAAGTACATTTTATTTAAATGATGATATAACATTGCACTCCTCCCCTGGATACCTGCTTCATTTAAAACAGAAGCATTAATTCTTCAGTGAAGGAACAATAATCACTAAGAAGTGGAGTTTTTTCTTATCATTCCAAAGAAACTTTTCTCTTTTTATTTTGGTTTTCCACTTAAAGATATTTCTGTAGCATTGAATACCATAATCTGTGAGCATGTAATGAGCCATAATGAGTTACCCTAGTATCATCCTGGGAGATACTGTAGACTTCAGCCTGCCTTACCAGCCAATTCCTTTCACTCTCCTAACAAAATGAACAAGACTGTGAAGAATAAGATAATTAGATAACAGTAGCTCAGTATTGTGTAGCAAGTTGTAAGAAGGGGAAGAAAATCTATACCATTAATCTCTTTGGTGTTCTGCAGCAAAGTGCATAACATTTGTAATGCATAAGATAGATATTGTCATGTTCTCAATATACACCTCTGGAAATTCTCTAGTCTTCACTGTCATTGAAGATATTCACAAAAAAATCAATTAATTGAATCCATTAAAGGTCATTAAAAACTGGACCATTCACAACCTAAGCAATTACAAAAATCTTGTTATTGAGTCATGTTTCTCTAAAAAGCTCAATTGTACCAGAGAAGCTTTCAACTGCTGACACATCAGAGTTATTTGGAAATACTCATTTTATGGTTCATTTTTATGCTTTTAAAAATGAATTTTATTTAGAGCAAAAATGCTTGGCTCTAGGGTGAGTTTACAGGTGAGTTTACAGGTGAACTAGATAAACTTGAGAGCAAGTCACTACAAATAACACTTGGCTTACTTCTAAGTAACTCTTTCCCTGAACCATTTTGGTAGATTTATCAGAAAAGATACAATTTGTTACTGTCTCTATTGCTGATTGCAAGTATAGATAGGGACCTTTTTTTCAGGATTTCAGTGCCTATTATTGCTTAAAAATGAATAAACAAAATATCTTATTTCTCACTGTTCTCCACCATTTAAATCATATTAATTTTCTTCCTCCTAGTTGGTACAATGCTGTGTTTTGGATTCAGAATGAGTATAACATTGATAACACACTGGTGTTTTATTTGTTACTGAAGATTAGTTACACTAAGTCAAAGACTTTTCAACTTCTCATACTTCCCTATCAGAGAGGAGATTGGAAGTACAGAAGAAAGGGGGGACAGCCAGGACATTTGACTCAAGCTGGCTGAAGGGATATTCCAGACCATATGGTGTCATGCTGAACAGTAAAACTAGGGGTAGCTGGCTGAGGAGTGGCAGCCCAGTGTTCAGAGACTGACTCGACATCAGTCAGAGGTGAGGAGCAATTCAACTCTGAATCACTAGTTTTGTATATTCTTATATCTTTTTTCCCCCTTTCCTTTTTGTCCCATTAAACTGTTGCAGAAGATCTACATTTTTTCCCAATTCTCTTTCTCATCCCACTGAAGGGGAAGTGAGTGAATGGCTGTGTAGCTTTTCGCTGCTGTCCAGGTTAAACCTCAACAAAGACACAAACAAATGACACCTACAAACAGCTCATCCAAAACAAACCTTTTACTTGCGTTACCTGTGAAACCACTAGACTGCACAGCAGTGTTGTTAAGGTAAATAAAAATTCAGTGTTAGTGAAGATAACACAGAAAAAATTACAGTAATCAGTTTGTAAATGATATAGAAAATATCTGTTCCAAACCATGAATCCATATGAGCAATAGTCTAGGTCAGATGTACTAATATAATCTCATCTGTGCTTCTCTCTCTTCAGATCCTTGTGTTGGCTGTTTCTGACCACGTAAAAGACACTTAACTCTCCCACTGCTTACAGGAGTATTTGCTGCTTCTCTGAGACATTTCAAGAGACTATTTTTTGCGTAAGAGATCTCCTCTGTTTCAGTCACAAACAAATCTTCTGGTTCAGTACAGGAAGTAAAAACCTTGGTCTATACAGATGGCAAAGAGAAAAGATACACATTCCTTTCTGACCTACATCTGCAGTGATTCAAAAAGTCCCAGGAACCTTTATCATCATAGAATCATAGAATGGTAGGGGTTGGAAGGGACACCCAGAGATCATCCAGTCCAACCCCCCTGCAGAAGCAGGGTCACCTAGATCAGGTTGCATAGGAACATGTCCAGGCCGGTCTTGAAGACCTCCAAGGAAGGAGACTCCCCTCTGGGCAGCCTGTGCCAGGGCTCCATCACCCTCACAGTGAAATAGTTTTTTCTTAGGTTTAAATGGAACTTTTTGTGATCCAGCTTCATCCCATTACCCCTTGTCCTGTTGCTAGATACAATAGAAAAAAGGGATGCCCCAACCTCCCGACAGCCACCAATTAGATATTTGTAAATGTTAATACTATTCCCCCCCCCCAGTCTCCTCTTCTCTAGACTTCTAAACAGCCCCAGTTCCCGCAGCCTTTCCTCAGAAGGAAGATGCTCCAGTCCCCTGATCATCTTGGTGGCCCTGTGCTGGACTCTGCAGAAGTTCTCTGTCCCTCTTGAGCTGAGGAGCCCAGAACTGGGCACAGGACTCCAGATGAGGCCTCACCAGGGCAGAGTAGAGGGGGAGAAGAACCTCCCTTGACCTGTTGGCCACACTCTTCTTGATGCATCCCAGGCTGCCACTGGCCTTCTTGGCCATGAGAGCACTTTTGCTAGAGAGTGCCTTAGCAACTATAGGTTTTTGGAGAAAAACCCAGAATAATTTGTGTAGTCTTTCTACAAATGTAATTGATATCTTGTGAAGTCTATCTGTTGAAGTAACTTGGAAACTCTTACCCCACACTTATTTTCTACAAAATATTTCTGCTTTGCCTACCAGCAGAGGATTTCACATAGAGTTTTAGTAATTAGTAGTTTGATAGCTCTTGAAAGACAGGCTTGAAAAGTGTCACCTTGTAGGTGTCACTCCAAAAGATACTCCGGCTATCAAAGCAGAGCAGGCTGTTTCTCTGCTGAATAACTGACAGGAAAGGAGGACAACATTTGATACTAACAAGAGAAGAAACAGGTCAGCCATACAGGTGCACATCTGAGGTTTAGTACAACTTCATGGCAAACACAAAAGAGTTGATTTTGGTAACACTTGTTGAAAATATTTTTCTCCAGTTCCTTACTTTGACCAAAGTCAAAGACTCCTGTCTTGTGAATTCTGTCTATCTTTGCTGTGTGCAATACTGTGGTAAGCTGTGAGTGTTCTCCAAGATTTCTGGTACTGTTTTAAGTATGATGATGCTTTTCTTGAATATTCAGAAGCAGCTGAAGAGATAAGGATGAATTCAGAAAAGAAATAGATGATGACTTACTAGCTGTTCAGCTTCTGCTATCATCAACTCAAAAATACCTACATCTGATTTACGTGCAGGGACTCTCATCTCACTTTTCTGCTCCATTCCTACCTCTATCTATCCCCACACTAATATATATGAAATATTTGCATGTAATTATTTCCCATGTTATAAAAATCGTCCTAACCAACATTTAAAAAAAATGAGGAGCTCACAAAGTATTTTCCACTTTAAATCTTTCAGCATTTGAAAAGGATATTTCTAGTTTTAGGATTTTGTTCTGTTTTGTTTTGTTTTCTTCTTAATTGCCCAGATAACAGCATAAAAACCTGACAGATACCATTCATACATACTAATGAACTGCATTATTCCTGTCTCTGAAAAGCCAATAGTGTGAAATCCCTAAAGTTGCACTAAAGTTAAATTCAGAGAACAGAGAGGTACTGATACCTATGAACATTACCATACACAGTAATAACTATCTTTAATACAGTACTATAATTTTTACTAGACAGATTCCTGTCTAGACAAGCACTAAATTTCTGATGCAATAGTAAAGTGTGAAGAGTAAATTGTATAGCTCAGCTTTGAAACTGGCCATTTTCCTGTTTTATTAAAATACTGTGAAGTAGAGAGGTACACAGAGTAAATGTGATACACAGTAGTAGGAGGAAAGAACTCTGACAGCCTTATTGATTGCCTGTTTTTTTGGATCTTTTTATTATCCACTGTTGAGCAATCTAGTCAAAGGTGCTTAAAATTGCAGCAGGTTCCATAATACTATAGATTTCTAAAGTTTTCACTGTGACTGCAAAACAAATTTACTTCTCCCTCCCTGTACCATCTGCTTTTCCCTGCCTTTCTTCCTCAGAGCAAAATTGCTAGTATCGTATCTTCAGTACTCTGCACTGCAGAAATGAAGCTGATTCCATCTGGGATAATTGAGGGCATTAATGAAGAATAGTTCCCTCTTTTGGGTTGAGCTCAGGTCTACTAAGTCCAGCAAAGAAACTCTATTGAGACTAATAAACACTGCAACCAGTCTGAGGTATCTTAGGAAGGATAGGAGGTAGGGAAAAAGTTGCAGAGGGAAGGACAATTGGGCAGTACTGTTAGAGCAAACCCAGTGCTCCCAGGCACTGTATCAGGTCAGCATTGCAGGACTATCTCGGTAGGAGACAATTTTTTCTTTCCAAGGCTGAAATTATTTGACCTGCCCTTCAGCACAGTCCTTGCCCTAATAACCCTACAATACATGTACAAGAAAGTGTCGCTTTTTCCGTGATCTGGGAGCTAAATAACTACTTAAGTGTCAACTTTATCTCTGCCAGATTTAATGTAATATTTAGAGGTTTCTCAAGGCCCTCATACACCTGGGCACAGGCAATCTGTGAGGCTGAGTTTACTTAGACTTGGGATGGGGAGTAGAAATTATGATAACTCTTCCAATATCTTTTTATTTCTCTGGAAACCTGAGAGAAAATAAAGATTACAAATTGAAGCTGGTTTTGTTTTTTCTTGTATCTCATCAACAGAATTGCCTTTTAAGTTCAAGTCAGTTAAACCTAGATCAAAGCACTGAAATAACTGAGGTGATGCTAGGGGTCAAAATTGGTATGTGAAATCTTTATTCATGCCACTGACGCCTAGGTTGTAAATAACTGACCTCGTGGAAGGCAGGGTGGTGGACAAAAGGTGAATTTTGAGAGAAAACATACTCAAATGCAGTATTTCCATGAATGCCAAGCACTTTGGATGAGGAAACCACAAAGATTTCAAGGGTTTAGAGCTGTGATACATTTCTGTGCAGTATATTTGTCCAAACTAGAAATCTCTGAGACTTTAGGATGATTTGATGGAGGGATTTTTCACTTTCAAAAAACAAAAGTTGATGCAATAGATCTATACCCTGACAGTGCTACAGGACTCTTGCTATTTATGGACTTTCTGTGTACAATTCAAGCATTCTTGTTTGTACGAAAACTTATTAGGAAAACTGCTTATCTTTGAATAGCCTGTGTGTTTGTAATCTTCAGTTCAGAGATACTGAACAACACAGTCCCATCCAGCTGTCAGATTTTTCCATCTGTTTATGCCCTTACTAAACTGGAGGTTACCACTACAAAAGGCAACTTTTGCAGGAAATCAGGGATTAGTTTCACCCACCTCATGAAGAACTAAAAAATTACAGGACAACTCAAGGTAGTTCTAGCTAATGCTATGTAAAAGGCTTAGAGAGATGTTAGAATACTATATATACCTGAGAAGCGGTGATAGGAGAGGATGTCAGACTGTGAACTCACATGACATTGACTATCATTTATATCAGTCTAATATAAATAATAGTCAAGAAGCTCATACAGATAGCTTTGCACTAAAGCAGGTTTTGAGTAACCCACCATCCTCTGCTGTTGAACTGAGGAATGGTAGCTGCCTGCTTGGGGTAGTGGGAGAGACAGAGGTAACGTTTATTTCAGGTCATTACATCTATTGCTCTGCAGTGACTGTGCAATTTAATGACTGTTCTTTGACAATCATCAAATAATATGCTGAAGAATTTGACAGACAACTAAAGAATTTGTATTTTTCTTATCTATCTGAAGGAATGGATGGAGTGATGAGTGAATTGAAATCTCCCAGACAAGATGGAGAGGCAAAGGTGAAAAAGAAGAGATTTGAAAAGGCATTAAGGAATTTTAAAAGGCATCACAGATGTAAAGCTCTAAAAGGTAGGAAGGAAATGTATAAGAACAGAAAAACTTCAGCTGGGCTTTACTAAAGAAAAAAAATAAAGAAAATCGGGGGTCAGGAAAGATGGTTGTCCATGTAATTCAGAAGTTGCCTCCAAAAGGCTCGTGAGTCTTAGCCTAAGAATGTTCCTAATCAGTATGATAGCAACAAAAGGAAAACAAATGTGTGCAGGCTTTTCTCTGTACAGACTGTTTTCTCAGGGAAAGCAAGAGACAGTAGCATTTTCAAAACTCTGTTCAACTGGATCTGTTCCTGTCTATATCTGTTAGAAACTCTGCAACTGTTTTGTTGGCTTCCCAACCCACCTGGAGTTCTGAGTGAAAGTTCAGATTAAATAAATACAGGAGCACTGTGTTAATGCATCAATGAGGTAGTTGTGCTGGAGTTACCACTCCCAGGAGCTGGTGCCAGTGGTGTTACTGCACTTCCAGGCTCCTGCTCCTTTCTCCCTCTTATTTTCTCTCTGATTCTTTTATTCTTGCGCTAGTCCATTGTGCACATGCTTACTGCTGGTTTAGTGCTTTTAGCTTTCAGGTTTCAGCTTTCAGCAAAGTATAGAATTACTTTCCAAACCAGAGGAAATCCAGAAGAAAACATATAGGAACCTATATGTGATGCTTTGTTGGCAATTCAGAGAGTCATCTGGGTCTTAAAAGTCTTTCTAGATTTTTTTTTAAAGTTTGTTTTCTCTTTAAAGATCTTTCTCCTGTCTCTGGACATCTGTTTTCTCCAGACTCTCCAGTACAAAGAGATAACATATCTTCTGTTACCTTTCTTGCAGTGAGGCAGCTGAAACATGTGTTATCAAGTTAGTGTTATATAGAATCACAGAATCCTAGAATGGTTTGGGTTAGAAGAGACTTCAAAGATCATCTAGTTCCACCCGTCCATGGGAAGGGACACATTCCACTAGAGCTCAGAGCCCCATCCAACCTGCCCTTAAACACTTCCAGGGATATTTTTGAAACCTTTGATAGAGCCAGAACTGCATAAGACTATGTCTATAATCATTTGTACAAAAAAAAAAAAAAAAAATCTAAATTCTACATCCTGCATTTATGTCGTGGTTTGGCCCAGCTAGCACAGCAGCACCACGACAGCCTCTCGCTCGGTGCCCCCATTCACCCCCACCCTCGTTAGGATGGCAGAGGCCCCAGCGAGATGGGAGGAAAAAGATAAGCAAGGTTGTAGTGGATTGAGACAAGGGCAGGGAGGGCTCACTGCCAATTATGGTTCCGGGCAAAACAGACTCTAATATTCGACTTAGAGAGGAAAGTAGGAAAGTTTATTATACAAGAAATAGAACAGAATAAAAGCAAAAAGGGAGTAGGATGATGAGAAAATGACAACCAGCACTTTAAGATCTCCCTCCCCCATCCCTCCTTTCTTCCCGGGCCCAGCTCACTGCTCCTGATACCTCTGCCTCCTCCCCCCTCAATGGCTCCGGGGGACAGGAAATGGGGGATGTGGTCAGTCTCTCACAGATGGGTTCTGCCACTTCTCTCTTCTCAGAAGAAGACGACTCCTGGCATTCTTCCCCTGCTCCAACACAGGCTTCTTCCCCCGGGACACAGTCCTTACCAGACATCTCTGGTGTGGGTTGTTCCCAGCAGCAGCTGCGGCTCCTGCCGACACAGGGTCCCTCACACGAGACGCAGTCCCTGGTGAATATCTCTGGCGTGGATTCTTCACCGTGATTGCAGTTACAGGGTCCCTCCTTCGGGACACGGCCTCCTCCAGCCAAAATCACTGCCTCTGGCTCAGGGCCTTTAATGAAGTGAATCGCTGCCCCTGGTCCGGGGTCAGCTTTAGCAAAATGAGTCTCTGCCCCTGATGCGGGCTCATTATCAAAATGAGTCTGTACCGCTGATGTGGGGTCTTTAAAGAAATGAAAATAAGTCTCAGCTTCACCAGGCCTCTCCGTAGCATGCAGGGGAGTCTCTGCTACAGCACACCTCATCCTCTCTTTCATCACTGACCTTGGAGTCTGCATGGTTGTTTCTCTCACTGTTCCTACGCCTTGCACCACCACCAGCCACAAGGAAAAGGCAGAAGAAGGAAAGAAGGTGGAGGAAGAAACCTCCCCTTCTGGCTTCTTCTTAAAAAGTGATCGTGGAAGCATCTAATTGGGTCAGCCCCAGCAGTGTGTCTGGCTCTGAGCTGGGGAGAGTTGCGAGCAACTTCTTACAGGACTCATCTTTACAGACCTTTCCCCCTTACCAGAAAAGGCTATAATGTCAAACCATAACAATTTACCACCCAGAAACTTATGTCTGAATCTTTCAGGCACACAAGTACGTGCCCAGCATTACCTGGGTGGATTGTCCTTTAGAGTGCATCTCTGTCAGTGTTTTAGTTCAGACCAGGAGGATAGAGTAATTCTCCCAGAGGTCCCCATGTGTTATGTTTTGGTTCATGTGGCAGAGGTTTTCAAGAAGGTAGACCTCATGGAGATGCAGCCACAGAGCTTGTAGCAGCCACACCTCCACCTCTGTGCACACACTTTGACGTCCCTCACATCAGCAAAGCCTCCAGAGTGCAACACAAGCATTTTGTAATTTCAGTTTGACTTTTTTGGAATGACTTTTGTATGGAGACGTACACCAGGAATGAGGTGTGCTGTGTTTCCTGCATGGTTTGCCATGGAGACTAGCAGATTTCAAGTCCTGTCTGGGATTTCTTTGTTCTCAAGATATCAGCATTACCGTGCAAAAATTCCCAGGTCAAGAATGAGAAACTCAGCACTTAAGCACTTGCACTTAGTGCTCTGTTCCCTGTCACTTCTCATTCGGCATCCTATTTGTCAGACCTGCCCACAGCTCAGAGGCATTTTTCTTTAGGGCTGATTTTACGGCAAGCCTTAGAATACAGGAAATATAGTATTACAGTAAAAAAGAAGCACATATATGCAGGAATAAGGTAATACTGTAACTGACAACATTAATTATGCAGGCTTTATTAATTTTTAATTTTATTTTCAGTGGTGATAGGTTTTGTTTTCATCCTTTACGGTTTGAGCGATAAGTCTTTTAATTCTGAATTCTCAGAAGGGAGACATCCTAATGTTCTTTTATGTAGTTTTTAATGCCATTAACAACACCATTAAACTTATTTGCCTTACTCATGGAATGAAAAAACTAAGACCAATGGTATCAAGATCTTTTCCGTTACATATTCCTTCTTCAATTGGATCAACCACAGTTATTCCTATCTAGGTCATACCAGGCTAAGTTATGTAAGCAAAAATGGCAGCCTATATCATCTTCCCCGTATTCTGTCACAGGAAGATATTATGGATTTCCTGCTGTTTTCTTGAGGGAAAGTTTCCCAGTCCTTGTAACCTGATGAGCCTGAAGAGCGTGGTATTAGGTGTAAAATTCGCATTTGCCTTATGGAATTGCACTTAGGTCAGTCTATTTGAGACCCAAGTTGTAGTAACTACTCAAGAGCTAATCATAAGGCAGGAGTTAACACATAACTAATTATCAGTAAAGGAACAAAAATGAAATCCAGCTCTAGATACTATCTTTTATTTAAGATAAAAATAACTAGAATGAGCAAACCAATATGACATTATTACTGGTTAAGTTTCCCCTAAACAGTGGCATTTTTTTAACCCATCTATATAAGGCATTTTAACATCTGTAACATTTCAAAGCATTTACCTTTCCTCTTAGTCTGTGAGACAATATAAAATCAGACTCTACACTGCTTAAATCCCAAGTAATTCTTTGGACTTATGTGGGTTTCACACTAGTATTGCACTGCTGAAATGAATTTAACAACCCAAAAGACCTCCAGTCTCATTTTTTTTCCTCTCTAGTTTAACTGCACTAAGTCTGGACTTTATCATCAACGTCCTGTATCAGTTTGCCTTTGAGCTCTTAGAAATGGTGAATGACTGAAAAGTAGCAGGGCATGGAGTGCCCTGCAGAAGAGCTAACCTGTGAGCAATTTGGGCATAATTTCTTTACAAGAAGAGCATTATGGAATAAATTGCTTGGGGCATTCAAGCAGCAAGGCAGGCAAGTATCTAAATCAGCTCTGAAATACAAATTGGGCAGCAGAAAGTGGGAGTAATGATAGAGTTTGATCTTGCTGGTTATGGATGTCATTTAAGTTTGTGATAAATAAATGTTCCGATCTGAAAGTGCACAACAGCACCTGGGGAAGCTGAGGGAAAACTGAGAGCTTGGCAAGAGGAGGAGGAAATAATAGTCCTCCTCTCAGTGTATTGCACCCAGCTGTGAAACAATCCTGTTTAAATGATGCCAGCATCTAGCACTGCAGTCTCCAGATAAAGATAACCAGAATTTACATGCTGTTTTTGCAGGGGGCAGTTTTCCATTTCCTTGCTCAGTTCTTCTCTTGCTGGAAAGCCAAGCTGGAAGGGGAGGTTGTGGGGCTTTTTGTTTAGTTTGCTGTGGTTTTTTTTTTTTTGTGGTTTTCTTTTTTCTCTTTTAAACTAAATTTGAAAGACATCATCTCTTGCCATTTCAGTTCTGTAATTGAATCCTGGGGCATGGTACATTACCTTTCCAGCTGCACAGATAGACCATTTGGTCATGGTCAGATACAGCTGTCACCTCAACAACTCCACACCTCCTCAGATGAGTAATGACTGGGTGTTAGGAAGAAATCAGGCTTATTACTACATGTGAGGCTTGGACCAAAGCTTCAGTAAGGAGTCATTTGGGGAAAGTACTGAATGTCTTCTTTATTTCAGTCTTTATGGCCAAGGCTGACCGTCTGGAAGCCCAGTCTGGCAGGGTAACAGGATGGCTAGGACAGCAGAGGACTTGCCCTTGGTGGAAGAGGAAGAGCTTAAAGATTGCTGGCCAAGCTTAAGGCTCATAAGTCAATGGGTCCTGATGGGATGCATCCTAGAGTGCTGAGGGAGCAGGCTGATGTGATTGCTAAGCCTCTCTCCATCATTTTTGAGCAATCATGGAGGACAGGCGAGGTGCCTGAGGACTGGAGAAAGGCCAATGGCATGCCAGGCTTCAAAAAGGGCAGGAAGGACAACCCAGGAAACTACAGGCCGGTCAGCCTCACCTCCATCCCTGGAAAAGTAATGGAACAACTCATCCTGAATGTTATCACTGAACATATGAAGGATAGGATGGTTATCGGGGGAGTCAACATGGCTTCACCAAGGGGAAATCCTGTTTGACTAATCTGATATCCTTCTATGAGTGCATAACTGGCTGGCCAGATGAGGGGAGAGCTGCAGATGTCATCTACCTTGACTTCAACAAAGCTTTTGACACTGTCTCCCACAACATCCCCATCAGAATGCTCAAGCAGTGTGGCTTGGATGAGTGGATAGTGAGGTGGATAGAGAGCTGGCTGAATGACAGAGTCCAGCAAGTGGTGATCAATAGCACAGAGTCAAGTTGGAGGCCTGTGAGAGTGAGGGAGCCCTGGCACAGGCTGCCCAGGGAGCTGTGGAGTCTCCTTCCTTGGAGGTCTTCAAGACCCGCCTGGACATGTTCCTATGTGACCTGATCTAGGTGACCCTGCTTCTGCAGGGGGGTTGGACTGGATGATCTCTGGGCATCCCTTCAAACCCTACCATTTTGTGATTCTATGAAAGACGTGGGCATAGAAAATAAATAAAATATAACTGATAAACTCTTTGAGGTGTGTTCAAATATTTTAGATCAAAGTTATAAGAATGCACAAAGAAAGGACAATATTTTTATGATCACATAAAAAATTAAACTGCTACATGAAATAATATCTAGATATATATCATCTCTCTTAATTTCTCCAAGTTCTAGAAAAGCTCCTGCTTCACTGGAAGAACTCCTCTTCAAATATATATCAGACCAACTCAAGTATTTAAATGTATTTTCCTTATATCTGAAACCAATGACAGATTATTCTCTAGCTGATTGCCTTTTACCAGTCCCTTATAAAGGGATGTGGAGTAAAAATGATTTAAATTCTTTCCGCTTATAGAGTGATTTAACATACTAGCCCCAAGGAACCACCTGCAAAATAGCAAGTACATTTTTCAGTCTTACTAGCTCTGGACTTGATATGCCCCCAAAGTCTGTTTGCATCATTTGTTTGGAATTGTTCCTTTTGAAATGTATTGTGCTTTGGATATGTCTGTTTCAGACTTAAACTCTAGGCCAGCTTAAATCCCAAACGATTGTTCTTGATCACAATCACTGACAAGAGAAGATATCAAGGAACAATATATAAGTCCTGTTGCTTTAGCAATAATGGATCTTCTTACCCTTGGCAACTTGGAAGTCCATTGCTGCTTGCACCATATCCTGCCCAAGCCTCTTTTCCTACTTTTTTTTTGTCCATGAGCCAGGCAGCTCAATCACACAGTGCTCATTTCTAAACATGGCTGAGAATGGTCTGCTTTATCCTCCCTGCTACTCAAAGGTTTGTATCTTCAGCTTTCCCTGGAGCTTTTCCACAGTCACATTCCTGTTACTGAGCAGAGTTTATCCAGCATGAGTGGTTTTCTCATAGGTCACTGTCCTTCTAAGATTGCCACCATATAATAATTTTATCACAAGAAATGTAACATATACACCTTAACTCTCCACATTCATAAAACTCTTCCTAGAGCTGACATATTAATAAAAGATAATTAGCATTAAAAGTGATGTTCTAAATTACCTTCTCTTCCCTCCGCCCATGCACTCATACAATTATCATCAGTTTGGAGGAGGGGCAGGATTACTGCTAAACAAGATTTTCATCCTAATAGTTGTGATAAATATCCTTATGATGATGTCACAGAATCTGAAATCTTCCATGTCTGCTTCCCCTATTTCTCCATTTACTGTCCCTGAGGTGCTCTGCTGAGTGCTGTCTGCTAGACAAAGTGTAGAATTAGAGTATTAGAGTTATGAAGAAAATTCACCTCTCTGGGAATTAGATTTCTCTTCATTTAGCTTTGAGATGTGAGCAACAAAATGGTGATGACCGAGTGTTACCCAGGAGGGCTGTGCTGCACAGTGCACGCAGCCCAGCAAAGGCTTTTTTTGATAACCACGGACTTATATCATAGACGCATAAGAGGAAATAAGCAGACACAGCTCAAGGGCTAAAGAAACATGTTATAAATCGTTATAATTATTTGCTATGACAGTCAGCAGAGAACAACTTAAACATAGGAAGTATTAGCAAGACTGGAAAGAAAGCACATGGGCTGGAGTACCCACTGTTCACCAAATACTCCATTGGCTAGGAGGAAGGATGAGCAGACTTTGGAGGGACAGACAGAAGAAATTGCTTTTTCTTTTCTCTGAGATGAAACACTGCCATACAGCCAGGCACTTTCTCTCTGAGACCTCGTGAGCTTCTGCCAGGTGTACAGCATCAGGCACAGAGTCCCACTCCCTGCCCATCTCCTGTAGCTTGTATCAAGACACTTATTGAAGAGCTGGAAAACATGGATCTGATCTCAGCTTCCCCTCTGTCTCATTTCATTTCTGTCCTGAAGGTATTGGTACTGCCATAATGACGTCTCTCTTCTCTACGTGTACTATAACTCCCCTCCCAAACCAGCCATCCACATTGAAGATGCAGGATCAGGTTTGGGGCAGGGGTTCCCAGTTGCGCATTGGTGCTGAATTCAGCTAGCAGACTAAGACTGTGAAATAGCATCTTCTTTTTGCAGGAAGTCTGTTTCAAAATGGTTGCTTTAAAGGAAAAAAAAAAAATCTCTTCTCTGCCAATTTATCAGTTTCTCAAGCTGAAACTTCTTGTAGCATGCAATCAGTTTCAAAAAAATTCTAATATTTTTAAAATGCAATTTTCTAAGTCAATCCCTTCTCAAGAAATTAAATCTGAGTAAAAAAATCAGAGTTATTTAAACATTAAAATCTTATGTTCTCATGAGACCAATATATTTTTTCTTTTTCTGCTTTTTACTTTAAATTCAGGCAGGGTAACCATCAGTATTTTAATTATTATTTGTTTGAAAATGTTAGGGAAATTATTTCCTTCCCAGATTTCCTGAGGAAACCATTCATCCTGTAGGACAAGTGCAAAGGAAATATTCGTTTTACAGATTGCCCAGACTAGTCCATGCCCACAGTCAAGAGCAGTGAAATTTGTCAGGCAACAAGGTGGTTCTGAATGATGTCTCTCCCTGGTAAAACTTCAAGTGGAAGAATGAATTGCTTCTGAATCCACAGTTATTTAAGATACCATGGGGTACAACAAAATGAATTACATTTAAATCTGTAGGGTATGATTTGTTGCAGTTTTTGTCACATTGGTTCCAGATAAACAGAAATTATTTATATATGAGTCTATGTTTTACATACCTTTATATATACACACTCATATAGCTCCTTTCTGTGATATATGTATCTACACTACACGTTCAGTGAATACTTTCCAGCCCCTTAAATTATACCACTATGGAGCATGCAGAGGTCTACATTTTCATGGTGGATTGACAGTAAGACTGATTGTACATAATTAACAGAGCAATCATACTGCTGCTGGCTTAGAGATTTTTACACTTGCAATGCAGAAAATGAGTTCACAATAGTGCACCAAAGGGCCTGGAACAAGGAAAGCAATTTGGGTTTATTGAAGAAAGAAAGGCATTTATTTACATTGACAGAGATATGGCAGTCACTAACTGTCATGGTTTGACATGACAGCCTTTCTGGTAAGGGGGAAGGGGCTGCAAAGATGGCTCCTGCAAGAAGTTGCTCACAACTCTCCCCAGCTCAGAAAAGGCTCACTTCTGGGGCTGAGCCAATTAGACGCCTCCACGATCACTTTTTAAGAAGAAGCCGGAAGGGGAGGTGTCTTCCTCCATCTTCTTTCTTTCTTCTGCCCCTTCTTCTCTTCTTCTGGCTGGTGGTGGTGCAAGGAGTAGGAACGGTGAGAGAAACAACCATGCGGACTCCAAGGTCAGTGATGAAAGAGAGGAGGAGGTGTGCTGGAGCAGAGACTCCCCTGCATTCTATGGAGAGAACTGGTGAAGCTGAGATTTATTTTCATTTCTTTAAAGACCCCGCATCAGCGGTACAGACTCATTTTGATGATGAGTCCGCATCAGGGGCAGAGACTCATTTTGCTAAAGCTGACCCCGGACCAGGGGCAGCGATTCACTTCATTAAAGGCCCCGAGCCAGGGACAGTGATTTTGGCCGGAGGAGGCCTTGTCCCGAAGGAGGGGCCCTTTATCACTATGGCCGGAGCAGGCCCTGTCCCGAGGAAGGGACCCAATATCCACAGCTGCAACTGTGGGGAGGAACCCACGACAAAGCAGCTCATTAAACTTATGCCCAGAAGAGGCCTTGTCCCGAGAGAGGGACCTTGCAACTGCAGAAATTGCAACCGCGGTGAAGAATCCACGTTAGAGATATTCACCAAGGACTGTGTCCCGAGGAAGGGACCTTGCAAGTGCAGAAACTGCAACCGCGGTGAAGAATCCATGTCAGAGATATTCACCAAGGACTGTGTCCCGTGTGAGGGAACCTGTATCGGCAGAAGCCGCAGCTGCTGGGAACAACCCACACCAGAGAAGTTTGTTAAGGACTGTGTTCCGGGGGAGGAACCCCGTGTTGGAGCAGGGGAAGAATGCCAGGAGTCATCCTCATCTGAGAAGACAGAAGCGGCAAAGCCCATCTGTGAGAGACTGACCACATCCCCCACTCCCTGCCCCCCTGAGCTGTTGCGGGGGGGGAAGGAGGTAGAGATATCGGGAGCAGTGAGCTGGGCCCGGGAAGAAAGGAGGGATGGGGGAGGGAGATCTTAAAGTGCTGGTTGTAATTTTCTCATCATCCTACTCCCTTTTTTCCTTTTATTCTGTTCTGTTTCTTGTAGAATAAACTTTCCTACTTTCCTCTCTAAGTCGAGTACTAGAGTCTGTTTTGCCCAGAACCATAATTGGCAGCGAGCCCTCCCTGCCCTTGTCTCAATCCACAACAATCTTGCTTATCTTTTTACTCCCATTTCACTGGGTCCTCCGCCATCTTAACGAGGGTGGGGGTGAATGGGGGCATCGAGCGAGAAACTGTCGTGGTGCTGTTGTGCTAGCTGGGCCAAACCACAACACTAACATGTTCCTGAGTTCATGGAGGACTGCTTTCAACATCACTGCATGTTAAGGTGAGGGCAAATTTAAACAGCATAACTTCACAGAAACAGCAGCTGAGCCTAAGAGTATAACATACGTAGATATGCTGCTGCAGTAGGATGGAGTATTGTATTTTATTAAGTACATCTTTGTTTTTCTTTTTTGTTTGTTTACATGTTTTGTTTCCAATGATCATGGATACTGGGCGAGCAAAGATGACAAGACAAGAATAGCTGGGCTGATGAGACTTCCCCAAATTAGTGCATGACTGGATTGCTTCACTATTTGTTTTTATAACAGAATAGAAGAAAATTTCAAACTAAACAGTGAATTCCCTTCCTGAGAGTGTATGTGAACGTAAAATAATAATAACAATAATAATTACATCCAGCTGGAATTAATATTCCCTTCTGAGCTCCATCAATGCTGTTCATTAAGTGAGGTAGAGTTACAGCTTTTAACTTCTTCAGTTAGGCAGCAAATGCCAGCACAACCTCAGGAGGAGACTTGTTTTACCATCACGTCTTGATGACAACAGCTTTTCACAATATCCTTGAAATATGCATGTTTGCAAAAAGACTTAGAGCTTTCAGTTTCTGATGTTCTTTAGGTCTAATCTCCTTTTAAACACCTGATTCTTCAAATTCCCTGTAAAGCTCCCTCATGCATAGCTAAACATTAGGAATGCAAAATAATCTTAATTAGCTAGTATGCTAATATTCTCATAGCCCTTTGTAGTCTCTGGAAAATTCTCATATATCAAAAAGGGAGCTACATGCATATTTTTTCCCCTAGTGTATTAAGAAAAGCTGTGTGAAAGTAAATATGAGCTCTCAAGACAGAAGCAGTTATAATTACATATTAATTTGATCTTTTTTTCCAAGCCAATGAAAATGTTTCGTTTCTGTAAGTGCATGGCATATGAGTGTACTGGTAAAAAAGGTGTTAGCATTTCTACATGCTCAGCAAGATGAGTAGATGGACAGTATTCCTATTGCAATTTTCCAGCTATCCTTGATATGCAGAGAACAAGCCCAGAGGACAGAGCCAAAATATAATAAACATAATCTAGAGTTTTCTTAGATGTCATTTAAGGTGCCATCAAACAAAAGAAACGAAGTTGGAAAATACAACTTTTAGAACAGTATCTCTGTGTTAATGTGGTCATTTTCTTATTATTTGTTGTGAGCTAAAGTTTTTTAATGTATTGGTTGTTCAGATTAATTTAGGTAGCTGCTGTTCTGTTAAATTCCATTTCAAGTCATAAATATCACAGAAAAAAATCAACATGTTGTTGGCTGCAATCCAGTCCAGTTTGATCTATATGATCTGATTAGGAAAAATGAGGCTATGGTGTTAAATTCAACAGAACTGAAAGCAATAATAAAACTTCTATGAAAATAATGCACTTTTAATTGGATGGAAATGAAAAAAAACCAAACACCTGGGAGGCAAGCCACAGGTAATTTTCTCTTGAAATTTTTGTCATATTGTAAAGCTGAAAAAAAAATGTACTTGGTTCAAACATTTTGTAATGCTTCTTGTTTTCTAAAAAGAAATAGATCTGCAATACTGCAGCCATTTTGCTTAAAATATTGAAACCATTGGATGTATGAAACATTTTACTGTGGCTAAATGTTCCAGCAACACATACATTTGCTATATTAACTTTAGACATATTAGACACTTGGGTCTAACAATAACACATAAAGTAATCTAAGCTTCTGAAGCTGCAAGAGCAGACACAGAGGCAAAATCCAGGTCACAGAGGATTTTAGAGGGACTCCAGTCAAATTTCTGCTTGGTGTAGCCTCATTTTAGCCATGAATTCTGATACCTTAAACTCACATATAGATATGGACACCGTGGTGGCTGCTCCACAGTGTGCCTTTGTTGAGCACTAACAGAGTTACTGTTCTTACCTTTCTGAGACACGTGATGAGTGTAAGGAGCATGATGAGACAGATTGAGTGTTGAGTGGCTAGAAGAGATCTGTAGTGATGGGGATTCACTGAGCAGCTGCAAAGGAAAATCATGATTATGGTTCCTCTGGAAGCATAAACATCTGAAATGGCCCCAGATCCCACATCAACATTTCTTACTGCATTTGTCACATAACTAGCAAGTGCTGTTCTGCAGGGAAACAGTGCAATGTGTAACAAGACTGAAGATGTTGGTTTTCCCCACTTTGAGTTTGCACACAGAAATGATAGGGAAAAGATTAACCTCTTCATTCCCATATGTAGCCTGCTTTTCTTCAATATGAGACGTAATCTACAGAAATTACTTAAAGGCTATGTAAACACTTTACTGCAGGAGATAAAGTTCAAGAAAGAGAAGTTTGAAAGGTTTCCTGGCCACAAGTAGACATCAAAATTTCACAAGTAATGGGGGATATCTAATCTAGGAGATAAATACCTAAGAATGACTGGCTAAACTGAAACCAGACTCAAATTCAGATGAGGTACTAGCACATATTTTTGACACTAGGTTCACTTTCTGCCTCCAGATCAATAAAAGATACCTTTCTGAAGGATATACTTCAGACAAACAGAACTTAATAGCTGAATAAGAGGTATATTAGAAGAAAGACAATGCCCAGATAAGATTCACTAACTTAAGGTCCCTTCTGACCATCTAATATTATTACTTGTAATATCAAAGATATCATATAAATATTAAATATTCAACATCATCCAGTTTGAAGGAAGGTGATCTTGTTTCCATGGCAACTTATAGGCAAGCCAATAGTTGGTCACCACTTCTTTCTCAGAGGTTGTGTGTTTGTCACTTGAATACTGCAAATGTGACCCTATTGCAGTTTCACCAATTTTACAAGCCACTTAGTTAAAAAATGATCAATATTTAAGATAAGAAAACCAAATCTTCTGTTTACATCAAATATAAGAAGACCTATGTCTTTTCTTTCTTGGGATGATTAGGTTCTCTTTTGTGATTCATAAATTCCAGCAGATGCAGCAAAAAGTTACATAAAAAGCTTTTTAGGGTAATTATGTCTTCAGCTGGAAATTTTGACATTTGTGATCTCTCTCTTTGATCGCTTCTATTAATATCTCCTTAGTAGAAATGACTTACTGAGATTTAACTAATTGATAGGAAAAGCTGCTTGGAGTTGCAAAAGTTTTCACTTCTTGATTTCAGTTTAAGTGACAAGGCTGCAATGAGCAGGATTATTATCTTTCCAGTTAATGGAATACTCTACAGACAGTGGTAAAAATATGACTACAACTAGAAAAATTTGGGGGTTTTTATCTTTTAGCTAGTGTTTAGATGTTTATTTATAGTGTACAGGCATTTGCATTAGCAAAGTGCCTGCAGTTTCAGTGCATTTCAGCATTGTATTGCTTTAAGAGTGGAAGAGGCGCAAGGTGAGTCCTAAGATCAGATATCTGATGAGCTAAAAAAATGAGACAGACAATAAAAACACTGAATTAAAATATCTGTACTGGAAGACAGCGAAGTGACAGAGGTGAATGTTCAGTCCATCCAATTATATGTTAAGAACTACAGTGTTATAAATCAAATAGCCGTAGGTCCATGAAGCACCTACTGAGATAAACAGTAGTACTGCCCTCTGATTCCAAACTCTCTTCATTGACCACACAGGAAGACTAAGGTATTACTTTTCTTAGGCAAGTCAAAATTATGTGGCATTACTCCACCTCAGAGAGATTAAGGGTCTTGCCCAGTATCATACAATAAGTCCTTGGCTAAAGTGAGAAACTTGTCCACATATCATTTTCTTACAAATTATGTGACTGGGCTAACCTGCAGTTTTGACCTGTCCTCCACATTCAACCTGCAATTTTATTTAGCATGTTTGCACCTCTTCTGATACACAATTTTGTAAAGCATGTTCTACCTCAGGAGACTACATAGATTCTAGGTCTCTTCATTGAGAAACAGCATTGTGGGAAATTTTCTTTAAGGGGATTACATTATAAAAGTATCAACGCTTAATATGATGCAGCACAAGTTTTTTCTTGTTTAGAGAACAAGTTAAACATTTATTTCTCCTTTCTGTACATAAATTAAAACACACCTATTATGGCTTTCAAACATTTGAGTCCAGCAAACTGATTAAAAGCTATCCATATGCAGCAGTTTGCTATCACCTGAAATATGCTGTGCTCTGTGCACTTCAAATACTCCTCTTGATGATTGGAATGTTTCCTGATTAGCTTGAAAAAGAGATCTTTTTCCTCTGATCATTCTTGGGACAGAACATCTATGAAGATAATCTTCTTATGAATGTTTGATTCTGGTCTTTAACTTTGCGCTTCTATTTTATACTTTCTTATAGACAAGGAAGAACAGACTTAGCTTTTCTACTCTTCATACTTCACTTTGAAACAAACAAAACTTGAGGAAAGAGAAGCACTCCCTTATTGAAGCACATAGGCCTCCTACTCATAAATATCTTGGCATGCATATAAGTGGAGTATAGAAATGATGTATCACTAGTGTAACTGTTATAGTATGTGAATTGGTCAGGTGTGATGTGGCATATCCTTTTGCTAGCACAACATTTTTTTACTTATTCATGGTTGAAACATCAGCTTCTTAATACAAGTTATGCACCATGCATACAGTTATTTGTTTCCACATCCAGGAAAATTACAGATTTCAAATTTGTCCTCAAATTTATTAAATAGCAGAGCATAAGTCTGATACCAGAGTTTCCATTTACTTATAAAACTGCTAAGCTCGTCATCACAACCCCCCTCCTTTACTTGCTCTCTCCCAACACAGGTGAAAAAAGAAAGGGTATTAGAAAAGAGAGAGTCAGGGGCAGGGGCAGAAAATAGAAGCATTACAGTATGCTTCTTAGGACTGGGCAGAGATAAGGCTGTTATCAGCATCACAACAAAACAGGCCTCTATTATCAGAAGTATCACACTCTGCTCCAGCTGGATGATGAGACAAAACTAAATCCCCTCTGATGTGTGGATGAAGCACCTTTGTTTGAGGATGCCAGGCTGAGCCATGTGCTGCCAGCAGCAAAGCATCACCTAAATTCTGTTTTGTATCAGAGGTTGGACAGTGTCCTGACTTTGGGATGAATGGGATTTTTATACTTACAGACCAAAGTCACTAACAAAAAAGAAAAAAAAAGAAGAAATCCAGGATCCATCATCCTGCAGTGTATGGAAAATACTTGAGTTTCTTTTTATTCCACCTTCTGCTAGAGACCCTGCTGTAAAAGAGATATTGCTTGGTCACATTTGAGGGCACGAGGAGCATCTTTTTTCCCATATAAAGAGATTCCCCAGGAAAAAATAATACAAATTTGGAGTGAAAAGTAGTTATTTACTGTCTAATAAACAGAATAAACAGCTAGGAGTGAGGTGTTATGAGGCTAAGCATTACAATACTTCCCACTCTGACAAAGCCCCAGATGAATTGCTGCTGACCAGGCAGCCAGGCAGGGAGAATGGTTGCACTCTGTTGCACCTTGTGTTACTCATCTACATTTCACTGAATTTGCATCTTCTGAGTCTCTGCATCTCCCTTAGCATTTTTCCTTTTAGATTCTTAAGCTGCTAATTTTTACTGTCTCAGCACTTCCACTTTGGTCTCTGTTTTTCATGCTTACTAACATCTACATCCACAGCTCACAAACTTCATAACAGTTTGACACCTTTCTCAGTAAAAGTGAGACAAAAACCACAAGGCTCAACTTGGACCATAGAGGCCAATGGCATCCTGGCCTGCATCAGGAACACTGTTCTCAGCAGGAGCAAGGAGGTGATCATTCCCCTGTACTCAGCTTTGCTGAGGCTGCACCTTGAGCACTCTGTCCAGTTTTGGGCTCCTCTGTAAAAGAAGGACATTGAAGTGCTGGACAGGATCCAGAGGTGGGCTGCCAAGCTAAGAAAGGATTTGGAGCACGTCTCCTGTCAGGAACAACTGAGGGGTCTGGGGCTTGGAGAAAAGAAGGCTCGGGGGAGACCTTATCGCTCTCTACAACTACCTGAAAGGAAAGGAAGTTGTAGTGAGATGGGGGTCAGTCTGTTCTCCCTAGTAACAAGCAATAGGACAAGAGGAAATGGCCTCAAGTTGTGCCAAAGGAGGTTCAGGCTGGATATGAGGAGGAATTTCTTTCCTGAAAGGGCTGTCAGGCGTTGGAATGGGCTGCCCAGGGAGGTGCTGGAGTCACTGTCCCTGGAGGTGTTGAAGAGATGGTTGGATGTTGCACTGAGGGAAATGGTCTAGTGGGTGATAGGGCTGGGAAAAAGGCTGGACTTGAGGATCTTAGAGGTCTCTTCCATGAAATGATTCTATGATTCTATGACCTTGGGCCAGAGTGAACTCCAATCATTTCAAATGGAAATCCACGTGACCTTAGAGCAGCCCTGATATTTATTAGTCTGCTTTTCCAAAATTATTTATTTTAATTAATCTGTTCTTCAGTCAAGGCAGTGGATGGCCAGGATACAAGACATTAGCTGACCCTCAGCTATTTTGAAAGCCTCTTCCACCGCCTGTCAGGTCTATCTGTCTCACTGTCACAACAGATATCACCTCTTATGTAAACACAGCAAAGTCCATGCCTGCAGGTGCCAGAAATTAAGGAAACACTAAATCAGAGGAATTCAAGTCAGAAAATTATTTCCTGGGAGACTGGATAAAGTGTAAATCCTCCAGGAACTTTTCAATAAATACAGAATAAACAACTTGTGCCCCATCTCCACAGGGTCGAGCCCTGCTCCTTAAGGACCCAACATTACCTTCTCACAGCACCAACAGGGAAATGTCTGCCTTTATTTCAGTAATTGCAGCCTTGATGCTGCTTAGCAATGCTTCTACTATGATAGGAGAGCAATCATTCTCATTAGATGTCAGAACAAGACAGCAGAGTGCTTTTGTTTGGAGTACAGTGTGCAGAACGATGATTACAAGTCTGAGAGCTGGGGAGCGCACTCATGAAGTGAAGGGGTGCCCCCTTTGGAAATTAAGCAACTGATAGATGTTAGAACATCCTTAAACACATACAAGAGCTCAGGCCCTTTTTGCAAAGTTCATTGCTGCACACAAAATCAGTTAATTCAAGGAGGAATTGAAAGGAGTGCTTGCATGCTGCATTACAGGTTACTCAACCTTATCTCATAGGAGAATGCTGGACTGCAAACAAAGGTGCCAATAATGACCTTCCAGGAACATCGGCCAATTAATCTCAGCAGCAGAGACTTTTAAATGTCATCCAAATCTCATCCATGGGGGCACGCCAAAAATGTTTTGTGCTTCTTCACAAGCTAACTCTACTTTATAGGCAGCACCTTCTTTCTCATTAGAGCAAAGGAGGAGTTCTGTCTTTCTGCCTTGTGAAACAAGCAATTATTAATCAAGTGTGAAATTTTATTGACAAGTCAATGATGGGAATGAGATCCATGGCCATAATTCCATCTACAAGATGTGATTTAATTGTCTAGTTTGGCCTTCTGTACATCTAGTGAAGATAGCAACAGATGAACTGTGACTCAAGAAAGAGGAAAGGCTATTTACACAAGAAATTCAGGTATCAGTAATAGTAACCACTTCTTTGGATATTAAACAAGTGTAGGGAAATAGAGTATTTAGATGGTTTCCCACGTGGAGGAACGTAGAGTGACTGGGGAAAAAAAAAGATCAGGACAAAAAAAAAAACAAAGGAGAAAAGGCTAGAACAAGATACATAAGGAAAACAGGAGCTAACCTTAGCAGAGGCTGAGAGACAAGTACAGACAAAAGAAGCTGCAATGATCAGAGAACACATCCTGTGATGCCAGACTTCATGTATTTTTCTCCTACTAGTAAATACCTCTGTAACCCTTGATGAAGCCCTTGAAAGTATGTAATCTTATTTCTTATGCTGCTGTCTTTGACAAGGAAGCTTCAGTGTCCATAAGACCGCCACAGGCTGCTAGGTTTGTGTAACACCACAGCATACCTAGCAAAAATGCTACCCCAGGAATCTGCCACTTTTGCACATGAAGTTGCAGCATTAAATTGGTTTAGATGCACTATATTTTTGCCCACAAAGTAGAGAACAAGCATGTTCTTGTGTTCACTTTATTTGGTATGATTATCCACGTGAAAGCAGAGGTTATTATTAAACACACAGCAGCAAGAAGTCAAACAAAATTTTTGTAACTATGGAAAAAGGCTTAGAGCAGAAAGTGCTGTCCCCAGAATAAGAAAGTTTTTTTAACACACTTGTCACATTTACAGTTTGAGTGTGGGGGTTTTTTGGTATCTGTTTGCATTGCAAGTATCGTGGTAAACTTCTTAAGTGTTTTTTTAATATTCTTGTATTTTGTCATAATCTGACTTTCTTGCTTAGATATAAAAACAAAACAGTTAGTCCAGTAGTTAAGCAAACTCTTTGCATCCAGAAAAACAGTATAAGAAATGTTAAAGTTTAGCTCCAAACTCTTCCTCTTGCAATGGCAATCACTGAGAATAAAGAAATGCCTATGTAAAGGGAGAGATGACCTTGCTTTAAAGAGTTCAATAGCAGTTACGATGGCACAAATAAAACATTTTTATTATGTAAGAGACAGGAGAAAGAAGACTTTATTCTCCATACATCTCTTCCCAGCAGAGTCCTACCAGCCTAAACAGGCCACTCCCCTTTCCTCTAAGGGCAATGACACATTCATTTTTAATCCAAATGATTTTTCTCTTCTCACTAAAGTATAGGAAAAGCTTATTCCTTCCTCAAACAAATTAAGCCTCATCCCATCTCCACCAAACATCTCATCACCAGCTCACATATCATTAACAAGCCCCTCAACACAAGAAACAAAGCCTCTACCAACAACCCTACAGAAAGGAGCAAACCCAATCAATATGTGTACCCAATGGAGGCAAATGAGCAAGTCCAGACTTTTAGCAAGCAATCAGGGTGCTAACTAGGTGATAGATGGTGAAAGATTTCACTCCCATTTCCTGAAGGATCTTCAAAAGCCCAGCAATCTGAGAATGTAGTGATGAGTAAGCTCCAGGTGTAGAAAGCTGGTGTGGTTGTCATCTGCTCAGCAGCCAATCCTTGGGATCTAGGGATGGGTTAAAACAGGGTATTTGGTAAAATCTCTTTTTCCACTGAAGGAAAATAACCATGAGTTAAGTAACCCTAGGAAAGCAAAATAAAGGAAACAAAACCTGAGTGCTTTCTGAGAACAGTCAGGAACCCCCACTGAAAGCTTTCTCCTCAACATCAGTGTTCTACCTCTTAGAAACCTGTCAGTATGGAGGCAGCATAGGAAGTCTTTTTCATATTTTCACTACATATTTCAAAGTAAATGGTAGAAAAAATTTAACACAGAGCTGAAAATGGTATATCATCAAAAAAGTTGTAAACAGATAAAATACAATATTGAGCTACAGAGTACAAACATTAGCATTAGAGGGTTACCCCTCTATAAACTCAACCTAGTCAAACTAAAAGCCTCAGTTATCTAGAATTATCTAGTCCCTAATTCTCATTGGAAATAATCAGATATGTTAACTTCATAGAATGATTTACTTTTTTTTCCATCAGAGATAACAGAAATCGTTCAGGCTGATGTCTTTGATAATCTGATGTTGTTGTCATTCACAGCTGAGATTTAAATAACTTTAAAGGAGTTAAGGTTCTTTATTATAGGTGTGAAGCTGTAACTAACTATAAACTTCTGTCAAAGTAATCCTTCCCATAGCTTTTCATGTCACTCTTTTGGATTAATTACTATTTAAAAGTTTAATTTTAAAGATTTAAATAGCAAAATTAAGTCTCTATAAGTAAATCTATCACATAAAAAAGCACAAACACTTTTGTATTTCAAGCTAATCCAGCTTTCAAGGGATTTCTTCACTCAGAGGCATTGAAGTTGCTTGCTTAAAATTGATGTTTTTTAAATAGAATTTAATTCTTCTAAAAGAAATAATAAAAGAATACATGTGTAATTTACAAAGGACTCATGGTGGGAAGCATAGTCAACACTGAAGGAGTGGAATAACATACAGAAGAACTATATGACCCTGAAAATATTAAAAATACTTAAAATGTCATGGTCATGTCCATAGGGAACAGAAACAAGGATTTTTTGCCACAGACTATGAGCTTCCTGTCTGTAAGTGACAATGAATGAGAAAGAGGTAGGTGTATCAGTCAATCATGAGATAACTATGAGTTATCAATGCAATGCAGATGTGAAAAAGACAATTGTAGTCCTAAAATATATTAAGTAAAGTATTTTCCATAGAGATGGAGAGTAATTAATGCCACTTTACAAGGCATTGGTAAAACTTCATTAGTTAACTGTATATGTAATCCTGGTCACTGATGTCAAAGAAAGTGAACTGAAATAAGTATAAGGCAGGGAAAAAAGATATTCATATGATCAGAGTACCCAGCAGCTAATTTCTGACAGAAATCATCAGTTTGTTTAACCTTGTAAAACCATAACTGAAAAGGGTAAAATGTTATCTCTCTATAAATACATCAATGAAGTCCAGGCAGGAAAACAAGCTATTTAAGCTTAAGGATAATGATGGGAGAAAAAGATGAACTTAGATTGATTGTGAATAAGTACAAACTAGAAAGGAAAACAAGTTTTCTAAACTATTTTTAAAAAATCAAAATTGGCTTCAGCGGAATTTTTTGCTAATGGGAGATGAGAACTCATGGCATCTCAGTGTGGAAATGCCAACCATAGTTCTGTTGCTCATTTATTTCTTTGAAAATCTCTAAGTGCTACCATACCTTTCTCAGAGGCTACAGGAGCTCTATAACGGTAGGAGGAAGGAACAAGTAAGTAGGAAAATGTGAGCCTGGAACTTAATACAACACTTGTAAATGTTTGTTTTCCTCTAACACCGTCTTTTTGTCTTCCCAGGTAGATGCCTCCCAGAAAATCAGCCCAATCTCTCTCTTGCTAGAAGTCCTGCATGGAAGTTCCTCACATTTCTTGATTTTCCAATCTTAAGAGATCAATAATATGCCAGCACGAGCCAGCCTGAATCAATGATGTCTCTTTGTGCAGTCAATGTGCTCTCTTGTGCTGGCTTTGTCACTTATCTGCTCCTGATGCTGATTTGCACACTAGCAGAAAGCTATCCTTTTTCGTTTGGTTTGGTTCGGTTGGTTGGCTGTTTTTTCTGGGTTAATTTTTCAACTCTAGTCTAGCTCATACTGGGAGCAGCTGAAACCCAGTGCTGGATGGTGGAAATTAGTTTTAGTCTACAACAGGACAGGCAAATCAAAACCAGTCTCAGGTCAACTTAAACTATGTGTTAATATACCCAAATGATAATGTAGCACTAACCTGCTTTCTCTCCCGCTTCTACTTCCATTCTAAACTGCTGAAAATTCTGCCTGATGGTCTTTTAAAAATAAAAGATCAAGTATCTGGTGAAAAAAAAAAAAAAGTACAACTTACAATCTTATTGCAGACCACAGATTCACTTGGTAAGGGGCTGAGTTCTCCAAAGCATTTGCAGACTCTGCCTGGCTTCAGGTTCCAGAAGAACAAGAGAGGATGGGAATGATATTGAGAGTGATTTCCACAGCTTGCTCCCTGTCATCAGCTGATAAACAACCGTGTCTCTTTCCTGCCTTTCCCAGCAACACTGAGTGAGCACTCCTGCTCAGGACTGACATTCTAGAAATTCTTTACATCTGCAGAGAGTGGTGCCAAGACACTTAGTTTTGATTACTGGAGCATTGTTCCCAGAACTCTAGAGCTCAAACTGAAAGCCCAAAATTTAAGTGATAGTGAAACCATTGCAAGGCACTATGTGGATATCAAGAGTAGTTTTAGCTGTCTGCATAGAGAAAGATAAACAAATGTCCTTGATGTTACTTGCTCTTGTTCCATAGACCCCTCTTTCCCAAACATTAACCACTTTGAAGGCTTCCTAATTATGTCCTCACTGACATCCTTGGGAGTTGAGATTCCCTCACCATCATAGCAGGCATCAAAAACTGGACCCCAGGGTATCAGATGCTTGTCTCTGGAAGCTCGAAATGCTCATTTGTTCATTTAGGAAGTCTAAAGCTCAGACTTTGGCTTTCAGGTCTGGGCTAAAGGGACAAATTAAAAAGAGATGGAGAAGTGGTAGTACTCTGGCAAGGTTTTTTCTTCACAATGAGCAGGCACTGCAGGGCCCCTCCAGGCACAGGCAGCAGAAAGCAGTCACTTCCTAGAAACTATGAGCCAACATTGCCAACTTTAACTCTTTAAGCTACACATACCCTCAGTCAACAACCATTACAGTTTAGAAATTATTGTCATTCCTGTATAGAAATCATATCTGAATGAATTGGTGGTTTGATTATTTCACAAAATTCCTGAGAGTCCCTGGCAAAAGACTATTCAGATCCCTCTTAGTTAGATAATTAGTACAGAGATATAGTGGCTGCCTTAGAGGTTACAGCATGATTGTAAGGCTGTTTGGTAGACTAGTTTTAGTCTTAAGAGTAGACTAATATGCCTGTTGTATTTATTTCCAAAGGAAAAACCTTTTCTCCTTTGGTAACAAATTGAGTCTTGGAAGGAAGATTATTCATAGATTAGATTGAACTTTTAACAGATTGAAAAAAAGGAAAACTGATAGGAGTAATTCACAAAAATTTGTTTTAACATTGCAAGAAATATTTTTTCTCCCTTCAAAATGTATTATTTTCAAATTATATTTGGAAATATATTATATTTCTATTCCATATTACATTATATATTATATTTATAAAAGTGATGATGCCTTTCAGATTAGACAATTCATATTAGGCCAACTCAAATTTATAAGGGTTTTTCTCCTTTAGTCTTTGTGTCAGACATCAACCACTGGAAGGTCATTATCTACCCACTGTCCTCTTCCTACACCCTGGAAGACTGAAGTTTCTCAGTCCAGAATTAATCTACCATTCCTTACAGAGCAGAAAGGTGACCAGTCATTGCATTGTCTTCATTGACAGGATACAACCTAGAAGAATTGTTGTTGTATTTGAGAGAATTGTATGTTTATATAAAGAACAATCATGAGGCCAAAGTCCAGTCAAGTGGTAAGAACCAGAGTTGCTGTGAACTTTAACGGATGAAAAATAAAAATCATAAATTGATTATCTTTTACATGTGGAGTTTTTCTTCTGTTTACTTCATACTTGCAGTTTTCAAGTAAGTCTCCTAGTTAGACAATTAACATGATTTGATGGATAGATCTAGTCCAAAGAATGACAGTGTTGGCTGCCAATCAGGCAGCTACAAATCTTGCAACTGATCTTCATTCACTATTGCCAGACAGACTCTAGAGCTCAGCATTCCATGCAGTTAATTCTTCCAGAGTAAATTAACAGAATTATTTAACAACGGTAATCTCATATCTATTCCATTTGTAATTCCATTTATCAGAAAAATTTGTGTCATATTTTCTTTTCCTCAGTCCTGAGATGTGTTGCCTTGGCTTATCAGTGTCAGCAGATATTATGGAATATGAAAAGAAATGAGACTCTTGTAGCCCATTACTACAGTCCAAACAGAAGGAGATGAGGCAAGGCAACCAAGAGATCAAGCTACATGTACCCAGGAGATGAATGCCTGGTTGTGGATGCAAAAAATATCAGTACTAGATTTATGGTACATCATGATTAATATTACCACAGCTTAGAAAGCAAACCACTCAATAGCTCTGGTGGGTTTACAAATCAGTTTTTGGTCTAGTTGCACTACCTGCAATGCAGTATTTTAATGATATGTTCCTTTAGCCAGACAGCCTACTAAAGGTCTCTGTGAAACAAGTCAGCAGCTTTCTGCAGGCTGGCTGAAAGTCAAGTGTAAAAGTGACCTAGTTGCATAAACCTAGTCTGCAGCTGGAAAAGTGAAATGAAAGTTAATGACACAACTGCCACATAACCTATCCAAGAAAAGAAGCAGCTAGCTTTCAAGCCACTTTTACTGACACTTAACAACAACAAAAAAGTTTCGATACATAACACTAGGGCAAAATTTCTGACTACTTTTGTTTCTCCACAGGCTTGAAGAGGACAGCTAGCAGATATAATTACAGCTGCTCAAAGTAATGATACCTTTCTCTCAGCTGATTTTCTTAGCCAAATGTTTGTCAACTACAGAAAAGCCCAAATTGTGACTTGGCTTTTCTTTCTGGTCGTCTATCAAAGCAGCTCATCTTGGATTTCATATTTCCTTTTTGCCATTTTCATAAACTCTTCTGTCTCCCTCATCATTTTCTATTATTTCCCTACTTTGACTAAAACCTTTTTTTAAAAATCAAGATTCAGCCTTTGCAATACATGAGAAATTAATTTCTGCACATGCATATATTTCAGGAAATAGTTTATTGGGACTTTTCTTTATAAGTTACATGTGAAACCATTAATTTTTGCTATTTGTCGCTACTCTAATGCTCATTAGGCAGCATCAATTGACAAGTTGGCAAAAGTCATGGCCAGTTCTTTTTTTTCCTATTTGTATATTATAATTAATTTCTTACATAAATTGAACAAGCTGTCTACTAAAAATGTTACAACCAAACACAGCAATTCTAAAGATGTAGAAAAGTACCTGAAATAAATAGATATTCTATATATTGAAATTATTTTTAAGAGAAGGATGCAAACAGTGAAAAAGTTGAACTATGTTAATAAGTAAACTGACAGTAAATAAAGACAAAAGTTCCAGCATTATTATGGTGAATCTATCAAAGAAAATCCATCTCCAATAAGAAAGTCTCCATCCACCTATTTTTTCTTGCACCATTACATTTTCTGATACTAACAGAGCTGATGTTACCTGTGGGTTACCAGTTAGGGCAGGGATGTTTCTTCCTCCAGTGCAAGGTAGATATGCACTTGATCTATTTTCCCCAAGTTGGTTATTAGGCACAGCTGTTTATATGCATTACTATCAGTAAAATTTCCACTATTTATAGTGATTGACCAACCACTGAAAAATGTATGATTTTATTTTTTTTTTTTGGTAGGGTTTTTTTTTCAATGTCTTTGTTCTGAGTCATTTTTATTCTCTTCCTTCTCCAAAAACCAAAATATGGTCCATCATCTTCACACTAAACTGCTTTTAAACTAAAGGTATGTTATAAATTGTGAAAGAGGTGACCAGGAGATCTCATTGCTCCTCAAGGGTTTCATAAGTAGAACGCATCAGCATTTTTGGGTGTTACTTAAGGTTAGTACCCTACAGACACCTCTTGAAACCAATCAAGCACCACAAGTAGCAGTCCTCTTTATTTCAGTTTAAAATTCATCATTATTCATAATGATAAGGTCTATCACTTAGTTTCCAGGTCAAATTGCAAAGTCACATGTCATAAGGAATCCACTACATCTCCCTGTAGTTATCAGGCAAATGTTGACTGCTGTTACTTATACTTCTTACCTTATAATTCTGTACTAACGGAGTCATGCATCAGCCATTTTATTACTTAACTTATATTAGCTATTAAGTTATTATTTAGGCCTGAAATTACCCAAGCCTCCTCTATATCATTTTTCAATATTGATCCCACATTAGTATTCTGCTTATCTTCTGAAACTTCCTTACAGACCAAAGCTTATTAATGATAATTCCTTGGCTGACTGTTTAAAAACTCCTGCTTTCAAGTTACTTCAGACTCTTTTTTATAATAATCGGTTTTAATAGTAGCTGTTTTTCATTCCAACAGTAACTGAGAAGAATAATAAGTACCTTTAAATATACTCTTTAATACCTTAGAGACAACAAATATTTATCAATTACATCTTTGTGGTCTGCACTGTTACTAACCCAGCTTTCCCATTTCTGTCTGCTAATGTCAGAGCTAGTGTTCTCATTTTTTAGTTACTCTGAATATTATCCTGAATATTCTTCTTAATATATGCGTTACTAACAGTATTGTTATTTCCTTCTCTTACTAGTTGTCTTTGATCTCCAGTGCCCCTTAGCTTTCCCAAATTTCATCTCCAAGATCAACTGCATCTTACTCCTATAACTGGGGTAACATCTCAATATAAATAATTTCCCAGAACTATGAGATCCAAGAATTACAGAACACCACTGTTACACATTTCTGGAAGGCAGAGCCTGCAACTGTACCATGAGGATCAAAATTATTTACAAAGTTTTGGTATAAAGGTAAACAAAAAATCTCAAATAGAGCTGACTAGTCCTGAGAGAAGCAGATCCTAAAAAGAACCTTTATGGATTTCAGTTTAAAACCCATAGAAAGAGTGGCACCACAAAAGCATTATTATGCAGTGTTGTTCTTCATATCCTCTATGTCCCAAGAGTGGTGTAGAGAGAATATTGAACCAATATTGGGATGAATATTCAACTTGAATTTAATGAGTGTCTCTGTCTACTTTTTTCTTTACACACTTGCAGACAGATTATATAGCTCAGCTGAAGAATGCAAATGTTTTTAAATTTAATTTTCCAGATTAGGAAGAATAGAAAACAAGGTACGAAGTTGATAGTCACATCATTGTCTCATCAAGGAAGTTCTAAATAAAATGATCCTATCAACTTTCAGCAGACAGTATTGTCACTGTTTGCTGCACTCATTTTAGCAGTTACTGCAAATAAATAAAAATATTTCATCTCCACCATCTGCAGTGGTACTCAAATGTTTTTAAGTGGATGCATTTCTGGACTTACCACATCTTCTTGGAAAACAGAGTTTTTCTTTATCTGTTTATATTTTCACTTTGAAGTCATACAAAACCAATAACAATAAGGGGAGAGTTCATATCAAAATCTACAGTAGCATCCTCACTTGAAACATCATTCAATTCAAAGCCTTATAGAGGTAGAAAAGTGACCATAAATGATGGGAAAAATACACAAATTTAAGAAAAACTAAGGCATATCTTGCATTAATAAACTTCACTTTTAATTGAGACAGCCTTGCATTCCAAAAGCTCTTTAACTAATGGGAAGGATTCAATTTTTTTGTCATATAAACAAGCTAAAAAATCCACAAATTTTTCAAATTCCTTTTACAGTAAGAATCTGTTTCAGTTACAAAAGAAATGTGATCTGTATGGTAAGGTCATAATGTACACACATCCCAGTGCTGCTGCTAGAGATGCTAAAATAACCACTGACACTGAAAATTGTGAAAAGCACTGTGAAGTGGAATTCTCTGAAGATCAGTTCAGTAGTACCAGGAAAACCTGAAATAGACCTACTCTTCTTGCCCAGCAGACATTTAACTAACAGTGAATAAAGAAAAGCAAGGGTGAAGAGAAATGACTAAAGATAAACATTTCAGATAGGAATGATTCATAAATATGTATTCACTGTCCAAAGTAATTCCTGCATTTTTTAATCCTATAGATTTGAACTGTTTATGTCTGTACATTTATGGTTTTTAACTTATTGACTAACCTCATGACACTTTAATGATTTTTGCAGACATCTTAAGTTTTAGTTTGACCAAGAACAGACTAAGAGATGTGTGGTGACGACCATCACAGCAGCAAAACATGTACCAAATCCCAGTAGTGATTGTGGTTCCTATACTCAGGTTCAAAGTCCAGTAATCATTTGCAAGGTTTCCCTGATGGCAGCAGAGCCAAAGGAGAGTTTGATTTGGGCCAAAATACAGCTTTTCATCTACTTCTAAAGTTCAAAATCTCCACCATTGTTGTGGTTTTTTTTCCCCACAAATAAGTTGTTCTTCATAAGCTATGCTTTGTCAAATTTGCACAGTCACAGATTGAGGAGTAAAACATCTTTACTGACTAACAAAGGGTCATGATGTTTCCACACAGGACATGTCATAGCTTATTTAACTTTCTTTCTAGATCAAGAAATGAGGATATGGATGTAAAAGATCATTCATAAAGAATGGGGTTGTGGGATAGCCAGAGGGGAGCTAGAAGCTTAAAGCCAAGAACAGAGGTGAAATTGAAAGCACTGTGATAGAAAGATCTTGGCCTCAACTGTCAAAAAAGACTAAAGTTTGGCCAAATCAGCTGAACTAAAGAGGAAGTTAGTAATTTAAATAATATGATCTTCATTACTTCTTAAGTTTGGATAAGCTGATAGAAAATATAAAGATCATAATAACAACAAAATGTGAAAACCCAGGAAGGTATACTCATATAAACACACTGTTCATATGGGATTACTGTTACAGTTTGGAGATCTAGGACGTCCAAATACTACACTACTTATTGTAGTAGGAAATAATATTGAACAAAGAGTGTTAAATAGATGTTGGGTTTGGGGCTTTTTTTGCGGCAGTAGGAAAATTAAAATCCTTTAAAATTCATTTTTATTCATTGCTGAGCTACAAACCAGCCCTGCCCCCTGAAGACAGTTGCTCATTCCCCTCCCCCCCCTCCTTACCACTGCAGGAGGATTAAACTATTTCTCAGTGCAGTGAGCCGATTCATTTTGTTCAGCCAGTGCAGCTCCTCTCTGGGCAGGGGAGTAGCACAGATTTACAGTTTTCATTACCTAAGGCTGAAAGTGTTAATGAGGTTTATGTTGGCTGCAGGAGGCTGAGGGAAGGCACCATTCCACATGCATAGCTGGACTACAAGAACTCTTAGGAGAAGACACTGGACGTGACTCCAGACCCATGCACACACTGTAAATAGTTATTTCATTTTCTCAAGATGAGTATTTCTCTCCTGATTCACAAACACAGTGAAACCTTGGTCTTTCCTTACAGCTGCAAATGCTGATTCAGGTTCAACTCCTTATTTTCCCTAGCAGGCAGATTTAACTTCTGACTTTAGGGTACAGATATAGACTCACCACAGACCTCAAGCCTGCAGGTCCTCTCACATGCACTTATTGAACTAGTGTCTCTAAACTGGAGTGAAGAGTACTCTTTTTTCTATTATTTTTTAACTACCTGAGAAAAAGGAAGGAATCCCTTTTTATATAGCAATAAGACACGAATCTGAAAAGTGAGACATCCCTTCCCAGTCTGGCTGGTCTCTTCAACCCCGGAAGATACTTACTGCTAGCCAAAAGGCTTTGAGTTGATCTCAGTAAGAAACACTCCTTTTTTTCCTGCTAAATTTGTGTTTCCTTGAGAAAATAACTCAGATGGCTGGACTGGGAAGTGCAAGAGGAGCCAGCAGATATATTAGGCCCGTCCCTCTGGATCTGCAGGGAACTCGCCCTTGTAGCTCTGCAAGTGCCAGCTCCAGCTCCCTCCAGATGAGCTGTCCCAGAAACAGAGATCCTCTGGGCTTCAGATGTCTTGGGATTGCAGAAAAACTCCCAATAGTTTCTTTTGTGCAGAAGATAAATGTGTCCCACTGAGAATGAGGGGATGTGCTCCTTCGCAAACAGGGGCACTCTTGCAGCCTTCATCCTTTTACATCTGGAGATGAAGAAGGTCCTCTGGGGTTATGGGCTGCCACTCTCATGTGTTGACAGGTATATCCATGGCCATTAGTGAATCCCACACACCAGTGGGTTACTAATGCTTAGTGTTTGTGGCAAAAAGTTAACTGAAAACATTTACTTCGATGTCTCCTCCTAGGTAAGCAAGAGTTACTTCTTTTGATGCACAGGAGCAGGACAGCAACTCTATTAAAAGGCCATGTTACGCAGTTAAACACAACCTCTGGGTTGTTGACGTAACTGCTAAGAAAAGACTATATATAAAATGAGAACATTTTTTGGCCAAAGCCATCCAACAATACACCACATTCCGTATTTAATTAAAATCTAATTGAAATAACAGTGCTGCCATCTGAAGATATGAAAATATTTTGGTGTTAGTTACTGTGCCTGCCTGAATAGAACTTAGAGCGACACTGATTCTTCATTTCATAACACACAGGAAAGAGACATTTTCATGAGAGAGATGATACTGTAGAATGCCAGGGAAGGAATCAGTTTCTCCTGCTTTGTAGTGTAATACACAACACAAACTTTGCATTCTTGGCTTACTAGGCACAAAGCTCTTTTGGAGCCAAAGATCAGCACATTCAGTATTTGTGCTGAAGGAAACCTGAAAGCATTCAGTAAGCTGGTTAAAAGAGCCCAAAGAAACAGCAAGAATCCCACCACTGGGTGGGTCACAAGGGAACAAGCAACATTTGAGAATCCAGGTTTTCTTTATTTATCAATCTCTAACCTTAAGTTAATGTATATCTGGAAAGTCTGTCCTTTGCAGAATTCAATCTGTGAAGAGTTTTGTAAATTGTTATTATTTTAATCTGACTAGTCTGGACACTCTACTGGAAGCATGTCCAGACATGGGCAGCAGAGCTGACAAAGGGTCTAGAGAACAGTCTGATGAGGAGCGGCTGAGAGGACTGGGGGTGTTTAGTCTGGAGAAAAGGAGGCTGAGGGGAGACATGATCACTCTCTACAATTATCTGAAAGGACATTGTAACAAACTGAGTGTCCATCTCATGAAACAAGAGAAGGACAAGAGGAACAAGAGAAGGACAAGAGGAAATGGCCTCAACTCACAGCAGGAGAGGTTTAGATTGGAGATTAGGAAGAACTTTTTTCACTTAGAGGGTTGTTAGACACTGGGACAGGCTGCCCAGGGAGGTGGTGGAGTCCCTATCCCTGGAGATATTTAAAAGACTCATAGCTGAGGTGCTGAGTGGTTTAGTGGTGGGCTTGGCAATGTGAGGTGAGGATTTGGATGGGATCTTAAAGGTCTTTTCCAACCAAGTCAATTCTATGATTCTCTGAAGTCATCTACTAAGAATTCATATCACAAAAAACCCTAAAATCTTCTATCAACTGGGTTTCAGTTCTTTTTTTCTTACACAACTGAGCCTAATAAATACTTAATTTGTATAAGTTAGCTGTGCAGCAAATGTGCTTTTGGGCAAAGCATTGGGTTGAAATGCTGTGAATCTTTCTTCAAAGGATGTAATAGCCCAGCTGTGATCACAAGAAAATGTGCTTAGATGTGAAAGCATAATAGATATGACATCGAAGTTCCTTGAATGCAGCTCTTTACAAAATTCAGTTTAACAATATATAAAAAAAGTCAAAACTACTCTGGGGCATTTTGATATCACATAGAAACAAATGTTTTACAGTGAGTAGGGCATTAACAAAACTCATTAAAGATAGATTTTTCCATAGCCAAAGTATCATACTGTGCATAGTTCTGTTGAGTTTCTCACAGAAAAAAATTACCCAGAATTTGTTAAACTAAAAATCAATAGGATGTCACTAGAGTTACACAGTAGGGGAGTATAAGGCTGAATATTGTTTGATACCATCAAGGCAAACTACCCTGGTGTAACTAGCACTTCATTTGGCCTTTCAATAATGTTTTCTCTCCTTGAGAGAACAAATAAAATAAATTCAGTGAAATGTAATTTTTATTCAAAGAATAAGCTTGTGTTTGCTTTATAAAAGCTCATATCTGGGTTAATTTACAAACTCCCTCTGGGTTACACTTTGAAATGAACATTTAATGAAGACAAATATATTCACCCACCTAGAAAAAATATTTTAATTGCTGTATCTCTGATACTACTATTTTCCAGAAGTATTCTGAGCACATCAAAAATGCTAGCAATGCAGCAGACACTTGGATTTCATGCAAAGGTAGATGATTAAAAATGACAGTGACTGATGGAAAAAATTTAAGTGGCTGATTAATTAGTTCCATCTGAAGTCAGTGCAAACACGTCTCTTGGCTACAACAGATTTTGGCTGAGGCCTTAAATGAGGATGTGATACCATGCACTTGCTCCCATAACCATAAGTACCCAGCTGTCAACGGGGTTACACACCTGAGATGAGAAGCAATCAGAAGTGTTTCACGATACATTCAGAGTTTCTGTATATATGTTGGCATTTCTATGTGTTTTTTTTATGAGCATAGGAAACAAAAAGTAGAGCTGTCATACAGTAAAAGCTCTGATTTTCTCTGGATGAGATGCATTATGGAAGTGATTTAGATACTGTGTTTTGTGTCATTATTATCATAGTGAATGGATTGACTCTCAGCTAAAAGGTTTCGACTGAAAAGACACACCTATAATTGGATAAAGGATAACAAAACAAATACCTTATATCAGAGCCAAATTGAAAATGGAAATCCTGAAAGAGCTGACCATAGTAGAAGAAGAAACAAACAAGATAGTGGTAGTCAATCCAAACATTTGGCAATCCAGTTCTCCTGTAAAATTGCATCTTGCAGAAACTACGGCAGAAGAGGAGATGAAAAGTGTTTGGGTTCTGCTAAAGTGTTTTGTTTCAGAAAAGCATGAAGTGATCAGTAGAAGAAACTGAAAAGTGGAAAATAAGGACAGGTACTACTGACGGAGACTGAAGATAGTCAGTGCAAAGGTAAGAAAGGTTAAGAGAGAAGCCTCACTTTGATCTAAGGCAGGGGAAGGACTGCTAACAGACTCAGCCAAAGGTGTGTGTTTTTGTCTCTAACTTTCATCCTAGTGATGGTAGGCAACAATTAACATGAAGCTTACATATAGAGTTTCTGGTGCCCTCTTGGTCTTTCACAAATACATTTGTCTTTGTAATCCATCTCTCTTTACTAATTTAGTGTTTGAAGAGGTTTCCAAGTCATGGCTAGGGCAGATGTCAGAAAGGAATCCACCTTACTAGCTTAAGACTGAGTCTGAAACAACCAATATTTCATGCAGTTTTGGTTTCTGTCTTGCATTTTCACTTTATTATAAAAACCACACAGGAAGGACCTCTTCAATCAACTGGTGATTACAGGAAGAGTCTGTACTAAACAGAATATACTACAATGATGTTGAGCAGAGATATTCTCTGATAACCTCCTATGTAAAATGTCTCACTTAATTCTTGCTGCTTAGTGCCTGTCAATTCACATCTATCATATGACAAGAACAGTAATAAGAGTTATAAGCCTTGTGTGAAGGCAGATATCTTACCCCTATGTTCTATTCATTCCTTCTAAACTATGTATAATTGCAGGTAAGTTCAGAGGAAACAAGGAAGTAAAGCCCAAGATGACAGATTGAAGTTTTCAGACTACTGCAATTGCAACAGCCAGCATCTTCCTAATTTCATCTTCATAGAGGGAGAACAGTGCTGTTATGTTTTGGTTAGCTCATTTCTCTGATAAGAGCAGGATCTTGCCCATTCATGACCATTCACACCTTTTAAAATGAGACTTCTTCGTACCACAGTGGGAAAAAACCACCAAAGCACACTTGTGATTTTCTCAAGTCTCTGAAAAGGTTCTTCCAAATCCCTGTCCAAATCAGGGACAGTGCTAACTGGAAATCAAGTTCCCATCCTTTCAGGAGATTGCATTACCTCTTGTTGTATGTGCTGCAAATGAATCCATCCTGCACTTCACTGCATTTGGGCAGAGTGATGCCCTCTTTGCATTTTCTAGCACTCAAATACTTCATCAAAGCAGCCCTTCATGCCTGAAAAAAAAGTAGACGGTTAAAGAGCAACATGAAAAAAAGTGTGTTTCTTTTTAAAAATAGGCAAGATGGTGACAGAGAGTAAAAATGACTGCAAGATCAAGGCAATATCTGGCTCCCATGATGGAAATTCACCTTTCATTGGCAGAGTCTGTTAACTAGAACCTGCACTGCAGAAGGCAGGATTTTCTCAGAGCTGTGACATCAAGAAAGCAATACACTCAAAATAGCTCTAACTGTAGTCTCAGAATAGTTGTGTGCATGCTTTATCAATAGGTCTTGCATGCTTCTGGCATAAGAAAACTCCCCATCCCAGTAGAACAGAGATGGCAACTTCCGTCTAAGAAAATTCTAAAATGCTTTCAGCTACTTCTCTAATGGATGTTTTTAATTTTATTTTACATCACATCTTAAATCCACTTCTCAACCACAAGCCAGACATCTAAATGACAGAAAAAAAAGCCTAAAATCCTATATGCCTATGCTAATTTCCTCCAATCACTATGCAAATCAGAGCTGTTTGTTCCAGCACCACCAGGAAAAAAAGAAACATCTTTCTTCTACATGCTAACTGCATGTCTGCTGAAGTTCTTAAACCCCAGTCCTTTGATGGAAAATAATTCATTAATTAGAACATAGAGGTTTGACATCATCAATGGAACAATTGCTCCTGGTTTCTGAGCTACCAAGAATTCATTGAATCTGCACATGAACTATTTCCCTGTCTGCATTTGCTCCTTCAATAGTCTATGCCTTTGTTCTCTTACTGAAATTTCTTACTACCTTACATGGATTGAGTCACACTGATTATTTCTTCAATTAAATTGTTTCTTCTGTCTCTATCTTTCCCTGTTAAGTCACTTTCTAAAACGGTGCATCATCTCATTGTCTTTTTCACGCAAGATATAAACTCAAACAACCATGGCTTCAATCAGTACACACCTACCATAAACTGGGCTGCTTTTACTGAAATAGAACAATCTTATATTGGACCAGACTCTGAATGACTGTAACTTAGTCCAAAACATCTCTATCTGCAGCACAATTCCTCATAGTTCCTTCTTCCCTCTTCCTCCCATAATATCAACCTTGTTACTGGAAAGATCACTAAGTCAATCAGCTAAGTAATGCAATACTTTGAAGTATGAACAAAAACATGGGTCACATGTAATAAATACATCCTTGCTTTTTGGGTAGTAGCGAATTCATATGACATGGAAGAATAATTTCTTGAAACTAACAAAGAGAACAATGTTAACACAGACTGATGGAAAAGTAGAAACTCTATATGGAATATTTTTATAGACATGAGAAGCAGATTTCCACTGATTTCCTTAAACTGATGGAGTAAAATTGTCTTTTTCAACATTCCAAGTGCAGTAAAGCCAGAATTGGGGTTTGTTGTTGTTGTTGTTTGGGGTTTTTAAAAAGATTGTAATGCCATCTCTATTACTACAAAGAATTATTTAGTGTAGAAAATATCAAAATTTCTGGAAACATCATGTCTGTAAAACAACAATTTCCCCCTATGAATGTCTCTATGTGAAATCAGGCTTCTTGATACCATGTGATATGTAATTCTCTAACATTCCACTTTAAAGCTTCACGGCAACTGTGTGTTTCACTTCCAGCAGTCTAATAAGAAAAACAACAAAAGATTGGAGAAGAAGTTTCTTCCCAGGATTTGGATTCGAGCTCTGATGTCTGTTTTTCCTATGTCAGTATTTTTTTTTTTTTAACCAGTGAATGATGCAGGAAGCATCAGTTTCTTTGAACCTGAACATACCACAATAATGCCATTTCATGTGTGAAGAGACAATTCAGCTTAGAAGAAAGGTCATATACGACATTTTCTCTTCATACAAAGAAATATAAGTTCAGTCATACCCTTGATTAACGTGGATGGGGGCACCACAAAAAGTATATATATAAGAAATAAATGTATGAATGGCATTGTGACTAACAAAGACAGTAAATCACAGATACCAAATATCTCAAGAAAGAGATTAAAAACTAGTCAGAAGACAATTTCATTTGCATTCTTCAGGAACAAGAACACAAAAATAATCAACTGTGTGTAATAACACTGAATTTAGAGAAACAAAAAAAAAGTGAAAAGGATGTTTTGCACAAGCAGGGTGTGAAGTGTAATCTGAAAACAGCATCCAGCAAATTATGGGAAATCCCTTTGACTTGTGAGTGAGAGCCTGGCCAGCAAATTCAGGAGCAATGAGGTACTGTCTATGCAAGAAGAGCAGGGAACATTAGAGTTCTCCTCAGAAGACCCAGGGCCATCATGACTTCTGGAGGTGAATCACCCTGACAGTGGCTTGTGGGCAGGTAGGATCTGCATCTTCATCACACATAGACCAAGAGAGTGATAGTTCACCTATGTAGAAGGTAAGTTTGCCTGTGTTTCCCCACCAGTGTTTCCAGGCTGGCCCATTGATACATATTGGTGAATCTGATTTTAAATCCATCAGCAAAGCTGTTCCTGCACAGTAACTACTCATCTGAGTAGAAAAAAATAAACATAGTACACACAGAGAGAGCAATTTGAGCACCCACACTTAAGAGGTTGATTCAGATATGTATAGAAGTCTTTGTACTGAGGTCTCAAGACCTTTTTTTTCTGAATGTTTCTTGACCTGCCTAGAGCTTTGTTTTTATTTACTTCAGCAATTTTTTCTCCAGCTAAGAGGCTATGCACAATTTACTTTTGTTTGTATGGTAAAGCTGTAGTTTTTATATGGACAGTAGTAGTAACAAGTAGTTGCTCCATGTAGGATGAGCTATTTATGGCTCTAACATAAAGTTATAGCTATATATGTCACTGTTCTCTCAGAACAGTCTCATGACGCTGATATATCATCTTTCCCTGTATGTGCATCAGGCTGAAGCTATCAACCTTAGGACACAGCAGGACTGTGGAAGGATGGGCATAACATCAGGTAAAGGTGTAGCTCAGCTGCTAGAAAGTATGGGTATCACAATTTTAACTGTATTGTAATCACAGAATCACAGAATGGAAGGGACTTCTACAGATCATCCAGTTTAACCCCCTGCTAAAGCAGGTTCTCATCAGTAAGGTCACACAGGAACACATCCAGGCAGGTGTGAAAACCTCCAGAGAAGGAGACTCCACACCCTTCCTGGGCAGCCTGTGCCAGGGCTCCTTCACACTCACAGCAAAGAAGTTTCCCCATATGTTCAAGTGGAAGTTCCTGTGTTCTATCTTGTGCCTGTTACTCTTTGTTCTGTCACTGGGCTCTACAGAAAGAAAATTGGCTCCACCCTCATGACACCCATGCTTTAGGTGATTGTAAGTGTTGATAAGGTCCCTCTCAGTCTTCTCATCAGCCTCTTACTGAGGCTTTTTCTATGTTTTCAGTATTATTTTTCTTTCTCTCTTCTTCTTATCTTTTCCATAGCAATCAAATTTACATTATAAGCATTCCTGGAAGAGACTGCTAAGACTTCCATTAATCTAACAGTAAAACATTGGTATTAGGTGTAGGATGTGTTTTCTTTTTGCCTGTAACATTATTATGACTATAGTGGTGTGCCTGTACTTCTTTTCTATATCAGCTTTCTATCTGAGGGAAATTTCACATTTGTTTCCTACATGCCAAGTGTTTCTCTTTTTAGTATGGTTTCAATACCGACATCCCCATCCATTCTATTGGTAAGATACATTCTGTGATCTCTGAAGAGATTTTTTTTCTTTTCCATTTGCTGTTGCCTCCCTGCAGTCATAATGTCTGACAATAACAACCACAGTACATTAGTACCAGTTCCTTTGCAGTTTGTGTCCCCATTGTGTCTTAAGGTAAGAAGACAGGCAGCCAAGATACAGAATTCTGCCTTGCTGAAGGCCTACATGTCTAACAAACTAGTTCTCATCAAGCTGAAAAAGGTGAAAACAAGGCTACTGTTGCTAGTTTGATATGTCAGTAATCATATTTCTACCAATAACTCTAAAACTACAACAGCTTATTTGAGAAAGAAAAGAAAAACTCAGCAAAAGTACTTCCCAAATTTTAAAATTAAATTAACCATTGAACTTGAAGTTTTTCAGTCAGCACTTTATTAAACCTACCCAGGGCACAAGTATCCATAAATATTTAAAAAGAAAAAAAACCCAAAACCACATCTTAAGTATTTTCCTTAAAACAATATCTCTGTGGCTGCACACACAAGTAGACACTGAAGGATTTGTTCTTCCAGATAATTTGGTGGTTTTAACATGGTTGTGTCAGACTGAATGCCATCTGTAAGAACTCTTACTTGACAGAAATACAAATTGGAAAATGAAACAGTGGTACGATCCCTGAGGAAGGAGGGGAACCTTTCTATGGCATGGTAAGCAGAACCAGCAAACAAACCTCCTGCTGGGAACAAACCTGTCTACTCGCTAATATGCCTTATTCTTGCTGAGTTGTATGCAGAGACGTTGTGTCATTAGCTAACACAAATCCAGATTCAAAGAGATCTTTGAAGTGACAAACCTAAAATGACAGGGGATGGAAAAACAAACCGTGTACTCATTAAGGCAGAGCTCTCTTTAATGATGAGTGTAACTGGAATACACAATACAGCAGAAGTATTAGCTTTAAGACCCCATGTATAAACAACATTCAATGAACAGTTATGAGAATGATATGTGCAGCAGTAGCTCAAAGAGTGCTAAATTCTCATGAGAGGGCTCCTGTTGCAGAGATGCCAAGCCCAGAACTTCTAGAGTTAAAGCCCTTAAATCATAGATTGCCACAGCTCTTTTTCTGACAGTGGTGTTGTGATGATTTGCATCATTAAAGGGTTTGCCTTATTGACTTTGTTGGGTCATCTCATATATACTTGCAACATTGGGGGCCAAACTAGAAAATGGAAGTCCACATCAGGTAGATTGCCACAGCAATAGAGAATGGCAGGAATAAAGGCTGAGAGAATAGGAGTAACTGACAGGATTAGACTGGACAAGGTTGGAAAGAAGGAAAAATTATTTATGTATGCACAGAAGTTTAAACCTGATATGATACTGAATTGGAGCCATCTGTACTCTGAGCTTGTACAGTTGTTCAGGCAGTGACCTTCCTCCTCAATGCTGTCAGGAACTAAGCTACCACAAGACTCTCAACTTTAGGATGTTTTCACAAGAGTTGGTTTGTCTGGGTCTCTTAAACCAGATCTGACCCTACACAGGATTTTCCTAAAATCTATAATACACAGCTGGGATGTGTTATAGCCCAATGCAGAGCTAAAAAGAAATCTTGTGGCTTCAGTGAAAGCATCCAAGGCCTGAAGCTGTGGGCACTGGGGTAAGTTATGTCCTGTCCTCAGCTGCAATTTGTCTGAGGCCCAACACTTGAGAATGTCTGTGAGTCTGCTCTGAAAACTTCCCATGGCAAGTCAGGCTTGCAGGTACTTAGAGGCATCTGAATTAGGAGTAATCTGAGTGCCAGTTGATGGTAATGTCAGCATCTCATGGGCCAGGCAGCAAGATCTGAGCAAGTGATTTGAGGACTTCAGTGGCATATGACCTGTGGCTGCAGTGGCCAACATGGCAATGATTTACCTTGGTCCCTCTGCAGATTTAGTCCTCCACACTCAAATACATCTGTGAATTTAAGCACTGAGCTTTGATCTACATCCTCTTTTTCTCCAGTCCTGAGTGCTTTGTGATTACTCTTTCATGTAGTCTATAAGGAGTAATGTCAGTTATTGTTCTATCTTCTCTGCTTTGGGCTCTTTAAACTCAAAAATTACAGAACAAGAAGTTACCAAGGGCACATAGTATAAGGGCACATAGTATACACCTGGGACCCAGGTGCCAACATAAGAATCAAGTGTCTTAACAGTTAGCAAAAGCATTCAGTCTCTCCTTGAAATCTCCTACTGAAGCATCTAAAAGAGAAAAAATCTGTATGTACTTTAACAGAAGTTTCAAGGCAGCTGGGATTTAAAGATGACCTAGTTTGACTTTGGATAACAATAACTGAAGGCAGAACAATAAAATATAGTGATTAACATTACACAAATTTATGAAAACTATTTGTTCTCTTTCAGTAAAGGGGAATGTAAATAACAGCAAACAGCGAATAATAGCAGGGCTTCCCATTTATGTTTTCTGACCAGAGCTAAAGAGCATTCAATTATAACATGCAGCAATGCCTACACTCAAATCCAACAACCCATTTTCCCAAGGTCTCACCAAGATCAAAAGTAGAGGCTGTTTTGGCATTTGCTAGAGGTATTTTCTCAGAGAATGGGTGCTGGTTGAAAACTAAAGTAGAACTTCATAAACTTGTTTTCATAGAACTACTTTCTCAAGTCCAGAATTGAAATATTGGTGAATATTAAAGAAAGAAGCATCGTTGTCAAAGATGATGAGAGGACTGGAACATCTCTCTTAAGAGGAAAGGCTGAAAAATTGAAGGCTGTTTAGCTCAAAGAAGATTGAAAGGAGACTTTATCAATGCTTATAAATATATAAAGAACAAGTGTCAAGATGATGAGGCCAATCTTTTTTCTGCAGTGCCCAGTGACAGGACAAGGGGTAACAGGCACAACACACGAAATTCCACTCGAACATGAGAAGAAACTTCTTTGCTGTGAGAGTGAGGGAACTCTGGCACAGACTGTCGAGGGGAGTTGTGGAGTCTCCTCTGGAGGTTTCAAAACCCACCTGGACACAGTCCTGTGCCCCCTGATGGGACATCCAGCAGGGGCTTGGGTTGGAGGCACTCAAGAGGTCCTTTCCAACCCCTACCATCCTGTGGTTCTGTGAGGTTTTTTTTACGTCCTGTCCCACCAAACTAGTAAGCTGGACAAGGCACCTCATTGGCCTGTAGGGCTTGTTCAACACCTTGCTACCTCTTAGAATCTGAATTTATTTCCTCCCTTTCCTAAACAAGTAGTGTTAGAAATGAACTGTGAGCTCATTCTGTCTGACCCAGTAGGAAGCTTACAGTTATAAAAAAGGAAAGATCAACACAGGTTTAGAAGGAGAAAGGATCCAAGCCACATCCACTTAGTGTTCAACAATGCTGAGAAAGAATCAGCCATCAAACTCAATCCTGGAACCATTAGCAAACATGGTGCATATGTTTATACCCTACTTTAAAAAATACTGAATGTACTCCAAGCACAGTGGCCAAAGAAAAGAGCCTTTGGTAGCTTTTGTATTATATCTTCCTCCATGCTGATTCCCATCCAGCTGCAGTTGCCTCCTGTCAAAAATAGAACCAGATATCATTACAGATCTAATGCAGTATGGTGATTTGTATACTTACAGAAAAGAGACACAAGAAGTAATACAAATTATCATTGTGTACACACAGTATAAAATTTGAAAAATATATCTAGTACTAACAAAAGGAATACTTTTAATTCAGATGTTTCATAGTGATGCTATATGAAGTGTGATATATTAGGCCCTTTGCTTCATCATCAGAGAGTAAAAATCATAATCAGGAGTATCCATGTTATAAATACAAATGATACCAGACTGCAGTTGAATGCAGTCTGAACTAAGACTCAGGCTGGATATGAGGAGGACTTTTTCTCCTGAAAGGGCTGTCAGGCATTGGAATGGGCTGCCCAGGGAGGTGCTGGAGTCATCATCCCTGGAGGTGTTTAAGAGACGGGTGGATGTTGCACTTAGGGAAATGGTCTAGTGGGTGATAGGGCTGGGACAAAGGCTGGACTTGAGGATCTTAGAGGTCTTTTCCAGTTGAAACAATTCTATGATTCTATGATTCTATACTATAAAGGAGCATTTTGATAGCATTGAAGATATCTTTGAGAGGAATGGCACTGATTATATTATTGTCTTCCATTTAAAAGAATGATCACACAGTAAAACTTCAAATAAATTAATATAATTGCCACTATCCTCGATTAAACAGTTGCTGCGTTTTGTTACACGCAAATACAACATAAAATTCTCAAAAATTGCCCTCTTGTGCACTTCAAACCATCGAAAATTCACACAGCAAGATTGGTGAGTCTAACGTCTTGCCAAGTGGGCCGTGAAACCTTTAGCATTCATTCACTTGACTGAACATACCTTTGTACTCTCAAACTGTGATAAATCTTGTACATCACCAGAGACAAATCCTATAAGCAACGCTGCTTGTCATTTATAATGGGCCTTCTAGATTCCCCATGTTTTCCCACTGTGGATGGAAATAGGGTTAAATTCTGTAGGAACGCCAAACAGATTTCATTTTAGAAACAGACAAATTGGATGTGCAAAACAGAAAGGCAAATGTCTTCATTGAAATATCTGGAGTATTGTGATATTCTTTTTCTATAATTACCAACCTTTTTTTTTTAATTGCTTGCTAACCATGACCAGGCTCTGCCACACTGACATAAAATTAGTAACATTTCATTGCAGAATCAAGTGGTTTACAAGACTTCCCGGGCAATCTTGCTTCTACACAAATATGTTGACTTCCTGAAGAAGGATGAAAATATGTAAGTGCACTTTTCTTTGATATACTTGGAAATGTCATGTGTTAAAAGAATAAACAACCCAATAATTGCTAGCGAGGAGTAAAGTAGGTCCAGAAGTTGCATTATGTCATGAAAATTGTGACAAGAGATGTAAAAAAAATTGCTTTAGCTCAATCATTTTCACACTCTGGCTTACAAAAATGAAAACCTGAAATCACTGCTCGAGATCTTGGGGACTGGATATCTCAAATGCTTTGGGCTAAATGGACAAACGTGGGTGTGAAAATAATGCTTTAAACACTGTGTTTTACAGGTTAGCAGCTCAATGCTTCTCCAGGCAATCTCTCATATGCTTTTATCTAAAGCAGTTACTATTAGTGCTCTCAAATGATATTTTCATTGCCTAAAACAAATGCACACATAAAACCAACCAAGTGCTCTTACTAATCCAGGATCAATTCCTGCCATTTCATTTAAACTGATGGGAATCTCTTCAGCAGTAGTTCTTTATGTTTGCATCAAATTGGCTTTCATAGTGGAATTAATGATAAGACAAATAAGAAACTTAGATGCACATGAAGAAGTGATTTAAACAATACAACACTTTAACAGGAGCACTGTTGCAAGCATGCCCTGGATGGATTTCATAGAATCATAGAATGGTAGGGGTTGGAAGGGACCTTTAGAGATCATCTAGTCCAACCCCCCTGCAGAAGCAGGTTCACCTAGATCAGGTCACATAGGAACATGTCCAGGTGGGTCTTGAAGACCTCCAAGGAAGGAGACTCCACAACCCCTCTGGGCAGCCTGTGCCAGGGCTCCCTCACCCTCACACTGAAATAGTTTTTTCTTATGTTTAAGTGGAACTTTTTGTGTTCCAGCTTCATCCCATTACCCCTTGTCCTGTTACTATCTACTATAGAAAAGAGGGATGTCCCAACCTCCTGACACCCAACCTAGATATTTATAAATGTTAATAAGATCACCCCTCAATCTTCTCTTCTCCAGACTAAACAGCCCCACTTCCCGCAGTCTTTCCTCATATGAAAGATGTTCCATACCCTTGATTCTCTTGGTGTCCCTGTGCTCGACTCTCTCCAGCACTTCCCTGTCCCTCTTGAGCTGAGGAGCCCAGAACTGGACACAGGACTCCAGATGAGGCCTCACCAGGGCAGAGTAGAGGGGGAGAAGAACCTCCCTTGACCTGCTGGCTACACTCTTCTTGATGCATCCCAGGATGCCATTGGTTTTCTTGGCCACGAGGGCACATTGATGGCTCATATTTGGTTTATTATCAATCAGGACTCCCAGGTCTCTCTCTGCAGAGCTGCTCTTCAGCAGTTCGACCCCCCAGCCTGTACTGGTGCAGGGGGTTGTTCCTTGCCAGATGCAGGACTCTGCACTTGTCCTTGTTGAACCTCATGAGGGTCCTCTCTGCCCAATTTTATTTCTTATCCAATATCTATCAATACTCTCTGCTACCTTGCACTTTCCAGACATTATTTTCCTTTAATATCAGAAGAAAACAATATATTTCTTTGACACAGGATTATTTTCTGATTGAAGGCACAGACAAAGTCCTCAGCTGGTATACAAAAGTGACAATGCTTCCCTTGTCTCCCCAGCAATTATCCTCAAAGCCTTTGCATGGAACTTGATTGCCACTGACTTGGAGGTGTCTTTATTTCTTCCAAATTTGTAAGCAGCTGAGAGAGAAGCCAGAAGCAAAGTTGAGAATCACTTTAGTCCAAACCAAGATCTAGTTCAAGTCTTCGGCAAACCTGCAGACGAGCCCAGCATCTAGGACTATGAAGAACTCCTTACAGTTTCAAGGAAGCCCATCTGGAGACTTTCCTTAATTTCATTTTTCATAACTGTCTCCTACAAAATATTTAATTTGAAACATGAACTGTTTGCTAAAAGATACCAGTTCTTAGAAGTATTTTAAAGATATCAGCTCTTACAGGTGTCTTAAAGATACCAGATACCAGAAACATTTCATCATTATAAGTTTCCCTCCACATCTTTTTTCTTTTTCTGGTTTACATCTTAATAATATTTTGATTCCCAAATTTTCTTTGTCCTTCCTTTCCTCCCACCCACAAATCCACACCTCTCCTTGCCTATGTCAACACCACAGTTTTAGCCACAAGACAGACTATAACACTTTCTGGGTGGAGGAAACCTCTTTTTTCTTAGTGATCAACCAGGAAACTTAGATTACAAAAGCAATGAAAACCACAGAAAAGCAAAAGAAAACCTGGCCATAACATGCAATTAGCTAAACCTCATCCTGCTGCTGGGAGTGGGAACACTAGTTCTGGTGCATTTGTCTAATCTGTGTTTTGTACTATCCATCCACTAGCTAGAAAAGACAATTCCAACACATCCATTGGACCAGCTCCCTCAACAAATTTGCAAGCCAAAAAGTAGTGTGAGTGACTTTACAATGTTGGTGACCAAATGTGTTCCCTGCCCTGGCACTGACCATTGTCACACTCTGTATGGATACAAAGCAAAAAAAATCTTCATTGAGATATCATTTTAAGATGGCTTTGTATGTATATTAAAGTCTACTCAATTCTGAATGTATCAGGTGGGAAAGCTGAAAAAGACTTGAAATTATAATAAACAGCAGAGTCTGGTAGCTGATGATATTTTCATATTGAAAGAAAGGCATAAAATAGGATTGGGAGGTGCTGTGGAGGACTTAAAAACATCTGAACTGTTTGGTCCTAGCAGTAATAGGGACCCCATGAAGAAATGTATCATCTGAAATGGTGATAGGGTGAATGCTAAGCTCTGAATCCAGGCCTGTATCTGAATTTTATATAGATGTAATGGTGATACTGTCTGTGCTGCAGGGAAAACTGGCAGCATAGCTAATGTAGATTCACAGGCAAAAAAGCATTAATGGTATATATTGGAATTTAATGACTGACGCCACAGCAGGAAAAATTAAGGTCAATACTTCACCCAATCATGTTTCTAACTCCTGAGGTTTTGGAAAAAAAGCACATACATCTCTAGCTGGAGTAGCTATTACACATGCTGATGGCCCTAGTATAGTATTTGACAAGGATCTATGGAGAAGATGTGCAACCACCACAATTTATCAAACACCGTGGCTGGCTCATTTAACTTCAACAGCACTGGAGTGCCTGATTCTTTCAAAGTCTCTTGAAATCCCCAGTACACAGTCTAACAAAGTCTTACAATGCAATATATTTCCAAATTATGTCAAATTGAAATTCAAACATGGCTGGCTGCACCAATATATATTAATAGAGTAAAGCACTCATATCCCTAATCCGCCTTGACACTTCTGGTTTACATTCTTCTCTCCAGTGTCTCATTATGCGTGTTCTCACTACACTTATAAATTTTCATTGATGTCTCTTCTGCCTTACTTAAAATGCAAACATCTGGATTAAATCAACTAAATTCACCCTGTCAGTTTTTCACATACTCAATAGTTTTTGAAACAGAGCTCCCAGCTTCTCTGTATTTTCAAACCTCTATCATTAAGAAAAACATGAACTCTCAGTTAGTACTTTCACTGTCTAGTCATGTTCTTTTGAGTGATTTGTTCTGGAATGTAAATATAATCTCTCTGATTAGGTATTTGTTAACAAGCTGCAGATTCAAAAATAAATACAGATATGTGGCTACATATCCATATGCTCAACCTGAACAAGCATTTCTTGCAAGATCTGAGGCTGGAAGATGTGACTTGTGCTACTGTGCTGAGCCTCTGGAACCAGAAATGTTGCTGGATCTTAGCCCAGTTTGGCATGGAAAAGTTTGTCCAATTGGAAAACCAGCTCCAGTATAGATTTTATTTTGCTTTTTACAGCAGTGGATTATCTTTCCTCTGTTTTCTCCTTGTGTGTTGACTAATAAACCACATTTCTAACTTGCTTTCTGAACTGTGCTTTACTGAGATCTTTTCAGCAAATCATCCATAAGAGATTACCAGAGAAAACATGCTGTGTCATAAACAATTAGATAGCAAGTGTCTAAGAAATGTGGAAACTACTTGTGGAATACAAGCTTAATAGAAACAAAACACAGGAAAACTTTCTAACCATCCTTCAGATGGGCAAGAAAAAGCATACCTGCAAGTTTTTTCATAAAGATGCTAAGCATCTTTATCAGGAAAGGGATAACCTTTCTCCAACATCATGCTAGAAAAAGCAACCTGTGCCAAAGGGGGCATGGAAGCCAAAACCTGAGTAACAGCTGCTACCCAGTTTTTATAAAGAAAAATTTTGGTATAGCCTCACAAAACTCAAATGTACCCAGGCAGTTACATCCACCAGCCTTCCACAACAGCTTGATATGTTGATATATCTCAAAGAAACAACCGTTATTTAAGATTCCTCTACACTGCACTTGTGTATGATGTAATAGAGTTCATTACAGTGGAGATTCAGCAAAACTAACCAGGCTGTATGAGAAAATCTGCAAGTGATGCAGCAAAAAACTGCTTCTTGTTCTAGAGTGGCCCTGTTTTATGTTAGCTTTCCACATTGCTAGGACACATGTCTGAGATATTGCTTTCTAGCTGCAACAGGTCTTGAAACAGTATCTACTAAAATTATAATTCAAGTAGAGAAGAGAAACCGGACTCTAATCACAATGGCATTGTTTCTAAATCTAGTTTGTCACTATCTCTCTTGTCTAGAGACAAGTGCTATCCGTCAGTGGTGGCTGGAATCCTTCTCCTAGTATATATCAGTATTTAGAGTCTCTACAAGTGTGGAACACATTTTGAATCAAACTTCTTTATCTTTGGGCTAAGAAAAATCTTTGGGTTTTGTTTTGTTTTTTTTTAAATTCAAAGTGGAAGGTGATAGCCACCAATGACTAAAAAATGTTTTAAACCGTATTCTTCGTTTACCACAATGAATTTCAAGGATCTCTAAGGTGACTCTGTGAAATTTGTGACTGCACATGCTGTCTTTATCTAATCATATCTTGTAGTTGAAACAGACACTCATATAAACCAAAGCAAGTGCCCATATGAATGAAGGATTTCTATTCAGGCCAGACTTGTAAGGAGAGGTGCAAAAGCAACATAAAGAAGGCCATGCTACCTCTTGTGCCTCTCGTGCCTCTCTACTCTCTTAGCATTTCATGTGATGGCATCATGCAAAAATCTCTTCAAAGCCCTTCTCAGCTCAAATCACAGATGTGTCAACCTTTGACTTTGAGAGTGAGAAACATCAGAAATACAAGCAAATGTGAATATTAGAAAAGAGGACTGGAACTATCACTTGGTCCAGACCCTAAGAGAGGTCTACAGATATCTTGTTTAGATCCCTCTTAGGCCTGAGCACTGATGTTGGAAAAGACATGAAGAACCCATTGGCTTCCACTCTTATGGGGTCACTAAATAAACAGGACATGCCCCAAAACACTGACATTTGTCATAGACTTCTAATCCTAAAGAAAAATAAGCAAATTTGCAGGATCCAAAGTTCTGCAAACTGCTTGGCCAAGGCAGGGTAAGGTAAGATGTAAGAACAACACCAGAGTACTAATCTGCATTTAAGGTTATGTTAGATTAGAAAAATTTTGAGTACATACATTGAGGATAGGATATTCTCTCTACAACTCCTCTCTGTAAAAGCAGATGCTGGATAGTGCCTTTTTGCACACAAGTATTTTAGAAATGTCTTTTAGGAATCCCTGTGTTTCATGCTGCTGATCAAAATTTTCTAATATTATTTCTGTCTGGTCCCTGTTTTATTTGATCGGTTGGAGAGCTCAGTTCCTGGGCTTATTCAGCAGTAGCTACCTAAAGTCAATGGAACCTGCACAAGAAACAGAGAACGAACAAAATCCTCTCACTGGCATGAGACATCAATACTTTGTCCAAGAAGCTATACAGACTGTATTACACAGGCTGGGATGCTGGAGATCTCAGATAATTTTATTAAAGGGATCATTTATTCCAGGTGCTAAGTTACCCACTTCAGAGGAACAAAGCCACTGGAATAGGAGATGTCAGTCCGATGTAAGTTGCAAATATGATGCCACAAGCGATCAGATGACACGGAAGGAAAGTATTTTTCTAAATGTTTATTTAATTGGATTAAATAAAACAGAATTTGGCTTATATTAAGAAAAAACAACATACCAAGTTGTAGGGCTGCACACTTTGGTGCCTCATGCCTCAGTGTGATGTGCCCAGCAAGGTCTTCCCAAGCTACATGATCTGTGCTAGTCCTCAGGGGGAGCAAAGCCTGGATTCAAGCCCTGCATTTTTTATTTCCACTGTTGTGGTGGAGGAGGTGGTAGTTGGAGAGATGTGGTAACCTCCCAAGTGTCAGTAACCCTTGCTGTGCTATTGTCAGTTTATTAGTTCCTCAAACTTGCATACACTGCAAAAGCCCCTTTTAATGTTTACTGAAAGTTTTAAAGTCAGTTCCACATTAAAATGTTTTTTTTTAATGTTTGAAAATATTTTGAGTTTAATGTAGAAATTAGTTTCCCCTTCTGTGAGAACATAAGCAGTTCTGAAAAACAAAGTTCCTTTAATAAGCTAGCAAATAATTTAAGAACTGTTCAATTTTATCCCATCTTAAAATTACTGTAAATTAGTACCTTAACTTTCAAATCATTTTCAACTGGCAAACAGAAATACTTTCAATGTGATAAGAAAAGCTTCTTCTAATAGTTTCAAAACTTTTTAGAAGTTTGACTATAAAAATTCAGAAAATAGGTGTCCTCTTACAGTTACTTCTGGTTTCAGTTGAGTATTGCCAGAAAAAATGAGCAGAAATGTCCTGATTATGTCCTGTTATAAAATGTCAGGGAAGTAAGGTCTGCAGAGGTGAGAAGCAATTAAATGTTCAAGTAAAATGATCAAATAGAGGAAACTGTGATCTGAAAGTCAAAAGTCATAGGGCCAGCAGAGAAAATTCGGAAAAAGCGCAAAGGTGACTAGAAATTAGTAAAACACTGAGACTTTGGGGGACTCATCAGTGTGAAGAAGCAATTAGTATCCTTTGTAAAAAGATTAAATGGAGAAGAAAATAGAATATAAATACAGTTGGAAAAATGAAAATCTAAGAGATGTGAAGGTGACAAGATGTAGAAAAGAGATTTAGAGACTGAAAAGGAAAAATTAAAAGTACCAGAGAAAGGCCTGGGTCTTATTTCTCTGCAAGAACAATAAAGTTAACTTGCTATTATTGGTTTTAATATGGAAGACAACTGCAGTCCAAATGTCTCCATAACACTCTGAAGGTTGTCACCATCAAATTACCAAATTATGATATTTTTAGTAAATTAATAATTTCATATATTTGAGCCATTAAGGATACTTTTGATTTATTTAGTGGATGCTGGAAGAAGCAGATGATTTATTTGTTGGTAAATTCAAAGGGATGGGATTTCTTTGTGAATGAGGAGGTTCACTTTCATTCAGATCTCAAAATGTAGAGGGTTATAACAATAGCTAATTCTTCAGAGCCAAAAGAAAGCAGAGTGTATGGATTTTAAAGCAGATGTATTTCTCTAATACAATATGGAATAGCAAATATTCAGGAAACAGTTTACTCTTCAGGAAAGGAAACCTGAATATATGGATGAATTGCATATTTCCAAGATGATTGATATCCAATTTGATAGATTTTTTGCTATCAGATATTAAGAAAGTGAGAGAATTAAGAAATTCAAATAAGCTCTTAAAACACTGAGAAGCCTCCTGTTGCTGGTATTAAGATTCTTTGCTATTTCTTTAATTTTTTATGGTTTTTCACATACCAGTGGTTCTATTCACTTGAAAATGCATTCAAGCCTTACGAGAACTTTTGAAAATGCATAATGAGTTCAGCTTTTTGCATATAAAAAATTGTGTTTAGAAATGTAATTTCCACTCTTTTTAATATAACAGAAAGAAGCTTCTCCTCAGCTGCATTTCTTCTTCCTGTTCTCTGTGAAGGATGAAGGATTCTCTTTGATCATTCTACATCAACCTTTCAACTGCGTGCTCACTTCACATCCAAACACTTTGGTTATATCTGTCCCATAGCAACATTAGATTTAATTTCCCTAATGCTGGCATCATTAAAAAACTTTGGAGGTCTGTAACTGCTGTAGTTAATAGGAATGTCTCATCTTTTCCCTCCAGTCTGTGTGATGCTGGATAGATAGCAAGAACTCCCTTGACATTAAGTCTCCCCTGGTAACAATACCTATGTGATTTATACCATTATACCTTCTAGCAAGACAGCTACCTTTAATCTGGGGCTAGAAAATAAGTTATTTTTCTTTTCCACTCGAATTCCACACTAGTGAAATATGTGGAAATGTTCTTCCTTTAATCAATATTTTGACAAAAAAAACCCCCACTGCCTACCCTCAGCTGAGGCCACAAAACAGCAAGATGTGAACATGGGAGGTGACTTGGGGTGAAGAGTGACACTCACACCAAGAAGCTTGTTAAGTTTCCTCCTCAGCTAATTTGCTGCAAATTGACTGGCTCCCCTTGCAAGCAGTGAGGCTGCTCTTTAGCACAGAGGGGAAACGAGCCGAAGAAGAAAAGAGAGAAAAAGGGAGGAAGGAAGGAAGGAAGGAAGGAAGGAAGGAAGGAAGGAAGGAAGGAAGAAAGGAAGGAAGGAAAGAAGGAAAGAAAAAAAAGAAATAAAAGAAATAAAAGAAAGGAAGAAAAGAAAGGAAGGAAGAAAGGAGGAAAGGAAGAAAAGAAAGAGGGAAGGAAGGAAGGAAGGAAGGAAGGAAGGAAGGAAGGAAGGAAGGAAGAAAGAAAGAAAGAAAGAAAGAAAGAAAGAAAGAAAGAAAGAAAGAAAGAAAGAAAGAAAGGAAGGAAGAAAGAAAGGAAGAAAGAAAGAAAGAAAGGAAGGAAGAAAGAAAGAAAGAAAGAAAGAAAGGAAGGAAGAAAGAAAGAAAGAAAGAAAGAAAGGAAGGAAGAAAGAAAGAAAGAAAGAAAGAAAGAAAGAAAGAAAGAAAGAAAGAAAGAAAGAAAGAAAGAAAGAAAGAAGCAAGCTACTATTTCAAGAACCCTTTCCCTAGAACTGCTTTACTTTATGATTTTCTGGCTCTCACAGCATGTGTTTGTGGTCTGGCAACTCTTCCCTGAATGTCATGGAGAAAAGTTGCTTTCAATGCGCAATGGAGCTCAAAAAGGGCTATTTTGTCACTGGCAACTGCTGTGTCCACATTAGTGTCTCGCCATTTCCTTGTCTGGCTGCTGAGGAGATGACATGGTCTACCAACGTTGTAACTCAGAAAGGATTCCTCCACCATGATATGCCCAAACAATGGAAGCTTGTGCCTCAGGGAGTGTCTAATGTTGCTCCAATACTGGCCATGTTTACTACAGTTTAGCATACTTGATGAGAAGAAAGCTAAATTTCATTATTTTACTTCCTCCCCAGGCAGAGAACCTTGCAAACCATAGGGAGTGGACTATGATTTTTTAGAATGGAGAATAGATACCTATGGTTCAAGCTTTGAGATTATGTTACGGTGTTATGGTTTATATTATGGTGGTATGTTTTCTCACCTATGTTTGATTGACAGCTGGAGTGCTGAACATTGGACTTGCAAAACGCTTGAAAAACTATTTTCTCTCCAAAAAAACCCCAAAAAGATAAATAGCTGTTGTGGACCATTATCCCCATGCAGGATTTCTGACGAGAGATATTTCTTCAGAAATTACTATGTGTGTTTGGCAGCTTTATACACATTTGCTTTAACAACCTCCTTGAAACCTATGTGGAAAGTAAACACTTAAAAGCAGTTTCAAGCTAGATGTCTCTCAAAGGTTGTCTGGCATTAAGAGGCTACCATGTCTCATTACCATAACATTTCAAAGGATGAAAGCGATTACTGTAATCACACCAAACAACCTACTTAAAACCGTCAATTCATCCACCTCTCACCTGCATTTTGTTTTCTAGGATATCTAAACTGCAACTACAGTGAAATAAAATAAAATTATCTCCTGGAGCTCAAGGTTTATTTTGCAGTATGTTTTAAAGTAAACAACCTGCTGCTCAGAAACTACAGCTCCAGCATTGTACCCCAGCTGATGGTGATTACATCAAACCTTTGCAGATATTAGTGTCTGCAGCCCCAGTATGCAAACCATTTTGATCTAATTAAGAGTTATCTTGAGTGTGGGTTTGCAAAAATCAGTGCACGTGTCATTCCACAGGTTCTCAGATGAGCAGCTGAGTACTGGACTAGGGCTTTACTGGAGCCAATTACCAACTAAATGGTTTGGAGGCTCCTATTTCTGTCATGATGTTGAATAACACTTTATGCCCATGTCAGCTGTGGGTTTCAGTTGCACAGTTGCCTCGAGATAGCCTGACTGGCTCATAGTCACCCATCAGAAAACCACTGACAAGACTTTGTGTTTGCACTTTACAATGCACAGCATCTAATGTAAATACATCTTTTGATAACTAAAAGTTTCCCTTTCATCTCAGAGCTAGACAGAACGATATTCTAGCTAAAAGTGAGTTTACTTCTGCACTGTTTCCATACACACAGAGATGACAAATCTGAAAGCTCTCTTGTGCTCTTGTTTTCCTCTGCAAAAATCGTAAGTATTTATCCAACATTTTTTGAATTAAATTATCTTCCTGCCATTTTATTGTTAAATTCCATTTTTGTTATCAAGGAAGGACGTGGACATATGGATAAATAGGGTTTTTTTCATGCCATTTAGTTGCTTTGCAGCAACACTACCAGTAATTATACAAAAATCTTTGTTTTCTCCAAAGGAACTGTGAGATACAGTCACTGAAATATTTATTTCTGTATCCTACAATGGTCTAAGCCAAATACTGAGTAGTATAGGTCTTATTAAGACTAGTCAAACAACTAACAATTTACCTGGTGAGACTTATGGCTGTTTATTTGCATGTAGCATAAAGACATTTCATCATGAAAAACATTGGTTATCCATCTTTTCTCTGTCCACAAATAAATATATACATCTGCTAACTGTCTGAAAAAAGAGAATGGCAGGGCTAAGCTCTTGAGATAACCTATTTATTCAGATCCCTAAACACAGATTTAGGTGTCTTAAAATATTCTTCTAAATTTGGAGGCAATGTCCCAGATGTCTGGGCTGACATCACACTGTATGTAATTAAATTCACCCTCAGCCACAACCAAAAAGGAGCAGTATCAGTTGCACTTTACATTTCCACTCTGGATTTCCCTCAGGGATGACGTACTCCAGGAATCTAATGGCTTTATTTACAGATGGGATACTGTCTCCCTCTGTGCTCAAAGATTTCCTCAATATTTGAAGTTGGCAAGCTCCCTGCAGAAAGCTCTTTTAATTGTTTTTTTGTTATCTCAATTAGCATTTTGTATCTTTTAAGCTTTTGATCCAGGTGTAATCAGCATTTAGTCCTCTGCTCTCTTCAGCAGGCTGTGCTTATCCCTTCTTCTTTTTTCACTCACATAACACCCCAGGTAGTTTTCCCTTTTCTGTTTCACTTTGTGCTCATACCTGTTTTAATCTTGCTTTATCTCAGCTCACTGTGCTCTGCTTGTCAGCAAAGTTTCTATTTTTCTCATACACACAGGCACACTAAAGGCAGTCTGATTTGAAATGTCACCTATAATCATGTTTTCCATTTCAAGTATTTTATGAATTCTTCCAAAATTTGGAGGGCCACAATCTGCTCTCATTTTCCTAACATAAGTCTATTTTTCCTCACTGCAGTAATTCTGGTTTTACAATGGTATAAAAACCCAAAATTTTGCACTAAAACTGTATTTGCCAAGGATTACAGTAAAAAACTCATCCCTTCTCAAAAAAACTCAAACAAATTCAAAACAAAATAAAACTAAAAGCTTAGCTTAAGACTTTTCTTTGTTTATTTAAGTAGTGGTATAGAAGAAGAACATTCTGAAAGATAATGAAGGAATTTATGTATATATGTATTTATGATAATGCCTAAAGAAGCCTAGAAAAGATCACGGATCTTTGGTTTTTTTTCTAAGAATACTAACAGCTACGCATACCAAAGAGCTGATTTCTAATCCCAAAAGAATAAGCAAAACAAGAAAAGTTTAAAAAAAATATTAAATGAGCTGCTTCAGTGGAACATGGTCTCCCAAAAGCCCATTCCTCATCTTTGGCAGCCAAGACTCACTCACAAAGAGTCCAGTTTAAACTTCTGTCTATTCGATTCATAGAATCATAGAATGGTAGGTGTTGGAAAGGACCTTTAGAGATCATCTAGTCCAATCCCCCTGCAGACCCAGGTCCACCTAGATCAGGTCACATAGGAACACGTCCAGGTGGATCTTGAAGACCTCCAAGACCTCCAAGACTCCACATCCTCCCTGGGCAGCCTGTGCCAGGGCTCCCTCACCTGAACAGTAAAACAGTTTTTTCTTATATTTAAGTGGAACTTTCTGTGTTCCAGCTTCATCCCATTACCCCTTGTCCTGTTGATAGATGCTATAGAAAAAAGAGATGCCCCAAACTCTGACATCCACCATTTATCTTCCTGTAAATATTACTGAGATACCTCCTCCGTCTCCTCCAGACTAAACAGCTCCAGTTCCCACAGCCTTTCCTCATAAGGAAGATGCTCCAGTCCCCTGATCATCTTTGTGGCCCTGCACTGGACTCTCTCCAGAAATTCTCTGTCTCTCTTGAGCTGAGGAGCCCAGGACTGGACACAGGATTCCAGATGAGGTCTCACCAGAGCAGAGTAGAGAGGGAGCAAAACCTCCCTCAACCTGGTGGCCACACTCTTGATGCTCCGAGGATGCCATTGGCCTTCTTGGCCACGATGGCACATGGGCTTATGTTTTATTCTCAGTCCATGTGAATTGCATTTGTTTGGACCAGAAGGGCTCTTCTTGCAGTTGCTTAAACCAAAAAGACATCCCTCTGCTTCTGACAGTGTTGCCATATGTGTCACCATACATATGGAGGCTCAAAGAAGAAATCAGTGTCACAGTTTCTCACAGTAAATATGAATAAAATTTCAAACTTGCTTAAACCCTTCCTAACAAAGCTGTAAATCAAACAAAGAAGAAAAAATGTGTAATTCAGGTAAAAATCAGGAGAGCTGCTTTTAAACTTGAAACAAAACTGTGTTGGAGTCTCTGGGATTTTAACTGTCTGAAAGACAGCGGAGCCCTTAGCAACAGTTCTTAGCATTGGCTTCATTTGTCACCAATATGTGCTCAGCCAAATGTTCATATATTCACATTAATCCAGTGCATGCCACTAAAGCCTATACTTTGGTTATGTGAAAGTTTAAAAACAGTGCAAGAGAGCAAGCTGTTTTTTAAGCTCTCGATAGTTGCTTTGCAATGCATTTAGTGTTCCTGCTGGAATGCAAGCTCCTAACTCATGTCTGCACATAACAATCTCAGCTTTCATTCGGAGAACAAAACATGTTTCCCGGTTCTTGTGGCTTAGGAAGATAAGTGAATAATATACAGCCTAAAGGCTTCCACATCAGAAAAACAAAAATTCTCAGAGGTGATCTACTTTAAAATCGCATTATTTATAATCTGTTCTGGTAACATCTTTGGCCTCTGACTTAATTACTTTTGAAAGCATAAGGCTGTAAATACTTCTCTTCCCGTACAGACTTTTAGCAGGTGTCTGGCCCCTGTTCTCCTCATATTAACATATTTTTGTCTTACATTTTTTGTTAATTCCACTGTAAAATTGGACTGTACAATATTTTTAGGAGTGTTTCCTTAATATCTGCTTATTACTAGGCATTTTAATATACTGTTGATGGAATGGCATCTAGCAGGTATTTATCACTGATGCAAAATAACACTGAAAATAAAACACCTAAATGGGAAGTTTTATTCTCTTTCGTGATCTTGGTGAATATTTGTGATGTGAAAAAGAGAAATCATAATAAATTTACTGCAAATGAAGTTACCTCATTCCCTCTCCATCACTGTACAATCAAATAAAGTGGCAAAGGAAATTACTGCAATTCCCTGAACTTGTTTTGCTATGCGCAGAAACTTCTGAATACGTATCGTGTGAGGCAGTAATTAAGTTCCTAACTTATTTACTTCATCTATTGGGGCTGCATCATCTGAGCCACAGTCTTTTGGCAGGAAACCCACATATTCATCTATTCTGACACATAATGTCTTGAACTATTCTAACTGCTCATAGTTAAATTTGGAGATTAACCGTAAGCACACCTGGGATTAGACAATACCCTCACAGTACCTAGAAATAAAGAGGCTATAGAAACTCCCGTGAAAAACCTTATGAAAAGTGTTGTTCCTGAGGCACTTAAAACACAGCTTTCTTCCAGAAGGATTTGAAGTAAGAACAATGTGAAAGCAGCAAAGGCTGAAGGAGAACTGCCTTTGCTTTATATAGGTCCCAAAATAGGGATTCAAGTGAATAGATTTTGCAATTCCACAGGCTCTCAGGATTTCCTGAAAGTCTTTAAGGTGGATATTTCCAAGTGAGGGAGTGAATAAGATACATGGCTGAGGAAGATTATTTTTACCAGCCACATAGCCTGAGGAGGACTAGCAGCAAAGGATAAGAAGCAAAAGTCACTGGGTCACAGCCACCCACCTGTGTACTGAGATCAGATTCTCCCAAAACCCACGTGAAATTCAAAGTTATACAAGAATCAGGCCAGGAATGTGATGTTATCAAGTTTCACTGGATGAGTGATATTTTGATAGCAAGGGCATATAATTTTTCTCAATTGTCTTACTGTTCTGACAGGTTTTTGCATACATGGTTTGCTTTCAAGCAGAGGTTCTGCCTGCAGATCATGCACAGACACTCAATACAGTCCAGAACAACAACAAAAAAATAGTGATTCCAGATGTAGAGATATTTACTTGTTTTTTTCCACAACTACTTATGCTTCCTTTCTGCTGCAAGTGTCAAAATCTTTGTTGATTTAACATTTGAATTCAAGAAGAAAGTAATATTTGTCTTTTTAAAAAAAGCAGCTATAATAACTCTGTAGAGATTTTACAGATTTCTCCAGTCATATATCTCTTTTATGTGTATTAATTCAAAAGGCTATAGGTGATTTTCACTTTATTTGTGTCATGTTCATTGGGAGGTTTTTGTGCTTAAATTTATGCTTGGGTTTTATTGAGGCATCTAAAAAGGAAAGGCTGAGAAAATCAGACTTTAAGACTCATCAACACATAAAAAGTTACTAATCAAAAACGATGAAATGATTAAATGCTTTACAGTCATGTGGATATTTAAAATGTAACTTATTACTTAGTGTGTTAGTTACTTTGTCCCCATTACAGATGATCTAGACAGTTTCATTAAGAGACTGCCATGTTCTTTCGTTGTTTAGCTCTGCCTACCAAGCGTGTATTAGCTGCTAAATTGTTCAACTGCTATGAATGAAAATGTTATCATAATAAAGCACACACAGGCTGAAGTCCAGTGCTATCAGTGAAAATACCATCTGGGAATGAAAGTAAAGAATCTGAAGCAGGAGACGGTGCCATAGATGTGAGGTTTTCAGAACTCAGTAGGAGAAGATCTATTGTCTTTTGCTTGTTATAAAAGATGTCCTCTTAGATCAGTATTTCAAAAAAACAAAAACAAACTGCAGTGAGTTCAGTGGAGGATTACCAAGGTAGAAATGAGGCTTCTCTGAAGCATCAACCCCCTGAGAAGAGGCTGAGGGATTTGCTCAGTTTCCAACAGAGCCTCTGGAGACATGGCAGCCTGTCTAAAGGCTCTTTACAGTGGTACATGGTGGGGCAACGAGGCACAAGAGACTGTTGGAGAGCAATAAAAGCTGGCTGCTCCTGCAGGGAAGGTCAGATGAGAAGTCTGAGTGCCCCCAGTGCAGGCAATGCCCTCAGTGATGGGGCATGGCCCCACAGGTTCTAGGCACAGCAGTCAGAGCCCACTGCTTCCAACAGGATCCACTGAGAGCCATAGAGAGTGATGAACCAGACCTGGGATCCTGCCATGGAGTCCAGCGAGGCATAAAAGGAAACAGAACCAGAGACAAGGCTACAACATGTGTACAGAGTGGCAAGGACTGAGTGCTAAGGTCTAAACAAGGCTCTCAGACCCATGGACAGGAGTGTGGCTCGGGGTCCCAAGTGAGGCTAGTCATGGGCACTAAAAGCAGCATCAGGGTCCTGACACAGGCATACACTGAAACCAGAGAGGTTCAGACTGGACACAAGGAAAAAGATTTTTCACTGGGAGGAGTGGTCAAACAGGGAAATCAGTTGCCAGAGGGAGTTGCCCACAGATTGTCCTATGGAGACTTTCCAAACCTGACCAGATAATTTCCTGAGCATCCTGGTCTAATCTCCCAGCTGATCCCATTTTGAAATGGAAATCCCTTCCAATCTGAATTCTTATGAGATGCTATATTTCTGTAAAGTTTAAGTGACACCATTTAGTTGTTGCAGCTCATACATGAGTGTATAAATGGCTATCAGTGGTCTTTTACTTACACCACTAAAGACACTGAGAGTTACTCAAGTTACACTGAAGTAACTGAGTTGCTTTAAGAGAGGTCTACTATACATAATTTCGACAGTCTAGAGACGGAGCAAAACCATCTTTCATATGAGGAAAGGCTGTGGGAACTGGGGCTGTTTAGTCCGGAAAAGAGGAGATTGAGGGAGGATCTCATTAATGTTTACAACTATCTAAAGGGTGCATGTCAGGAGGTTGGGGCATCCCTTTTATCTATTGCATCTAGCAAGAGGACAAGGGGGATGAAGCCAGAATAAAAAATATTCATTTAAACATAAAGAAAAACTATTTCACTGTTGAGGTGAGGGAGCCCTGGCACAGGCTGCCCAGAGGGGTTGTGGAGTCTCCTTCCTTGGAATTCTTCAAGACACACCTGGACACATTCCTACGTGATCTGATCTAGGTGGACCTGTTTCTGCAGGGGAGTTGGACTAGATGATTTCTAAAGGTCCCTTCCAACCCCTACCATTCTATGAAAAAGGGGTACAAACCAGACTTGCATCTTAATATTCAATTCTCTTACATTGTGTAAACTGTATATGATACAAAATGCTTTTGTTGTCTGGCTTCATGTTTTGAATGGATTTCTCCTGTTGCATCTAAACATCTTTTGTATTCCTTTTGTACCATCCATAGAATATCAGTGTTTCTTTAACAATTTAGTTCACTCTGAGATGCTTCAAAATAACATGCATTTCCCTATAAAGTCTGTGATTTCTCACTTGGTGAGACAAGTGTTACAATGGCTATTTAATTATAATGGAAGGTAATTGATCAACTTCTTTGCATTTACCAGCAGTGAATGAAAACATTTCTATTAATTTGCTGCCATGTGCTCTCCTGTTGCCACTGGTGCATGCAAATAGCTCTGATAAGAATACAGAGGAGTCTGTTACTTCAGCGAAAGGGGAAAATGTCATCAGGGTGAGAGAAATGTGGTGAACATCCATGATTTTTGTTTTAACAAAAAGCATAGCAGATGAGCATGTGATTCTCACCTAGCAATATTTAATTGTAAGTGTTGCTGTTTAATTTGAGAACTGTTCAAATAGATCAGAACACCAGGGAGGTTTCCCAGTCCACTTAAATAGACTTTGGTTCAAGTTTGGTTACTTTTTGCTGGTGACCTGGAATGCCTCAAAGAAAAATTTCTGGAGACACACTCCATTGTTGCCTGCCTCAGTTTAACAGGGCTCGGCACTTTTGGTAGCCTTTTAGGCAGGTATAGTTGGTACAGCTCAGAATAGCAGCTTTTTCCACCCACCCTGTGGAAGTGACAATAATCATATGAAGAGATCCGCAGCAGTGAGTCAAGTCTTCAGATAAACTCTGAAGGGCTTCCAGATCACTGCTGGTCTTAATAGGAGCTCAGGAAACTTCAGCTGGTAAACACTGTTTGCTGCTCCAGATAAAACAAGCTATTTCTTTCACTCAGCCACAAGAACCCTGGATAGCAGACAAACAACAACTGTTTAATACACTCACAAAGGGATGGGGTTTTTTTCTTGTGTTTATGCACGTAGGGAGCAGAAGTAACCTTTTCTATGCAAGTTCACTCTATCTAAACTACATTTATTCAAAACGATGCACATGGTATCCTCCAACAGACCAAAATGAACTGCTTTAAGCACTTTGACAACAGCAAGTTAGAAAATGTACATCATTTAAGCTCTTTCCTAGTCAATCACTTTCTGGCTGGCAACATTGTGCTCTTGTATTTGTAACTATAAAACTGCATTACACGAATATGCGATGGATGCACTCAAAGGATCTACTATATAATACACCTTCCCCTCATCCTCATCTCTTAATATCATATCTGACATCAGTTTATAAATTTCTTCTTGGCCAGTACACTGCTAAATGTTGAGGGAAATAATGTGAATGCAGGTGGAAGAGGGTTCCTATATGTATGTTCTGGCAATTAATGCAGCCAATACAGTACAATCAGTAACTACAGTGCAGACTCCATATACAATAAAGCAGCACACCAGATCCATTTCCAGGTTATAAGTCACTAGTCCCAGATGCATCTTTAATTTTAGATATGGGGAAATAAAATTATACATTGTTAAGTGATAAATTTCTGCTTCTATTTCTGGTATTCTAGGTATCTGAAACCTGAATGACACAGAATTGTGACCAGTTTATCTGTATGTGGGTTTTTTCTTACTACTGTTCTTTAAAATAGCATCTTAATGCATTAAGAAAAGAGCTTTCTAAATCTATGCCTTACATGTAAGATTCAAATCAAAGCCTCACTTTCTCCTCTAGTGACTTCTTTGGATCTTAGTTTTATATATGAGAGAGAGAGGCTCTCTGGAGATGGGAGGCAGCTTATAACTGACACTTTCAATTGCATTCCAGTTAGATATGAAAAGATATTTACTCCATTGCTTCTCTTTTTTGCCAAAGGTAAGCAACATCTAGTTTTTTCCATTTTTTTTCAGAGACTATGTTTTCTAACTTCACAGTCTTTGCCACTGCTCTTGTTAATATCTTTCCTGGGTCATGCTGCCCCAAGCTGAATACAGCACTCTCGCTAGAGCCCAATATATCAGGACTTACTTGTTTCACATAACATTTTATCAGGAAAAAAATATTTCCTTTTTCCCTGGCTTTCTTACATTACTAGTTCATACCTGATTTGTGGACTGTTGTCTATGATGCATCCTTTTCCTGTGGCCATTTTCACAAGCTATAGAACTGTAAGGGAATGAGTGAACACAGGGCTTCATCCTCATCAGATTGCATCTCATCAGTTTGCATTCTGCTCCTTACTGTGTTAAAATCTGATTAAATACTCATCTATCCAGCCAGAGAATCTGCAAGATATAAGTATAACTTCCACTCCATCATTCAGTCCATTAATAAAAGTACTAAACAGTTTCACAACCAGGACAGATTTCTGAAGGTTCCTCATGACACAACTGTGTACTGGTCAGTGCACAACTCATATCTACTTTTTTTGAAGTCTTTGTCTAGTTTTACACCCCTTAGAGCTCTTTCTGCTACAATTCTCTATTTCACAAAGAAAAAGCAAAGTCCTGAGTTTTGGGGAAAAAAAAATAGGGTGGGGAAAGAATTATGAGTAAAATCTGAAATTTAGAAAAAGGAAAGACAAGTAAAATTACTCAGCGGTTACACAGTAGGATCTCAGGTATACTATTAATAATCAGTTGTAAACCTCTAAACCCTTCATTCAATAAATAAGAGCTGTTTTTCTCAATCTCAAAGACAAGTTTTTTTTAAAAATAGCTGGTTTATTAGACATTAACTCAAGTGCATTGCTTCCTTTGTGATTCTATTAACAATGAGCACAATTATTATCATACATTATCATTAAGCTATCATAAGTTTTGGAAATAAAATCTGCTTAATGGGAAATGAGGCATTCACCAAAAAATAGGATTATTTAAAGTTCATTATAGCCATATAAGGCTGTTTAAAATTTCCAGCTTGAGGCACTCTGAAATGACAAGGGTCACCTTGGGAGGAAGCGCTGTTGCTAGGAGACTCAAGCCACAAAGTATCACAACAGCTTGTAATTTACCCTTTTTGTCAAGGGATGTTGAAAACAAATGTTCTTACCAGAATGTGCAATGTTTTTACCAAATCTGCATAATTTCACATGGAAAAGCAGGAGCACAAGCTCACCTCGTTGTCCTCCAACTGCTCCTCAAATTCCTGAATTCACACCATTAAGAGAGTTACACATCTTTTCTTGGGACAGAAGTATTTTTGCAGCATTCCTTTACAACAGGTAGGTCATCCCACTCCACTAAAGACTCCCAAAGGAAACTGTCCCTAACGGGCAAGATAAATAGGTGCAGGTCTAAGAGTCAGCTATTTAAAAGGCTGGGATTTAAAATGTTGCTGAGTACAGGAGGAGCAAGGGGAATTCAGGAGGGAGAAGCTTTTAAAGTAACCACAAAATGTTGCCTAGCTTAAAAACAGCCCAAACTAGAGGAGAGGACCCAGTCTCTCAGATCTGATGGAAAAGATGTTTGGGGATTTTTGCCTGGATATGTCTATGGGTCAATCTCCAGATACATAAAAGCACCAGCTGAATGCAATACCCTCTTTGCACTCAGGAATCTGGTAACAGAAAACCACTCTGCAATACTTTCAGTCCTTTGGGAGTCCCGATTGATAATAGGGAGTCCTGATTGATAATAAACTGAACATGAGCCAGCAATGTGCCCTCGTGGCCAAGAATGCCAGTGGCATCCTGGGATGCATCAAGAAGAGTGTGGCCAGTAGGTCAAGGGAGGTTCTGCTCCCCCCCTACTCTGCCCTGATGAGGCCTCATCTCGAGTCCTGTGTCCAGTTCTGGGCTCCTCAGCTCAAGAGGGACAGAGAACTTCTGGAGAGAGTCCAGGACAGGGCCACCAAGATGATCAGGGGAATGGAGCATCTTCCTTCTGAGGAAAGGCTGCAGGAACTGGGGATGTTTAGTCTAGAAAAGAGGGGGGATCTCATTAATATTTACAAATATCTAAAGGGTAGGTATCAGGAGGTTGGGGCAGCCCTTTTTTCTATGGTATCTAGCAACAGGACAAGGGGTAATGGGATGAAGCTGGAACACAGAAAGTTCCACTTAAATATAAGAAAAAACTATTTCACTGTTCAGGTGAGGGAGCCCTGGCACAGGCTGCCCAGGGAGGATGTGGAGTCTTGGAGGTCCTGGAGGTCTTCAAGACCCTCCTGGACATGTTCCTATGTGACCTGATCTAGGTGACCCTGTTTCTGCAGGGGGGTTGGACTGGATGATCTCTAAAGATCCCTTCCAACCCCTACCATTCTATGATTCTATGATTCTATGATTCTAAAGCACAGGAACCTGTCAGTCTTATACTGAATAAATACCTTTCAGAATTGTTTTTAAGAAGTGAAATAATGGTTCCAAAAGCAGTCTGCCCTTAACACTGAAATAACTAAAGAGACCCGTGGGCATCTTGACTATGAGATTACTGAAACTATTCTACCACAAATAAACTAATATGAAGCAGAAAATAATGGAACTAGGACATCCTCATAGGCACAGGTTATTCAAGAGCCTCTGTACATCTAGATGGATCGATTCCAGGAAAATTCTCACTGCAAGGAGAAGAACAAAAAAAAAAAAAACCAGAAAATGTTCCAACTGCAACAGAATACCAACTGAGACACTTCCATACCAAGATACTGATGATAGGACACTGGAATAGGCTGTTCTCAGGAAGGCCTTCAGGATCCAAAGAACAGCATGTAGCAGAAGGGAAGATGGGGAAATGCCCAGAGGGAAACATGAACAGTTGTTTGCCCAGGTGACTCCATTTTTAAACTAATCTACCTCTAAATGGGAACTGGCCTTTTCATTATTTACACAGCCTAGTTACCATACGCTATCCAAATTATATGAATTTTACCACTTGTTTATTTTTTGTGAGTAGTAGTAGATCTGAATACCTATTTTCTTAACATCAAGTCAAATTTTGATAATTCCAAGCCACCTACCTCTCAAGAAATATCACTGAACAAGATTCTATAAAAGACTTAACCATATGGCAGGAAAAGTGCATTTCTTACACATCCACCTAGATTATTCACCTGAGGCTGTAAAAAGGCATAACACTACAACATTTGTCCAGTCCTAGTTCTTAGAGTTCACCAAGAGGAGCTTAAGCACAGAAAAGTCCATATCAGTAATCAAATGATGCTCAAACTGTGGTGTCCATGGGAATGACAACAAATAGAAAGCAACTGGAACTACTGCATTATACACAAGTCTAAAAACAATCATTAGTTTAATATCAATTGGCTACCCTAATAAGCTTACCATAAACAACCATTAGAGTCCAAATATCCCGTAGCTGCAGACAGCATTTGGAATATCATGAAACACACACACACAAAAGTGCTCATTGCCAGAGCAGAAACGTAGGCAGTTTGGACAAATTGAGGCATCTGATTCTGATGCTACATGATCAACAGTGAAGGTACTGTGAGGTTTGAAGTGTGTGCATGAGGAGGAGAAGCAGCTGAGCTGAGAATTCTGGGCTCTGTAATGATATTAGTTGAATATAAAAGTTGAAAATAAGTAGATTTTGAGTTTTATTCTTTTGTAAGAGATTCTGTCTCTGTAGTTACTGTTGGACGAACTGTCAAACATTCAATGGCAGAAAAAAACTTTAGTAGGCTGATAATGAGCTTTTATTAAAGATCTTCATTTTGGTTAGGAAAATTACTTCTGCAGTCTACTGTGAGCCACAGAACTACTTTCTATAGTTTACCCAGTTCACTGAAAGTTTGGGATTGCATTTTTTCCCAATACCTCAAAAAACCACACTAGTATGTGAAAATATGACAGCATTTTCTTAACATTATTTGTACAGAACTCTTCTGCTGAATCCAAGCAGGGTAAAGTCAAAACCTCCAGCAAAGCTGTGAAATGAAAATCAGTAGAATGAATATTGATTGATACTTGTTATTCATTTGTCCTTCTTTTTATACCTTCTTTTTTCTTATCTCTTCTGCAGCTGCTTTAAGTCCAACTTACAGATAAACTGTTTTGTATGTCTTACCTCACTGTGTTGAGCACTAGAAAGCCAGATACCAAAATATTGGTTTTGCCCAAATGACCACCTTGATGCCAACCATAACACAAGAGGCTGAAAAAAAACACTCTATCAGGATTGCTGAATAATACAGAGAGGAATAATCTGCACATTGGACAACTAAATGGTTCTCTAGCCTAAGCAGGCAGGAAAAATGAATAATTAGGTGCTTATTGGATTAATAAATGCATTAATAAGTGAGTATGCACTTAATTTGAAATAAATAAATAAGAATGCATCTAATAATAGTGAGTATGTGATGAGGTGTTCTGTAGAAAATTATTATTAGGCTTTCATACAGGCTGAAGGGCTCAAAATTAATGAGGCTTTTGTTCTTCATCCCTTACTAAGAAAATATTCTTTTTAATAAATAGATAGATAGATAGATAGATAGACAGATAAAGCAATTAATCTTGTGGATCAGTTAATAGCAAATGACCTAATTTTCACAAGGATGCTTTGTGCTTTTACTCTGAATCCTGCCTCTGTAGCCTATACATAGGTGATGGAATGGCCTAATAACTATGGCACATCAAATAGATCTACTGGGACAGCAACAGAGTTCCATGTACCTCTGTGCAAACTGTATGGTTTCTAGCTATAGTTAACTTTAAAGTGCTAAAGTTCAAAATAAATTCTCTAACATGGAAAGTACAGGATGAACAAGAAACTTAATAAAAGCTTTAGACAGGATGTGTAGGACTTGGCTTAGCCTTAACAAATAAGTTTTCTGAATTGCTGTATTCTGTTGAGACACAGGAACCAGAAGCATTCAGTACAGAAAAAGATATTTGCTTTTAGCAGATCACCTTTGTAAAGGGGGCACTCAGCACTGTAGAAGCATAGCCAGCTGGTCAGAGGGCACACTCCTAAAACAGAATGGGGCAAGAGACATCACAGAACCACAGAATCCTAAGGACTGGAAGGGACCTCAAAAGACCATCTAGTCCAATCCCCCTACCAGAGCAGGACCACCTAGAATAGGTCACACAGGACTTGTGTGGGTTTTGAATGTCTCCAGAGAAGATTCAACAACCCACCTGGGCAACCTGTTCCAGTGCTCTGTCATCTGAACAATGAAGAAAATTTTCCTTGTGTTTCTTTGGAACCTCTTATGTTCCAGCTTGTACCTATTGCCCCCTGTCCTATCATTGGCCATCATTGACAAGAGCCTGGCTCCTGACACCCTTTACATATTTGTAAACATTAACAAGTTCACCCCTCAGTCTCCTCTTCTCCAAGCTAAAGAGCCCCAGCTCCCTCTGCCTTTCATCATAAGGGAGATGCTCCACTCCATCATCTTGGTGGCCCTGCGCTGAACTCTCTCCAAGCAGTTCTCTGTCCTTCTTGAACTGAGGGGCCTAGAACCACACACAATATTCCAAATGTGGTTTCATGAGGGCAGAATAGAGGGGAGGAATCTCTCTCAACCTACTGCCCACAGCTCTTCTAATACACCCCAGGATGCCATTGGCCTTCTTGGCCATGAGGGCGAGCTCATGATCATCCTGCTGTCCACCAAGACCCTCAGCTCCCTTTCCCCTACACTACTCTCTAACAGTTCATTCCCCAACCTGTACTGGTACAGACTCTACACTTGCTCTTGTTGAATTTCATTAGATTTCTCTCTGCCCAACTCTCCAGTCTGTTCAGGTCTCGTTGAATGGCAGCACAGCCTTCTGGTTTGTCAGCCACTCCCCCCAGGTTAGTATTGTCAGCAAACTTGCTGACAGTGCCTCTGTTCCCTCATCAAGATCGTTAATGAATATACTGAACACAACACTACTGGTCCTAGCACTGACCCCTGAGAGACTCCAGTAGATACATGCCTCCAACTAGACCCTGCCCCATTGATCATCACTCTCTGCCTTCTTCCCTTCAACCAGTTAACAATCCACCTCACCACCTGAACATCCTGCCCACATTTTCTCAGTTTTGCTCTGAGGATGCTGTGTGAGACAGTGTGGTAGGAACAGAATACCAAGCAGGATCGCAACCCTGGACTTTAGCAGGGCCAACTTTGGCTTTTTTAAGCAATTACTAGGGGACATCTTGTGGGATAGGGTATTGGAGGTTAAAGGGACCTAAGATAGTTGGTCTGTCTTCAAGGATCACTTTTTCCAAGCTCAGGATCAGACCATCCCAGCTGGTAGGAAATCAAGAAAGGGAGCCAGGAGACTTGCATGTTCTTCAAAGGTATTCCTAGGACAGTTTCTATAATGTAGTCATTCTTTGCTTTTTCAGAGCGGTATCTCCAAGTCTCTGGTGAGACTACAACCCAGCACTCCTATTCCCTGTAATAACTATAAAGCTTTGCAAGATGAGAAATTCCTGAACAGTTATCTGAGTGGACATCTGCCATATATCCTCCTGTGTAGTACAGCAAGGAGTTCCTCTGCAGTGTAGGTATCAGCTCCTTAGGGATGGCAAATTAAGGGGTTTGGCTTCCACCTCGATGTTAACTCATCAGCTCTGGGCAGACAAAAAGAGCAGGAACAGAAAATTTCTACTATTTTTTTCTCAGAAACCTACCTATTCAAGCATATGCTAGATCAAGTTTAACAATGTCAGAGTTAGAAAGGAGCTCTGCACTAATTCCAATCCCATACTCTGCCAAGGTGAAAAAACACTTGAGAATCTATTGAAGTTTAGTTCCCCATCCACATCCCAGTCCCTCAGTCCCACATTGTCATTCATATATGGGTTCATTTGCATCTTGACCATAACTGTGTTCAGAGCAAGATCACAATGCATTAATTCATTCCATATTTACCTTCCAGTCTCACAAAGATCATCAGTTCATATACTGGGAGCAGCTTTAAAAGTGCTGGCACTTCAGCACCTCCATGTCAGATTTCATATGACCTCATGGTAACTCTGCAAGGCCTTGGGGTTTCATCAGCAGGAGATTCTCTGTCAAACATCCCAGCTTGCTTGTAATTATGAAGCCATTTACTTAGTACAGATCTTGACAAACATTTTCTAATTTATAGATACTTTGAAGACAACTGCTTGATTCTCCTATAAATCTCAAAAAGGCAATGCACCAGATTACTATGGTCATTATGTTTTGCTTTAATGAAATGAGATGTGGACATATTTTAGAAGGAAACAAACTATAGAGATATAATGAGTATGGCCACTTAGGCTGATTGAAAAATGAATGAATATTGGTCACATTAGTGTGGACAAAAGTGGCTTCCTGTTGAAAAATAATTATGTTTTCCTGTCCAGCTGCAGTAAAGTAGATGGGAAGCTTAGATTGTTTTGTTTGTCAACAGATGACGAGAATATGGAGGTAGATCTGTGTACTTCAGTTAGGTTTGGTTTTAAATAGAAAAATACCATTTTGAAACAAAATAAAAGTTAACAAAGATTACATACTTGGATACTTGAATATTTTGCCTCACTTTCTATAGCCTAAGCTTTTTACCAAGTTGAACCTGAATTGGAAAAACAGCTTATTTCTCTCTCAGAGCTCAGATTTTAATTGAATGTATTTCACTCACTAAATAATATCCCTTTGCTTCTTTTGGGAATATGAATAAATAATTTTAAATTTGTTGTGTCTGCAGCCAATAATTTTCATCAGCTATACAGCAGTACTGCATTTTGCTTTGAAAGATGTCATCTACTAGTCCCCAAGGATATGACATTAATTCATTAAGCTGTCTTGAGAAATCAAAAAGCAATAATGTCCCATCCTCCCTGAGTGGTCAGGAGTAAAGTTATTATCTATGTTTTCCCTTCTGTTACTATCATTTTTCCATCATACTTGTTTCCATTCCAAGCAGCTTAGAAAGGGAATATTTTATCTTGAAGCTTCTCTTTTTTATATACCCTAGGCAAATGCTATACAAGATTATGTCCTGCTTCAAGAACTTACAAAACAGATGAGACACAGTGGAAGGAGGAATTGCATTAATAGACTAAGAGACATGGCAGGTCAATGACTGAGGAATGAGTCCTTGTGCCTCCTGACTTGCAAGCCTGGTATCCCATGTTAGTGTCTTACCTCAGGCTACTTTCTTTCCCTTTTTTGCACTGGGACTAGAAGATCTCGGGTTGAAATCCAGGTAGCTTGGCTCTGTAATAGCTATACAGACAGAGACATTAACCAAGAAACTACACAAGTAAAACCACTGAAATGGACAATGAACACACTGCTACTCTGCTGTCCCAGTGCTATATTAATGACCATTCAATGGAGTATCTCATAACTGCATCAGAAGTTCCCAAGTTTGAATGGGGTTAAAGCTGAATTAATTAGTTTAAATATAGAGGAATTAGAAATAAGTTCCAAAGATCCTTTAAGGCCAACACACCTGAAAACATTAGGAAAGATTTTCAACCACTCCAAGCAGAATGTGAACTTTGTGGAGTTGTTTGTATGATGATCATGATAGTTATCTTACATTTAAAGTTTGACTTCCCAAACCAAGACCTATTTAAAATGCCATAAAGGATTTGAAATGTCTTGGTTTAATATCAAGAGAAAACGAGCACTGAGAGGTCACTGGAGGTATATAGCTATGGCAATGTGTGTCCTCCAGAATATGTTACTTGAAGTCATCAGACAAGCCTATGTCGCTTCAGAATTGAATGCTCAGTTAGTAGGAATGTAAACAAAGGAAGCATAATATCAAACAGATTTTTTAAGAGCTGTATGTCACTGAGACAAGTTGCCATTCTGTCCTCCCCAGTGGGAGGTATTAATGCCATTTAACTATTCATCCATTTGAATCTATAGAGTAGTGGAGGCAATAAGATGCCTTCAAGCACCACCACAGAGGTTGCTGATTTTAGACAGTAGAGGTTTGATCTTGCACTACAGGACCCAATGCAGTGTAAACCCTGGTCCAGGAGGCAGAACTGAAAGGAAAGCTGAAAACAAAAAAAGAAGAAAGAAAAAAAAACTAATGTTCCCAGAACTGAGTATCACAGTCCAACCAGTCTTTGTAAAGGGATATATCTCTCAGCACTGAGAGTCAGAGTTCTGAGAGCTCAGAGAAGAAAGTTGAAAGACCTCCATAAGTGGACACGTGATATTTTTACATAACAGCTTTATTTATGTATGTAACAACCTTACTCTGAGTCTTCAAACCCACTGACCTCAACCAATGAAAAGCCAACAAATCTCTTGATCAATACATCACCTAAGCACAGAAGTTGGAATCTTCTCAAAATAAGATGAAAATGATAGAACTTGCCAAATAAATGTTGAAACTGGCAGTTGTCTTGAAAAAAGGTGAAGAAAAGTGTGTAATTAAGGTAATCAAAACAGTATCGCATGGCTTAGGCTGCACCTTTAATATTATGTTCAGTTTTGGGCCTCTCACTACAAGAAGGACACTGAGCTGCTGGAGTGTGTCCAGAGACAGGCAACGAATAGCTGGTGAAGGTTCTGGAGAATAGGTCTTACATGAAGCATCTGAATAGTCTGGAGAACAGGACGCTGAGAGGAGACCTTATTGCTCTCTAGAATTATCTGAAAGGATGATGTAGTGTGGTGTGAATCGTACTCTTCTCCCCAGTAATGAATGATAGGACAAGAGAAAATGGTCTCAAGTTGTGCCAGGGGAGGTTTAGATTAGACATTAAGAACTTTTTCCCTGAAAAGGTTGTTAGACACTGGCACAGGCTGCCCAGGGAGGTGGTGAAGTCCCCATCCCTGGAGATATTTAAAAGATAAATAGATGAGGTACTGAGGGACGTGGTTTAGTGGTGGGCTTGTCAGTGTGAGGTTAGTGGTTGGACTCAATCTTAAAGGTCTTTTCCAACCAAAACAATTCTATGTTTCTATAAATATGCACACACGAGTCAAATTAAGCTTTCATGTCTGGTTTTAATTCTGGAATGTCCTACATTTCTATGTGTTTCTTTGTTGTCTTGGAATTACTTTAACATCTTTCGTTAACACAAATCATACTTTCTTTTGTAAATCTATCAGACAATTAAGGCTGTTTTCTGAATGACCACTGTATATATACCAGCAGCATCACCAACCTAATAAAAAATAAATTGATTACAAATGGCCCCCAAAACTTCCAGTAAATGCACTGAAGTCCTAATTTATACAGTTTTGGGCTATCTGTGCCCTTTCTGAATGGGGTAATATGAATGGAGCAAGATTGGGGAACACTGAGTGTCTTGTGGGGTTAGAATAATGTTTTAAAAGCTGTAGATTCTTAATTCAAGAATTAACATATAAAATAAAACAAAATTTCTTTCACATTAGTCACGACAGAAGAAGCTGAAAACAAAAACACAGCTATACTACAAGTCCTACTGAGTGGACATTGCTTAGCTTCCAAGACTTACAGAAACATAGAGGAAAGAATATCCAGAAACAAAATACCTTCCACTTCCATCTTCACACAAGTTCACGAAGCTTGACAGAATGCTCATATGTCATAGAACAGGAAAGTCTGAAGGCAAAAAAGCAGCATCTCTCAGAATATATTCAACCTGAAAGCACTGCCCCCATCACCCCCCCCCAAAAAAAAAAATGTAAAGGAAGAAGATCACTTAATTAAATTGTCTTTTAGTTTTAAAGTTCTTAGTCAGATATTAAATCAGTAATATCCACTTTAATTGAAAAATTGAAGTAAGTGTGCCTTTAGACAAGCCCAGCCAAGGCTCCAAGAAACAAAATGATAGGAGAAGCTATGGATGACTTGTAGATGGCATCTTTGACTTACAGTACATCAAATAATTCACAATGTCATTGCTGCCTACCATAATCTTTCTCTGCATATGAGTCATACCTGAGCATGAGGAATGATCCTCCAGTGAAAGAATGTGAATTCTGTGAAAACTAAACCTCAATATTTCTGAATAGTCATTTCAAAAACCACGATCAATACTTGCTGAACTAATTTATCATAGCTATGCATGGTGGGTTTTATGCAAAGAGTTTTATTCTAGAAAATCACTGCCAAAAAGATAAACTTGTCACTTGTTCACAGTTCAGCATCTACAACATAAGTAAGGTGAACATCAGTGCTATGAACAAAATATTCTGTTCCTCATCAGAAGAAAGATCTCCTTACCTAAAAAGGAACCTGGAATTGTGTCATCCTTTTTGAAAACTATTTCACTTTTGATCCTTTCGGAATTCACAAATACTAATCAATATCAGTATATTCATCATTGATTTTTTCATTATTAAGTAATAGTTGTATCTCAACATATCAATTGTTCTGACAATTCAGACATAAAAATCTGTACATTGAAATGTGCAAACTAAAAGATACAAAAAGTAAGACAACGCTTTGAAACTCACCTCTAGACTACAAGGGACACCAATTCGTGAGTTTACACAGTGCTCCATATTACTCACTCATTGCTCCTGACACTGTGAGTACCCAGACAGTTTGGAAATGCAGTCCTCACTTGTTCCCCTCAAATAAGCAGCCATACTGAGTGGAATCAGTTGCAAGAGTTTTGTGTCCATGAGGTCACATCTCAGGAACTGATAACTCTTCAGATTCAGTCTATACATCTCCAGCACTTCCCCAGATGACGGTTACACAGCAGGAGAGACATTTATTTATCTGAGAGATAAATACAATATGCCAACAGAGATTACAACTGTGGACATTACAACTGCAATCCTAGAGTAACTGTATTTGAAAGGAATAAATAGGATCTTTATCCATCAATCCATTATTTGAAGACTCCAATGTAAAACTAGTCTCAGCTGGCCTCCTTTGCATCCTACAAGATTATCTGTGAGTGGACACATCAAAGCAATGACAATAAGCAGGTATTTGCTAATGTCACTGCTTTGTCAGAACACAGTGCATCTGCAAAGCTGCATTGCACTCATTTCAGTCTTAATGTCTCGAGAGAAAAGGGTTTGTGCCTTGTAAAAGCCAGACAGATATTCTTAACATTAACCCTATTAACTGTTTTACTTAAATGCACATTACTGATCTAAAGTCTGAAAACTGTAATACAACAATATTTACTGAATTACACCTGGAAGAGGGAAAGTGTTCACACTTGATTATTTTGCTCAGAAGCTCATGGGTTTAGAGAATGATCCTAACTGCTTTGTAAATTAAACAGCAGCTGTGTTTTGAAATGGCCCAATTAATTTAATCAATCACTAAAGCTGTTTATTAGAATTACAAAACAACAACAATAATTTTTGGTTGATGACATGCCATCATTCTTTAAAAGATTCAGCATGGCCAAGAGGGCAGGACTTTGTGTATATTGTCCCTCTCCTAAGCTGTCAGGAGTGTGCAGTACTCATGCTGTGGAACATCTATTCAGAAAACATCTGATCTGTTTGCATCAGACCTGAAGATCCCCTCTTGTTTCACAAATGAGTTTTCCAGTTCAGACAAACAAAAAACGTTAGTAAAATGTTCAATTCTAAGAACAGCAGACCTCCACCCATCACACTGACAAGTAGAGAAATGACAAACAAGAAATAAATTAGCTTGGTGTATTAGCTCCCCACCTTGTGCAGCCCTTCCAGATACATCAAAAATGGTTTAACCTTCACTAACTAAATGTGCTCACTTTAATTAACACCTCTCTTCATTTTGCATTCTAACTCATCATCTGTTCACATTTGAACTAACTGGTGCAATATTTTACAGTCTTGGGGTCTTTTCTGCAATGTACAAAGACTGGTTTTTCTGTCACTTACTCCCAAGTGACTCCACTGGCAGCTAGAGACACTCCTGGTTTTTGTCCACCAATACAAGAAAAAGAATCAGACTCCTAATTTCCTCAGTACTAGTAGATTTATGATCTCGTTTCACTGCATATTTCTACTTGGCTTATACCCATTATTGCCTTACATCTCTTATTGCTACAATATCATCTTTGCAGGAAGACAAATAGGAAGTCAGAAATGCCCTATTTGGCCGTTTATATGAAGCTCTAATAACTTTCTCTACCTTTTGCTCAATATTTCCATTAAGAGTATAGTTTCTTGTGTGCAGGTTATTTCAAAGAGTTTATTACAACATGACATAATGATTTATATTTTTTTTCTACTGCAAGTCAGGGCACATCTAATATTAAAAAAAGGTTTTTCACTTGAAGTGTTAAGGCATTTTGTTAATCTTTTGCAGTTTTGTAGTGATTATAAAAGGTCACAAGTTTCTTAATAAACTTTATAATACCGTGCACTGGCATTCTTCCACCATCAACGCAACACAGCCCTCTCTGAAGTCAAGTAGCAATGCCTATTTCTGCAAAACATTCAAGGTGCTCCATTATGAGCACCACTGTTCTTTATCACTCTGATTTTCTTATTTCCTGCTCCATTTTAATAGCACAGTCGGGGAGATATTGTCAATACAGAATATCTCACCAATACTAAATACAAAGAATTTGTCATTTTAGTTAGCTATAAGGCCTTGTTATTTCCCTGTTAAGGCAGTAACATCAGTTTCTCCATATGGCCAAAATAGCTCCTTATTAGACAGCTCCTAAGAAGAGAGCTTTGTCTTTCTTACTGATTATATTGCCTATGAGCTTTGCGTTGCCTTTTGGTTTCATTCCAAGAACTTTAAAGCTAAAGTGAAATACCATAGAGGAGAAAAAAACAGTGTCTGTAGCATACATGTGTTTATGACAAAAATCAATGCAATCAAGTAAAAAGAAACTGTGTATGATGAGAGCATGTGATAAAATACACCACATAGTAAGGTCTAATAGGTGATTTATCAAGTTATTTTTACTATGTGCTGTCAGCCAGCACTCTGGTGTCTTGCACTGTATGCTGCACACATATAGAGTGACTCAAATCCTGACTGCAACTATTACATAAGGTGGTACCCCGTCACATGATAACCAGAGCTTTGCAACTTGCTAGCCAACACTTATTTGGGTAGACCAGAAGGACAATTTACTAGAAACTAGGGAAGGGAAGGGAAGGGAAGGGAAGGGAAGGGAAGGGAAGGGAAGGGAAGGGAAGGGAAGGGAAGGGAAGGGAAGGGAAGGGAAGGGAAGGGAAGGGAAGGGAAGGGAAGGGAAGGGAAGGGAAGGGAAGGGAAGGGAAGGGAAGGGAAGGGAAGGGAAGGGAAGGGAAGGGAAGGGAAGGGAAGGGAAGGGAAGGAAAGGAAAGGAAAGGAAAGGAAAGGAAAGGAAAGGAAAGGAAAGGAAAGGAAAGGAAAGGAAAGGAAAGGAAAGGAAAGGAAAGGAAAGGAAAGGAAAGGAAAGGAAAGGAAAGGAAAGGAAAGGAAAGGAAAGGAAAGGAAAGGAGGATCGTGAGCCTGGAAAGTAAAAAATTCTCAGTTCTCAGCACTTTCTGGACCAAGCCCTGCACCTGATGAGAACAGGAATGACAGCAAGAACAGCCCTTGGATCTCACTGCTCCTTCTTTTTCTGCAACATGACACCTTAACTTCCCAGCCCTTCTTCTGTCAATAACACTGTTTGAACAACATAGCTGTTAATTGAAACTTCAGTTCCTTTATGGATCTTTCTTACTTATTTGATTCCATTCAGAATTTTTTCTATGTTAGTTAAAGGGCATATGTCTATAGTTTAAAACTGAATAATACAATTGATTGGAAAATGGCTGAAAGCTGTTATATTTAATACAGATGATTTTGTTTCTCAGCAAGCATGCATGTAACACTACCTTTTGCCTGCTTTTTATACAGCATCCAATGGATTAATACTCACATAAAAACATTTTGCACTTAGTAGCCTTGGGGATGAGTTGGGACTCCTCTTTCCTAGACCTTCAGTGAAAAGGGGAAATATGGTCACTGCTCCAGTAATTCAAAGTGTTAGATAAGGAATGAGAAACACAAACACCTCTGGTACAGATAGAAGGAAACAACAGAGACGGCAGGAGAGAAGCCTCTATCTGCCAGTTGTCCAAACAATGGACCTCAGGCAAAAGGTTAACAAATGCTCATGAGAGCTCACACAGAATCAGAAAATTGGGGGTGTTTTCAGCCATTTAACTCACCAGCAGCTTGATGGTGCAAATGATTAATTCTGATCATGTTAAAAACACAACTAAAGAAACTACTGGTCTGGCAAACATATTACAATCATGGGTAAGGAAAACCTTTTTTGAAACAAGTCAAGGATTCTGCAAATACAGCTGTGAGTAGTTGTTCTGGTTTCATCTGGGATAGAGATAATTTTCTTCCCAGCAGCTAGGGTAGTGCTGCATTTTGGATTTAGGACAAGAGTAATGTTGATAACACATTGATGTTTTTTGCTAAGCAGTGGCCAAGGACTATTCATCTTCACACACTGCCTTGCCAGTGAGGAGACTGGGAGGCACAAGAAGCTGGAAGGAGATACAGCTGGGACAGTTAACCCAGGCTGGCCAAAAGGATACTCCATATCATAGTGATTTGTGCTCAGTATATAAACTAGGATGAAAGTTGTCTGGGGCTTGCTTCTCAGGACCTATCTGAGCATCAGTCAGTAGATCCTGGGCAATTGCACTGTGCATCATTTATTTTCAATATTCTGATTCTTTTCTCGGTATTCTTGTCAGTATTAAGAGAACAAGTCTTATGGCAACCAACTGAGGAAACTGGAGAGGTTTAGACTAGGGAAGAGGAGGCTGAGAGGAGACATGATCATTCTCTACGACTATCTGAAAGGAGGCTGTAGTGAAGTAGGGGTTAGTCTCTTCTCCCCAGTAATGAATGATAGGACAAGAGGAAATGGGCTCAAGTTGCGCCAGGGGAGGTTTAGATTAGACATTAGGAAGAACTTTTTCACTGAGGGGGTTGTTAGACACTGGAACTGGCTCACCAGGGAGGTGGTGGGGTCCCCATCCCTGGAGCTACTTAAAAGACACATAGATGAGGTGCTGTTTTAGTGGTGGGCTTGGCACTGTGAGGTTAGTGTTTGGACTCAGTGATCTTAAAGGTCTTTTCAAGCCAAAACAACTCTATGATTATTACTATTATTCTTTTCCTTTCTTTTACTGCCTTATTACATGAATTTTACTTTTGTTTTTTTACTTATCCTCTCCCCTATCTCATTGCAGAGGGCCAGTGAGCAAACAGCTGTGTGGTGTTTAGCTGTGTCCCAACTAAACCATGACAGTAGTTTAACATTAAAACCTGCATAGGGGAGTGGACAGAGCAAAGCAAACTGTCGCCACAGATCTGTTCACCACAGGCAGTTTTTCAGGTTCCAGGAAGGATCGTAGGATTTGGTTTGTTGGTGAGAAATGAGTTTGTATGCTATGCTAATGTAAATAAATATAAACCATCAATTTGGGAGACACTTATTTGAAATGGCAGAAGGAAAAGCAGTGTCTGCATTTCATCAACAAAAACCTTGCTTAACCTTTTTAATTAGAAGACAAGAGATACAACAAGTCACATGAAAAAGATTAAACTGTGGGATTATACACTCTGATAGTCAAACATCTTGCTAATTGAAAGAAAACTTACTGTTGACACAGAAAGAGTGAACTCACCTACATTAGTGGCATGAAAGCAAGAATGTGAAGGAATTCAAATACATACTCTCTGACATTTTTCTTACTGCAAAATTCTTACAGCCACAGAAGGTAATGATATTTTAAAATACTTCAAATTCAACAGTGAAGCTGAAAGCAAATCTCTGCAGCAACTTCTAGAAACAGCTGAATGAGATGTTTTGTGGGTGATATGTGAATTCTATCCCTCTGGATCTGTTTGTTAATCTGAAATACAAATCACAGAATGGAATGAATCCTACAGAAATAAATTCCTGAAGGGCCTGATGAAAGCTTATCAGGTTGGTATTAAAGGCCAGCATTTCCTTTCCATGTGGCACTAAATTTGCTCTGGGTCCCTGCCTCTGTGTTTATCTGCTACAAATGCTCAAGCTATTCTAGGACTGAAAAACAGAGTAAGTCAATATTCAAAGAAAATAAACTTTGAGACGTTATTAAAACAGGTTCCAAAGGTACTAAATTTTTTTACTAAAACTGGTATTTCTTTTAAGAACTGGGGAGAAGAAGTCTGAGATATCACGAAAATCCAAAACGTGCACCAAAAAAATCAGAAAACAGTTATTAACTGTCTCTGGGTAGAGCCCAACATTCAGCAAATCTTTTTTGCATTGAAATTGAGGCCAGTAATAGGTTCATACACAATCCATAAGCAGAAAATGAGTTCTTGCTTACTCTGACCTATTTTCCTTCTTTACATAATGATTCAACCTGTCCAGTTTACAGACTTAAGACCACAGCATTTTAGCTTGTCGGGTATGACTCATTAAATTTCCATGGCTAGAGTAAGTTCACATGTTGATGCTGACACTTCTGGCACACCAGGTCACACATACCCATTTTAAGAGCTTCTTGATGAAGATATTACTACAGCTGGAAAACAAATTTACCACACCACATGATTTTGAACTGAATTAAAACACAGAATCATAGAATCAAAGAATGGTAGGGGTTGGAAGAGACCTTTAGAGATCATCTAGTCCAATCTCCCTGCAGAAGCAGGGTCATCTAGATTAGGTCGCATAGAAACATGTCCAGGTGCGTCTTGAAGACCTCCAAGGAAGGAGACTACACAACTCCTCTGGGTAGCCTATGCCACTTGTGGTAGTTTGAGCCTGGCTGGATGCCAGGTGCCCACCACACCACTTTATCCCCCACCTCCTCAGCAAGCCAGGGAAGGGGAGAAAATAAGATGGGAGTCTCGTGGGTTGAGATAAAAGCAGTTTAATAAATAAGCAGCAAAGCCGCGCGCGCGGGAAGCAAAGCAGAAGCAGATAAGCTGTTACTCTCTACTTCCCATCAGCAGCGATGTCCGGCCACCTCCCGAGAAGCAGGGCTGCAGTACGCGTAGCGGTTGCTTTGGGAAGGCCAGAAATGAATCTCGCCTCCCCTTCCTGCTCCTTTCCCCCAGTTTATATTACTGAGCTGACGTCATATGGTATGGAATATCTCCTTGGTCAGCCTGGGTCAGCTGTCCTGGCCATAGTCCCTCCCAAGATCATGCCCACTCACAGCTATTGGTGAAGGTGGGGGAAGGAATGCTGGAGGGACAGCCCTGATGTTATGCAAGCGGTAGTCATAATATTGATATCAACAGTAAGCACAGCACTGCAGGAGCTGCTGTGGAAAATCACTACCGTCCCAGACCCACTACACCACTGCTCCATCACCCTCACAGTAAACAGCTATCATGATATTCCCTTATGAAAAAGGGAGATTGAAGAAAATACACATTTCATAAGAAAAAAGGAGAGCTTCTCAAATCTGATGTTGAATAGTTCATTTCTGACCCATACCATGTGCTTGCATTGGCTGTAGGACTTCCCAAGCCCCTGTGATATCATGTACTCACATTCAAAACAGGTCTGGATCAATTCCTGTGTGACCTAGGTGGACCTAGGTGGTCCTGCTCTGGCAGAGGGATTAGTCTAGATGATTTTTCGAGGTCCCTTCCAACTCTTAAGATTCTATGATTCTGTGCGATGTAACTCCTGCCGTCCAGAATAGCAATAATGTTTCTCCCTGGGGAAAATATGTTCCAAAATGCAAACAGCAGTTTTCCCAGATGGTAAGAAAAAGCAGGTTAACATTTCTACTCTAGTCTATTGCCTGGTTGAAGGATGACGGTTTGATGCCTATTTGAATCTGCAGTCTAATTAATTTCTGTGGTTGAATGTATGTTTGCATCATTACACAAGCGCAATGGTTCATAGATTGTGGAGCAGTTAGTTGTACATCTAAAACAGCGCATCTTAAATACCCAGCAAATTCTTCAACACCGCTGTCTAGCCACTAAATTATTTTAAGGTGTCTTAAAACCTTCCTTGCAACATCATAACTCTTTTAATTGGAGATTAACTTTGCTATCTGTTATTGAAATAATGCATCATCGTCTACTGTCCTGGAAATAATATTGCCATGAGTGCACTGGGAAGAACACAAGACTCATGAAGTTAAGAGTCCATGTTAGATGAGCATATGGAGAATTCTCAACTAAAGCACAGAAAAAAGAAATAAAGACAAGATCATCAAGTTTAATTCAAAGACTTGTTTGGATACCCACAAAACCATGAGTCCTGATGGGATGCACTCACGAGTGCTGAGGGAGCTGCTGATGTTATTACTAAGCCACTCTACATCATTTTTGAATGATCATGGAGCACAGGTGAAGTGCCTAAGGAAGGGCAATGTCACTCCAGTCTTGAAAAAGGGCAAGAAAGAGGACCCAGCAAACTACAGACCAGTCAGTCTCACCTCCATTCCTGTAAAAGTGATGGAACAACTCATCCTGGATGCCATCTCTAAACATGAAGGAAAATATGGTTATTAGGGCAAGTCAATATGGATTCACCAACTGAGTGGGTCCAGTAGGTCGAGGAAGATTCTCCTCCTTTTCTACTCTGCCCTTGTAAGGCCGTATCTAAGGTACTGTGTCCAGTGTTGGGGTCCCCAGTTAAAGAGTGATAGAAAACTTCTGGAAAGAGTCCAGCACAGGGCTAGCAAGATGATGAGGAGACTGGAACATCTTATGACAAAAGGCTGCAAAGACTGTTTAGCCTGGAGAATACTGAGAGGGGACCTTATCAACACTTATCAACAATATCTAATGAGTAAATGTCAAGAAGATGGGGCCGGTGTTTTTTCTGTAGTGCCCAGTGACAGGACAAGGGGTAAAAGGGACAAGCTGGAACACAGGAAGTTCCACTTAAACATGAGGTAAAACGTCTTTGCTGTTGAGGCGAGGGAGGGTGTGGAGTCTCCTTCTCTGGAAGTTTCCAAACCCACCTGGACACATTTTTGTTTGATCTCATCAAGGGTAACCTGTTTTAGCTGGGGATTGGTCTGGATGATCTCTAGAGGTCTAGAGGTCCCTTACAACCCTGACCACTCTCTGTTTCTGTGATTTTAACTTAGTTGATATCAACATTCATCACAGCAAAATACACCAGCTGTATTACACCAAATTTAGTGTAAATAATACCATAATCTAGTCTAATAATCTCATCTAACAAGTTTTCTACTATAGTGTGCAAAGCATTCTATATTATCAGCACTAGAATGTACCAACCTTCTTCTGTTCTAACATCCTCGATGCTCAATGTTACATTTTTAAGTTCTCTGATTGGGAATATGTTGGCCTTCTAAGCTTTACGATCTTCTGTACTTAATACTATTTTCTAGATATGTTTATTAACTGTTTCAGAACAAACACTATTTCATCGGTGGTCAGTTCCAACACGCAGGTGACATCAGACTCATCCCTACTGTTTCAAGTAAGGAATGATTTCTGTATTTCAACATTGCTTTATTGGCTGGGCTGCTGCTTGTGATCAGAAAGACTGTCAGTCCCTCAGACTGCTTTTTCAAAAAGCAGTTGCATCCAGTAGTGTTTTAAGTAATTCACTATATATTTAGAGAATAATCTACAATACGACCCCTGCAAATGACAGAACGTGACGGTGTTGGACATAATAAGCCTTGAAACACATACTTGAACTGGGTTTTCAGCTAGAAAAAGGTCATTATTGCTAATAAAATGCAAGCTTCACTTTCAGGATGCCTTGAACCATTGAGAACCTTGTTTTGAGTGGTATAAACTACTATTGCTTCAAGAGACTTTTGATTGTTTCTCTCTTGGCAATGGACCAATTTACAACTGTAGACAACCAGGACTACAGCACTTCTACTGTCATTAGGAAAGATTTCTGCCCTCTTGTTTGCTGTACCTACCCCTCTTTCCCAGGAAATTATGCCTGATACAGACATGCACTTTGCTCGTCTTTGGTTTTGTAGCTTTCCTTCTCTCTGCAGATATTTTTATTTGAACTGTGATCCTACTCTAGACCATAGAATGATCTATGAGGTGTTAGTTAGTTAGATGTTAACCATCTTTACCACCATGTCCAAGCCTACTAGCCATCATTTTCCTCCTGGATGCAATAATTTAAAAGTAATCAACCATTGTCAGTAGCAAGCTTATAAACAAAATAGTGCATAATTTTACAAGCCAGAAAGCTCTGTCCAGCACCTTGCAAAATCTCTGCTGTACAAAGACCTCTTTATCTGACCATAGTTGAGACTCATTTTCCTCTTAGTAACAGCACAATAACATACAGTAGGGAAAACAGATCCTGGTGCTCCAAGGGATGGTAACTAGTAAAGGAAGTGGTCACTGAGGGATGGAGATTTTCTCCCATGTTTCAAATCCCTAGAGAAATATAAACAGGCCTACAACAAGCTGCACATCTATAATAACACCACAGCTAATGATCAGAGCTCAGAGAGATAGCAAATTCAATGCTTCATTGACTTAAGCACTCACAGCAGCAGCTTCCTATTCTGCAGAGGAGGAACAAAGTCCTAGAAAGTCTATTCCTCTCCCTTTGCTCCCTTTGGTTCTGTTTCATAACATAAGCTGCCATTTTGTGGAAACCTTTGTGCAAAAGCGAAGGAACCTGAAAAGAAACTTGATGTGGGGATCTGTGGAGATCAGACTCTCTTTGATAATCTCCTCTGTGCAATATGTAATGGAAGAGGATTTTCCAGACCATGGGAAGGATTCTGCACATGTCTCCCTACACCTACAGTACAGACCCTGCTGACTGCATCCTATTGCACATCAGGGTAAAAGGGAAAATTGCTCTTGCTCACACTTTCCTTAAAGTGATGGAAAAAAAATAAAACAAACCATTACATGGGAAGGAAAATAAACATTTAGAAGCAAAACTCATTAAGAAAATAAAGGCAATATTTTTAATGAAATTTTGTCATCATTGAAAGTCTCAGAAAACACATGAAGAATCAGTAACTGTGCACTACTTCTGAGACTGCTGGAAGCAATGAATGACAGTGCAAAATGCAAGAAGAAATCTTATGTCAACTCAAAGAGGAATAAAAAGATATCACAGAGAGTGTATGCAAATATATTTTAATCTTGCATTTTTTTTTTATCTAGAGGAAAAGCATTAGGGAGTTTTATCTACAAAATTACACTAGAAAAAAATAATTATAATAAAAAGCCAACCAGAAAAAAAATTAGCTCCTGAAATGTTTTATCTTTCACTTTGGTATGAAAGCTTTCTCCTAGTGAAAATATTCTATAGCGTGAAGTGCAAATACCTAAATAGTGGGTGTGAGGAGGTTGGAACATCCCTTTTCTCTGTTGTAGCTAGCAACAGGACAAGGGGTAATGGGATGAGGTTGGAGCACAAAAAGTTCCATTTAAATATAAGAAGGTGAGTGTGAGGGAGCAGTGGCACAGGCTGCCCAGAGGGGTTGTGGAGCCTCCCTCCTTGGAGGTCTTCAAGACCCACCTGGTCATGTTCCTATGTGATCTGATCTAGGTGAATCTGCTTCCGCAGGGAGGTTGGACTAGATGATCTCTAAAGGTCCCTTCCAACCCTAATATTCTATGATTCTATGTGTGTGCCTATTTTAAGTGCCTGCAGTGTTAGGAGTTCAAACTTGTGACATTCGGGGGAAGGGAGAAAAAAAAAAAAAAGAAGAAGGAAAAATGTCATCAGTTTGGAAATGCATGCTGTATTTGTCTATGCATTATTCATTAGCACTTGCTTGCTGGTCCATTCTCTTCCCAGAAAAGTCTGGTAAATTAGGTCCTATCTTTAGTCCAGCTATATCTGAATGCCTGGTAGCCTCATGAAGCAAATTTCTACTATTTTCTGGGGAAAATACCTCAGGAATTACCCCAATCATGCATCCACTTGCCACAGTGATTTATACCTTTCCCATCACCTGCATAATTCCACCATGGTATCTGCAATTGGTACTTGCTTAAACCATCATATGAGTGCTACTTCTGTGATGGGCTGCCCTTAAAAATCTATGATAACCAGTTACAATTGAGTACTTCAGTCCTCTCATCTTTCATGTCTCACTCTTTTCTCACACTTAGAGTTTTCTTCCAAAGGAAATGCAAGAAATCTACAGATTTCCCATGCACCTGAAAGGACAGGAATAGCTCATGGTGCAGAACTGCAGTTAGTTTCCTGGGCAGACAAGTCACTGACACAGAGTGTCTGCAATGTCTCTTAGAGCTTTTCTAACAACTTTTGTGAACTACTCAAAAAGCACTGGACAAAATAGAGGAGACATTGCTATTATTTTCTGTTAGCTGCCTCAGGGTGAGTACAAATGTCACCCTAAATTCAGCAGCTATCACTTTATACCCTCAGTATGTCTTGTTTGTCTTTACCTTAATACACATCAGAGATCACACCTGGAGATTTCTATTCCCAAGAAAGCTGGAGTGGAGGTAGGAAGGAATAAGTCCTAATAATGTCTGACATAACGCAGGGGATTCCCCCTCCTCTTCTTGCACAGCTGGCAAGTGTGCCAGACTCAAGGGACGGAGGGCAATGGCAGCAGGTTGCTGCCCAGCACAGCAGACGAATGTCTCCTGAAACTACTCCAATCTCCCAGGTGTACTTATCCTTAAAGAATAAGTATGTGGTTCTGCAAGCAGAGTTGAACAGCAATCATGATGAGAGTTCACTCTGGCTGGAGCAGTTACCAACATTCAGGTATCCAGCACCCAACATCAAAATATCTTCCACAAAGAAGAAAAAAAGATGAGTCATTGTCATAGGAGACTCCCTTCTGAAGGGAACAGAAGGCCCAATATGTAGACCTGACTCACTTATTAGAGAAGTCTGCTGCCTGCCTGGGGCACAGGTCAAAGATGTGAGGAGAAAACTCTCTATCCTGGTACAGCCAACAGACTACTATCCATTGCTGCTTTTCCAGGTGGGTAGTGAAGAAATGTCGACCAGAAGTCTAAAGGCTATCAAGGGAGACTTCAGGGCCTCAGGATGCCTGGTTAAGGGATCAGGAGAACAATCAATGTTCCTCTCTGTCCCTTTGGCTATTGGGAATGATGAGGTAAGTATCTGGAAGAGAAAACAGATTAATACCTGGCTCCAAGCCTGGTGCTACCTACCTTGTCAGCGGAGTTAAAACCAGTTGGCAGCAATGGTGTCCTCCAGGGCTCAGTATTAGAGCCACTCCTGTTTAACATCTTCAGTAATGATTTGGATGAGGGGATCAAGTACACTCTTAGCAGTTTGCAGATTACACCAAGCTACGTGGAAGGGTCGATCTGCTTGAGGGTAGAGAAGCTTTACAGAGAGATCTAGACAGGCTGGATGGCCAGGCCAAGGCCAATGCCTGAGTTTCAAGGCCAAGGGCCAGGTCCTGCCCTTGGGCCACAACAACCCCCAGCAGTGCTACAGGCTTGGAGAGCAGTGGCTGGAAAGCTGCCAGGAAGAAAAGGGCCTGGATGTGTTGGTTGACAGCAGCTGAACATGAGCCAGCCGTGTGCCCAGGTGACCAGGAAGGCCAATGGCATCCTGGCCTGGATCAGGAACAGTGTTGTCAGCAGGAGCAGCGAGGTGATCATTGCCCTGTACTCGGCTGCACCTTGAACGCTGTGTCCAGTTTTGGGCCCCTCTGTACAAGAAGGACATTGAGGTGCTGGAGAGGGTCCAGAGGTGGGCTGCCAAGCTAGGAAAGGATTTGGAGCATGTTTCATGTGAGGAATGGCTGAGGGATCCGGGGCTATTTAGCCTGGTGAAAAGAAGGCTCAGGGGAGACCTTATCTCTCCCTACAACTACCTGAAAGGAAAGGAAGTTGTAGTGAGATGGGGGTCGGTCTGTTCTCCCGAACAAGTAATAGGACAAGAGGAAATGGCCTCAAGTTGCACCAGGGGAGGTTCAGGCTGGATGTGAGGAGGAATTTCTTTCCTGAAAGGGCTGTCAGGCATTGGAATGGGCTGCCCAGGGAGGTGGTGGAGTCACCGTCCCTGGAGGTGTTGAAGAGACAGGTGGATGTTGCACTTAGGGAAATGGTCTAGTGGGTGATAGGGCTGGGACAGGGCTGGGACAAAGGCTGGACTTGAGGATCTTAAAGGTCTCTTCCAGTTGAAATGATTCTATGAGATAATCCTGGGGGCAATACACCAGAGTCTGTGAGGGTGACAGAGCACTGGAAGTGCTGCCCAGATGGGTTGTGGAGTCTCCTTCTCTGAAAGAAATGCCTATAAATGGGGGTCAGGACTTCTTCCCTGTAAAAGACGTCCAAATTGGTAACCCATCTGAAGTGCATCTACATGAATGCACATAGCATGAACAAAAAGGAAGAGTTGGAAGCCATTGTGCACCAAGGGAAGTGTGATATTGTCACTATTACAGACACATAGGGAGATGAGATACATGACTGGAGTGCTGCACTACACGACTACAGACTCCTCAGAAGGGACAGGCAAGGGAGGAGAGGCAGGGGGTTAACCCTCTATGTTGGGGAACATCTTGACTGTTTAGAGGTCAATGATGGTGAGGATAGGGCCAAAAGTTTATGTTTAAGAATTAGAGGGAAGGAAAACAAGAGGGACGTCATGGTAGGAGTCTGTTATAGACCACCCAGACAGGATGAGGAAGTAGATGAGATGTTCTTTAGTAGCTGGGAAAAGTCTCAAGCTCTCTGGCCCTCGTTCTAATGGGAGCCTTCAACCTACCAGGTGCCTACTGCAAATACACACAGAAGAGTGGAGACAGTCCCCAAGGTTCCTGGATTGTGTGGAAGATAACTTCCTCATGTAACTGGTGAGAGAGTCAATGAGTGAAGGTGATGGTTGGAGACCATCTTGGGCATAGTGATCATGAAATGACTGAGCTCCTGATCCTCAGAATAAAGGAAGGGGCTCAGCAGAACTACTGCCTTAGATTTCTGGAGTGTATATGTTGATCTGTTTAGGAGGTTGGTTATCAGAATCCCTTGGGAAGCAGTCATAAAGGGCAAAGGAGTCCAGGAAGACTGGACATTCTTCAAGAAGGAAATCTTAAAGGTGCAGGATCAAGTTGTCTCTATGTGCAAGAAGGTGACAGGACAGAAGATCATCCTAGCTGAACAGGGAGCTTCTGCTGAAGCTCAGGAGGAAAAAAAAGAATTTATGATCTTTGGAAGAAAAGTCAGGCAGCCCAAGAGGACTACAAGGATGTTGTGAGGTCATGTAGGGAGAAAACTAGAAGGGCCAAGGCACAATTAGAACTTAAGCTGGCCACTAACATAAAAGACAATAAGAAAAGTTTCTGTAAATGTGTCAGCAACAAAAGGAGGCCTAAAGGGAATCTTCATCCTTTAATGGACACAGGAGGGAATTTAGTGATCAAGGATGAGAAAAAGGTCTAGGTACTTGATGCTTTGTTTGCCTCAGTCTTCAATAGTAAAACCAGCTCTTCTCTGGGCACTGGTCCACCTGAGTCAGAAGACAGGGAGAGGGGACAGAATGAGGCCCCCCTTAGTCCAAAGGGAAGTTGTGTGCAACCTGCTGCTCAACCCTGATGCACACAAGCCAGCGGAGCTGGATGGAATCCACCCAAGGGCACTGAGGGAGCTGGTGAAGTGCTCACTGAGCCACTCTTCACTATCAGCAGTCCTGGCTCACCAGGGAGATCCCAGAGGACTGGAGGATGGCAAATGTGACACTCATCTAAAAGAAGGGCCAGAAGGAGAATCCTGTTAGCTTGATCTCAGTGCTGAGGAAGATTATGGAACAGATCATCCTCAGTGCCATTGGGCACATACATGACAACCAAGGGTTCAGGCCCAGCCAATCTGACTTTATGAAAGGCAGGTCCTCTTTGATCAATGTGATCTCTTTCTAGGACAAGGTGACTCACTTAGTGGATGAGGAAAAAGCTGTAGATGTGGTCTTCCTAGACTTCAGTAAAGCAGTCTCCAACAGCATCCTCCTGGAGAAACTGGCTGCCCCTAGCTTGGATGAATGTGCTCTGAGATGGGTGGAAATCTGGCTGGATGGCCAGGCCCAGAGAGTGGTGGGGAATGGAGTTAAATCAGTTGGTATCTGGTCACCAGTGATGTTCCCCAGGGCTCAGTGCTGGGGTTTGTTCTGTTTAACATCTTTATCAATGATCTGGATGAGGAGATCGAGTGCACTCTCAGTAAGTTTACTGACAACACCAAGCTAGGTGAATGCCTAGAAGTGCTTGAGAGTGGGAAGGCTCTTCAGAGAGACCTGGTCAGGCTGGAGTGATGGGCCAAGGCCAATTGAATAACGTCCAACAAGGCCAAGTGCTGAGTCCTGCACTTGGGCCACAACAACCCCAGGCAATGCTACAGGCTTGGGGCAGAGTGGCTGGAAAGCTGCCCAGAGGAAAATCTGGAGGTGTTAATCAACAGACAGCTTAACTTGACCAAGCAGTGTGTCCAGGAAGCCAAGGCAGCCAATGCCATCCTGGTTTGTATCAAAAATAGGGTGACCAACAAGACCAGGGCAGTGATTGTCCCCTTGTACTCAGTGCTGGTGAGGCCCCACTTCAAATATCATGTTCAGTTCTGGGTCCCTCACTACAAGAAGGACACCGAGTTGCTGGAGTGTGTCCAGAAATGGGCAACGAAGCTGGTGAAGGGTCTGGAGAACAAGTGTGATGAGGAGTGGCTGAGGGAGCTGGGGATGTTTAGCCTGGAGGAGGCTAAGAGGAGATATGATCACTCTCTACAACCACCTGAAGAGGAGCTGTAGTGAGGTGGGGATCGATCTCTCCTCTATAGTAACGAATGAAAAGACAAGAGGAAATGAGCTGAACTTGTGCCAGGGGAGGTTTAGATTGGACATTAGGAAGAACTTTTTTACCAAGAGGGTTGTCAAGCATTGGAACAGGCTGCCCAGGGAGGTGGTAGAGTCACAATCCCTACAAATATTTGAAAGCCACATGGATTGAGGTGCTGATGGATATCATTTGGTTTAGTTTAGTGATGGTCTTTGCAGTGTTAGGTTAGTGGTTGGACTTGATGATCTTAAAGGTGTTTTCCAAAATAAATAATTCTATGATTCTACTTTTCCACTTGACTCTGCTCATCCTGCTGAGGTGCAAAACAGGGAGAAAGCAACTGCATAGTTGGGGGCTGTCAGTGAGGTCTAAACCACCCCACTCTATGATGGGAGCTTTCTGTGCACGCTTGTTCTGAAACACTGCAAAACAGGCAGAGCCTTTTCTGCAGGAAGTACAACTTTTTCACAGCTCAGACAGAGCTGTACAACTCTTTCACAGCTCAGACAGAGCTGGAAAGATCAACAATGGAACCAGAAGATGCAGAAAGGCATCAGTCTGCTGGTACCAAGGATTAGTAGAAGACATACACCCTTCTCCTTTCCCAACACCACAGACCCACCAAAGAACTAAAAGGTTTGGGGATTTATGATTCTTTTCCCCTCCCAAATAAGTTAATACACTGTGATTAAAAGAACAGCTGCTTCAAATGGATCAAATTGACACTTTTATTTCAACCTGTTAAAAGAATTATTTGCTACCAGCAGAGTCAACATAGATGAGTCAAAGGAAAGGGATTAGCTGCCTCCTTGCTGATGTAGACTGTCGGTGTCAATTCAAGACAGTCATTGATGTAACATCATACCAAGGAGTTAACAAGAAGTATAAAAACCATGTCTCTATGTATACAAATTCTTATCAAAACTAATAATTTCTATTTGGATAGGTACACAACTTGCTGCTCTTTAAATCTTCAGAGCACTGAAAGCTTGTCATTTTCCCCAAACCCCAAGTTGAGTCTTTCCTGAGAAACAGAAGCATTCATAAATAAATAGGATGATAATCTATGTCATTGAGTTGCTCCCTGCAGGTTGGGCAGAAGTGGTCTTTCTGAAGGGCCTGAGGGAGGCATTGACTGCAGAAGATGTGGCCACACAGGGTTGACACAATCAGTCGCTCACTTTGCAAAATCTGCAAGAAAAGAAACAACTACAACTATTTAGAGCTAAGAACTCCAGTGTGCTGGCACTAGGAAGAGAGGACTTGGAGTATCTGCAATTGGGATAGGACTACTTTAACCACAAGGAAGTGAAAGACCTTTTTGGTATTGTCTTGTAAAATGCTTTTCCCTCTACAGACACCACTAAGAAGTGCCTTGGGGTTACAAGTTGGGTTCACCTTCCAAGCAAGCCCTGTATTGGACTCCCAGACAGCTGTCTGCAGCCTCCCATGTAACCCAGTAATGCTGGTCAGCTCACCCTCTGCCACGTTCTCCCTCCAACAAAACAGAACCGCTGACAACACGTGGTCCTTACCTCTGAGTAGCCATCCATGCAAATCGGGCAGCTAATGGTATCAGAGGGCCTTGTGGGAGAGAGAATAAAACCAGCAAGAACAAGCATCTGTTAATTTCACCATGCATTGAAGGGTCCTGATGCATCAAAAGGTCTCTCTTAGCTACAGGAAACTGTCTTGGTTGTCATTAGGAGCCAAAGCCTGTAGTCACCCACTCTATTATTAGAGGTCACAGCAGTCTTTGTGCTGTGCAGTCTGCCTATGCCAGTATCCATCTTCCACAGGTCTTCAATAAGAGCACTGTAATAAAAGCACCTAGCTGTCCTTTGGGAACTAATCATTCTACAAGGGAAAGAGGTTGTTAGAATTTCACACGTCCCCTATTCTACTTTAGCAATATTCCAGTCTAGTACTATATTCATTCCTAGAACCCCTTCCTTATACAATGGGGGATTAAGTGAACCTTGTTTTCAGACTCTTTGGCTGTGTATTTCAGGTATTGCAAGCATGTCAGCCCATCACAGGCCACACTGGAAGATACTCGTCAGATATCCATTTCTTCAACAGCAAAACAGACATTCTGTTGCTTTGATTTGGGGTATTCTTTTTTCTGAATGAGTTCTGTTCTAGAAATGCAATTATATTTTAGGCCTGAAGTTTTCATGCTATAACCAAACAGAACCCAAAAGCTTGTGGGAAAATCAGTTTCTACTGTATATCAGCAATTAGGCTTCAGGAAGACCCTTTATCTGTCACTTACACAGAATTATTTCTTGGCTCATCTTCAGTATGTATAACGGGTAAGCGGAGATCTATCTCTATAGTGATTAGTCTTCTCCTTTGTGGCCGATTCTCTGCAATTTCATTTTGGTAAATTAGATACCTTATAACATACATAGTTGTAAAACTATCTTAGAAAGGCAGGGTTATAAAGAGTCTATAACTTTCTCTTTAGTTTCCTCACTGTAATTCAGGCTCAAAAAGTCTTTTGACATTTTCTTATTCCAAGCAGAGAGTTCAGAGTAAAAGTAAGAAAACATATTTGGAGCATCTTTTTAACATTATTAATTGTAAAATATTTACTCACCTTGCACAGTCTTGCATTGATACATATGGGAAGAGAGAGAAAAGAAAACACAATTAGACTTTGGTGTGCACAAACAAACACCAGATAAGCTAAACAACTTCAGTGCAACAAGCTAATAATACCATTATTATTATATCACTCTCTTAGTAAATTTGCTGCTGCTCTGAAAGGAAGTCGGTTATTGGTTCTGGTTCTGCTGACACTGCCACAAAGGGATAGAAATGGAGGCAGGTGATGAACCACCCAAACACCTCCTACCTGCTCCCTGTATCCATATCCTAATTTCATTTAGCCTGGAGGGGATTCTTTCCCTCTTTCTCCCCTAAGCAGACAAATTCAGGTCTGATGTCCATAGACACTTCACATCACATTTACAGTGGTTGAAGAAAAAAACCTCAAACTCAAATTGGCTATTGTCTTTAGTGGAACAAACCCTGGAGTGATACAGATTATAACTTCCCAAAATTGGAAGCCTTTCCTTTGCAAAGGCACAGGAACAATCCCAGCTGGAGATAAGTCCACTCTATTTCTCCTGCTCACTTCTGGTTTGCCCATCTGGCTCTAAAAGAGGCAGTAAAAGTTAAGCAGTGAGTCTTTTAAAGACTTCTTGGAGCCATAAACAGAACTCATTTGCACCACAATCAGCCTTACTGTTCAGTTGTTCAGATTGCTCAAGCTTAGTCATTACCAATAGGATTCTTTACAAACATTCATAATTGCCCCATGACAGGTAGACCAGACTTCCTCAGATCCTTTGACTAATGCTTGGTGAAGGAGGGGTCTATATCCTTAGAGAACGTCATCTTTGACATGCCTTGATCATCATCTCTGCAATGAAAAGGCTTGTGATCACCTCTAGACCCATTAAACCAGTTAAAGTCTTGGGTAGACACTTAGACGGCCATTTTCCAAGACAAGTGCCCATGCAGATTTACAACTCTCCAGGAAAACCAGGCCATATTGCAGTGCCCAAGAAGGGTTTGGTTAAGCAGCAGCTCTGGAGCAGCTCCTGTGTTGGCCTGTCACACACAGCTTTCGTGCACTGACCAGTCAATTCAAAACTTAAAACTTATCCTTAGAGCCAGATTTGATTAGGCAACACAAGAAAAACCTAACCTGACTGCAAGATTTACATCAGTGTGCTGTTCACTGCTTACCTCAGGAGAAGCATTGTGAGTTAGATCAGCGACCACTGGATCAGAAGATTCGTGTGTCAGATCTATTACTTCATCATGAGCTTAAAAACACAAGGTTAGAATGAAAATCAGAGATTGACACTGGGTAACAGGCTGAGCTTTGGCTCAACTTTGCGCCCTTCTTCTTCTTTTCAGGAAGATTCCCAACTTTTCCATCAGGCTTGGCCCTCCAGAGTGCACACAGAGTATTACCACCACTGTCTTCTGCAGTGCAAGAGGAACAGCAGCTGAGCTCCTCATGCAGTTCTGTTGTACAACAGCTGGCAGGAGGTGCACAGCAACAGATTATTCCTCTAACACAGCAGAATGCCTATCATGCTGAATAAAAGATGAATCTTACAGCTTATAATTATTTTAGAGTATGGTTCTGCACTTTTCCCCTCTAGGGGCAGGGCTCAATGAATGACAAACTTTTCATTCTCTTAACATCCTTTTTACAGAATCATAGAATGGTAGGATTGGAAGGGACCTTTAGAGATCATCTAGTCCAATCCCTCTGAAGAAGCAGGTCCACATAGATCAGGTCGCATAGGAACATGTCCAGGCGGGTCTTGAAGACCTCCAAGGAAGGAGCCTCCACAACCTCTCTGGGCAGCCTGTGCCAGGGCTCCCTCACCTCAACAGTGGAATAGTTTTTTCTTAGGTTTAAATGTAACTTTTTGTGTTCCAGCTTCATCCCATTACCCCTTGTCCCGTCACTAGATACAATAGAAAAAAAGGGATATCTCAACCTCCTGACACCCACCATTTAGATATTTGTAAATATTAATGAGATCCCCAAAACTGTGGAGAGCAGAGCATGCAGTATCCAGGAGTTCCAAAGTCCTAGAGGCTTTCTAAAAGCAGAGATTTCCCTTCTGGCTCAGTTAAGGGCCCAGCCACTGGCACAAACACGCGTAAAGTGGAACCCCAACCCTCTGGAAACAGGTGATTTTCTTATCAAGTTAAAAAAAATAAAGAAGCTTACCACTTTCTCCATGTTCTCTTTCCTCTGCTTCTGATGCCCCTCCTGCAATAGGAATCATCAGCTTGATGCGTTTCCGAGCTTCCCAAAAAATGACTGACCGTCTGTGGCGCTTTCGTTGAGTCTAAGAGAGAACAAAGCCTTTTCATTTTCCTTAGAATGAACACTTACAAGGCCCTGATTTAGCAGCACCCATGAAAGCACACAAGGATATACAAAATCCTCCCCAAAAAGGCTGCAACAGGAATCTAATGCTGGCATGGGTCATGCCTACCTGAATGCATCTCATGAGGGCAAAGACATCACTCCAGACCTCTTACCAGCTGGGTCACAAACTAAAACGTATCATGATGGTTTGCAAATGAGAAAACTGCTTGGTGATTACGTCAGGTCTTTGCTTACCCTGTAAGCATTTCTGAACTACTGTCAGCACTGAGGGTGATTAAAAATCTGAAGTGTCTCAGAACATGAAGTTACATAAAATTTTAGTACACTTTTGTTCCCGTGGATATCTTGAGGTACAGAGGTACCACAAAACAACATGGTTTGAGAACCTGGTTTGCATTGAGTAGCAAAATACTTACTGTGCTCATAGTGTTTCTTGATTGAAAACTACAGAAAATCTAAGAGGTAAAAACACCCAAAAAAATAATTGTAAGGAAACTACAAGGATCAATTCCTTGTATTCCCTTAGGTAGGACACTTAAGCAGTCTGGATTGCTCAGGGTCTGAGAATGACGCTCTTCTGAACCTGTAAGAAAAGAAGAGAGAAGATGATCCATCTGTAATGCTCCTCTCTTCAATACACTCTCTCTCCAAGATTCCCATTCCTGAGCCACCAGTGGCTGTCCAAATTTGGTAGCTGAGCCTCAGACACTTGCAGTTGGGCCTGAAGCCTCTGTCATTCCTTTCCTTTCCCTAAATTAAACACCAGAATAACCCAGCTCTTTAGCAAATGAGAAAAATACTATGGAAGCCCAATGAAGTTTGACTGAAAGCAACTAAGAGGCTCTCAGGGCAACATTTGTGTGTGGTACTGCAGTTCACATTTCAAAGCTTCCTCATGGTAAAATTATCTTTGTTCCAACAAACAACAAAGAGCTGTGAGGAGACAGTTGGAGGACCCCTAATGTGACAACTAATTTTATTAGACCCAGGACACTACAGAGCTATTAGTCCAATCTCCATTGATATAAAAAATCTGGAGACCCTACTGGGTACTACTGTAAGGCATATGAAGAGCAATGCAATCATCAGGCACAGTCAACGTGGGTTCACCTAATTTGATATCCTCCTGTGATAAGGTCACCTGCCTCACAGACCAAGGGAAGGCGGTAGATGGAGTTTTTCTGCATTTTGATCAGGCTTTTGATACAGCCCTTCCCAGTGACCTTCTGGACAAGTTGTCCAGCTGTGGGATGAGTGGGTTGAGGGTTCAGAACTCATAGGACAGGGCTTAAAGGGCTGTAGTGAATGGGGCTACATCTGGCTGACGGTGGCTCACTAGCACTGCCCCTCAGGGCTCAGTCCTGGGGCCAGGTCTGGTCCATCCATTGATCAATGATCTGGAGGCAGGAGTCAAGGTACCATTTTGCTGATGGTTTCAAAATGGCAGGTACTGTTGACTCTCTTGAGGGACCAGAGGCCTTGCAGACAGACCAGGAGAGATTGGAGCATTGTGCAATGATTGAGGGAATAAAGTTTAACAAGTCCAAGTGTCAGATGCTGCCCCTCTGGTGGATGAACACCAGGCATAGGTATAAACTGCGAGAAGAGTGGCTGGAGAGCAACCCTGCAGAAAGGGACCTGGAGGGGCAGGTCAGTAGCAGGCTCAATACAAACCAGCAGCACGCCCTGGCAGCCAAGAAGGCAACCTGCCCCCTGGGTTGCATCAGACCCAGCAGACCTGGATGGGTAAAAGAGGAAACTGTGCCTTCTAACAGAAAATATTCTAGCCTGGCCTAAGATTGAAGTCAACAGCTTTTTTTCTTTTTCCCTTTAGACTACCTGTTATGTGCCAGACTCCACACATTACCCCTTCTGCCAATCTCACCAGCTTTGGCAGTTTTAAGATTTCTGCTTCATAGAAAAGGAAGTGTTTAAAAAAAAAAAAAAGAAAGAAAAATCTACACTTACAAGTCAGCTACCCAGGAGTTTCAGTTACCCAGGAGTCTCAGTTACCCAAGAGTCTTTCTTGCAAATGTGAGAATCACGGCAGGTCGTTGTCTGGGACTTCGAAGACAGAGGCTCAGCGTGTGCTCCTTACCAGCGGAGCAGCAACTGGCTTCCAGGCTCGTGCATCCTCAGTGACGTACTCCCCATGGCAACCGTTTCCACGCACAGTCTGTGTCCCAGCTGTGGCAGGGATGGGGTTAATCGCCGCCCGTGACGTGCCATGGTGATGTGACGCTCGGGCTCCAGGGGGCGCTGCTGCGGCGCGGGGAGCTGCGGCCGCTCTGTCGGGGCCGAGCATCGGGCCCCGCGCCGTGAGCAGCGCCGCCGGCACCGCTCCTGTGCAGCACCTTCGCTGCTGCGCCGGCCGCTGCCGCTCGCCGTGTGCGCTACTGTTAAACAGCCCTTCTCTCAACTCACAGCGCGGTGAAACCGTTGACATCGTTCAGTCGGCGAAGCACGCGGCAGCGGCGAGGCTCGGTCCTTGCCACTGAGCAGCAGATTTAAGAGAGCAAGGGGTTCCCGGAGCAAGGGAGAGCGGAGGGGTAGCGAGGAGACCCGCCAGAAGCTGCTCCCTCTCTTGCCGGGAGGCTATCGCGGGGGGTTTAAACGGCCAGGCCGTGGCGCGGCAGCTTACGCGGCAGCGTGGGCAGGGAGCACGGGCAGGAGCGCTACCAGCACAAGGAGAGAACCAGGGTAGCTAACCAGCTCAAAGCCAGAGCATTAGCTTTTGCATGCTCAGCGGCGACATAGACTGAACCACAGAGGGAGCACGCGGGCACCCAGGTGCCTGGATGCGAGGTGAGCCCTTCTGTCGAGGCTGCGAGTGAGTGGGGAGCACTGTTGTGCGAGGTGTGCACAGGTGGAGGAGCTACTCTGCTTGGCGGCAGAGCTCCATGAGGAGGTGAGTAGGCTGAGGAACGTCAGGCAGTGTGAGAGGGAGATAAACTGTTGGGACCGTACCCTACCCTCCCTATGGCAGGTCAATCGGGGGATAAGCCAGGTGATTCTCCCTCCTCTCTTAGCCCAGCTGAATCCAGGGATTCGATGGATAGGGAGCAGTGGCAGCAGGTTTGCTGTAGGTGTCCTTACCTTTACAGAACAGCAGCTGAGGAAGCTGGGCTCATTTAGCCTAGAGAAGAGGCTGAGAGGAGATATGATCACTCTCTACAACTACCTGAAAAGGAGCTGTAGTGAGGTGAGGGTCAGTCTCTTCCCCCAAGTAACAAGTGATAGGACAAGAGGAAATGGGCTGAACTTGTGCAAGGGGAGGTTTAGTATGGACATCAGGAAGAACTTTTTCACCAAGAGAGTTGTTAAGCATTGGAATGGACTGCCCAGGGAGGTGGTGGAGTCACCATCCCTACAGATATTTAAATAGGTGAGGTGCTGAGGGACATGGTTTAGTGATGGGCTTGGCAGTGTGAGGTTAGTGGTTGCACTCGATGATCTTAAAGGTCTTTTCCAACCATAATGATTCTATGATTTCTGTTCTATGAACAGTGGCACATGAGATATACTGGCACAGACATAGACCTGCATAATAAAGAGCTTTGTAACTCCCATGAGAAGTGAATTATCTGAAGTTCATATAACTTTAACCCCATCACCTATAACACTTCTTTTAAAGCATACGTACCAGTTTGGATAAATGACTGGAGAAGTGGGAACCTTGTGAGCCTCATCACTTTTTTGTGGGGGTGGCAGGTTGTAAGACACTGCTATGCTACAACAGAGTAAAGAATGTGCACTTCACAGCTAGGGAACAGAAAATACATTGCATTCAAATATTATTTCCCTAGAAGATTAACAAACTTTATAGATAACAAGACACACAAATGTGCATTTTAATAGGGTTTTTAAAAATATTGGTGTATGTCCAGTAGAAAACATTTCTTGAACAGAATTTAAAAGGGGAGAAAATGCACTTGCATTGCTTTAGTAGCCATGTCTGTAGGACAAGCCTCTGTTCTAGCACTTCCCCACTATGCTTCTCCACATGAACTACATGATTTCACCACAGTCCTGCGGAGCACTGGTAGCCACTGATTCTTTGGTATATTACCTCTCATTGCCTCTTCATCTTTACCTGTGTAATGCTATGTTTGCTCCAATGTCCTCTAATCACAATTTTCCAATTAAAGCCACTTCACCCTCTGAAGTACGTGTTTACTCAAGGAACTGTGTTCTGTAGCCTTTATCTTATTTATCCATACCCCAGACCAGGCTTACCAGTAGGTCTACTTGGCAGCAGTGTGTATATTTTTTAAATGAATATCAAAAACCAAATAACTATGGCAGGTGAATGTGCTGGTGAGATTAAATACGAAGAATTTAGAACTGATACAACATTTTCACAGATATTAATTTTTGCTATAGTAGATATTAGATATAGTATGAAAACCAGTTAAATCCAAGGTGAAGACAAGAGTGAAAACAAAGCTGTCAATTTTAAGGCTAAAAGAAATATATAACAATTACATAAATTGTTCTGGGAGCTACTTTGTTTACTAGTTAAAATAAAGATAAACAAATAAACATACTTAATTTCCTGCCTGAAAACCTCTAGTTCCAGCTGCAAAGCTTGCAGCTTGTTATACCTTTCTCTGCTGGAGCTACCTACAGTGAGACTGTTGCTCACACTTATGAAGGCTTTAACCTTTTTCTAGAAAAAATGAGTAGACTGAGCTTCTGGACATTTTTACAGTCACGGGTAGTGATCTGAGATCTCATGAAGTTATGAAGTTATAAAAGATGAGTGAAAGGTGATTTCTTAAGATTATTAATGAGAGGTTCACTCAGGAAACAGGAGCTGCTCTTTTAATCTTGTAGTGATGTAACATACACATCCCAGGTTAGCTGATGTGGCCAAGGCTGCATAGCTCTTTTCTGCCCCGTTCCCACTAAAGCTGATTCTAACCTATTTCCCAGCTGAGGATAATGGGCCCTTGCTCTCTCCATAAACTGCTGACACACCACTACAGCAAAGACCTTGTTGACAAATGTATGATAAAATTCTACCAGACATGCCAAGCACATTAATCCAATGTATAGAAGCATGTGTGGTACCGGAAAAAGTGCCCAAGGAATACCAGTCTCTGTCACACCTAGGTCTAAAACACATAGCAGGAAAGGACCACCATCTTGGCTGCTTAGCAATTCCATAACCATCCATCAAACTGTTTCTTCAAGCTTATATACAAAGCATACCTGTATATACATCAGTATGGCATATTGGACTCTAATTTCTCACTGAAGTCAACAGAAATGAAAGTATTCAGTTTTGTGCACTTTGACCCTGAGTCACCTTCAATTGAATGCGTATTCACACAAGGCAACATTACACTTCATCAAAACCTAAAATCTGGAATGAGAATCTCTGTGAGGAACCGAAAGCCAAACCAAATGTGAAGAAAAGCAGATGGCTGTCTGTATGGGGATGTAGAATTCCGAAGCCTACCAAAAGTATTGTTAAGTCATTTAAAGATGGCTTTTCCTTTGAGCAGGGTTTCCATCAAAGCTCTTCATCTAGAAATAAGCAAACCCTTTGTGGTTTTTTTAACTGATTCTAGTGGGCCTGTGTGGCCAGGTTTTGGTGGCAGACGGGCTAGAGGGGTGTCTTCAGCAAAAAGCCACTAGAAGCTTCCCATGTACCTGATAGGGCCAGTGAAGCCATCCTCTAAGTCAGACCCACCACAGGCCAAGGCCAAGCTGATCAGTGATGATGGTAAGATCTCTGATTAACAGAGTTAATAAGAGGAAGAAGTTACTGAGCAGGTGCTAAAACTGAAGCAGAAGAGGGGAGCGAGAATGGGAGAACATCTCTGCAGACACCAAGGTCAGTGCAGAAGAGGAGGAGGTGCTCCATGTGCTGGAGCAGAGATTCCCCTGCAGCCTGGGGAGGCCCTGATCCTGCAGCCATAGAGGCCATGAGGGAGCAGAGATCCACCTTCAGCACAGGGAGAACACCAGGCTACAGATGGGAGGATGCCCAAAGCAGGCTGTGACGCCATGGGAAGCCTGCACTGGAGCAAGTTCCTGGCAGAACCTGGAAATACATGGACAGAGAAGAGTTCACATCATATCAGGTTTATTGGCAGAACTTGTGAACCCATGGAAGGGACTCATGCTGAAGCAGTTTGTGAAGAACTTCAGCCCATGAGAAGGGCTTGCATTGGAGAAGTTTGTGGAGGTCTATCTCCCATAGAAGGGACTCCACACTGTAGCGGGGGAAGTGTGAGGAGAGGAAGCAGTGGCAGAGACCATCTGCAGAAACCCCCATTCCCTGTCTCCCTGCTCTGACGATGGGGAGGAGGTAAACAACTATGAAGAAGGGAGGGGCAGGGGGAGGTGTTTTAGGATTCAGTTTTTGTTTCTTGTTACCATGCTCTGTTTAGATTGTTGATAAATCAAACCACTTCTCTCCAAGTTGAGTCTGTTTTGCCCATGATGGTAACTGCTGAGTGATCTCCCTGCCCTTAACTCACAAGCCTTTTGTTATATTTTCTCTTCCTCGTACAGATTAGGAGGAGGAGTGATGCAGCAGCTTTGGTGGGCATCTGGCACTCAGACAGGTTAAAACCACCACACTGATTTTAAAACACATTTTAAAAGGACAACCTAATTTCCAGGCACAAATATTGGAATATACTCACTCTTTTCCAAACGATCAAGTTTCCTGATACTTGTGTATACGGTGCTTCTCATCCTCCAGGCTCTGTTCCATGACTGTTACAAAACAAGCAATAAACAACAGCAGCTTACTTCACAGATCTGTGTACATGCTTTACATACTGAACTGTATAAATCATGGCTTTATGGTTCTGTGTAAAAGATTAACTGGAAAATTAAAGTGCTACTCTGGACACTCAAATACTCATGTTTTCTTTTGGTGTCCAGGCCCTATCTGGGTACTGATGCAATCTCATGATGGTTCCATGAAGCTTTACATTTTTACAAAGCATCTAAATTGCCATTAGGTGAACCAGCACTTACTTGTATTTAGCAGCATTCATGACAATTTATAGAGTATTTGGACTTCAGTAGTATACCCACAGGATGGGAGAGGCAGTGGCAGTGTTGGTGCTATACGATTATACACTATTTTTTATCTTCCTTGAAGGGAAACTTGAATATGACTCTGCAGGAAATTGTAGATGAAGCTGCAGTGATCAGTGTCAGAATCAACACGCACATGAAGCTGTCACACCTCAGAGGAAGGGCTTTTAGAGCAAAATAAAGTTTCTCCATATGTAACATATACCCATCTCATACAAGAAAACCATTAACAGGGCAGCACCATCAACTCTCAGACAGAGTTGACCACCATTCTCTGCCCTAAAGCTTTCACTTTTGACTGCAGGCTTCTGAGTCTCTTTCAGTTGCTCTAATTCAAAACACAGAATGAGAAAATATTACTGTGAGATGGTCACAGGAATTTTATTTTCAGAACATTGTTATCTATAATATAATGTTTCTGAGCACTTGGAAGAAAGCATAAAACCTTAAAGTTCAAATATGGTAAATCAAAATATTACTCTAATTAAATCCTTCTCCGTGACCTTCATTGTGCTATAGATTTGTTCTTTACGTTTGGGATAATCTGATTATGCGGTATCTTGAAGTTTGCATTATCTTCTCAGAAATTTCAACATCCTGGCAGGATTCTCTGTTCTAGTGTTTGCTTCTGGGACAATTTATTGCAGCTGAAGTTCCTGGAATCAACAGCCCATCTATTGACGTCAATGAGAAAGTTGCCTATGTCTTCAGCAAGCCCAGAATTTCATATTCATCTCTTCTGAAGAATAAATATTGGTTGCACCTGGCAAATATGCAGTCCACTAGTTTGACTTAAGGAAGTAATTTAGAATTATGTGACATCAAAGGTTCGTGTGGCCTAATATTCTGTCTCCACAAACTTCTATCACTAAAATTCAGTACAAGCATATTTTGCCCTGGCTTCCTACCTTCTATCTGTCTCCTCTTCAGGGGATTCCTGGTCTATATGTGCCTCTCTGTATATTTAGTTACCCTCAGTGAAGCATTCTTACATAAAATTGTCCAGTCTTTCTCTGAGCCCACGGTAATTTCCTTTGAATCCAGTAGCTGCAATATCCCAGACAACAGTATTCACAAGTCTACAACCAACCATGTGATGAACTGTTTCTTCCTGACTGATTAAAACATAATTCCCTTTATTTTCATTCAATATTAATTCTGAGAAAAGTCCTCATCTGTTTCTCCAAGCTCACTGTGATTTGTGGCTCTCACACTGTCTCTTTTCTAGTCAGAAGATCCCAACTTGCAAAACTCTTCTTTGTACAGAGGCCATTTCATGCCTTTGATCCTTGTTTGCCTTCCCTGAACCAGATTGTGCCAAACCCTGAAAATCCCATCAAGGGCAATACCAATTTGGAGCCTGTTAGGTGAAGTTCACACAACTTTGTCCTATATTTGTCAATTTATCCAAACCAAATTCTATCTGACATTCTGTTGATTGGTCAGTCAGACCTGTTCTTTCTGCTGTTGCTTACAGTCAGCTGTCAGTTTTACTACTATGAATAACTTCCTCCAAAAACTTGTTTAACTGTTCATGTCCTTTTCCAGGTGACAAGAATAAGAATCCCCAGGAGCAACATGGTGGAAGTGCATAAAGGACAAAGTTTTCTTTGGCTCTGGGTTTCAGTATACTGTGAACATCAAAAGGCAAGTTTTCTCCTAGTAATTCCGTGCACTTGACTTTGTCTACTGACACCATGTAGGTAAACATGCCATTGTGAAAATGTCACATTGTACAAAGAGGAGTGTTATATATAAGGTATGAAAAAGAAAACCTGAAAATAATGTACTGGTTGTGTACAGAGAAGACAAGACTGAGAAAACTTAATGGTCTTCTAGCTTGTTAAAGATTGCAACAAAAATTCCAAGAGCAAACCATTATTCATGTCCACAGAGGATAGGACAGGGAGTAATGAACTTAAATTGCTGCAAAAGAGAAAATGCTTTACCATTCAGGATGATTAAAAACTGGGAAAGACAGCCTGGAAAACTAGACTTGATATCACTAGAGGTTCTTACAAAAAAATCTTAGACACGTATCTGCTAGGAAACAGTGTAGCTGTACTTTTCATCTCAGCTTGGCACCATGGATGAAATGGGGTTAAATAAACAGCCTTGTCTGAGCTCACCATCTTTCCAGTGAGGAAATGTGGCAGAAGTGTTCAGATTTCCTTGATTAACAGAGGGATTTAGGGCCTCTGTAAATATGATCTGTTTTTCAGAAGAGCTGAACTCCAGCTTTCACTACCTTATAAACAACACATAGGTATTCACTGTCTTTGATACCCTGAACTTGTTCTGCTTCAAAGGCTACCTAAATCTGATTATTTCAGCTACATAGGAATTAATTATTCTCTAATAACTTTAAAATGCACAACTCATTTTACCTGTGAGATGAGGACAGAGAAACAGTTCAATGTTTGGCTGATGTGGCATTTGGAGTTAGGGAAGAAAGGGTGTTTTTCACAGTTTAGCTCCTGAGACAGAAGAGGTTTGTGACAAATCTTACATCTCTCTCTTTGTTTGGTAGAGGTGGTTTTGTTACTTTTTTTCATCCTGTTTTCATAACATCCCTTTAGAAGAGAAGGTAGCCTTCTTTTTTATTAATCAGTAGTTTCTGTGGTGCAGGGAAGGAAACAGAAAGGATCTATTTGCCTTTACGGGTGTATTACATAAATAGTGCTAAACGGAAAACATGTTGATGTGCTGAATGCTGACTAAACAAGGACTGAAAATCTCTGTACCTCCCAAGCACTTGTCAGTGCAAAGGCAGAAAAAGACAAATACTTCTGTTCTGAATATCATAGAAAAATGCAGACACTCAACCTGGATATCTCTGTGTTTATGTGATAATGATGAGTGAAAAAAAAAAACTTGGAAATTTTAGACATGGCCATAAACAAAATGCAGGAGAATATCTCTGCATTGCACATAGGGTGCCTCACCATGCAGTGAGTTCCTCTCAGAGAGTAGGATTCAGTGCAAGAAAGTAAGTAGTTGAATGTTTGTAATACCTGCATTTGGACACCTGTACTTTCAGGAGTGGAGGGGGATCTTTTAGCAGAGGGCTTTAGATGATTAAAAAATAAAGAAAAACAAAAGAAGTGCAATCTGAAGCAGAGCCAAGTATCCAGACAGTGCAAACTGGAACAATGCCACTGAACTCAAGCTCTGACAACTTCAAAAGCCAAAGTGCTGCTCTAGAATATTCTCTGAGCACAAATCCTTTGAATTGTGCTCTCTTCCTTTATCAAAGAGGAAATTGCTCACAGAGAGAAAATTTATTAGCTCTGAAACAGACACACTTCCATCAGCTTTGGGAAGATTTTGGACAAGTGCATGCTCTACAATTCTGAGACTCCATCAGGCTGTGCATGAATCAGGACTCTCTTTTTTGTAAATTAAAACTTCTGAAAGCTATTAATGAGAGTGCAATGTTTCTTTGCCTCAGCTAGCGTAGCTGGATGGTCCTAGAGCTGTGATACGACCAAAGTATGTGAAATGAAACCTAACTTCCAGTTCATCTCTCAGTTACTGAAGCAGCATAAAAAGGTCTAAGCTCTTGTAAATGAACGTGCTATGGATAGAGATACACAAATGAATGCCCACCTTTTGGGAAGGACAGGTTAATCCTTCAGTTGACTTCAAGCATTAAACTGAAATACTGTCTTGAATTTTTCTCTTCACTAAAGCTGGAAGTTGTGAATCGGATTGAAGGCAGGGTCCCTGACAAGATTTCAATCTCTCTGATAAATGTAATTCTGCTGAGGTAATATGCTCAGATCTCTGCAAAGCATTTTGCTTAATGTCATGTAACAGTCTCTTTTTAAAAATTTGGCACTACCTAAAACTTAATTTTATCTTTATCGAACTGATTGAAAACATTCAAATGACCGTTAATGGAGTCACCAGCACATAAGGATGTTTGCAGAAGAGAGACAATAAAAAAAGTATCCTGGATGATGATATTATTCATTGTTACAAATTGTTACAAATGGAAAACCAGTTATAAGTTTGAATGTGGCAGAGTTCATAGACACTAAGCCAAAGCAATCAACATTACAAACAATCACATCATTACTGATGCATAAATGGTTTTGCTTATGATAACAAAAAGGTGCTCCTACCCTGAAAGACTAGAAAGGACCTTTGTGAAATTAACTTCTAACTTTCTGTATAAGGCAAACTAACAGAATTCCCTGATCTAAATCATTCCTGAAGCAGAGTTGCAGCCTTTAGAAGACCCACATTCTCAAATTACAACTGCCAGCGATGGAGACTCCATCAAACACTTCACAAACTGCTCTATTGACTATTTGTTTTAGTAAAAACCAAACATGGAATCACTCAAAACGTAGCAATGATCCTCATATCTGGCCTAAGTGCAATAACGTTCAAACCTCCAGGCTTCTGGTCTGGCAGCATCATTTGCCTGCTTGACACAAGAGTCCTGGTTACAGTCAGTGGTCTTTGAGCCGAACTGATAGAATAAGTACAAGGTAGTGCATAGCAGCCTCTCTGGCTTTCAGAACACTCCTACTGCTAGCTGCAAAACAAAATAAAATGGGAACAGATGAATCCTATGCTGTGGAGCTATCGCACATTCCTTCTTGAGAGATCAGAGTCACATTACAGGAAAAAATTATCTTTCACTTTGCCTTGCCTTAGTGCCAGAATCCAGCACATGTTGCCAGGGAGTGCAGAGGTCACATGCTAAGAACTGACTGTGGCACCTACATAGACTTGTCTTTCTCTTTGCTTGCTATAGAAGAACTAAAGGACTGAGTATATGAGTCAAAATACATGCCCGCTTTTAACAGAGGAACATGTACAAAAACAGTGTAAACTTTTTAACTGCTCTAAATTATAGGAACACTTCCTCGAAAAGATTATGTAATTCACTTATCTGGGTTTCAGCTGAGATAATTTTCTTCCTAGTAGCTGCTACAGTGCTCTGTTTTGGATTTAGTGTGAAAATAACTGTAACACACTGATATTTTCGTTGTTGCCAAGCAGTGTTTCTCTTAAGTGAAGGGCTTTTCAATTTCAGTGAGGATGTCACAAGGGCTGGGAAGAAGTATGGCCAGAACAGCTGACCCAAACTGGCCAAAGGGCTATTCCATATTATAGAGCATCATGCACAATTTAGAAACCAGAGGGAATTGGGGAGGCAGAGATAGCTGCTCAGGCATCAGTCAGTGAGTGGTGAGCAATTACATTGTGCATCACTTTTCTTGGGGTCTATTTCTCTCTCTTATTTTCCTTTTCATTAGTATTATTATTTTATATGTTATTATTACTGTTGTTATTACTATATCTTATTTCATTTTAGTTATTAAACTCTTCTTATCTCAACCCAAAAGTTTTACGTCTTTTTTCCCAATTCTCCTTCCCATCCTGCTGCAGGGGGAAGCGTGAGCAGCCAGCTTCATTTCTGGCTTGGCTTAAACCGTGACACCACTAAAATCCAAAATCTATACACTCATCTCAGAGAAGAAATGTACTGTTGTAAACCATCCTTTTTAGATAAGGAAATAACAAATATCTGATAATTAAATACAGTAACAGTATAGCATTGCTCACTGGAAACTTATTGTCTGAATCTCAAGATGGCAAAAAGCATACCAAAGTGAGATGCTCAGGAGCCTAGGAGAAAGTGTAAACAGAATTACGTTAATAACTGTTGGCAAGAGTGAAGAATTTTATATTGCACAGAGATGTTTTAATTTGCTAACTCAGACTGGCAGAACTGACAAATATTACCTTACTAGACAGCATTATCTCACAAAATGTCTCTCTGTGTTGAACCTTATACACTGGACTTTTCCATTCCATCTAACAACAAAAAGGATATTTAAAACTCAAAATCCAATTTTCATCATTGTGATACGAAGTTAGAAGCAGCATATTACATTTTTAGAAACTATCATACTTGCATCGTTATTAATGGACATGTGTAAGCACTCAGCATTTTTTTTAATTGATTAAAAGCAACTATAAAACAATGTACGTATTTGAAGCATTAAAGCATATTCCTGCAAATTATATTTAACAGAAAGACCTTTTACTTGATGCAGAACAGCTATTGTGATCTAATACATGCTATCATTATGACTTCTCACTTTTGAAATCTCTAAACAGTCTCAGGGGTCAAATTCTTTGGCGTAAATCACAAGTACATTTCTTTTTACGTTGATCCTCAATAAAGCCTCTTGTCTACCAGAAAGTACAGTCTAAATCTTTATGAAGAGCTCAAATATACCAGAGACCTCAGTTATTAGCTAGTTAAATAATAATAAATTGTAATGATTGTTGCCTTTCTGCAGTTGTGATGTACTTAGGCTTGCATAAGTTGGGTTTCAAAGTTCTTTATGAATTAATAGGTCCTGTTTCTGCGAGTTGTAAACTTCTGCCTGAGCTGCTTTTTGGCACATCGTTCTGTAATGGTAACAATTTGGCTGGGATAGAATACAATAAATGGTAAAATGGATGACTTACCAGAAGGGCAATTGCTCATAATAGATTAACGGACATGCATAACATTTTTATAAAGTTAATATCTCTTCATGCATACAAAGTGTCAGTAACCTATTTTTGCCACACATTTTTGCTCTGAAACCCACTATAGAAGTGAGTTCAGTCTTCCTGATGAAAATTCTCTTGTAAGAGCAGGGGATATTAACACACTCCTGAATCTTTCCTCGGGGATCCAGTTTTAGACATAGAAAGGCAGAGGTGATACAAAAGAAGATAGCACAATCTGCCATAAAGTGTTTGCAATTGCCCATTTGATCAGTAGCTTACATAGCTATCTGACACTAACCTGATACCTTTAAGATTTTTTATACGTGACGTTTCATACATCTGCCAAATAGCTTTTTTAATGAACATCTGACAGAGACGTGGACCTGAAAAGAAGCAAAATGATTGCAGGTTTTTTCCAGTCAAGAGGTTGAATATTGTATTTTTGAAGCACCAGAGGAAAAGCAATCCACATATCTCATTTTCAACACAGTTGGATTCTCTTTAAAAAGTCAATATAGTGTTCTAAAAACTGTCTTTATGACATTTCTTCCTTCTTCAAGGAAGCCTCCCTATACAGTTTCATGATATCAGTATGTCTTCTGGTCCTCCCCACCAAATTCAGTCAAGTCGCTTGCTTAGAGAGAAGGGAGCTTTTGGTTGGATTTGCTGTTTGATTAAGAAAACCTCCTTCTCTCAAATCTTTTGCTGCTGTCCCCCTTCAAATCTTCTAAATGTATTATCAAAATTGTGTGGTACACAGAGAAAAATCACTTTTGTGTGCTGACGATGTAATGCCACTTACTAATAAATAGCCTGCTCTGATGTAAATTGAAGTGAATACAAAGTCTGCAAGGAAATGAAAAGAAAATATTTTCTCAAAAATCAGAATTCTTTGATAGGTTTAAGTCAAACTCCTTATTCCAGCATTTCCTGTAACAATTTAAGTGTTCATACTGGTATGTTTTCTCTGGCAGCATTCATTTTGAAGTAAGGGCACTGAAATGTGTTGCTTTTGTATAAAGGATGATTGCTGTAAAGAACATGAATGGGTGGGAGAAGAAACAGGACAGCACTTAGATTTGTTACGTACTTGGTATACGAGGAAAGGATGTGATCAGCTTGAAGCTATTAAAGCAATCTTAAAATTGGAGCCTCCAAATTAAATTATGTTTGTGCTCATTAGCTTGGAGTCATTTAGGCTGATCTTGATGATGCTAATCCTTTTGGAGATGTTTATTGAAAGAAGAGACCAAGCAAACACACCTATTTTGACTTCAAAATTGATCAGGTGGATCACTAAGTACACCTGCTCTGAAGGTGTGTGAAGCAAGCTCAATGCAACAAGCATCTCAGTTTCTTCCCAAGTTGGAGAGGAAGATGAGATGTTGAGCACATGGGATCTCCCTTGGAATAATCTTTAGACAAACAGGCTGTAATCCTCCATGTTCTGAGCATTCAACTGATAATATTTATAAAAAGCTTTGAGTTTGTTAAACAACACAGGAAATTTAAATGCAGCTCAGAGGTTAACCTTCTTTTATGCTTGCTTTGTGAGGATCCAGAAGTGCTATGTAAGTACTCACAAGTTATTACTCATCAACCTTTATGAAAAGTGTTATGTATTAGGGCAGTTTTGATGATGAGGGAAAGACAAAGGTTAGGCTTGGTTTCTATTTCACTAATATCAGAGTATAATGAGTTTAATAGGAATACAATGCCCTTCATACAACCAGGATAGCTCTCTGTGAATGTTGTTACACAAGTAAACATTCAGATGAAATCAAGGGCTCAAGTGGAAACAATGAAACATTTAGGCCTGGATTTCTTTCCCCTAATTTCAGAAAAAACAATCCTTAAATTAGCTGAGTAAAATTAGTTACAGTTCATTTTTTAATTCATGCAAGCAAAAATTTGCTTTTCTTTTGTATTCTAGGCTGAAAAATCTGGACTGATCTACGTTTTAATTGCTGCATGAAACTAACCTTCTACAGTCACTATTCTTCCTTTTTATTTTTAATTCTACCTGAGCCTGCTCATGTTTTCTCTCCTGTTCTCTAACCTTCTCCGGCTTAAATTATTGTCTTGATTATACAGAAAGTAGTTTGACTTTTAGAAAAGAAGAGACATTTCTGGCCATACCCAAATTGGGTTAAGACCCCAAATTGAGTTAAGAACCCAAATTGGACTAAGATCCCAAATCCAGAACCGAAAAAAGTTCCAGCTGGCCAAACAGTTAAAACTCAAAAAAGTTTCTTGGCCAATTACCTCACTACAATAAACTAAAACTATAGGATATTGATGCAGGACAAGACTGATATCAGTGTAACACAATTATTGGTATACCTCACCATCATTTTTTCCAAAGAAGAATCATGCAGGTCTCTTATGGACAGAGTGCATGTATTTTGTGACCTGCTTGGCTAGACAAACTGTACCGTTTGCTATGATAATTCATTAAAGCTACAGTCTCAGATTTTTCCAACTTGCTGTCAGGCTTGCACAGCTGTGGGACAGTATCATACTGGACACTGGAGGAAAAATAAATGAAAACTAGTGAAGCCCTAGGGATTTCAAAACCATTGCCCATCATCTCAACTGGAGCCCTTTCTTAGAGAAGCATTGTTGCTAAACTGAGCATAAACTCATGCAAATCATTCCATGAAACTACTTGCAAGACACGAACCATCAGATGTGGCTGTAAAATCTGCAATTACAATTTAGTTTTGATTGTAATTAAACTCTAATTCCAAAACAGGAAAGACGAATTGTCGTGTTCTCCACATGGTATTTAATTTCCAGATGCTCTTCCTTCACCTTTTCCCTCTGGAGGCAAAACGCCGGAGCACAAATTATCAAAAGAGGGCTATAATTTTGGATCTGACATAAAAAAATATGGGTGACTCACAGACACTATGCATCTCATGAACTGCTTTTCCTCATATACTACAGCTTAAAGTAAACTTCCCATTACAGAGCAGATAGCTGTAGTAAAGCCACACAATCCTATGTGCAGATACCCAATGACCCCAGCTGACTTTACTGGGACAGGACTGGGACATAGGTAAACGTTCCTATATTTGTTGCCCCTACCAGCAATAGAAATACCTGACAGGTATTGCCAGACTCCACTGTGCAGCTGCATTCCTTGTAAGAATCACTTTACACCAAAAGTTTTGGCTGGCAAAAGAAGGAAATTCCTTAATTCTGACTTGATACGTTCCCTGAAAGATTTATGGGTTGTTTGGGGTTTTTTTGTTGTTGTTCCAGTTGCTTCCTTGTTCAACACAAATACAATGAATAGGCACCAGGCTGCCAAAAAACCTTCATCACCTTCAGTAATTAAGTACTATCTCTTAGACACCTCAGCACCAGTCACCTTGGGATTAACACTTAGCCAGCAACAAAGGAGCTGAACTTTAATTCCCTTACTTGTGTGAATAAAGCCTCTGAGTCCATGATTAAATCAACCTGTTTTTCAAACACTCAGGAGCTGTAAAGCACATTTTGTAACACAAGCTAAGCAAGCAAGTTTTAATTTTCAGTTAAAGCCTCTGCAATGTGTTGGGTTTTTCATGAGTTAGACTGAATTGCTAGCTATCCCATCTTTACTTGCCAGTGTCAAGCAATGTTTTCTTCAGTTTAGAAATAACTGCAGCTCTGATAATTCTGATGTTTCAAATCTACTTTCTGTACTTTGGCTAGATTCATGACCAGGCAGATTCTTGCAAAATAATACCACTTCACTAGACACGTCTTTGTACTTTATGAAGGTCTGTGCAAGCTGTAATTTCTGATAAATGAGAAACACAAAACTGGAACGTGAAATGTATAGAGTTATTTGTATGAGGCTGTAAACATCTTCCACATTGAATGTTTCCTGCTTAAGATGATACAAAAGTCCATTTATCATGAAAACCACATCTGTACTTCTTTAAATAAGCCATTATTTTAATTAGAGAATATTAGGTGATGACACATCCTCTTAGATGAATTTGTAAAATGAGATGTTCAGAAACTGCTACATTCACAAGACAAAATTAGAGGATTTGTCCATGTGTTAAACTACACTCGTGGCTTCTTATCTTTGCAATAGTATGTCAAAGAAATAATTCAGGTGCCTATAAAATCAAATATGATCACTGGAGATGGTGTAATCCCCTTCCTAAACTGTTTGTGCTGAGAGAACTTAGTGTTTTCCCCACATACACAAGCCCCACATTTCTAAACCTGCTTGTTTCCAGAGAACAAAGAATGCTCTTGGAGATCCTGCAGTATGTTTCACTAGTGAAATATTATGTTTGTATTATGTTTATATTCCATTTAAGACCTTTGTTCCTTTTTCTTATTTTCAGAAAGCTAAAATGAGTGACTTCTACTCTTTGTCTGCAGATATGGCATATGCAACACAGCCAGAAAGCAAACACCACAGAGCAAGAATAGGAATTTCTTGTCTATATTATAGCACAGCTGTAAGTAAGTGAATTTTACTGATAATTTCATCCAAGGAGCTTCTCTAATATCTTTGTCTCTTCATTTTTAGTGCATGTTCTGAAACTGTTCCTTGGAAAATCCTAAGGTCAGTTGAATAGTTCTTTCATTTTATGGAAAAAAAGACCCTCTGTGTTTCCCTGCTGTTATATTTAACTACAGTGTAAATTTCTGCTACAGACAAATCTTTCTAGGGGACAAATAAAGTGCAAGAAGAGACTTCAGCCAATTAATTTGCTTTATGAGCCTGGACATCATTTGGCACCTTGTTGATTCCTTTTTTCGTTTGCAGGGAATACACAAAATATTTCTGTATACCTGCTTCTCCATGGCCCTAAACTAATTGGACCAATGTCTTACAGTTTGTCTAATTGGCTGAACATTCCTAGTCTTCTGATTTTAATCAGAGACACATGGTGCATATCAATAGCCTGCTTTATTATGCCTGAGAAGATCCAGGCTACTGTCCATTTTCAATTAAATTGTATTTAAAAAGAACAGCAACTTGACCTTTGGAATATTGCTTAATAGGTTTAAAAACTTAAGCAGCTTTTTTTTTTTCCCCTGGAATAACTAACTAACTAATTGAAATAAGCACTTCTTATTGCAGTATATCACCAAGGAGCAGCCTTTGACACGGCATTGGATCTGTTAGCTACATCTTGTGATGGTAATAACACCTGAAAAAAATCAATTGCAAAACAGTAGAGCTCTGTGTCTCTGCAGCTTGGAGCTTCCTGTTAGCATTTTTTTAATAGAATGACCTAGAAACTACACACACACAAAAAAATAAAAGTGGGTCTGACCAAATTGCATTACACAAAAGGACTCCAATCCTAAAAGGCTCACTCTCTAAACCAACAACTGTAGGCAAGAGAAAAATGATGAAAGGCCTTGCTAAAGGTAAAGGCAGGTCAGTGACAGGGCTGGCAACAGAACACGCATCTTTTAATTTCTACAAGGACAATTCAAATGGTCAATTCTATTTATTTCTCCTTTATTCCAATTCTGATTGAAGCATCTGCTCTTCTAAGATTCTCAAAAGATCCCTGAAAGGCCCTAAAACAGCCAAGAATATTTTATGATCAGCACCATTTTTCTCCACTTCAGGTTACATGGATTGTTTTTGCCTACTTGGGGTGACAGCAGTTGACAGTATATTTCTCTGCATGAGCCAAAAGCACAATCCAATTAGAAGCAATACATTAGATAGCCAAAGACACTACTGTTCAGGTATTTTTTACTACTATGTGAGATTTTATAAGCACCCTGTTAAGGACTGAATAGAACACATGAGAAGTTTTGACTGCAAAATGCAGCAGTTCTGGAAATACTGAGAGAAAAAGAAAAATCATGCCCCTCTAGTATTTACTGGCCATGTTATTGAAAACCTATCTAGTCTCAAGTTGATGCATTGTGTTGAAGAGCCTACTGACTAAGGTACACTCTTCTTTGTAACAATAAAAACCTGTAATTCATGTGCCCCAATGTTTAGGAATAATGTTCTTCTCCAGATTGAATGTCACTGTAGCTTGTATAAATGAAAAGTGACAAAGCACAATCACATTCCTAGAGCTCAGGAACAGTCCCACACACAGTGTACTTTATCATCACCAGGTGAGATGAAACCATAAACCAAAACCAAATATGGCAACAAAACTCTGAAATTATTCACTAATAAAAAGCCTTAACAAAGGTAACACTATGTGTCTCCAGACTTTGGTCAGAGGTGATTTTAGTCGATTATTAGAGACTATAAATGTCCTTGACCTATATCAATACTCACAAGAGGACGCAATCACCTACTACTCTCCAGCCATGAATTCATCTGGTAGAGGCAAGAAAAATACCCTTAATTCAGGTTGAAATATTTTTTTTTTTAATTGATGATCTAATAGGGGACAGAGTGCAGTCTCAGCAAGTTCACTGATGACACCAAACTGGGAGGACTGGCTGATCACCAGAAGGCTGTGCTGCCACTCAGCGGGATCTCAACCAGCTTGAGAGTTGAGCAGAGAGAAACTTCATGAGGTTCAACATGGACAAGTTTAGAGTCCTGCATGTGGGGAGGAACAACCTCATGCACCAGTACAGGCTGGGTGTGGAGAGCAGCTTTGCAGAGAGGGATCTAGGAGATCTGGTGGGCAGCAAAATAAACATGAGTCAGCAATTTGCCCTTGTGGCCAAGAAGACCAATGGCATTCTGGGAAGCAATAAGAAGAGTGCAGACAGCAAGTTGAGGGAGGTTCTCTTCCCCCTCTACTATGTTCTACTCTGGTGAGGCCTCATTTGGAGTCCTGTGTCCAGTTCTGGGCTCCCCAGGCCCAAAGGCTACCAAGATGGTAAGGGGACAGGAACATCTTTCTTATGAGGAAAGGCTGCAACTCTTGGGACTGTTTAGCCTGGAGAAGAGAAGAATGAGGGGACCTTTTCAATGATAACAAATACTTAAAAGGTAGATGTCAAGAGGATAGGGTCAGGGGGTTTTTTTTGGTGGTTCCCAGTGACAGGACAGCACAAAAGCTGGAACACAGGAAGATCTACTTAAACATGAGGAAAAGTTTTCACGTGAGAGTGAGGGAGCCCTGACAGAGGCTGCCCAGGGAACATATAGAGTCTCCTTCTCTGGAGGCTTTCAAAACCCCCTGGATGTGTCCTTGTGTGACCTGATCTAGGTGAACCTGCTTTAGCAGGGGGGTTGGTCTGGATGATCTCTAAAGGTCCCTTCCGACTCCAACTATTCTGTGATTCTGTGACAGATTCTTCAATGAAAGTCAATCCATTCTTGGAAGTACATTTCCTTCAAAAAGTCCCCCACAGGTAGCCAAAGGGCTACTAAAGAAAGAGGGAACAAGATTAAACCTCTCAGAAAAGAAGTGCACAATTTGGACCCTACAAGATATTTCTAAAGAGTGTTCCAGGGCCCTGGGTAATCAGAAGCCTAACTTTAAATATTCTGCTTGGAATTCCCATTCTGTTTTCATTGCTGACAGAGAGATGTTTGGACTCTTTTGGCTAGAGTTAGCTTTTGTGAATTCTAATTCTTCTGCCCCACCTACCTTCAAAACACAGACCTTCAAATTCCTGGTGTAGATACACGTGTTTTTTCCAAGCTGAGACCAAAAATATGTGTGGATAGTTCAGCTAGAACATTAAAGGCATCAGGATCCAGGAGCAACAAGACAAGTTATTCTTTGTCACTCTTCTCAGGTACTCTCTCATGAGTAACTAACCAGACGTATCCCAATCCCATAGCAGCCAGATGATGCTAATTGCATACAGGCTAGACAGAAGATGCAATTTTTAAGCGAAAGTAATTTGACATTTCAAAGACTTACCAGATAATATAGTGACTTTGTTGTCACTGGAAGTCTTGAAACAAAATCTAGTATCTTTCTAAAAGCCATGTTTCACATCTCAAGAATTTATGCTGGGATTATGGAATTCATTTCTCTGTTCTGGCTTGTACAAGAGGTCAGATGAGCCAATCCTAATGATCTCTTTTAGCCTCTAAATCAGTGAATAAAGAAACAGCAACTATTTCCATGATTAGCCAGAAAAAAAGTTTGATTAGATTAAAAAGAAAGAATAAAAAGAATGCAAGAAGTTAGGTTTGCTTACAAACATTCAGAAGTGGGACAGAAATAAGCATTTGATATAATAATCATTGTGAATTATTTAAAAAGTGGAAGAAAATTATAAACATAAATAAAGCTGATTAGTTCTACCAATTAGTTCTACCATCTTCTTCATACCTATACAGGGCATTACTTTCTGTAGTTTTTATTGTTTTGGCTGAATTGTCCTAAAAGGTCACAGAGTAAGTTTATTTTGTCTTCTCTATGAGGCTATTGGATACCTTAATATAATAGATTTCATTATAAGGGCCATTATACTCAGTTGACACTGGACTGCTCATGATTTCTGATGAGACACTTCTTGTGACAGAGAATATGTGCAGATCTGTCTGGGAATACACTACATGTGTGGCAGAGAGTAGAAAAAAAAACCTCAGGAAGAGGTAACATCAGAATCATCTTTAACATTACTATTTTCACACATTTTAAGTGTTAGAAAACTGCCACTGAAAGACTCAAAGAAGCACCAATCTCATATGCCTGAGTCCTAGTAAAAAAGAATGTACCTTCGGACCCTGGGGAAAACACAGAAACTTTAGCTTAAGGAAGAGAAGAAAAAGATCTACCCTTCCCAGTTAAATATTCATACCAGTATTAATGAAAGTCATACACTCTCACACTCTCACTAAAACTCTCCTTACTTCAGCTTGAAATAGCTGCAGGACCAGGGACAAAGAACCCTCCAACAGTACCATGGGGGACTGCCATATTCAGATTGTATTGCTTGTGCCACCTCTTGGCTCTGGCCTGCAACTCAAGAGTGTGGAGGGAAAGAGGGAATAGAGCAGCATCAATCTAAACCAAGGATGGAGAAGTAGTAATTCCTTAGATCACTTTATAGATCTCAGTTTCTGAGCTGCTCTTCTGAAAAGGAGAACGATGCTTTCAGCAGTGTTGGGAGGACTATCTGGTCAACACCTGCAAACATAGCTGAAGGTGTAAATTCACTTTCTGATCAATATGACTTTGATGACTGTTAAACATGATCAATCTCATTCCCCCCTTCAGATATCTGATTGCAAACCACATTTTCAGTGAATAAAGCATGTCATATTTATTATAGAACAGTATTGCCCTCCTGTGGCCAAAGACTATTCCAAAGAAACAAATCTTATGACAGTTCCCCTTTATTTATTTATTTGCTTGTTTCTCATGCACAACCTCAGATAAACCTGGCAATTGTTCTGAAAGAAACTCAGAACTGGGAGACTGACCTCCAAACACCTCCAAAACTAGATCCAAGGTGGTGCTTGGCATGTTGTGACATAGTAGCTGAACTGAAAGAGGTAAGCAGTAGACATCTGAACTGAAAGAGGTAAGCAGTAGACATCTGAACTGAAAGAGGTAAGCAGTAGACATCATCCCAGTCCCTCTGCCTCCTTACATTTCTCATGATGATGTTATTCACAGCAGAAAATATTATCTGCATTCAGCTTCAGTGTTCATGTTTAATAGTGACAGCATTTCTTTCTATGCACCATGAATTAATAGATGTTGTTCTACCTTGGATGTACTGCTTTTTTATTAATCCAAAAGTAGAACCATATCCTGTCCGCTTTCAGAGTAAGAAACAATTCCCTATCCCTTCACTGGGAGCCGGCATGGCCCTTCCAGACCTTATCAAAGCCTCATGTAAGTAAACAGATTCTCTCAGACTTAAATGTCTTTTGGTTCAAGTCCTTAGCAACTTAGTCAGACATAATGTAAGAATTTGCAGACACACAGAAATAAAAGAGACTGTTATGCAGGTCAGGGACTGACATAAAGCTCTTCATGGTAAAATCAAGGTCCCTTGGGCTACAGAATTGATGTGCAACGCAGAAGAGATCATCTCACTCTTGAATACTTAAAGTACTCTCAGAAATCCCTATAACTTGGACAAACAGTACAGCTTAACCAACACCAACACAATTTTTAATGGGTAAAAACTTGGAGATTATAAAAACTCCTTAAGTATCGGATTAGCCACACACCTGAGAGAAAGCTGTTGCAATAAAGGATTTATATCTATAAATGACAAAATGAATATCACTTAAAGCAGCCTAAATTCTTCACCCCAATGGCAAAGTGCTGTTGAAAATCAAGTTAACAGTTTCTGCAAAGATTAATTGCACTTGACATATTCCATGAAATGTGCTTAACCTGATCTATTTTACCTGCCAATAACCAGTTAATATGACTCAGCTTTTCTGTTTAGCTGTCAAGGCTGCAGAAACAGGGATAAGCATCTCTATCTTTCTTTTATGACTGCCAGCTGTGAGAACAGAAGGGGAGATTGGCGAGGATTGTAAATAGGCTCAAGTGACCTGCAGCTGGGGTGTTAAAAAACACATATAGTAATGATGCTAAGAGTTGGTTAGCTCTGTATGCTGGGCTAGTAGAACATCTCTGCTTAACTCTGTAACACAGTCTTGTGATGGACTTAGAAGTACCTATTAGACATTTTTGAGATTCCTGCCCTGTTGTAAGAAAGATCAAAGTACAGTGAAAAATTGTGCCTAAAAAACAATCCCTGATTTACAGGTGAAAGCAGCAGGTCTTTGTATTTTTATTTTGCTGCTGGCAGGACCAAGCTCTGCAGTGCTTCCTTCTCTGCTTGCTCTGCCTCTGCCCAGAGGCTGTTGCAGAGATCCCGCGGATGGTGAGGTAAGGAGAATAAATTTGTTCTGTGGCAGTTTGTTTGTGGTCCTCTGGCTGTTCCTGCCTGTGTCGGCTCACATACCAGCTATACAGTACAAGAATCATTTACCTTTTCCTTCTCACAGATTGTCTCTTTCTGACAGACCCTGTCAGTACTGCACAAAGATTTAATCAGAGCATTAAAAGTAATTTTGGTGATGGAATTTTAAACTTTTAGCTGTGACTACACATAGTTCCTGTGAGATATAATCCCATGTGATCAATATCCCTGATACAGCAAAAGAAGCAGAATCAAATCTTATCACTAACTAAAAAACTGTGGCCCCAAGACCCATTTTTAAGAACTGAGTTATCACCTTTACAGGGCAGTGACAGAGAGGAGAACCCCTGTGAACTTTAATAGGTTAGAATCAGCTTGAAGACAACATGTGTGGCTTCAATCAAGTCTGACTTCACTTTATACAAATGTTTCATTACTTCCTACACTGTCATTTTTGTCATCTCCATTCAAGTTGGAGAACTCACAAAAAACCCATACAAATGCAGAAAGTTAAGGAATATATCTGTGTTCAAAATACTCTGGGGAAAAAACACTTCTGGAAAACATACAGCCCAAAACAGAGGATGAATAGGAATCCTAAGCCACAACTAACATAATCGGCCATAGCTGTAGAGTTTCAATGCACTGGGAGGTACTTGGCAATGCATGTTCCATGACACCATTTTGTTCTGATAAAGATAAAATCAACTTCTCTTTCTGATAAGTATTGACAGTATATTTTCCTTGCTGCTCAATATTGATTTCTGATCAATGAATTTTAATGATTATTGCAAGAGAAACAGTATCTGCTTAGCATCAGGTTCCAGAAGGGTCTATAGAATGTGATGGAAAAAAGCAGGACTACACACCCAGATGGGTACATATAGAGGGAGGGCAGGACAGGAATAACTCTCAATTCTCTTGGAAATATCTGAAAAGGACTTTTAGCTATGCCTCCCTTCCAGGAACAATTTGTGCAGAGCATACATACAGAACTGCAACCTGGAAGAAAGGAGAATGTTTGAAAAGGTTCAGTCAACAAGGTCGCAGTCAACACTGCTCACTTGTTGATTAATTCTGTGTAACAGCATTTTCCCAGCTGAAGCTCCATTGTTGTGTTACAGCAAGGATGTTCACTGGCCACATCATTCAGCAACTAATCCTTTAGCACAAGTGAAGATAGAAAGACTTTCAGATTTATTCTGGGGACCCCAAAGACATCCTTAACTTCCTTTTGTGTACCTTCTTTCCTGTGCCAGTAAACCACCACATTTGGATCTTGCTGCTCACTCTCATATACAACTTTTTTTTTGTGATTGTTCACTTTATTTTTCCAACTTTCCTGATCAGCTTTTTATTTTGGATGCTATCTAGGAAAAACAAATAGAAATACTAAGTGGCTTGATTTAGATTTTGTGTTATTCATACTTTTTGCTTGTAGATTTGTCATCTGCAGTGCTTAATATCAGCTATGCCACATTTAACACTATCCAGAAGTGTTCTTTTAATTTTACCTCTTTTCCCCAGAAAGTAATTTTCTTGACAATTACACTGATTTCCTTTTTTTTTTTTTTGTGGGTAGTCCATCTTGCAGAAGCAACAGAATCCAACTGAAACAACTGAGGACAACAGCAGGATGATACCAACTACTGCAGGTTTGTCTGCCTCTCTTCTTGCTTTTTGACCCAGACTATAGCAAAGAGCCATTTTGTCATCTGTCCTATAGCTCACACCCACCATTCATCTAATAGCTCAGTACTTCTTGAATGTCGTATAATCCTACCTGCACTACTCCTTCACAGCATGTCTCTACTTGCTGTTCAGGCAAGAAGCAAAACTTTTCTTCTGGCTCATAAGTTATTTTTCAGGTTGCAAGCTAATAAAATGACAAGAATTGTTCTCATTCTTGAGACTGGTGTGATCTCATCTCCCTCTACAATTTTTGTCCTTTTGGATTCATTCTTCCTGAGCAGATGTTCAGCTGTTACTACTTAGACTTCTCACATTTGAATGTCTCATGGCCAATAATGATAACAAAATATCCTGAAAGCAACTTTTGGCTGGTGAAGTACCTTCTAATTCAACTGCAATCTCTCCTTCCTTGAGGAATTTCTCTATGACACTCACTGGGAAACACTGAGACCTCAGACATAGCAGGTGATGTAGATTTTTTAACCTTGCCCAGGAGGAGTAGTTCTTTCAGATGGACTACAAGATCCCATCTGCTTATTTGGCTCAGTTTTCTATTGCTCCCATGACCCTTCTTCTGCCTAAACACCTGAAACTTCAGGAACAATTATGAGAATGAAAAGGACTCCTTTTATACTCTCAAGTGTTCATGCTAAAGCTTGTAATACTCTAAAAGACCAAGACCCCTCTGAAGGGTGCTCACCCCATATAACAGTTAGTTGAAAAATATTGCTGTTTCTCTTCTAGAGTTCTGATAATGAATACTCCAGAAAACAGAATGTTTTCTGTATGATTCAAGTAAAATGTACCTTGACTGAGACACATCTGAATGACAGAACTGTGACACAACTCTTTTTTTTTTTTTGTGCATCTGGGGGTAAAAAAAGAGCCAGAAGTTCAAATAAGTTTTGAAAGTTGTAGGTATTTCTTGGTAAAGTTTGAAAACTATAGGCACAATAGAGGAGGAATGAAAGGAAAATAAAGGGATGCAAGCATGCACATGTACTTAGAAAATTGTGATGTGAATGCTAAAGGAAAAAATGAAGGAAACTCATGAAGATATGTAAACAAGGAATGACAGGCGTGATGTAGCCGAAGTTAGATGGGAAGGGGAAGAAGAAATAAGACAGGCAGAGAAGCAAGAGGCAAAAATGATTCAAGGTGGCAGCACAGCCAAACACAAGCACACATGTACAGTTGCTCACTACTGAAGATCTCCTTTTGTCATATCTCACAGTGACAATGAGCAGTCTAGAAGCCATCAGGATTGCTATACTACATTTTCGTGAGAGAAACAGGGATCAAGTTAAACTGTAACAATGCTTTCAAGGAGTCTCTAACTAAATTCCTGACAAAAAGGGACACATCTACTCTGACAGAAAACCTGATGTAAAGGAACACATCTGTCAGGGTTGTTTCTATGCTGCACTGCTGAATTACAGAATCACAGAATGGTAGGGATTGGAAAGGACTTCTAAAGATGATCTAGTCCAACCCCTGCAAAAATCCAGAAAGGATTATTCAAGAGGACCAGATTTACAATTATTTGCTATAGTTTCATGAAAAACAAAGAAATCATTTAAGTCATAGAATGGTAGGGTTGGAAGGGACCTTTAGAGATTATCTAGTCCAACGCCCCTGTAGAAACAGATTCACCTACATCAGGTCACATAGGAACATGTCCAGGTGGGTCTTGAAGACCTCCAAGGAAGGAGACTCCACAACCCCTCTGGGCAGCCTGTGCCAGGACTCCCTCACCTCAACAGTGAAATAGTTTTTTCTTATGTTTAAGTGTGTTCCAGCTTCATCCCATTACCCTTTGTCCTGTTGCTAGGCTACAACAGAAAAAAAGGCATGTTCCCAACCTCCTGACACCTGCCATTTAGATATTTGTAAATATTAATAAGATCTCCCCTCAGTCTCCTCTTCAAAGACGTAGCACTTGGCATTTTTAAGATTCCTTTTTGTTATTTCATCTTGCATTTAATTAAACTGTTTCTACATTTTATTGAACTTGAGCCAGCAATGGGTTGCATTGATGGTCTTCAGCTCAGAGAGAAGCTGCATTTCATTGGCAGGTGAGATACCTGTTAGCAATTCATTTGTTTATTTTACATTCATTGTTTAATTTATACTAACAATTTACAACACAAATCTATTTTTAAAAGTACCTATATACTATTATATAGCTATAAAAATGCAAGTACTGAAGTCCACGCCAGCACCAGGATTATAAACCAAACATTATTTCTGGAATTCTGGCTGCTTAAGAAACCACCTCTCATTTCAAATTCTGAGCGCATTCAGTGCCTAAACTCCGTTTCATTGAAACAAGTCAAGATTCCACCTACAAAATTCCCTCCACAGTTATGAAGAGCCTGTGAAATCATGTGTTGGGAAGCGGATAAAAAGGAAAGCTGAATTCACCACAGCAGCCAGAAGTCATCTAGAGCACTAAAACAAACAGATAAGAATGCCAGTGGGTAATTTGTTTCTCCCTAAAACACATCAAAGTTCACTTTAATTAGCCACGAAGATCATTTCTAGAAGGGCAGAATTCATCAATTGTTTTGCATGTGCTTATCTTTAGCATCAGCCCTAAACAGTTTAGCTAAGGAAGTAATTTCAGTAAGATAATGTCAACAGAAAGCTGTTACCACTTATGAGAACTAACTTAGAGAGATGTTTTGCTAGTTCTACTAACACTTCCTTTATTTTTCTTTTCCACTAAAATTGAATACATCAAAGCAAGGATCCACTTGATGAGAATATAGATTAAAAAATAAATTCCAAACTGGTTAGTTTTCTTTGACAATCCAGTAACTGACAATGATAGTTTACAGTGATGTCTCAGGTACAGCTGAAAGCCTCTGGGACATTTGAGGAAAGAGTGTGTAAAGTGCTTTTAAGACAACTGTGACTTTCCATCACAGTGAGCTATCACAGGCTCCTTAAGGGACTATCAGAGGAATTCAGGTCCTGTTAGCCCTGCTGAGGTAGACAAAATTGATGTCTAAAAGTTGACTCTGATCTGAAATTTACAGAACAGCACACAGTGAAGGAACAGGCTTAATCCCTTGACAAACAGGGCTGTGTCTTTGATGAGATATTTCAGCTCATGTAATCTACAGTTCGTCTCAGTTGTCCTGGAAAACCGAAAGCACATCTGAATAGATGTTCATTAATGTAAGGTGAACTAGAGTATAAGAAACTATGTATCTTCATGAAAATGAATGTGTAAGATCCAGAACATTGTTGTCACATTGTTGTCTCTCCTGTTGCTAAAAGAAAGTAAAAGAAGAAATAGGATCACTCCACGTTTACAAAACCATACTGAGAGGCAGACACCAGACACAGATAATGTTTTGTGTCACCAACTAAGCAAAGATGGTTGGGCATCTCCAAAGCTACCTTGATTTAGAAGACTCACGTGCTATCAACTCCTGATGTTAACCCAAGAATATTTATGGACCTGGACCTTTACAAGGACAAAAAGATTTTAAATTATTAAGACCTAACCTGAAGTATAAATGAAATCTTAGAGATGCAAGTAGAACCAGAAGGATAATACACAGTGTTAAGATATATCTGTGGCTCTTCACAACTCCAGGCTCTAAACTGCAGTAATACGTAGCTTTGATTTGACATCACCATTGAAATGGGATAGACAGATGCCTTCAAGCCAGTTTTGCCTTCCAATCACATTTCTTACATTTCTTTGAGATCAAATCTTGTAATGTAGGACTTTGTATAGACAGGCAACATACCAGGACTGATGTTGGTAGGCTAAGGTATTGTGGTATCTCAGATGAAACTACAGGCAAACTTTGACTATTTGGAGCCCTATTCATATAATCTTCTGTTTTCATTCTGTAATATTTAAGAATCATAAAGTTGTGAGGTTGTTACAGATATAAGACTGACTGCTAAAAAAAAAAAACAAAACAACAAATACTCCAAACTGTAGAAAGCAGAGGGAGACCTGGGAGTCCTGATTGATAATAAACTAACCATGAGCCAGCAATGTGCCCTCGTGGCCAAGAAGGCCAATGGCATCCTGGGATGCATCAAGAAGAGTGTGGCCAGCAGGTCAAGGGAGGTTCTTCTGCCTCTCTACTCTGCCCTGGTGAGGCTGCATCTGGAGTACTGTGTCCAATTCTGGGCTCCTCAGCTTAAGAGGGACAGGGAAATGCTGGAGAGAGTCCAGTGCAGGGCCACCAAGATGATCAGGGGAATGGAACATCTTTCACATGAGGAAAGGCTGCAGGAACTGGGGCTGTTTAGTCTGGAGGAGACTGTGGGGGAACTCATTAATATCTACAAATGTCTAAATGATGGGTGTCAGGAGGTTGGGGCATCCCTTATTTTGTATTGTAGCTAGTGACAAGACAAGGGGTAATGGGATGAAGCTGGAACACAAAAAGTTCCACTTAAATACAAGAAAAAACTATTTCACTCTGAGGGTGATGGAGCCCTGGCACAGGCTGCCCAGAGGGGTTGTGGAGTCTCCTTCCTTGGAGGTCTTCAAGACCCACCTGGACATGTTCCTATGTGACCTGATGTAGGTGAATCTGTTTCTGCAGGGGCGTTGGACTAGATGATCTCTAAAGGTCCCTTCCAACCCCTACCATTCTATGATGCACTTCATAGCTGAGAGCAGAACTACATAGAAATCTGAAACTAGGTGAACTTTTGAATTTAATACCTGAGCTTATTTTCTGTGCTTACTGCTACTTTCTTTAGAAAAGCATTACAGTACTGCTTCTTTCCCTAATGGATAGGGAAGGAAAAGTTATTCTCAGATTGGGCATGTGTCCAAGATATCTGCTTTGATGTGGTTAATTTATTGAAGCACTAAATAGTGCTGGGATCTAGATTAATTTTCTGAATGAGGAAAAGCACAGTTATAGCACAGATATAACAAGTGCCTGGTAACTAATTTTAATCAAGAAATATAGGATTTATAATTGCTTGTCATTCTCAAAACTTACCCTGAGTAGTATGTCTTTCTGAATGAGACCAGAACTGTACATTTATATTACAGCAGAGAGACAACTATTATTGCTTTTACAGCTTGAACACACATGTGTTTAGGCAAGCACAAAGAATCTGCTTATTATCTCAAAGACGACAAAAACAAACAAACAAGCAAAAAAACCCCAGATAATGTAGTTTCAAAATTATTTGCCTTCCCTACCTAAAAATGTCCTAAGTTTATTTAAAGTTGAACAGAAAGACAGGTGTACATGTACTTTTAACCAGGAAAGACAAGAGAGATGGGGTTACAGAAGTAGTGGTGGTTTGCTATTAATGTTAGGTTAAAGAGGAGGAGTAGGGAATAACTTGTTGCCCAGTATGTTGTTTGATGTCCCCAACAGAGAAAAGGGTGTGTTATATGAAAGTAATAAAATCAATTTTGAAACAGTTATAGATCACCTAGCTCAGGCTTTGTCTTGTGCTGTTGTCCAGTTAAACATTTAGGAAAATATGAATTTATGATTTAGGTATATTGTCTGGATACTGCAGACTTACAAAACCGTGGATAAAATCAAGATCTGCAGATTATAGCAGTTATTTCCATTTTTTGCTTTGTACAGCAGTCTCAAGGTTACGTTTAAGGTTCTATTAAATCTTAAGGTTTTTCCATGTTTTCAAACCTGGAGAAATAGGCAGAAAGTTAGCAGAGTTCAGGTTACTCAGACCACAACAGCATGGAGTAGAGCACTGACTGTAAAATACATCGGTGGAATATCTTTTCAAAAACAAAGAGAACCGGGAAAGTAGTACTTGCATTACTCATGGATCTTCTAACCCTCTGAAACAAAGAGGGGGAAGGAGTGATGAAGAGCTAATAATAAATATATAAATCATGTAATTGAGGCTTGGGGTAGGAGCAAAGGAGGAAATTAAAACTTTATGAACTTAAATTAATAGATGCTGCATTCCTAAAAAACCTGAATGGGTGAAGGAATTATGGAGATACAATAGTTTTTCAGAGTTTTCAACTACAAACTGAATTGCACTTGGTGTTGCAAACATGTCCTGGGCTGCATTGAAAGCAGCATGACCAGTAGGTCAAGGGAGGGGATTCTCCCCCTCTGCTCGCAGGAGACTACACCTGCAGTGCTGTGTCCAGCTCTGGGGCTCCCAGCATAAGGGCATGGAGCTGCTGGAGCAAGTCCTGAGGAGGCCGTGAAGATGATCAGAGGGCTGGAGCACCTCTGCTGTGGAGACAGCCTGAGGGAGTTGGAGTTGTTCAGCCTGGAGAAGAGAAGGCTCCAAAGAGTCCTTACAGAAGCTTTACAGTACCTAAAGGGAACTACAAGAAAGATGAGGAAAGACTTTTGCTCAGAGAATGTATTGGTAGGATGAGGGTACAGTTTAAACTGAAAGAGGGTAGATTTAAATTAGATATTAGGAAGTTCTTCCCTGTGAGGGTGGTGAGACACTGGAATGGGCTGCCCAAAGAGTCTCTGGATGTCCCACTCCTGGAAGCAAGGCAAGCTAGATGGGGCTTTGAACAACCTGGTCTAATGAAAGGTGCCCTATCCCATGGCAGAGAGGGTATAACTAAATGATCTTTAAGGTCCTTTCCAACCCAACTCAACCCGTTTTATGATTCTATGACTGGACTCTGTTGCTTTGCTCTGGAGCTTGAGCAGTGGTCTCAGGCTGCAGCCTGGCCAGCCAGCCTCCCTGTCCCCAAGGTGAACAGAGGATTTACACCTCTTTAGCCATTTTAGTTTTGGCTCTGGTCTGCAGCTTCTTGACAGGCAGATGTTGCAATTACTGATTCCCTACTTCCTCCCAAGCAGGACAAGTTCACCCAATTTAAGCTTTTACTGGCTTATACCCAGAAAAAGCAAATACAACAGCATCAGAGGGGAAACAGGGCATTAACAGCAGGAGCTGAAGGGAGGAGAAGATTCTGCTGGGGCCTACTTTAATCATCTTATTACAGCCTTGCAGGTGAAGCCTCAAGGAGATCCCATCATGACAAAGGGGCACAATTTGCAATCCCAAAGGGTAATTTCCAAATGTCCACAACAGTACACATTCAGAAAGAAAGCTACAGGACTTGCTACATCCTCTTTTTTGGTTTTTTCCCTTTTCCTGGCCTTGCCCTGATTTTCCGTGACAGCTTTGTTTGTGAAGCTTCATGACCCAGGCTGACTCTTGGCCAGTGGAGTCATTGCAGAAGCACCAGCAGAATTGGTGTTGAAGTGGTTTGGACTCTGGATAATCTCTGCCAGGCACTCAGAATCTGAAAGTTGCAGCCCTGTGGCCAGTGCTTACTTTTCTGTGGTTTTCTTGCCTTCTAGAGCTTAGCAAAACTGAGTGATCTTGACATAATTTCACAGGATCACGGAATCATTTACATTGGAAAAGACTTTTAAGATCATTAAGTCCAACCATTAACTTGGCACTGCCACATCCACCACTAAACCATGTCTCTAAGCACAATGTCTATTTATCTTTAGAACATCTCCAGGGATGGTGACTCCACCACTTCCCTGGACAGCCTGTGCCAGGGCTTGACAACTCTTTTGGTGCAAATTATTTTCCTAATTTCCTTGGTATGATGCTCTCATTTTCTTTCCTTGAAACTCTGGGGAGATAAAAGGGCAGCAGCAGCAAGGGCCAAGCATCATGCAGATGAATGCCCTGCAGCTACCCCAGCTCCAGCCCAGTTTGTGGTTCTCTCAGCCCTCACAGCAGCATGATCATAGAATAAAATTGTAGAATCATTTCAGTTAGAAAAGATGGCTTGAGATGGTTATTCTCGTTGATAATAAACTAAACATGAGCCAGCAATGTGCCAAGAAGGCCAATGGCACTCTGGAAAGCATCAAGAACAGTGTGGCCAGCAGGTTCCCCTCCTCCTCTACTCTGCCCTGGTGAGCCCTCATCTGCATTGCTGTGCCCAGTTCTGGGCTCCCCAGCTCAAGAGGAACATGGAACTTCTGGGACTGATTAGTCTGGATACAAGGAGATTGAGGGAGGATCTCATTAATATTTACAAAAATCTAAATGGTGGATGTCAGGAGGTTGGGACATACCTTTTTTCTGCTGTAGCTAGTGACAGGACAAAGGGTAATGGGATGAAGCTGGAACACAAAAAGTTCCATTTAAACATAAGAAAAAACTATTTCCCTGTTGAGGTGAGGGAGCCCTGGCACAGGCTGCCCAGAGGGGTTGTGGAGTCTCCTTCCTTGGAGGTCTTCAAGACCCACCTGGACACATTCCTATGTGACCTGATCTAGGTGAACCTGCTTCTGTAGGGGGGTTGGACTGGATGATCTCTAACAGTCCCTTCCAACCCCTACCATTCTATGATTAAGATCACTGAGTCTAAACATTAACCTAACATTACCAAGTCCACCACTAAACCATGTCCCTAAACACCACAACTACACATCTCTAGAATACCTCTAGGGATGGTGACTCCACTATTTCCCTGGGCAGCCTATCCCAATGCTTGACAACTCATTCCATGAAGAAATTTTTCCTAATCTCCAATCTAAAGCTCACCAGGCATAACTTGAAACTGTTTCCTCTCATCCTATCACTTGTAACTTGAGAGAGGAGACCAATCTTCACCTTGCTATAACCTCCTTTCGGGTAGTTGTAGACTGATAAGGTCTCCCCTCAGCCTCCTCTTCTCCAGACTAAACAACCCCAATTCCCTTAACCATTTCTCGTAAGACTTGTTCCCTCTTGAATCTGAAAGCTGCAGCTCCATGGCAAATGCTTCCCCTTCTATGGTTTCCTTGTTTTCTCCAGCTCAGCAAAACTAGGTGATCCTAACATCACTTCTGCCCACATTCACACAGTGACCAAGGGATAAAAGGAGGGGGCAGCAGCAGCAGGGACCAAGCACCCTGCACAGGACAGCCCTGCAATCACACAAGCTCCAGCTCTGCTCGTGGTTCTCCTAGTTTTAGTAGCATCATGAAGGTCTCCATAGTCACTCTGGCTGCTCTGCTCCTCGTGGCCATCTTCTCCCTGACTGAGGCCCATCTCGGTGAGTCCAGCATTGCTGCATCCTTACAGAAACCAGGTTTGCTATCCTTCCCCTGGAAGAAGTCCTGTCCCCATTGATGGGACCCTTGTATGCATTGTGAGAGCTGGGAACAGGCGGGCATCACCAGTGCTGGAACTCAGCCTTGGGGATGGAGGCTTCCAGGGGGGCATCCCCAGGGGATACAGCACAGGTGAGGGTGAATACCCTAGTGCCCCAGGAAGAGCCTCTAACAGTGTGGGGTCTTTCTCTGCCTCCACAGGCACTGGCCCTGCTGCCTGCTGTCTGCAATACGTGCCCTTCCCTATCCGTCGCAATTTGATCACCTCTGTCTACAAGACCAGCAAGAGCTGCAGCCTGCCAGGAATAATGTAAGTACCCAGCACTGACAGAGTCAGAGTGAGACAGCAAGGGCAGCACCTCAAGTGTGTCTGAGGGTGGTTGGGAAGGGGAAGAGGGCACAGCCAGTGATGCCTGGGGCACTGCCAGTGAGACCAAGTCCAGGTAACCTGCTGTCCTGGCCAAGCACCCTAACACTGTCTTTCCCTGGCAGCCTGGTTACCAAAAAGGGAATGCAGTTGTGTGCAGACCCCCAAGCATCCTGGGTGCAGGCACATATGAAGCACTTCCAGATGGAGTAGTGACCCTTCCCCGCTGCCACCCTCGTGCACCAGCCTCAGCCCCCAGCACCAGACATATAACAGAGCACTTGAGCTGCATCCTTCTTCAATGAGAAAACTTTCTAATTGATTCTAATCCACAGACATTTGTTAAAATAAACTTTCTTTGCTAAGAAAGTGAGAATATAAAAATGATTGAAAAGGTATAAACATGCCTGTTAATGAGTTGCCAGGATTTTCAATGCCTAAATAAAGTGTTTGGATTATTAAACCCTTTGAGTGTCTCTGAAGTCCTTGCTAGAGCCTCAACATGAGAGGACAGACCCACAGGGACCCCTTTGCTGTCCCCATGCCCGGGTTTCACTGCTCCCCGCTGGGCAAGGCAACTTCAGCCCTATGGCAGCTCCAATGGTGCTTTCCCCTGTCCAGTCCAGGCTTAGTTCTTGGTCCCCAGGATGACCCAGACGTCCCTGTAAAATGATGCTGGTGTCTCCTCCAGGAATTGCTTGTTTCTCAGGGCCCTCTCTGCACAGCATGTGTGGAGTCACAAACCCCTCAGGCCAGCCGGTGCCACCGGGCATCATCTGTTACTTCAGTGACATGTTTGCCTCAATCACTGGAAGATCAGAATGGTCTTCAACCAAACCATCATCCCCACACTCCTTCTCTACAGCCTGTTGTGGTGATAGAACTGAGGTCCCACGGCTGCAGGGTGCAACCTGGGCAAGTGGAAAGTGCCCCTGTCATGGTAGTAGGGCTGAGACTAAATGATCTTGAAGGTCCTTTCCAACCGAAACCATTCTCAGATTCCATGATTCAATATACATTACAGCTTAGAAGCTCTTAACCATTTGCTTTGAAGAAAAAGATTGAGGAACGTGGCTTAGAACAGAAAATAGTTTGTTGGGGGTTTTTATTTTTAAAAAACACCACCGTGGTCTGTTTCTGTATAGCGTTATGATTAGGTTTGCACTTCTGGAAGTAGATCCCCAAAGAATGTTTCCTGCGGGCTTCACAGACAAGTTGAATGAGTTAGTCGGAAACTAATCATGGGGGGGGTTTGTTTTAATATATATAAACCTGTCTTTGGTTATATTCTGGCCATCCTGTCTGGGAGGACGATTAGGGTTTGGACAATGAGAACTTTCTCCAAATAAAGACGAAGGTAGGTCAGTTTGTTATTGATCAAATTGGGCTTTGAAAGATGAAATGTGGTGGGACAAAGATGTAGAAGTACTTTGGGAGAGGTATGTCTCCCAGTGAGCTGGATATCATCAAAGATAAGATTTGGGCTATATTTTGGAAAATGAAAGGTTGAAGTGCATTTGTTAGAGGATAATGAGCCATATAGAGGAAATATGAAAGAACTGGATGGTAATATCAAGCCAGTCTCCTAAAACACTGATACAGACTTGATCCACCTGAGTGCTCATCTCAGCACAGCTAGAATAAGGATCAGGATTTGAAAAATGAAAGGTAGAAAGGTTAGCCTACTTCTTGTAGAGCTGTTTTCTCATACACAGGATGAGGGTTGTGGTTGGGAAAAAGTGATGGGTTTGGTGGAAATTTTACCAAAGCCTCAAGTATTAAGAAAATCTTTCATTACAGAGAGGACTGAGGGTCATAAAACCAAACTTTTATATTTCACCTTGTCAGTCTTACACTGTTGGAGCAAAAAATATGCAATGGTGATGCTCTTTGCTAAAATTTAACTTGACTAGGAGTACGGCACACAGAAAATCCTAAAACTTGTAGGGCCCATGTTACTACACAGATATATCTATGGTAATTCAGAGAGAAGGGAAAGGCACCCTGGGAAACATCTAATACATCATTTCCAGCTGGGGCAGACTTCTGGCTAAGATTATTGTTTGCAAAAGGTTCACAGATATCACTTCACCCTCAGTAGGGTCTTGGGGAGGCAAAGTGAGGTCATATTTGGAAAAGGCCAGTAGCACCCTTGCAAGCTCACCACTCTTCTCTTACCTGCCTGAACTTTGCCCGGCAAGGTTCAGACCATATTTCTAGGATAAAAGATAGAGTTGAGAAAAGATACAATTGCTTTCATTTCCAGAGCTATGCAACATAGTTTTTGAGATGCTGGGCAGTTTCTGTCACTTGCCAAAAAAAAGTAGACATACACAGATTACGGGAAGGCACAAATTCAATGCAAATTTGGGTTTGTAAAACTGCCAGAAGCAGCTGGTCCAGCTCTTATGCTGACTCTTAAAGGAAAAGATTTCCTAACACCATACTTTAAATGTGACTTAAATCACATTTCAAGCCTCTGAACATAAGCTTCAAAGTTCTCTTTTATTCTGCCAGGAACACTACTCTCTTTGATAAGTGCCATTAGACTTTATTCTGACTTTAACAAAGATTCTCTGATCTTTTTACTGTGCTGCAATGCCATTCTCATTCCAGATTTCTCTAATATTGTTTTTCAAGTGAGCATAGGGCAGAAGATAGGCTTCTGAATGTGGTCTTCATAATGTTTTGTTAATGTTGCTCTTTCTTTTAATAAGGATAATAAAGAATGAATATACAAAAAGCAATGGTTCATCAACCCAGCTACAGTCGTCTGGAACAATGCAAACAATAGAGTCCACAATAGTGTAAGATTTCCACTGCTTTTATCAGTTTTGGCACAGTCCCAGGGATTCAGTTGAGCTGCTTTTCAACAGTGCTAGGAAAAAAATGGAGAATTCCATCTTCAGTACATAGGAAAGGGAAATGGTGCAGTTGACCTCCCATTACATGTTTCTCATTTACACTAACGTGCCTTGTGATGTGTGACCTCATCAACACCAATGTATATCCAAAATCTCTACACAGAAGTCCAGAGAGTTATTTCAGCTTTTTACTTGTTAGAGTGAAGCACTTGAGCCAGGACATACAGAACAATACCAAGCAGTGGTCACTTGACAGAGAGGTAAGGGCACTGGACAATGAGATCCAAAAGGCAAACTAATGGTGCTGCATCCCTTAACTATTCCTAAAAATTTTCCCAGTGTATCTCAGAATGTCAAGCAAACAAATGCCTAAAGCTATGTACAACTATGCTCAATATAAGAAAAAGAGTGGGAATCTGTAAGGGTTTTTACAGCATGGAGATTGAAGCTATTTGCAGAGAGTCTAAAAACTCAATCCAAACAGTGCAAATGACAGACAAGACAAAAACCACCTGTTCCAAAATGATTGAACACATATATACACTGTAATGACACTAAAACAAGCCCTAAATCCTAAAATTTCTGTGGATAGCTCTGCAAGATTTGGTGAAGGCTAACGGGCTTCCTTTTCCCAGCACCATTTCATTATACTTCAATGTATAATTCAATGCTCACTTCAATTGCTTTTCAATATAATGTATACTGCAATATTTTTTCTCACTTCTACAATTTAGTCTTATAGCAAGAGCTTCTAGGCTTATATCACTGAAAATCCCAGCATTGACTCAGGAAAATGTGGAAGAGAAAAAACAAGGCACTTTTGTTGCTTATAAGGCAAAAATGAGAGTCCAGTAAAAACAACGTCCCCGGGGCATTGTTTTCAAAACTGTTATTATAGTTTGGGCAATTTATTTGTTTTCATAGGCTGGATTTATAATGTGTGAAGGCTTGGTGTTGACAGTACTACAAAGATATGCTTTAATTTGCTCAAGGTTACATATGAGATCTGAGGTGAATTTATGAAGTCAACTTTTGCTTCCACCACCATGCCTTGCTAAACAAACTCTACACAGAAATGCCCAACTATGCCAAAGACCTGTACTACACAATCTTTGCAGTGTGCAGAAGACTCATCAAGAAGATGTGAGAAGGAACAGCCTCCTTCGTTACCTTCCCCTCAGAAACACTCACATGGAATGTACTCTGTATCTCCTGCAGTTCTTTCACAGCACCATTGAATTCAAGTTATTTAAAAAAAAAAAAAAAAACAGGGAGGAGTTATAGCAAACCTGGATTAAATATTGGGTACTTCTGCAGCATCTTGGGTTTTTTTTTTCATAATATTGCTTGACTTAATCCCCTTCAAAGGTCTCCTGTTGCCTACTGCACTCCTTATCTGCCTACTTGAGGAGGAAGGACTGCAAAGCGAGGTTGGTGCCATGCAGGATAGGGCACTCCTGCTCCTGCCCAGAAGCAGCGTGTTCAGCACACAACACTGACTTCAGGGCCACTCCCATAGTTCACGCCTTGACAACAACCCAGTCTACTCGTTACATTTCTCATGATCCTCTTTCCCCTGACACCATCAACATCTATGTGGTGTCCTGGGCAGATGTGTCTGCTGTCCTGCACTTCTGCCTTCAAGGAAGGACAAGAGCCTTTCTTCCCCTCATAGGCAGTACTGAGGAACTCATCCCCATTCTTGCCTTCCACCCTTCCTGAGCTGTCTTTTCTTTTTCAGTATACTCTTGAACATTGTTAGTGACAGGACAAAGGGTAATGGGATGAAGCTGGAACACAAAAAGTTCCATTTAAACATAAGAAAAGACTACTTTATTTTAAGGATGAGGGAGCCCTGGCACAGGCTGCCCAGGGAGGCTGTGGAGTCTCCTTCTCTGGAGGTTTTCAACACCCACTTGGATGTGTTGCTGTGTGACCTGATCTAGGATGACCTGCTTCTGCAGGGTGGTTAGACTGGATGGTCTCTAAAGGTCCCTTCACAACCCCTACCATTCTATTGATTCTATACGTCTAAGTTTGTAGTAATATCTGAAAACTTTGTTCGATCAAAGGGGTGATGTTTAAACCCATTGTGTCTGCTTTTCCTCACATGACAACACCTCACTGAGGGACACAGTGGATGCAGGAGAGCATTTTCTGTAGTAACTGCAGGCTGTGAAAAAAAAAAAACCCACGAAATCTGCCACATCCAGTGTACTTCCACGTTTCGTGACACAAACACTCGAGAGAACGACACAAAGCCTCTTGAAAAGAAATATTGCCCATATCCCAAGCTAGACACTAGATTGACGACCTAAACTGGATTTTCAGCCTGTTTCCCGACACAGCCACAGCCACCCTCTCGTCCCCCGCCAGCGAGCACGCAGTCGCCCTCCCCCCGCCACGCGCCCGCCCTCAGCCGCGGACCCGCCCCTGAGCGGCCGTCCCCCGAAGGCCTGGAGGCGGAGAGCCGCACGGCATCTCGGGACTTGTAGTTCTCCGTCCATCGAAACATGGCGGCGCCGCGGGCTCTGATGGTTCTCGGAGCCACGCTCCTCTTTGCCGCTGCCGCCCAGGCCAGCAAGTACTCTCGAGAGGCCAACGAAGGGTTAGCAGCCGCCGGTACGAAGCGGCGGGAGGCCGGGGAGTTCCGAGTAGTGAGGCTGAACCAGGTCTGGGAGAAGGCGCAGCGGGTGAGTGAGGCGGCGCGGGAGGAGCGGGCACGATGGCGGCGCGCTGAGGGGAAGCCACGGTCAGCCTTGGCCGCTTCGGACACTTATTCCCCACCATCCGCCTCCGGAGATGGGGTGCGGCGGGAGGGGCGGTGCGGGTGCCGATGGAGGAGAAAGCTGGGCTGTCCGGCCTGGCGTTACCTCGGCAGCCTACGACTTGGTGTTGGGCTTCAGGGCTGCGGTGGTTTCTGTTTAGTGTTCAGGCCTTGCTGCCATTGGTGGGCAGCTCAGAGCAGGACCCACTCAGCCCCACTCTCGGGGCTGTCCCGGGCAACAGGGAACAGCGGGGTTTCGTTAGCTCTTCTCTCAGGAAATGTCTACTACCCTATATATCTGTGTCACGGGAGGTTTTGATCTTCCCGTTTTTTAATCCAGCAGTTAAACCACATAAGAAGCAGAAGAGAGAGTGAAGTCTTCTAACAGTTCCCTGGAGGATCTGACACTGGCTCCTGCACTCTGGTTTAATGTTTAGTCCATTTGTTAAGTGTTACGATATGCTCACCTGTCTGAAGACAGTGGGCTTAGTTCCTGCTTTATACAAGACAGGAGCTCACAGCACAAGAAAGTACAAAACCCTCCACCTTGGTGGTTATGTCACCTTCATTTATACCAAGTGGTGTGGTCACGTGCAGGAGGACCATCAAATGGCTATCGCCATTCATGGATATTTGCCTTATTTTTGACATTATTGCTTGAATTTCTGTCATGGTGAGCTAAAAAAACCACAAAGTGAAAATGCAGTAAAAACCATTTAATTACAGTGGAAATATTTAATTACAGATGAGTAGAACAGCTCCAACAGGAGGGGAGGACCGCACTGCACACCCACATTCATCCCAAGTGTTGTGGAGCATGGAAGTTAGGGACATGGCTGGAAAAGGTTCAGTTCTTTCAGGCAAAGGAATATAGTTAATATCATTTTTAGATTTCCTGTATGCTGGATAGATATTACCCAGACAGTGCTATTGAGTTACAGGCAGAACATCCATGGATTTAGGCAAAAAACAGAACTGCTGCCATAATGCTGCCTCATAACATGCCAAAATGAAGTATCAAAAGTACTTCTTCCCTCAAAGGAGAAAGGAGGAGATGGGGATAATGAAACTCCATCTGTGAACTGACAGGTGAAGAAGAAACAACATGGAGAGTAGAAATAAACTGTAATGATAGTATTGTCAGATTCTTCTTGTTTTTCCAATTTTAGTCTTTTTCGATTTTCATACCTGGAATTCAAATTTGAGATGCTTTACATCATTTACGTTAAGATGATAAAATATAGAATGAGGTTAACTGTCAGAGTAAAGAGCTACGCTTTAGTAAATTCTATATATGTGAGACAGGTTTTAGAGAGGCAACAGCTACTTAAAATAATTTTTCCACCATCTAAATTTCACTTTAGAGTACAATTGACACCCAGCCTGTATTTTAAAAGTGATATTTTGAGTGTGTCTGGACAAGGTCAGAAATAAGAGCAAAACTATCCCTGCATGTTAGACCTGCTTAGAAATATTTGTGTATACCAACACTGAACTGTTTTTCCTTCCTTTTGGTAGTGGTGGAGATAGTACTGAAAATAAGGAACTCCTTTGTTTTGACGTAAAAGACGCATGTTGCAATTCAGCATTGCAACACACAGCTGTATGAGCAATCCTTCAGAAAGCCCCAAAACACTACTTAGTGGGAACCAGGAGCATGTGCAAGCCAGAGTTCCTTCCTGTTTTCCTCAGGACAGGAGGGTTTCATCTTTCATAGAATCATGGAAAGGTTTGGGTTGAAAGTGACCTTAAAACTCATCTAGTTCTAACCCACCTACCATGAGTACAGACACTTCCAGTAGACCAGGTTGCTCAAAGCCCCATTCAGCCTGCCCTTGAACACTTCTGGGAATGAGATGTCCACAGCCTCTCTGGGCAATCTATTTCAGCACCTCACCACCTTCACAGTAAGTTCTTCCTTACATCTAATTTAAATATACTTTCTCTGTGAAGCCATTACCCTGTCACTACCTGGCCTTTTAAAAAGTCCCTCTCCAGCTTTCTTGTAGCCTCTCCTTTAGGTCCAGGAAAGCTGATAGAAGGTCTTCTCAGGGCCTTCTCCAGGCTGAACAACTCCCTCATTCTGTCTCCATAAGAGAGGTGCTCCAGGCCTCTGATCGTCTTTGTGGCCTCCTCTGGACCTGCTTCTGCAGCTCTATACCCTTATGCGGGGGGCCCTAGAGCTGACATAGCACTGCAGGCAGGGCTCATGAGAGGAGAGAAGGAGAATCCCCTCCCTTTACCTTCTGGCCATGTTTTTTCTGATGCAGCCCAGGATATGGTTGGCTTTCTGGGCTGCAAACACACGTTGCTGGTGCATCTTTCTCCAGCATCTTTTCATATGTTTTATATAAAAAAATTTTTAAGTGGTTGTAATACAGGAGCAATTCTTAGTCAGACCCTAATTCTATAGTTATTTGAATAAATATTATGTAGGTTTGACAGTGTATGTGGTTTGGCTCACTAACAGTTAACCTTGTGGTAATTATTGCTGTTAGTGGTCAGGTCTAGCATTGCTTGTTGTCAATTGCTTTGTGGCCATCCCAAAGCAGCAGTGGGCAACGTGTTACACCAAATATTTTGTAGTGAAGAACCCTTTCCCCTCAGAAGCAAGGATGTAGGTAATGATTTTGCAGTTAATTATTGTAGCTAAGCGATGAACAATCAATTGTTGTAACATTTCATAGATTCCCAGTGCTCATTCCCAGAACTGTCATGTGCCTATCTTGGATGTTAATGTCCAGGCAGGATGAGAAATGAGCCTAAGGAACTTTGCTTTGTTATTTAATCATTAAACTTAGCTTTTCGCCTCTTCTTCTAATTAGTTATTCCAACACATGGACAATGTCACTAAACTGTTACGAAGTCTTACCTGGTGTCATTCAGGGTCCCACATGAGGTGATCTGGAAGGAAGCAGTTCTTCAACTATATACTTTAAATTAGCCTATGTATTGAGTTCTGTGTTATGTAATTAGGACAGGCAGGGGGCTTCCAACAGGTTTTAAAGGATTTATAATGTTTAAAGGGACAATTACTTGAGTTTCAAACTACATTATGATGAGAGAAAAGTAGTGGTATTGGGAGAAATTTGAACAGAATCTTTCTTATTTCCTTAAGGAACAATGGTCTTAATGTAGTTCCTTAGTTTTTATTAACAGTTTAAAATGTTTGCTTGATGATGAGGTGTCTCCAAATGTAATGTTTAGAAGTTCTGATATTCTTCTCTGGAACTTTTAGAAAACATAAAACTGTATGTGCTTATGAGATTGCACTAACTGCAAAGAGTTGGTAACATAAACTGCATTGTGTAATCTTTTGTACAATAGTGTGTCTCTGATGATAAAGTAACACATTTAAAGATTGTTTTATCTTCCTTTTTTGCAGCACTTTTAACAATTAATTTGGCTCCTGAGTTATTGCTGGTGATTTTTTTCCTGAACTTATTTAGCTAAATTACGTATTAAATCCATGCTACTTGAGTGATGACAAAACTGCTTAGATGAGTGGTCATTTTCCTCCACAATTTATAGCAATTTGAAGCATCAGGGCACAATTTTTGCTGAGCAAAACAATGTTACTTGGTGCCACTGCAGCAATGACACTCTGGCTGTCCAGATTATCCTTCTCCAGAAAAGCTAATAAGTACATGTTAAAGTTTTTTTACTTTGATACATACTAAAAATTCTAAATAAAGTGATTTCTTCTAAGTACTTAGCTTTTGTCAAGCAGGTCCCCAGAAATAGATGGTAAAGATGACAGTAGAGATGCTTCTTTGCTTTGATATTAGAGGAATCACAAGTTTTAATGTGTTCTGTGTATTTTATATTTACCAGTGATTCTAACTACTCTAGATTTTAGTAATTTATTTTAGTAAACCAAATGCAAGATACAGGAAAAAAGATTAGTTTTAAAACTAAAATTATTATATTAAGTAGCACAAGACTAATTAATAGGTCAGACTAAGCTGAAAGCAGAAACAGTAGTGTGGATGGGTTCCTGAATTCCTATCAATAGCAATTAAGTGTGTTAGCTCAAAATAATGACATTTGTCCTAGTTACTTTAAAATAACCTGCTGACACTCAAATGAATGGCTGAATCTTTTCAGTATCGTTCTGATGTTTAAAAATAGTACTGAGTTCTAATTTTGTGTTTATTAAACATACTGCTGCTTCACTGAAAATGAGGTTTTGTAATCTGATTTTAATAACCAAAAAACCCCAAACAACTACACTAAATAAGCTTGTCCTCGGATAGATGAGCCCAGGTTGTTCAGAGCTGAATCTGAGCTCCAGGAGGTGGCTGCTCGGTGGTTGGAGGTAGGAGGACTCAGACAGCTCAGGCAGAACTGTATTGGAGGTCACAGTGCTTGTGGTTTTTTTGTCTCTGCGCTTTTCCTTACCTCACCTTCTTGACATTAACATGCACTCATGTACACACAGGAGAAGTTCTGAAGCGTTAATATTATTTGCTATATTTCTTTGTTTTAAACTGAATAACTGCATATTAATAGTTGTCTCTGTTCGTGTTTCCTCTGTATTTCATAACATTTTTGACTGACCTATAATTCATGTTTTGATTTTTTTTCCTCATAGCTTCAGCCTCTCTATCTCTCTTTTTGTTCTGTTTTAAGGGACAGGAATGCCTCCAGATGTTGTACGTTTTTAACGTGTGGAAACTATCTTAAGAGCTGATCTTAGAATTTTGCTCTTTGATCATAGTAACAATTGCTGATGAAGTGGCTTTTTGACCTGCAAGGCCTGCAAAACCATACTGAAAAATAAGTTTCTTGACTCGCTATGACTGTAGTGCTGTTGTCTCGTTAGCTGAAGAACTGAGAGAAGGCTACATGATCACTCTCTGTAAATGCTAGTATGCTGGGGGCATAGCCATGTTCATAAGCAAGAGAGGTTATGTGGCTCATACCTTATGGCCCTGGAATTCAGATAGATAGAAAGCACAGCAATTATTTTTTAATGCTGTACTGGCTACACATCTGTACTGGCTTCAGAGGTAACTGCAGCAAGTGGTGACTCCACATAACTGAATACAAACCTCTCTTTGTTCTTGTTAGCTTCATCTCTCTGCTGTGAAACTGGCAGAGTTGCACAGTGATCTAAAAATACAAGAAAAGGATGAGCTAAGCTGGAAGAAACTGAAGGCTGAAGGGCTAGATGAAGATGGAGAGAAGGAAGCCAAACTGAGACGCAACTTAAATGGTAAGGTGTATCTTTGCAGAAGGAGTTTAAGCTTTGCATCAGACACATGCACAGTTAGACACCTGTGATTGTACCATTAAATAACAGGTTGTCTTTCCAAACACTGAGAACACACAAATTCTTTGGAGGTCAGCAGGGAGCTGCAGCAAGCTAACTGATTTCTTTTCTCCTCCTATGTTCAGAAGAGGTCATTAAGCCTGAGACTTCCGTGTCTTAAACTGTTAGCTTCTCCACTCAGCCAGCCAACGATGTAGCCAATGTCTCATGCTCCATACATCCGTGGCTGGTTCTAATGTTTCTCTATCTTCTCTTCCCTTGCAGTCATTATGACTAAGTATGGAATGAATGGAAAGAAAGACTCTCAACTACTTGATACCAACTACATTAAAGATGGTACAGAAAGTGATACACTAGATGATCCAAGACTGGAAAAATTATGGAGCAAGGTGAGTATGGTTTCCAGAAACCGGAGTGTAGGAAATCAGCGTTTCTTTATTGAACTATTGTCTGTGTCTTCTGAGAGCCCTCAGACTCAAAACAGAATAGCTTTGCTACTCTGCTTTTAAGTACTGGCCAGTAGTGTTTTTCTTACTGTTATTTCTGGGCTGTTTTAAAAAGACGCATTTAAAATAGAACCAAAATGGTTCTATATCTAAATAGACTGTTTAAAAGTTAAATGTATAGTGGAGATGTTAAATAAGGACTTTCCCAACCTGTATTCAGGTACAAATTGTCAGTATTTGCATTAATGCATAAAAAAGTGGACAGCGTGCTATCAGTCTGGGCAGGTAAAACTGACAAAGTAGTAATCTTCATAAATTAACTAATTAAGAAACAAGTAGTCAGGCAAAGAATTCCTACACCAGTTCAGTGCAATGGTAGTAAAGCAGAGAAAGGGATTTGCTGGATTTTAAAATGTTATTGTAACTAGATACAACTCTGACAAGGGACATGATGTCATGAGACATGATGTCATGTGCTCTGGGGAACAGTAAATTGCATTAGATAGAAATATTGCCTAAGTAAAAATAGGGTTGAGGCTGATTAGGTATCAAAACCATTCGCTTTTGATCATGTATTGCAGCAAATAAGTCACCAGATTTGTGGGCAGTGCCCCAGCTGTCTGATCAGTGCTTCCTTAATTGCTGGAAAGTGGTCCAGTGAGGAACAATTCACTGTAGAGCAAATGCACAGTGGTGGTAAAAACTTCAGTTGCCAGTAGAACACCATTAAGTAAAGACTGTGTTGTATACCACAGATCCCTTGTGCTAACAGTCCCCTAACAGTGGCATGTGGAGCTCCATGGCCCTTATTTCTGTTATGAAATTATTTCCCATGTCAGAGGAATGACAGACACTTTTCACTGAGTAGATTTATAAGCCTGAAGCAAGTTTCCTTTTAACATGATTAAAGCCGCCATATTTGTTGGTGTCTAAATCCTGACCTTATAAAGGGATTTAAAACAAAAAAATCTTAAGGAGAAGCTGGACTTAATCATTTTCTAAATGTGGTGGGAAGTGGTAAAATGTTTTGGCAGTTGAGTGGACTTAAAAGCACTTGGCCTCTAAAGCATAATGTGTTCATATTTCTTTCAGGCCAAGACCTCAGGGAAGTTCTCTGATGAGGAGCTGGATAAGCTTTGGCGAGAATTTGAGCATCACAAAGAAAAGATTCATGAATACAATATTCTGCTGGAGACTGTGAGCAGAACAGAAGGTGCCTGAAAATTGCTCTGATGTTTCAAGATCAGTACAACTCTTTTATTCTGCCCATTGCCTCCATTGTTTCCAAGTGTCTTTGAAACTCCTGAAGTCTGACATTTCTGTCAGCACTGCTTGCAGATGCTGACATTTAAAGATTCTTGCTGGGTTTAGTTCTGCATTTACTGCCAAAAGTCTTGCCAGCTGATGACAACGTTGCCATTTCAGTTTCCTGATTCTGCCTGCATTTCAAATAGGGAACATAGCATCAGATTAGCAGTGATGGCTGTGGGGTTTACTGGAAATTATGCAGCAAGCATAGATCTACTGCTGCAAAATGCGGTTCTAAAGTCTGCAGAACATGCATGTTTTGTGTCACTAGCTGGGAGCCCAAGAGGATAGACTTAGACCTCTTAGGCATTGAGCGTGAGGTGTGTTAAAGCATTGAGGATCGGAATGTAGCTTGCTGTGCTAATCCTAGCTAAAATTGCTAAAGCCAAAGTAAACCTAAAGCTTATTAGCAGTTTGATATTTGCATTGAGGAGTACCAGCAGGAAGCTGCTAGAAGTCATTTTAACATCAGATGTCCTTATCAGTCTGAAATATCCAGTAAAGAGGGCACAGGACTCATCAACCTTCCCCCTCCCATTCTTTTGGGATATTTCTAACCACAGAAATAGAACATGTCCTTACTAAAATCTTGGCTGGTAGGTACTAAAATCTTGGACCAGTAGGAGTTACAACAAGAGGAAATGGGCTCAAGTTGCGCCAGGGGAGGTTTGAATTGGACATTAGAGAGAACTGTTTTACTCAGAGGGTTGTTAAGTGTTGGCACAGGCTGCCCAGGGAGGTAGTGGAGTCCCCATCCCTGGAGATCTTTAAAAGTCACATAGATAGGGAGCTAAGGGACATGGTTTAGTGATGAGCTTGGCAGTGTGAGGTCAGTGGTTGAACTTGGTCTTAAAGGTCTTTTCCAACCATAATTACTGCTTCTGAAAGTGTGATGTGGATGCTTTATTTACACTCATCTCAAATACTAAGAACTTACCATCTTTTGTTCACCTCAGATTTATGGGTTTATGAAGCTTTTGACCTATCAGGATTTAGCCCAGAATCAGTAATGCTTTTCTTCTTCAACAGATATGCACAAAAATGTTATCAACCCATCTGAAGAGAACCTGGTGAAAGAGGAAGTCTTGCACAACAAACACAGAGAGCTCAAAGACAAGCTAAGAAGCATCAATCAGGGCTTTGAGCGTTTGCGTAAAGTCAGTCACCAGGGATATGACAAAACCAGTGGTATGATACTGTAGTTTTTATGCTTATTTAATTTCATTTTCATAAAAAGTCAAAAATCAGTGTGCAATAATAAGACATAGTCACAGTATCACAGTGCATGGGGAGACCATGTAAAGGTAGTTCTGTCTTCCATACCCATGAGAAGGCATATTACACCTCAGTCCTGGGAGAACAGGTAAGTGGAACAACATGCAGGGCCAGCAGTGCCATTAGTCAGTTCCTGGAGTTTTTTTTTTCTTTTTAAAAAAGAGCTCCTATAGTAAAACTATAGTTCTAAGGTGAGTACTTGGATTTTCCTCCCTTTTTTTCGCTATTAGTAATGAAATGCATAATATATCCAGGTGTATGTATGTGAGGAAGCAGGCTCAGCCTTCACAGAAGCTGGGCATAAAAACATTGTGTCCAGATTTTCATTTAGTGTTATGTGTTTGTTTAGAATTTGAAGAACCAAGAGTGATTGATTTGTGGGACATGGCCAAATCAGCCAATTTCAGTGAGAAGGAACTTGAGTCTTTTCGGGTAAGTGAAATTTCAGTTTGATGAAACATATTTTCCCATGTAAAGAAACACTCCATGACACTCTGAGTGCAGCCACTTCTGTGTTTCCCCTTAGACACTATAGAGAGGAGTCATACTTCTTTCTTAATACTTCAAATGTGTAACCATGGATGTAACTAGTTATAGGCATAGTTCTGTTGTAATCAGCAAAATGAAAAGTATGAATCCTGTCAAAGCAATTGTTGCACATTTTAAGTCTTTGAAAGGTCAATCCCTGCTTATTTGCTTCCAGGGCACCAGATTTCCCTCTTTTACCCAGTGTCTATGTAATTACTTCTTTGGTAAACAGTGTAGTCTGTGTAGCCATAATTTCACTCTCATGCCCACCTCTTGCACTGCTAACTTCCCATGTTTGAGCTGTGTTGAGCTGACCCAAATGTACCTTGGTAAAGACTGCTTTTCAAAGAAACATTAAATTAATGCCTCTGGGGTTCATACTGGTTTTATATAACTCCAATTTTATTGATAAAATGGTTATATTTTTTTCATCTGCCTCTGGATATATATCAGAATAGATTTTGATTGATAGCTTGGAGAAGTAACTGTTTAGGGCTGCTCCTTCGGGTTGTATGGACTTACAATGTTGTCTTCTTACTCTTCAAGACATGGCTAGGGACACCTTAAGCTGATACTTTGGATAAGGTAGTGAGAGAGTTTTAACTGCCTGGGAGAGGGATTGCAGTCTGTCTGTCTCAGATACCAAAGATCCACCTTACTGCTTTTAACTCACATGAAGACAAATTCTCATATGAAGCAAACTTGTTAATTATACTGATTTCAGTGGCGCTACTTTTAAGAGTATCAGAGGAAAATCTGCTGAAATCTGCAACAAGGCTTCTGTTGACCTGTCTCACTGTCTCAGTGAGACACTTTGGTCAGCCACCAGGACTGAAGCACACCAGTGACCAAATTTCAGTGGGCTCTGTCAAATGGGAGGATTTCTCTGTGGAGTCTGTCAGCACTTTTCTGAATGTAATGCATAAAACCTCTGCTATAAGTGACATAACAGTTTGAACTGTTCATATCCTCTTCACAGAGGATGTGTCCTAAGACACAGAGAAACTGAATTTACTGCCTTGAAGTAGCATAACAAGAACATACTTTGGTGGGTAGGGACATACTCCTTCTTTGATCCCCCTTGCAGCGTACCAGGAGATTTGAGGACCATCTCTAATATATTCCTGAACACCACAGTTAGTCTGACCACTGTCTGCGGGGCAAACTAAGAGGATTTTTTGTTTGTTAATTAATTAATCATATTTGAAATTCATCATACAGACTGCAAACCCAGAAAATGTTTAAGTCTGAGCAGAAAATAGCAGGTCTGGGACTTGAGTTCAAAAAGAGGCATCTCTTAAAAACTGTCTCACTCCCATCCCCCAGTCCAGTATTCTTATGACTAAGCTTTAACTGGTATTCAGTGCTATCATCTAGCACCCCACAGCCATCAGCACCTGCCCTTAAAATTGAGTGTCTGAGTGGTGATGATTATGTGCTGTCCAGACATTGTTTTAAGCAAGGAACTGAAAAAGCTTTCTGAGATTAACTTAGTAAAAAAGCTTTAGGGATGTCTTGTCAAGAAAAGAGAGAAGCAGCCTTGGGAAGAAAGTCCTGTGAAGCTGTGTGTATTTGTTGTCTTAGGAGGAGCTGAAACACTTTGAAGCAAAAATTGAAAAACACCATCATTATCAGAAACAATTAGAGATTTCTCACCAGAAACTGAAGCATGTAGAGGGAACTGGAGATAAGGATCATCTGAACAGGAACAAAGAGAAATATGCCATGCTGGAAGAAAAGACAAAAGAACTTGGATATAAGGTCTGTATGGCTCCAATGTAGATACATGTTGGAAGTTTAACTCAGAGGTAGAGGGTATGTCCATGATCCAGTGCTGATCTTTCATGTGAGTTGAATGACTTCCAGAGGGGCAGTTTAAAGCACACCTGTGCCCTGTGTTCAGTACAGGATACAAACTGTTGCTTTTTACAGACAATTAGGTCTCTGTGTGTATATGTATATAGATATACACACATATGTACTGCTATATATATACTGCTAGCAAAATCTGGATATATGATACTGTTAATTCATTGTCTTACTGAAATTTGTTTCATGTGTTTTGTTTTCCAAATAGGTAAAGAAGCACTTGCAAGACTTGTCCAGCAGAATCTCTCAAGGTCTTCAGCACAATGAATTATAAAAATTTCTTGTCTTGCATGGGATCAATCTGTTACACAAATCACATCATGTGGTTTTTGAACAGGATTTACCAAGGAGTCCTTCTGAAAGAGTAAGGATTGAACAGAGTTTACCTGTAAGATGATTTTTCTTTTGGTCCACTTAGTTGCCAATTTTGTATTTGCACTATAAAATCATTAGATTATGAATTTAAGTTGCACATCACGGATCTGAATCAAGTAACAGCCTTTGAAATAACCAGTCATGTCAAAAAGAAAACTACATGAACTCTCAGAGGATTCCTGGTTGTAAAAATACACTAATCTGATGGCCAGGAAAGGTGTTCTGGTCAGTGAAAGCAAACAGTGAGGTACTAGAAGTTCAAGCAGAGGCCAGAAGAGTCTTTCATTTCAATGCCTAGCCTGATGCATTTCCTACTGAGGGTAAAGTATTTCTACTGACTTTGAGCAGTGGCTCAGAGCTGCACTGTACATGAATCTTTCATGTGAGAGGAGGAGGAAGAGTAAGGAGGGAACAAGTATTGAGGTCAGTTAACACAATTTCAGTAGTTACTAACAAATCTGAAGTTACCGAATGTATCTGTACAATCATCTTGTTCATGGTTGCTTGGTTTTGTTACACTTAGTCATTAAAAAAATCAAAGTGAGATACTGGTGAGGCTTTGGGGTTTTTTGCACACTCTTATTTACTGAGAAGTAACCAGGCTTGGTATTTAAGCACGTTGCTTATTCCTTTAAAATAAAGTTCACTCACACCTTAGATTTTAAAACAGAAGTGGTAGTTCTGCACCACAAGAATATGCTTCTGTGTTCTGGGTAGGCTGGAGGCTCTCTAAGGCAGTTTCTTGTCTTAATAGAATCATAGAATGGTAGGGTTGGAAGGGACTTTTAGAGGCCATCTAGTTTAACCCCCCTGCAGAAGTCCAGTAGAGGTTCTCCTGCTTTCAAGACCGGGTTTTTATGTTGTGCATCAGAATTTGGGCAAACATTAGCCACCTGGCTGAAATTTTCTGGAATAGTAATGCTGACCCTGTATTTCTAAGGAGTATTTCACATGAAACTGTTCCAAGAACAAGATTAAGGCAGTGGGCCAGGTCTGGTAAATCTTTACAGCTGGTTGGTTAAGCAGCTCTGGCAGCCACAGGTTGCAGTGTGCGCTGTGCTGTGCTGTGCTGTGTGGGAAAGCCCTCCTCAGCCTCACTGTTCCATGAGGAATGTCCAAGAGATCCCTTCAGTCAGAACCAGACACTCTGTACAGAACTTCCCCAGTTCCTGGGGTTAAAAGTAGTTCGGTTCTGTATGGAAAGGCTGTGTCATAATAACTGAACCTGTGCTGGCAGTCTTGCTTTGAGCTTCTGAGTAGCTTGCTTTGAAGCAGTAAGCCTTTTTCTTCTTTCCTTTTTTTAAGGTAAGCTAACAGTTACTATATTGCAGAGAATCATCTGCCCATCAGGAGAGACACAGGCTACCATTAATATTAGCAGTCATCTGGTGTACGTCCCATTTGGTTGGTAAACTATAAAAAAGTAAACCCAAAAATAGCTGAAACCCATTTATGAGAAAACTGGTTTGTTTGTTTTTCCTAGATGATACACACCATTTCTTCCTCAGACTGTCACTTTAAGAGCTGTTCATCCCTCTTTACTACAGCAGCACCTGCATTGTTTGTGAATGGTGGCAATGCCATGGCTTCACTCACCAGGCCAAGACAGTAACCAGGCTCGAAGGCTGGGTAGGCTCCAGCAGAGAGAAGGCATAGCAAGGGCTGCAAAGTGTACAACAGGCTGACATCACAGTAATTTAAAATGATGAACAAGTCACAGATAATCAGTGGCAAAGGCTGGAGACTGAGGTCAGCGCAGTCACCTCAAGTTAGTTATTTAACATGGCTGTTAATGAGTCATTGAGCCCAAAGATTGTTCCTCCAACCCTAGAGGAGAAAAAATACTAAACAGCAGTGGTTGCTGCCCCTGAATCCATCCTCCCCCTGAAACAGTCTGAACCTGAGTTATGGAGTCTGCGACAGCACAGACAAGACTGTCAAGGCTCTCTGGGGCTTTCACTATGTTTTGAGGTCTGGGACAGTTCACACTGAGTTGTGAAGTCTGATGTCACTTGTTTCTGTATCCCGCACCTCACACACATCCATATATGTACAGGTTCATTAGTTATTGCAGTTTTTAAGGCTCCAAAGACAATTAATCTGGCCAAAACAACAAGAGTCGGTAGTCTTTGAGACATTAAAGATTAAAAAATAGCTTCAGGCACCACTCTTGTCTTTCTCTAAGTAGCAACAATTCAAAGCCAAGAAAAAAGGCATAAATGAAGAATGCCTGTGGAAGGGGAATGATGGAGTCCATGAGTGATACTACAGGGAAGAGACATCTGAACAGGAAACAAGTATTAGCTTTAAATAGTGATTGAACCTTCTCCTCTTTCTTAATTGGCCTTTTATCTGATCCTTTTGTAGTCATTCAAGTTATCATTTCAAACCACACCAAGCAAATGGAAAAATGAGAGCAGAAGGGGGAAAGAACTGCATTTCTAAGGAAACAAAAACAAACCAGAAGAATTTTTTACATTTTATATGGTCTGTGAAATTCTGGCCTGAAAGAGAAGCTCAAGTTAAATAAACATGTCAGTGATTTCATATAGGACAGATTTTATTTATTAAACAGGTTGGGGGTGGAAATGAGGGGGAAGTTAACATGCAAGGAATTAAATGCAACAAAAATAACTGTGTCTTTCTTAAAATAAACACTGAGCCCCACATGATGGTAGAGGAAATCAAATGGCATCATTCTACCAGGACAAATGAGGAGCAGCCATTCGGGTAGCTGTACTGCTGTATTGACTTACTCTGCACTCTGCCCAGGCAGGCTGATGCCTAATGGGTCAGGCTGTAGCCAGAGGATCTCAATCCACCTCACAGGGATCTTTTCCACTGGCTTTCCAGCCCCTACCTCCCAGGAGTGACCCAGTTTATGCAGGGAGAGAGCTCAGTGCTCTGGAGCCAAGGGGTGCAGGATCCCGGGTGAGGCTCTGCTCTGCATCTGTGTGTCAGGCTCCCTGCAGCTGGGGCTTTGGCACAGGAGGTGACAGAGCAGCCAGCTTACCTTCCTGGATGTTGCAGACCTGAGCATTTAGAAGGGCTTCAGAGTGGCTTCAAACCCTGAGGGGAGCAGAAAGCACCTCCCACACACCCTGCCGAAGAACAGAAAGCACATGTGTGTACACTGCTGAGATCCCCATGCATAGAGTCTGTGGCTCTGTATAAACAGCTATCTCACCCTGCTGACCCTACAGACTGCTGACAGGGGCCCTAACTCCTCCTGTCTTCAGTTCTGCCATTTACTTAATATCATGAGTTTAGGCAAACGTGTGCAGCTACCCCACTTGCAGAATGTAGGTCCCCAGCCAGGATCCAGTGTGCTCTGCCCTGGGAGCCAAGCTACTGTGTCAAAAGCCCTTCAAGGACAGTGTTCAGTTCAGGTCTAACCCAGACAAAGGTAACACGCCATTCACAGGTTGGTTTACAACATAGTTGTCATCCACAGACCTTCCCTGTTGTCTTTTGGCTCTACTTCAGAGAAGTATTTGGGTTTGGGGTTTGTTCATTTAAAAAGGTGCCATTTCACATACAAAAGTGTAGCAGTAGGTAGTACACAGGCAGTTCCAACATCATTTTCAAATATATTTTTTCTCTCAATATCATTTAGTGAAGAGAAGTAACTGTAAAAAGTCATGAAGTAAAGATCAATAAGTAGAACAGACCATTACTTTCAATGCTGACAGATCTACCCTGGTAACAGACACCCATGGAAGAAGGCACCTGCATTTTCCATATATGTTGCTATCTAACAAACAGCTTGTAAATACCAATGGTTCCAAATACACAGTTACCACATACTTCAGGCCATTTCCACAGCACCTTTGGGGCAATGCATGTTGTTAATCTACAGGAAAACAAGACTATGAACTTCTGTTCCTGATATCCACAGCTCTAAAATGGAAACATTCATAAAATCTGTCTGCTTCGGCCTAAGGCAATTTATAAACTCTCATGCACAGTAGATATTTCAAGTTGATCCATATGTGATACAGCAACAATGTGACCCAAATGCTTTCATCAATAGCCTTTAATGTACTTACATATCCAAACCTTCCTACTATCCCACCAGTCAGCAGAAGAACACTCTCCTAAATCAAAAAGAAAACAGTACACAGATAGTAATGCTTAACATGTGAGCATAAAAACAATGGGTAGCTTAATCTAGCTTAGCTATTTCATTCTTTCACTGGTAACTTATCAGAAAGCTGCATGTGTCCATTTTGATAAGACTAATCATTCTCAAAGGCTGCCTGCCAATAATGGGCCTACCATAACTTAATCCTGGTGATTTCTCTAGGGTAAAGTGAGTGTTGAATCACTGAGATAAGCCTCCCTACAAAAATAAAGTGCTATTTAATGTGCAGTTACCATTTTTGGGGTAACGTGCTTTAAAGAGGGAAAGAAGCTACCGGAGAGCTGGAAAGCTGCATGTGAAACCCAATAATCGGCAATGCATGGCACTAGATCCAGGAGCCTAACCTCAAGATTCAAATTTGAGGTTCTGATTCAAGGACATCTGAAGCAGAACCATTATCTAAAGAGTTCTTCAGTGGGGAAAAAGTCCTTGCTCCAAACTCAACTCAGATCTAAGTTCTGGGACTTCAGTTTACAATTCCAAATACGCCCAGTTACAGTGTAGAGCCTTTATGCATACCAGTTCCTGAGGCCATGGATGATCTAGTCTTTGTTTTAACTCAAAGTTCAAGAAAACAGAAGGGGAGTGAGAAGAGGTTAACATGCAAAAAGTGACATCTCTGAAAGAAGAAACTTCATGGGAGGAGCTTAGGAATCAGTTCAGCTCCTTTCAGTTCAACAGCAGCCCACTGGCCATGGGAAATGCAGGAAGCTTCCCCTGATTTTTGTTAGGAACTTTTCAGGTTACACCACACACAAATTCTTACACAAAAACTACATTCCAAGTCTGAACACCTTCCACACAGGTAAATACAGCCTGGAACACTCCAGTCACCCTTCTCCAAGTAACTAATAACCACAGTCTGTAGGGAACGCACAGCTCGGGCAAAGTTTGGTGTTGCTCACCCTTTATAGATTGATTCTTTCAGGTATTGTGCAAACCGACCTCCATTCCCCTATAGAGGAATGAGCTGTGCAGATCTACAGAACAAAGTTTTCATTCATGATTAGTTATTACTCATTAGAATAGGAAGAGGATTTTCCCAGGAATTGTTTCTTTCTCATTTTATTGGTGTCTGTGTAAACAGCTATGCAAGAATTTTGGAAAGCTAAAACCAGCCAATGTAACCAAATCAGACAGTCAGAAGTCCAAATCAAAGTACTGCTGTGGTACATACCTGGGTTACAGGAGAAACAAGAGTGAACATGTTTAGCCACAAACATTCAGTGAAAATAAACATGAATTCTCTTCAATTTCTTCAAAACAAGGAACAGAGCAACTCATCCTGTTGAGCTTTGGCCACTTCAGGCTTTCCAGAGACACAGTGGAGACTGAGAGCAGATTGGCCTTTGATGACCTCGCTGCTTGACAACAGATTTTGTTCTCCAGTTGCTCCTGTCTCCATCTGTGCCGCTCCAGGCAAGCACCATGCTGATGGACAAACAGGCTTTCTGTCACAGCCCAAACTGAAGATGTGGCCAGTTGCAGGCTGGAGTTTGCCCCTGGGCAGTTCCCCAACCAAATGGACAACAATGAGAGGGTCTAAAGGTGTTAAATGTTGTTAGTGTAAAGGAGGGCTCAGCTAGAGGTACACACACTGAAAACAGTATCCTAAGATTAACAGAGCTCCAAACTTCAGTCACCATGGGAAGTGCATTCTCACAGCTTTCACTTACAGACATTAGGCACATGTATTCACTGTAAAAAGCACAGAAACAGCAAAAAATCATCTAAGAAAATGTTCCTGGGCTTTCAGTATCCCTGATCCATCTCTATTCGATCTCCCAGCTGTTGTAAATGACAGTGGATGCAGAGTTAGGTGCAGCTTCATGGCAAGTTTGAATGCTCTGTCTTAGAGCAGGGCCCAGCTCTCACCAGCCCTTCCCCATCATACATACTAACCTTCCATATACTTTCCACAGAAGAGAAAAAACAGGCATGGAGGATAATTATGTCCAAGGTCTACACTGTGTATGCAGCACAAATTTGAACCATTAACATGACTTTGAGCACAGACAATGACATGTACACTGTCACACCTGGAGCATGACAATCTGCTTTAGAGGGGACACCACCAGTAGCTGGCCCACTTGCCACTCCATTCCTGCTACATACAGTACCAGCATGTCTTCTGCTTGGCTGAGGACATGAACAAAAGCTTGGCTTGTTCCAGAAAACTCTGCTTCCTTTCCATGACCACGCTCTGTACAGGAAGCATCAGTCCAGCTGTCGGTCTCCAGCACTGGCCCAAACTGCATTGTACAGACTCATACACACTTCTGTCACCCTGTTGCTTCCTAGTTCTTCTATTAACTAACTGTCAAAAGACAGCTGTTACTTTCCAGCTCTGCTGACACCTACCTACTTCTCCATCAAACTCCCAACAGGAATTTTTCCCATGCTTGCCTGTTTGTTCCCAGTACTGCTGACTGTTGGTTGCAAAAGGACAAGGAGCATTACAGCAACCAAAGGCAGGCCACAGGGCTCATCTTCCCACTGTAGGGAGAGCCATGGACCTGGGATGAGCCTGAGAGATTCATTACATAATAACCTTTTGGTACCCAAAGGCCACATTCCATTCTGAGCATGCAATCTGCTCTATTTTCTGTATATGAACTCTCCATAAATTGCCAGCTCAGCCCACAGATGACTAAAATGTAACTTACACAATAGCAGATGCTAAGGCTTCTCCTTTTTTTTATTGCTTGGCTTTTTTAATTATTTTTTTTAGGGATATCACAACATTAGAATGTAGAGACAAATTACTGTCATGCTAAATCTGCTTTCTGTTCCCACCCCCCCTGCGCACTCCTCAAATAAGCTGACACTCATTATTGCAGTGAAGGGTGATGTTACATACGCCTCGGTGTACACACTGGGATAATACATTGCAATTATTTCTAGATGCTCTGATGCAGAAAAATGTTTGAAAGCAAGTTAAGTTTTAAAGTTAACTTTCACACACCCTGAAGTTTTTACTAAAAACCAAGTTTACTTGGCAGCTGCACTTTCCTAAACCTGTGCCTGTCTCATAAAGCTGTTTATTGTATCAGAATCCAGAACATGAATTACATGTATTTTCCTGTCACATTCCAGCTTTCAAATAAAAGTCCCTTGGAGAGTTCTTTTTCATCTGTAACCAACTGATCATCACTGTCCTAAGCCTCAGAGTGATGCTAGCCTGGTCCTGTCATCTTCAGAATAGAACAGACTATTTCAGTTGCAAGGGACTGACAAGGACCAACTGCCCGACCCACTTGGGGCTGGCCAAAAGTTCCAAATGTCTCTTAACCTCTGCCAGGCTTGGGGCATGAAGCCATCTCTCTGGGAAGCCTGTCCAGTATGTGACCACTCTCTTGGGAAAGAAATGCTTCCTGATGTCCAGTCTGACCCTCCCCTGGCACAGCTTTGAGTCATTCCCATGTGTCCTGGCACTAGGTACCACGGAGAAGAGCTCAGCACCTTCCTCTCCACTTCCCCTCCTCGGGAAGCTGTACAGAGAAATGAGGTTAAGCCCAGCCTCCTTTTCTCCTAACTAGAGAAACCCGGTGTCCTCAGCTGCTGCTCACAGGACGTGCCTTACAGCCCTTTCACAAGCTTTGCTGCCCTCCGCTGGACACATTCAAGGACTTTCACATCCTTTTTAATTTGTGGGGCCCAGAACTGCACACCGTTTTTACGGTGAGGCTGCACCATCATTGAACACAGAGGGATGATCACCTCTTTTGCCCATCCAGATCTGCTGGGTCTGATGCACCCCGGGGTGCAGGTTGCCCTCTTGGCTGCCAGGGCACGCTGCTGGCTCGTATTGAGCCTGCTACTGACCTGCTTCCCCCAAATCTCTTTCTGCAGGGTTGCTCTCCAGCCACTCCTTTCACAATTTACATCTGTGCCTCACTTTCCTCCATCAGAGGGGCAGCATCTGACACTTGGACTTGTTAAACTTCATCCCATTAATCAATGCCCAATTTTCCAATCTCTCCTGATCCCTCTGCAAAGCATCTGATCCCTCAAGAGGCAACAGTACCTCGCAGTTTCGTATCATCAGTAAACTTGCTAATTGCAGGTGCCTTCAACTCCTGCATCCAGATTGTTGATCAACAGATGGACCAGACCTGGCCCCAGGACTGAGCCCTGAGGAAAGTGCTGGCCAGTGGCCACCAGCCAGACATAGCCCCATTCACTACAGCCCTTTGAGCTCTGTCCTTCAGCCATATCCAGACCTGTGACAGATGATGCAGAGGGTTCCCGCTGTAACATCTGCTTCCCCTGAAACCCCTCAGGCCCTATGGACTTGTGAACATTCAGTGGATACAGTTGGTCAGGGAAAGCTTAAAACTGAATTCTAAAGAGCCCATTCAACTCAAAATGGCACTTTAATTCCACTTACCTTCACTGAAGAGAAACATTTGCAGAGCTACTGATTTCCCCTCAATAACTTCTGATTCCTCCATCCTTGCTCTGCTTTGTTTGTTCTTATAGCTGTATAATGTTACATTTCCTTTCAACCCAGATTGCAATATAATGTTTGTTTGACTGGCCAAATGAGACCTGAGGATCTTGCCAAATAAAAAGTGACATAAAAATATAACAGCACTGTCATCTGGAAGTAAAAGAAAGCATAACTTTAACAGAAATGAGTGGCTAGCAACTCATAAAATTCTGCAGTCAACAGTATGTGTTCTACCAGATGAAAAATGTACTTACCAAAGGGTGTGTGTTTCAGCATCTCATAAAAAGAAGTAATCACTCATAATTCAAATTCAAGTGTAGTTTTCCAAGCTACATTAATTAAAATTGTTTTGTTTACAGCAGAGGGGAAAATGAGGAATTTTTCCAAGCTATTTGCTAAAAACAGCTCTGGGGGCAGATTTTCACACACATTTAGATGCCTAAAGACACCTACTGGCATTTTCCATGAGTAGGTGCTGGAGTGCTATTAAAACCCAGACAACTATTTGCATTGTTGGGCAATTAAATGCCTCCAAACTTCACCCCTCCGTCCTGCAGCACATGTTAACTTGGAGAAATTCCATCACCCAAATACTTGCATGTAAATATGTTCTGTAACAGCTTGTGAACACCACCATAAAACCCAGTGAAGTGGTAGCTGCATTTGGCAGTAACCTACTGAGCAGGACCAGCAGAAGGAGCGAGCTACAAACACAACACACTAATGGTTATGCCCAAACATTGCACTTGTTGACAGTATGTTTTCTTATCACTGCCCCAAGCTGGCACTCCAGCCTTCTTAAAGTACTTCAAGAACACCTTACAGCAGCATCAGGCACATCACGTTCTTTTGTTCTTCTGGTAGTGAATTCCTCATACTCCTGGTAAGGGCAGGAGGAGATCTGGCTCTGGTAGAATGTTAAATTAAAAATGATCAAAGCCCTCATTTTCCCCAGCAGAAGTAACTTCCAAAAGCATGTGAGGTCTTTTGGGTTTTTTGCAGAGCTCCATGTCTGGAATCATCCTATAGCAATCACAACCTGTGTTTTAGATCATTTAGGCACAAATTTTATGCAAGGAATGTGAAAAAAACCTCTGTTTGCACATTACCAGCAGTGCTACAGTTAACTCATGGAAGCTACATGGTGAGCACAAGCTCCCTCATAGGATTATAGTTTGAAGCCCATTTTCCCCAGTTGGCTACTGGAAGTTGAAGGCACATTATTTTATTAATTAAGGCAAAAGAGTTTCCATTTCTGTGAGCTCTTGTTCAAATAAGAAAACTTCAGTTTCTTCAATAGAAATGTGAGGCCTGTAACTTGGCAGGGAAGCCTGCAAGGGGCTACAGAAACAGCCCCCAACCAGTTTTAACAGGTGCAGCAGTGTGGCCTCCTGCTTCAGCAACCTGAACATAATTTAGCACATGAAAATAGTAAGAGAATTTAAAAAATACGTGAAAGTCATCTGGTCTATTTGTCCCAGGCAAGTGAAGTGGAAAAAAAAGAGAAACAGAAGCCTAAACTGTAAAACATGTTATCTATGGAAAGCCTGATAGGATAATTATGTTGACATTAACAAAGGCTATAAATACAAATTTATATCCAGTCATCAGCTAATTCTAGATGAAGTTACTATGTCATACACAAATGCATGTGCACAGAAAATTGTGTCTAGGCACAGATTCGCAAACCTCTTCAACCCCCAAAAATGTCATTTTAAAGTTGTGACTCCTCCTGCAAGGCCAGCAGACACCTGATGACCTTCACTGGTGTGTTAAAGCTGTACCCATGCTGCATGTCTAGGATTCTATGCAAGCAATTTTGAGCAACACTCAGAGCAGCAGCCTTTGTAGAGAACTTAGGTAATGTATTTTCCTGGTAAATAGATTTTTACAATAGCAATATTGCAGCTTCATTATATCTCATGCTGGAATGCATCTCAGCACATCAGGCAAGTTATTCTCATTTTAAATATTAAATATAAATAGACTCATAGCAAAAGTTTTAACCCTACAAGTCCCCCAGCAGAGGATCTTTAATGAAAATCCGTTCAGTTAGCTAAAGCTGGTCCCAAACAGCTGTAAGCCCATGCCATTCCCCTTGTACTGACTGTGTTTACAAAGCAGATTACCCTCTGTCCCTCTTTTGAACTGGGAAATTCATGAGAATTTTTATTTTCCCTTCAGAATATGGGGGCTGACAAACAAAAAAAATACATCTTAGCACAGGACAGATGACAATGGCAATTGTCAACTCTCAAACACGATTTTATTTATTTGAGAGATTTCTGGTATTTTACATTGCTATTGTTCAAAGAAATTGATAGGTTAAATTCTGCCTCAGAAACTTCTCATTCTAAGTCACTTAGTGAAACCCTCACAGGCACGAAACTTCAACTCACCAATTATAATGCATTATCCAAAAAAACAGAATTGGGCTGTGATATTGTATCTTAAGAGGACACAGTCAAAAAATCAGAATACCCAAGATATCCCTCTACATGACTTCTGGAAGCCACAATTGGTATGTTGTTGCAGACAAATTCATGTTTTCTTCATAAGCACACTGCCCTGTTAGTCCAGTGTCACTGCCATAACATTTTATTTAAATAACATTTTTAATCATGACAATTACATAGAACACAAGAATTACATAGACAATGCAACACAAGAAACTAAATGGAGTTCTGAATCATACAATCTCGCTGTACAAAAGCAAGATGTTGCAGGCTTGTGGATAAACCTACATGACAACATCACGTCCTGCTGTGTCTCAATTCTGTAGCATCTTTGAAAGCATCACCCTCTTTACACAAAACTGGTTTGATGCTATTTAGGTACAGTAATGAAAGTTTTAGATTCAAAGTGGATGGATCTGCTCATGATGCAGGTTTACATTGGAGATATAAATAAAGGTCTCACTGGTGAAAATTGGATGTTTCTTTTGAGTACTTTGATTTTCAGATATTCTCTATGAGAAACCTGAGACCTGATTTTCAAAGTGATATGTAGGTTCATCTCCAGGAAAATGTCTAGTTATAGGTACTCAGTAGCCATTACAGGTCTGACACAGGGTTTTTAGGAACTGAGGCACTCAAAGTGTTCACATTATTTTGCTTTATAGACATACTTGAATGAAATAACTTGTTTGTGTGTGCTGTTGTCCGTATGCATGCACATATCCATCCCTGACACTGCAGCTTTTAAATCTGAGCAACTTGGGCCAGAGCTGTAGAACTCTTGGTGAGGTATAGAACTGAATTAGCCACAGTAAAGTTAAGCATGTCCATAAATAAGCATATGAATTGAAAAAACTGTGCTGGCAAAAAATCAGCCACTGAATTTTCTTGCTTTTGTAAGAGTCTATTAATATATTTATAGAGGATTTACACATTTTATACACTCAGATATATACATATATTACATCAGTAATGTGTGCTTACATACATACATATGCACACATGCAAACAGATGCATACACTTATCACACACACTCTCACATTCTCCTGTCTGCACACATTTGAGTTCTTTATCTTTAAAGAAAATGCCACCATTTCATGAACACTGAAACTGGTTCCAGGTTCTCCAGGATATTAGAATGATAGAAAATCCTATAACTGTAGCTTATATCTGCCATTGCATATGAAAAAAAACCACAACAATCTGGACTTTACAACCAAACTGAAACAAAAAGAAAGACCACACATGCTACCAGCTTTCCAATTAGGAATCAAGATGCTGGAATGAATCTGGTATAAATGCAATACACAACGGCAGCTTTTTGTATGAGCATTTCTTTACAGTAAATTTGAATCTTTTGGAAGATAAATTAGTACAAATTTATGGTGAGCAAAAAGTCCTTTCCTAGACAGGTCACTGCTGAGCCCCTTTCTTCTTCTGCTCTAACTCCTGCAAGCGTTCCTCCCGGCACTGAGCGTGCTGCGTTCCCACTTTGTGGGCTGTCTCGGTAGCTGCAATGTCAATCTGTGCATATCGAGATGATCCACTCCCTGAAATACCAAATGAAATCCTTGTAAATACCCTTCAAACATTCCTGGGTCAAACCAACCCAGCGCTAAGCTACTGAGACACTTCTTCCACTGATTTCCTAGGTGATCTTGGTCTGTTATTAAAGCGAGTTTTATAAAAGGATTAAGATGATGACCACAACTGAAAAAAAACCACCCAAACCTCAAAAGCTTTTTTATCTGCATATTTTAGCTATCTGGTTTTCTTCAAATAAGCAAACGAACCTCTTGTCTTTCTGCCACAAGTCTGAATCTCTACTCCTACTCCTCCCAGTAGAAGACAAAATTGACCTCAGCTCTCTCACTTCTGGGAGCCTTTATCAGCAGGCTACTGGACAGCAAATGAACAACATCTGGTACTTCCAAACACCTTTGGTAGGGGGGTTGGTGGGGATTAGGCACTCTGTGAACATATACCAGATCAGCCACCTTCAGCCTCACAAAAACAACCCAATTTAGTCCAACACTGAACAATAAGGGAGACAAAAGCTGCTCAGTCTCTTCAGGAGTAGAGTATAGTTTTGTATAAGTGCAGACACACAACTCTAAAGTCTGGGAAAGCTTTAGTGTGCAAAAATAAAGTATTTATGGTCATTAAAGGCACCTTCAAGCTTGGGAGGGCAGTTGACTTTTAGGAAAGTTTACATTAGTTTATAGAATTTGGCTCTTCATTCTTAATGCCTTGGTTCACTGTCTTCAACATGGAGAAAAAATGTTGCTTTACCATGTTGTACAGAGAACTACATTAAAATCTAGGAGAAGCTTAGAATTAACTGGAGCCATACAAACACAAAAAAACCCCAAGTGTTAATATTTCAAGGTTAATAAAATCACTGAAATTAAGTATAAGAATTAAAATCTCAGTAGCTGAAAACCATATATATTGAAAACCCATCAATACCAAATGTGAGCAATTAAATGCCAGATCCCAATTAGAGACTTTCTGTAAGGAGAAACGCATCTCTAAATAACAATACTTGGTAGCTAGACTGCATGTTTATGTTGTAATTGTCCAAGTTAAGCATTAGAAGTAAAATATCCAGACCCAGATAGAATAATAATAAAATAATTTTAAAGATCAAATAGTTGAGCTGGCTTCCTCTCTGCAACACTTTCACACAATCTTATGGAGAGCAGATAGAGGAACACTGTGTCCTTTTCTTATTCATTTGCTGCATGGCTCCAGAGCCAGTATTTTCAGGAGCAAGCCCTGTACACCTACACCCACAGCACTGTTTCTGAAGCCAAGCAAGAAAAATTAAGTGCAGTCCTAATATGTGCAACGAAAATCTTGAGAACATGAAGTAAATTGCTGTCTGTCAAACTCTACAGACACAAAAATGTTCACTTTAGAAGGAGTGCATATACAAAGCACCTGTCAGAGGGATGCAACACCTTATAGAACCTCACTACTTAAAAACTTTTTCCAAAAGACTTGGCAATTACAAGAACTGGCTCTCTGATGTATTGGGGTTCAACTCTTCTGTTAACAAGAGCCCATGGGGACATGAGAAATAAAGATTCCCCATAGTCCAAACATACTGCATTGCTGCATCCTTTACTACAGTAGTGCTGTGAATTTCCTTACCTCGTATGCTCGTGCTGGGTTCTTGAAGTTCCAGTTCCATGTAATGAAGCTGTTTTTTGGAAGTCGGGCTGACAGGAATATTAACGTAGGTGGCTGTCTCACTGTGGGGTCGATCTGATGTAGGGACATCAGCTGAATAACCTACTGCCCCTTCTAAAATACGTAACACGTTATTATAGACAGTTTGCAGTGGCCAATGATCCATTTTATACACATGCACCGTTGCTTCAAATGTTCTGAAAGCAAACGTGCAGCAACAACTACTTTGCTTGCTTAACTACACTCCTCAGTCATAGATGAGACATGAGAAGACTCAGGTTTCTGCAGAAAAGATCCTGAAAGACTGATCAAGCCAGGATCTATGTGGAAGACCGCAGAGCCAAGCCGGTGATTTCGCTATGTAGTGACAGAAAGCCACCACTACACAGATATTTTCAAAGAGAAGCAACGTGTGCAACAGTACCTCAACAAGACTTTCACCTCTAACTCAGATTGGTAAAGCCTCATATGAAGCAATCTGTTCTAGGAAGATGTGAACTATTATATCATTTGCAAGAGAGCAACCACAATCACTGCAAGTTTGGAATATATGTCCCAAAAACAGGGACAGAACCATTTCATACAGAACACAGAAATACACAGAACAAAGAAATCCCTGTCAACAGGCAAATATTCTTCTCTAGGGAAAAAAAAAAAACAAACTAAGAACAAAGTTGGGAAAAATGCAATTAGAAGGAAAGAAGTTTTCTGTTGTTTAGTTAGTGCTCTCTTAATAGAAACTCTGCTTTCTTTGTAAACATAGAAATACTTGGCTTTTCAATTTTCATTCAAATAAAAAACCCTAACCTCATTAGACACTAAAAACTGGCTCATACTTATTTGAAGAGAAAGGTTTATTCGAAAAACACAAGACAATAAAAGCTCCTACTAAGGAAAAAAAAAAGGATACACAGAGAGCTATGGACAAAGACAGTTCTTTCAGCAGTCTGTTCTGTGTGGGCAGAGGTAGAAGATGCTTCCAAGAGGGTTCATAGGGCTAGTATTTGAGATCATTATGGAAGGAGAATTTGAGAGACAAACAGACCAAAATGCATGGTTACAACATTCTGAAAGAACTGGTAGAATATCATGATTGCTTGAAGAGAAAGGGGGAAAAGGTAGGAAGAAAAAAGACTGTTCAGCAAATGACAGGAGAAGAGTAAAAAAGCAAATACAGTGGCACCAAAATGAGGGAGGAAAGAAGGGGAAAAAATAGTATAATTGGGGAGGAGAGAAGAACATTATTTTTGAAACTGATGTTTTAGTCTTTCAGCAAGTGTTAGTTATTCATATTTTCTACCCTACGCAGGCACCATTCTCAGAGATGTGCAATAAATAACGCAGAAAGAAAACCAGCACCGCAAACACAGCCCCAAGATAAACGTGTGTGCGTGTGAGCACACGTGTAAAGCTCACGCATGCAAAGGGCAACACCTCAAAAATGGGCATTTAGATGACATCAGAGCAAAAAAAAGAAAAGAAGAAAAAAGAAACAGGAGATCTTTGTGTCCCCTGATGCAGTTGGCTGCAAAGACCTGTACTCACCAGGTTCCTCAGGGCTAGCAGGAGTTCCAGGTTCTGGAGGAAGCGTCAGCATCTCATGTCCACTTTTAGGACCTAGAATACAGGAATAGCATCAACAGCTTTGGATTTAGGTATTTGCACAATGAAAACAAAGCATATGATTTTCTGGTTCTGATGTGTAACTTTCTAATCTGAACTATCATACTGAAAAATCTCAGAAAGCAGGAACAGTGGCTATTGTCAACTTTCCTGTTGGCAATGTCAGCATTTTCTCATGAGTGGAAACTGCAAGGAAATAAACATTAGGGCATTTTTACAGTTAATTCTCACTGGAGGCCACAGAAGTCAACAGCGTGTTTTGCTGTACATTAATGAGGGAGCAAAGCTGCCTTGAATGCATGAATCAGGGATAAGTGTGTGGGTGATCTTGGGAGCATCTGGAAGACTCTTGTTAAAATTCCACCTCCAACATGATGGATAACTTCTTGATTTCTGACAAAGTTCCATAGAAAATGCTTAAAGTAGCCCTTCCAAAGATAACTTTGCTTTCCAAGTGCAAATTATCAGCTTAGCAAGAAACCAAGTTGCACAACAGCACCCAGTGCTTCCAAAGCACTAAGTTGTAAAAAGACACCTAGGTTCTCTCACGAGTTCAAACAAGGCAAGTTAAAAAGTTATGTCCATGGAATTAACAGATTTGGATTAATTTTCAATGACAAACACAATTTTATCTGCTGGTGTTATTTCCCACTCCATTATCATGAAGTATCTTTATGTGTGGTGGAAGGTTTTTTTCACACCACATTATTGGTAAGGTACAGAATTTCTCATGGCTCGAGGTGGGATTTTTTTGGTGAGTGTCCTTAGTTAAAGTGCTGGCAGCATTTTACTGCTGTGAATAAGATTACTGCCTGTGCTCTGACACTTATCTCATCTGTCACTGCCTCTTCTAAACTTATCCCATCTGTCAATGCATCTCTAACAAAAACCCTGCAAAGCGAAAAAAAAACCCAACAAAATACTGAAATCTTACAATAGGGAATCAGGTCATACATTACCTTTAACATTTTTAGAAGTTTAAAATCATTTAGGTTTAAATTAACTTAAATTTACGTGCACACACATACCTTGTAACCACTTACCAACTTGGACACTGTGGCCTCTGTGTACTTTCAAAGACCCAGAAGCTGCCATGACAGAAGCACCCCCTGTTTTCAAAGAGATATTCACATTAAATCTAAATACCTGTCACTATTATTAGATATCTGCCATGCATCAGCATTTTTAGTAGATGATTCTGAGACATCAAGAAAAATTTCAATAACAACTGCAAGTCATTGTTCTCCATTTAAGCAATATTGCTCTTTGGTGGCTGAATTCTTTATCCCGAGATTGTGGTACTATAAACTAATTTTGTTGTTTTCTTTCTTTCTTCATAAAGAACGTCTTCTGTAAAATTTCAGCACACTAGTCTCTCTGTTTGTGCTGAGTACTGCCTTACTCACAGAGACAGTCATCTTGTACTGAGAAATAAAATGGCAATGAAATCTGAGTGGGGAGTTGCTTTTTTGATCCATAACATAGCTTTGGCAACCACAAACTTTGTGATTGTTAAAATCTCATCAGACTGCATTCAAATCCTATTAAAGTTATTGAGAAGAATTGTACCACACTTTAGTAGTCCACTCTCTGGTTTTAGACATGCATAAACTGTGGCAGGGTGAAGTGTAGGCAGAAGATGCAACCTCCATGGGTTTTAAATCCAGGTCATAGCTGGTTCTTGTGAAATACCATTCCAAGTGTTACAGCCAGGAAAGCTTTACCCAGGGCATTTCAGATGACACAGTCAGTCTCCTTTCCCCAGCCCTATGTAGGTCAGCAGCAAGCTGTCCTAGGAACAGTATTAGATACTGAAGTTTGAGGAGAAACCTGCAGAGTTGTACACACGTAATGTGGTTCATCTACACACTCACATCCATTCTTTATTTGACCAGCAGAGCAATCAACACTATGCCTACCTATATTCATTAAATCCAAAAATCATTTTGGTTGGAAAAGACCTTTAAGATCATTGAGTCCAACCACTAACCTCACACTGTCAAACGCACCACCAAATCATGGCCCCCCTCAGCACCTCATCTATGTGTCTTTTAAATATCTCCAGGGATGGGGACTCCATCGCTTTCCTGGGCAGCCCATTGCAGTGTTTAAAATCATCTCAGTGAAAAAGTTCTTCCCAATCGCCAATCTAAACCTCCCCCGGCACAACTTGAGCCCATTTACTCTTATCCTATCAGTCATTACTAGGGAGAAGAGACTGACCCTCACCTCACTACAACCTCCCCTCAGGTAGCTGTAGAGAGTGATCATGTCTGTCCTCGGCCTCATCTTCTCCAGACAAACACCCTCACTTCCCTCAGCCACTCCTCATAAGACTTGTGCTCCAGACCCTTCTCCAGCTTTGTTGCTCTTCTTTGGACACACTCCAGCACCTCTGTGTTTTCCCTGAAGCCCAAAACTAAACTCAGTTTTTGCATTATTGCTATCCACCCATGTTTTTCTTGTCTCTACTGTTGGCACTGTGAGCACCTTAATCAAGATGAGTGGCATCTACTTCCTCACATGAATAATTTGGAGAGAACTTCTTGTGCAAGTAAATGGTACTTAACAGAAATAAGGTAGGAGGCTGTGCTTATGAGTAACTGCCACTAGTGACAGGACAGCTGTGCCACGTGTTACTGGGTTTTGGGGATCGGGCATAAAATTAACACTGTCTTCTAAACTGATGAATAGTCTTTGAGCAGGGGAGAAATTTCTCTGCAGGTTTTTTTTACAATAGTGTCCAAAGATTACTGTAATTCTTATGTAACATGAAGAAATTCCTGAAGATAAATAGCAATCTAAAATACCTCAGAAAACCGGAACTTTACAAATCTAAATTAAATGGCAATTTCTTTAGTTTTTCCTCTGTATACAGTTACATTCATAAAACTTTTTTCTAAATCTAATACTATCCAAGGTTATAAAATTATTCCTACACTCTCACAAAATGGAGCTAAATAAAAACCACAGATCATTTCACTTAATGAGCACAATGGGTTAAAAAAATTAATGAACATCTATTTCAGAAGCGTACAACTGAAAAAAAGCCTTTAGTTTTTTAGTATCTGTGTACACAAAAGCATATGTAGGGTAATCCAAGGCTACAGAAACAGTTTTCAAGAATACCATACTGAGAAACTGGGTTTGTATTTTATCAAATGAGATGGGATTGTAGAACCTTTACATACTCTGGTGAGGACTTAACCTCTAAAAACTTTACTTGAAATTCTATTTTTAACAAGTCATGATAAAAATCAATGTAAAAATAGGGCCACCCTGGACTAGTTGATTTACTTATGTTTTCACTGTACCTAACTTTCCTTTTTCTCACCTCAGAGCATCCTGCCTCTGTGTTATTAGAGAACATCAGGATACGCTTCATGCAGCTGAAAACCTTATCTTACTTTGAAGATTACAGCTTTATGCTAATTGCAGCTTCAACACAAAACTAGTGTGGGAGCTTGGTTTTTTCTCCCTCAAAACTTTTAAGTAATTCAGTTGAAATCATTTCAGAGGAGATATGGATCTTTTAAGATTTGTGAAAAGCACACAGGACAGGAAAGGAAATTCAAAACAATAAGATATTCCAGTCCTTTTATGGTCAACTTGAAGTTTTCCTATTTGGAGCTTGTTTAAAAGAACTACGTTAACACTTCAGGATTCGACCTGTTGCATTGTCCTCATTTTCAAATCTGGCAAATAACAAATATCTACATAGTCAAATCTCTCATGGAATTTTTTTGAAGCTTTGAACTACGTCCTATAAACACATGTCAACAGAGACTGGCCTAGATATTTTCCTTCCTTGTTTCTGCCATATAAGCTAGTTTGTTTCTCATTTACAAATCCTAGGATCAGACTTGCAGGACTGGAAAAAGCAAGTTAGCAAGAAAAATTTCTGAGCATATAAAGCAGCCAGCAGGTGACAGATGTTCCCTTCCCTCATTTTTTTTTTGGTGTTACAAGGGATTGTTAAGAATAATGTTTTCAGTTTCCCCTGCCATCCAGTTCTGTGTGGCTGACTGCCTCAAGTCTTTGTTAAAAATGAGTGGTTCATCAAGAGTTATTTCTGTTCTACTCTCCTCACAGAGGAAGAATTCAAAATGTGACAAAATGAAAATAAGCTGCAGAGTATTTTGTATTCCTATATGTGATTAGACTCAAATGTCTGATGAAACTCAATGAAGATGACCAATATTTGAAACATTTTTCTAACTTCATAGTAATTTCTTTATGTCCAGTTTTCAAAAATAAGGACAGTTTACAGCACATGTGCTACAAGAAAGGGACATGAAAAAAAATACTAGCAAATAAGAGGGAAGCTGAAATACTTGCAATAAACTGAGCCCAGATAGTTTACGTTTTCAGATCCTGTCACCTATCATCACATGACCAATGAGTAGACACATGCAACACTACACTACACAACACATAATTTCTTATTGGTCAGCCTCTACTTGCCTTCACAGAGATCACAAATGGCAAGTCTGGGATACTAAATTGACTGATAAGGAGTCGGGACAGAAGAAAACACTATCTTAATGACAATTTCTGATTCTTTTTTAATTAAATCTACCTTTATTATGAAGCACTTCAATCACTCAGCCAAGGAACATTTCCATCTCCTCCTTTGAAAACAGATACTTGGCTTAAAAGAGCATGCAAAGGTGAGAGCTAGTGACTGATAGGAGAAATATTACGAGTACACTAGGAGGCTTGTTCATGTAAAACTAATAAAAGACTTACTGGTACTGTATAGTTGCCCTATAAAACTTCCCTAAGTTTGTTATTCTTCTACTTTCAAAGTGATTTCATATATTTTCTGCAATACAGAAAAGCCGAAGGGGATGCTTAAAAACACTTACTAGCTCTACAGATTTCATTGTATTTGAAAATGCTTCCTGTTTCTTCAATGGTCAACTGGAAACAGTAGAATCAATCAAAAGTAGAAATGCATTCAAGCACACTGACTGTTAAAATATTGCTCCATAAAGACGCTTGTTTAGTGTGTCCAAAAGAATCACAGAGGGTCTTTACCTCTAGTTATTATCCATCTTCCCATGCTGTAGGATCACGCCAGCCCATCCTCCCATACTTAAAAATTCAAGCACTTTAAGTTACAGCCATTACCACTTTGTTGGACTGGGAAACTGTTGAAAAATATGCCTTCAGACATGCTTTACATACGTTTACTTCAAAATTCTTGATGTATCTGAAGTTCCAGATCTACTTTGGCCAAGAATAGTCACATAAAGTGTTACCTTAATAAAAAACTCAAAAGCTGAAATAATCACTATATTTGCAAATAAGGTTCCTCATCTTTGTGTTCTATAAGGCTAGGATATCTAATTTCCCAACTTCAATGTCAGAGAGAGTGTGAGGAAGCAAACCAGGAATACAGAAAAGGCAGGACTAGAGGGTCACTGTGGCATAGACTTACCATCTTCTGTCATCCCCAAAACAGGGAAAAGGAATGTACCAGTTCTACTCAACCCAAGGAGTTGAAGGAGCAACTTTTGGACCATTCACAAACACATGGTTTCACAGCAGTGACTTTCTTTTTCCCCACTTGCCAGATCCCTCTAAACTACATTCAGTGTCACTAAGGCCAAGGTTTAACTTGTAAATGCAATATGTATTTTATTCAGCTTGCTTAAACCATGTTTTCTCAGCTCCTATTTTTCTTCCCCTGTGGATTTATTTTGAGGACATTTATAAATTGAAGAGCAATCAAGAAAAAGTATGACATTTTATGGCAGGATGTTCTTGGTCAGTTTCTCATTACAATAATGCTCTTCTACTGTAGTGTTTATCTCTATGGAGTAAGACACATTTATGAAGGACACTCTTCAGCACACAGTCCTTTAGTGGCTCAATAAAAATCACATAGTGTACTTTGTCATCCTACATCCAAAGAGCTGACAACGTATTTCATGAAAAAAATAATTGTGAATTATTAATAACTTTCAACCTAAGCAACAACCACCAACATGATATGGCTTGGAGTTTTCATTCTATATCAAATGATTCCTTGAAAACTTACTCCTAAGCTTGAAAGAGAAGTATCAGGCTGCAAAAGTTTGCAGTAAGAATTTCTAAAATGCATGAAAGCAAGCCTACTTTCCCATCACAAAAGCAAAGCTGGCAGACAGATGAGTTCATTTCCAGTACTGATGTTATATATTTTATTCTTTCTTGATCCATATCTTGACTCCCTATCTGCCTAAGAAAAAATTGAGACATACAACGATCGTAATTAGCATTCAGCTGATATTTCATCTGCAGCATTGGTTTATGTTTATTCCTTAATTCATACTCTTGGAATATTTCTCATCAAGCACTGTGTACCTCTGACACTACAAGGAAAGAGGCTGCCATATAGCAAGAGTGTCTGTTACAGTGCTGAAAAATTTGCTCCTGGGGAGTATGGAAAAAATGGAACTGCACAGACAAAAATAAAAGAAAGGAAAATTTAGTAGTTACAAAACTTAACAATAGTGAAGTATGCTGCTTCTGTGGTTGGATATTCGTTAAATCATTTTCCCATTTAGCTATTGATTTTTGTAGTGCCAGAGCCTGCAGCACAGAAGAACAAACAGATCAGACCTCCCACTATAGATGTTTATTTTGTAATTAACTAATGCCCAAGGCTGGGTCTGGCTCTTGGGAAAGGCTAGGCAATCGGCTTTCCTGTAGCTAATGGGAAGAGACAAAAGTTTCTGAAATATGGTGCACAGAGCATGCATGACACGTCTTTTCTAGGGATTGCAGAAGGACTCTAAGAACTTTTGCAAACTCATTCCAGCTCTCAGTTTAGAGTTGGCAATCCAGGACAACAATAGTGGCATTTTTCCCTTCTCCACAAAACAACCTCAACATAAGAAAAGAGGGGAGCTGTCACTGAGTTCTACTCAACTGAGAAAATCCAAATATTTTGGAATGGAGTATTAAAACATTTCAAGTGAGGGCTGGAGGTTTCTATCTAAGCTGTTGCACTGAGCTAGAGAGGAGTACAAGATTTGTCACAGGCCTAAAGCACAGTGAGCAACACTGCAACTGTTAGGAAATACATTCTAAGTGTAAGAACAGCAAAGGGCTTCAGATGATATAAGATGAATTAAGGATTCTCAATGCAGAACATGCTAAAGGGACACACTTGTCACACATACACATAGAAAGAAGTACATCCAAACCTCAGGGCAGAGGTTCTAGCTAGACAACTTCCTCAGCCTTGTTTTTAATACAGTACTTTGATTGTAGTAACAGGAAGATCATCAAGATAATGGTGAGCTCTTTGGCTCACTATTCTATGAAGGAATGTTCTGACTTTTGGTTTCACCTCTCAACACTGAATGTACATCTCAGTCATGACCTCAAAACACGTATGCAGCTCCTGAGAAAAGGACCTACACACATATCTCTGAAATTGTATCCACTAGATCATAACACAGAATTTTTTAAACCTTCATGAGAAACTTTACAGAGGTCCCATGAGAACTTTTTAGACCACATATATTAAACCTAGGTACCTCCAGAATTCAGCAGTGCCAGAAATGAGGAAATCAGGATCACATTTTTGAACCTTTACTCTGACATGGTATTTTAAGGTCCATCAAAACCATAAACACAGTCTATTATACTTAAAAGCAGTCATTCCCACATCATACAGCTCCAAAGAATCCTTTACCTTGATCTGTAGCACAAAGCTATGATAACAATGGGAATACTTTCCTTCTACAAATACAAGCAATCTAATTTGGTCTCACTTTCTAATCCATCTTTATGAAGTTATAAATAACAAAGACAACAAAATTACTTAAACCAGAATTAAATAATTCACCCCAACTTGGATTTTTCCATCTAGTAGTACAATTTAGAACTGCTGCCACATCTATGAACACTTTTCAGCTTGCCATTAGAATTAGACACCTTTCTTTGAAGTGGCTGAGCCTACTGCTCAGCATATATAACTAACATTAGAAAGAGAATGTCATCATCCACATTCACTAGCAATAAACTGAAAAATATTTAAACAAGGAGCTCTGACTCTAATGCCATTTCTTGTTACAAAACTGAGGCATTCAAAAGCAAAAATATAGTACAGAACATGTTGGCACCTGTAGCACTGGAAGAAAGAGGTTTGCATTTGTACTGTGTATTTGAATGAAAATACAATACAGTGTTTTCTATGATTAAAAAGAAATCTGTTGATGACTAAGCGGACTGCTACACTAGCAAACATTATAACTGTACAGTCAGTTATGCTAGTAGAGGTATCCTGCCACGTATATTTGCAAGACAGGTTTTGAAGGCAGTTACCTCAAATTAGTGTATATCCCCATGTCATCTTCATCAGTGGATTAAAGATCATAACAGGGAAATACAAAAAAGTTCTAATGCTGTTCCTTTAGCACAACAGAACTGTTTGAACTACTGCTCAGCAGCCAGGGCCCTTCAGCTAATTGCTTAAAGATGGTGGATGCAGAACATTCAAAGGCTAGAGTATAATTTTGAAAGCTTTGCAATGCCAAGTTCAATTATACTCAAAATGTTCACTTGCATAAAAGACAACACTTTAAAATTAAATATCTGAGGATAGTAAATATGTGCCAGTACTGAAAAATAAAGTTCTACAGGTATATGATGATAGCATTTGAGAGATGAAAGGCCACAAGGATAGCTTAAAACTTCTCTCACTGGCTTTAGGCAAGCAGAGCATCTAAAGCATTTACTCTTATTCCAACAAGTATTCAGTTCTATTTTTAAAAAATATTTTCCCAGTGTACCAAACATGAAACCCCCCCCACTCAAATTTTTTCAGTCTTGAATCTTCCCTCTCCATTGATCTAAAAATCTGTCCTGTAATGGTAAGTTTTATCAAAACTATTAACTACTGTATCTGCATAAACAGTCTGAGATTAAGTTCTTGTGAGATATTGTTTGCATCCACAATTGATTTGACACTGAAATTAATGCAGAAATAATATGGTGCCCATCACACACAGCTAGAGACCTAAATTCCCCTGCATTTCCACACACTTTAATCATAAGTGCTCTTTTTTTCTCTTTGGTTGATTAGAGAACTAGAAATCTGAGTATCAGAAGGAAAGATAAATTTAGAGATAATGATTCAATTTGTGTTTCTACTTACACCTCTCTAAATCAAGACTAATTCCACTGACTCGAGTGGAATAACTAGGAACAAGATCTCCTAAATGCTTCTGGATTTTGTCCTGCTAAGACAGATAAAGGAATAGAGTTACTTATAACCTTCTCCAGAGACACTTCCTGATCCTAGCTATCTTACTGGAATTTTTCAGACAAGCACCAATCAGCTGTACTTGTTTACATATTTATCAAGGTTTTTTAAAGTAATTAAGAAGCCTGAGCACAAAAGACTGTTCTACATCTACTGGAAGCATGCAACTGGAGAAATTTAGTGGGTCTGTTGAATTCTCAGGCAAACAATTTAAGGAATATAAAAACATTTAAGAATATAAAAATATTTAAGATACTAACCAGTATACAAGCTCAAATGCTTAGGAAATGTTACCTTTGAAGTAAAATGATGATAGAAAGGTGCCAGACTAGTTTGGCTATGTTAGACAGAAAACTCCAGATGACCCATATATTTTACTGACAGGCAGATTTACAATGCAAAGATAATCAGTGTGTTACTCTCAGTTAAATAATCTTTCCAAGATAGATACTCAGCTTCCTTCCTTTACTGACTTTGTAGGTCAATCAGTAGTTCCACCAACATGAGAAACATATTCATATGGTTTTGTGCTATTTAGAAAACTTGGTATACACAATGAACACATAAATCAAGTTTTCTCTTGGTGTTATTATAGCCTAAAATGAACACTTTTTTAACATTCTTTGACTATTTAGGAAGAAAAATACCTAAACAACTTTATATATGAACTGAAAACTTTGAATCTCTTTAGATTGCAAAAGGGGAAAATGTATTAATCTTTACAACCAAAGATACTACAGATTGCAATCTATTTCATAACTGCCAGTTGTACATTGCAGCAGGAAAACCAATCACAAACAGGGTAACTCTCAATATGCTTATTAGTTCTGCTTCCATAAGTCTTCTATTTCTCTCACCACGATTTGAGACTTAAATATTATCCTTTAACAAAATGAGTAACTAAATGGCTCCTACCTGATAACGCTGGTAAGACTCCAGACTGTAATATTCCTGTTCCCTAAAGAAAACAGAAAATTTTAGAATCAAAAATCTTTACAAGAAACAGAAACTTCACAAAATATAGAAGAATGGTAGAAAAATTGCTTCATCTTCACAAAAGATTAACAAGTGGTTTTAAAATCCAGAATAGACATAAAGGTGCTCAGACCTGAAGATGTTCTAAACATGTATATGTTGCAAAAACTTCCTGTAAAGGCTAACTAACTTGGCTTTGGATCCTTTGCAAGAATTTTAACAGACACATTGAAGCTTGCAATATTGAATCAGTTCTGAATTAAACAGCAAAATGCAAGAAAATTTGCTGTTCAGAGGAAGAAGATACTAAGTTGGAGTAATAGGATTGAGAGTGGTAAATTAAGGTCATGTCTATATTTGCTTAAAATGGTAGATGCTATGAGCAGACTGAAGCCTGCTATGGTTCTGATTTGGCTCTGTAAAACCAACATAGAGCTTAAATTGATTTCACACTGCCTATAAATCCCACCTGTGACATCAGGGTCTTCCTAGAAAAGCTTTTTTGACATCTCGGATGTTTTGCACTCTTCATACCATGGTGGTACAATGGCAGCTGGGGCTCATCAAAGTAGTCAAGCATAGAGTACCAGTGCCTACAATTAAGAGTTTTCCAAAACTTGCTTGCAGGCTAGGTTTCACCCAGCTATACTATCTATGTCATTCAAAACTGACATGGAGGATGTTGTCACTTTCATCTCCAGAGGATATCAAGGCTTCTCCCCAATGGCAATATCACGGCAGGCTGTGGAGTCAGTCTGGTCTGTGCTACTGATCACCACTCTGCCAGAGTGTTGCCTTTTATTTCTGAGATCTTGGTGAGAATCATGACCTCTTTTGTTTTTTTTGATAAATAAATTTGTCTTCTGGATTTTGAAGTGGAAAAACATTATATACTTATTAGAGCTGATCACTAACACAGCTCAATTGCAAAGCAATAAAATTCCAATTTTTATTAACACCTGACAGTAAATTTCTTCACCTAATTCTCCTTTTCCTATGCTTCCCAACATTTGTCAATAGAAAAACAAAGATTATTTTCTTATGAGGAAAGGCTGTGGGAACTGGAGCTGTTTAGTCTGGAGAAGAGGAGACTGAGGGGAGATCTCATTAATATTTACAAAGATCTAAGTGTTGGATGTCAGGAGACTGGGGCATCCTTTTTTTGCTATTGTATCTAGCAACAGGACAAGGGGTAATGGGATGAAGCTGGAACACAAAAAGTTCCATTTAAATATAAGAAGAAACTATTTCACTGTTGAGGTGAGGGAGCCCTGGCACAGGCTGCCCAGGGACTGTGTGGAGTCTCCTTCCTTGGAGGTCTTCAAGACCTGCCTGGACATGTTCCTATGTGACCTGATCTAGGTGACCCTGCTTCTGCAGGGGGGTTGGACAAGATGATCTCTAAAGGTCCCTTCCAACCCCTACCTATAGAAGCTATGTTCAATTTCAGTTAAAGTTAAGTGGAAAGGCTTTCTTTGGTCTTGATACACTTGCAATGAACTAGAAAAAGATTAGACCAAATTATACTGATCTGTTTCAGACAATAAAATACACATTAACAGAGCTACCTTGAACCAACCAGGGAGAGGTAAATTGGCTTTTTTAAATACAATTCTGAAATCTGCAATGCAGAACAACTTTCACCAGTGGAATAGCACACCATCCAAGATGTTTCTGCCTGATTCTATCACAAATATGGAATCTACAACTTCAGTATTTACTTGAGTTTTTATGCTCTCAGTGTATTTTAGTATGAGACACTGAGTTTAAGCACACTCTTAGAACAGAAGAGAGAGGAAATCAGAAATATGGCCAAGATTTCATTTTTAAAAGAGTAAAAACATCTCACAACATTATAGAAAAAAAGATATTAATTTAACCATAGTGGATGTTGTTTCTATAGTTACTGTGTGCCACCACAGAAATTGTTGCTTTTATGTGAAGAATATCGAGAATTATCTACACAGGTAAAGAAAAGACAGAGGACTTTGGAGTCCATCACAAGCAGAATTATGTATATTTAGGTAACAAAGTTTTTCTAGTGCAGTGGAATTTCTATGGGGTTTTTTTCTCCTATGAATTTTTTGTCACTTCTATTTATAGTCAATTGGAAAAACGCTTTTTTGCCTGGCCCAAATAATTCTGTTACTAATACAGAATGCCAAAAAAATACTTTTTCTGACTTTGGTGGTGTCTGTGGATGTAAAGAAGATTATGCTGCCTCTGAAAGCAGCATCTGGTATCTTACTTAATGAAGAGAAAGTGACAGGCTGTAGTGCTGAAATGAATAAAAATCAAATCTTGCCAATAAGAAAGGATTTCACAACTTTCACAACTCTTTTGCTTTTAAAAACGAAGGTTTTGATTAGGTGGGGTTTTGTAACTTGTGGCGTATCAGAGGATATTAGCTCACAAAGTCAGTTAAAAATTGAATTGGAAGGAGAAAAAAGAATCTTTATCTTCATCACTTTTGCCTCCAGACTAGTTAATCTGCACAGCCTTGCTCTCACTCAGGGCATAGGCTTGATGCACAAAACTAGACAGCAAGTCTGAAAAAACCGTTTTTAATTCTTTTTGCCATAAGTGCATTACACAGCAGAATGTTCTCAGTTGTGGCAATCATATGCATAGAAATAAAGGACAGAAAGCAGAAAATCTGAAAGGACATTGAAAGCTTTTAGAAGAAAGAATTATTTTGGCTCTGCATTTATACACAATCTCCCAAAGAGGAATCCCCTTTCATCATTACAGATGTTATATGTAACAGTAATGAAAGAAACAAAAAGTTACCTCTCAGTCTTGCACAAATATAGCACTTCTGAGAGAATGAGGATTTTAGTCAGCAATGCTGAACTGTTAAAAATAGTTGCAGAAAGTTGGGGTTTTTTTATGATGTACTGCTTTAATGCAAGTTAAAATCAATCAGTGAGACTTTCTGACCTCTAAATATGAGTGAGAATTGAAACCATCATTTGCCTTTTATTCTGCTCATCATATATGACATGGAAGTAACTGAAAATTAAGTTGTTTTGTTAACATAGGTACGGTTTGTTCAACAATAGAGTCTTAACTTCATGCCTGGAACTCCTTGTCACTCTTATGACATAAATTCTAAGACAGTTTTCATAAAAATGTACAAATTAGGTAAGATGAGAAAATTGATAAAGGCTAGACAGACAAAAATCAAACCAATACTTTGAAAATCGTTATTAGAAGATTAGGTTATACGTGATAAAGACAGATACAGAAAGGCAAACAGAAGTTAGGTGTGTGAAATCACATCAGATGTGGGATACTGCTGAAATATAATTGAAATTATAGTGAATGGATGAAAGATAAGAGCTGACTAAAATAACCAGATGTGATGAGATAAAGCATGAGTTGAAGAGCGTAACAAAAACAGTCTTTTGTTATCAAGTGTTTCTTCCAGCCTGTAAGACTGTTGTCTCAATTTCCATGTCAATATATCCTTTTCTATTGCTTCTGCAACTCTGAGGACTCTTGCTGCAATCCTCTCTAAGGCAGAGACTTTTCTGACAGTGGCTCCCATTAAGACAACTCAATAGAAAGAACAGTACCAGAGACCTAAGAGCTACCATTTAATTCTACAAAGCATGCTTTTATAATTATGGTGACATAATGTATAAATCTAAATGAATGATTTTCAAATGCAAAGTCTAATACTTATCTCATCTACTATATCATTACACTAAAGAAGAAAAGGGGTGACCTCACTCAAATAGTACAAGTCTGTTACACCTGCCACGACACTGAGACAATAACTAACAACACTCATATCAAAATTCTGCATATCTCATAATTTTAGTCCTAAAGATATGTTAAATATCTTTCTAATATAGATTCTTTTATCTGTGACCCAAGAGCTGAGTGGTGAAGTATGCAATGCATGGTTGTTAGTTCAAACAACCTCATCACTACAACACCCCCAGTAAACGGATATGTACCACTTGTATATCACACATCATGAACTACATGTCCAGTGCTATTTTAACTCTGGTAGTGATCTGGCTGCTGTCAGATGACAGTCATTTTTGGTGTTCTGCTTCCAAATATCTTGGGTAAGGTTCAATGATAGATGTTAGGAGAACCCACTAGTTTGATGTGCTGGATCATTATTTATAGGTAAGCTTGGTTGCTTTAAACAGCTAAGCAAAACCTTGGCACTCATTTCTCTGTGTGCAAATAACCATCATAAAACAAAATCCCTTTTACAATCAAAACAGGATTACTTTTTTTTTTCCCTTATGTATCTATTTGATATATCTTTGTCTTTATCTTCTTTTTTTTAAGTTTCATTTTATTTAATTCAAAGTTTTGTTCACTTTAAATGTCTTTAAATATGATTTACCAGTTCAGTTGTCATTTTAAAAATTACCAGACACAAAGAGCACCCCACACAGAGATTAGAATTTCTAACTTTCTCTATATACTCTAATCACTTTGCATAGACTATGCACCCAATCCTGCTCTGCTGCTGCTAATGGCAGTTTTAGTATTTGGACATAAGATCTGTCCCAAAATCCAGATCTTCCACTAAGAGCTGCATAACAGGGTTCAAAGATACTTTACTGCTCAATTTCCCACTTGTGGGAGAAGTTTTGCCAGATTCCTAGTGACAAAAGGCATCACAACTGCTTTGTAACCTTAATTTCATGGTGTAAAAAGGAACCAGGAACTTAAAAGTAAAATGGACAGAAAAGAAAGAATTAAAATATTTTTCTAAGACTAATCTCTCCTGTTACTGAGTCTAAGGATAGGAACTGATGCAAGCTGTTTCACATAAAGCATGTATTTTCAAAGAACCACAACATTTTTGTTTCATATTTTTCCTCCTAAAAAGGAGGAAACCACACTTCCAAGAAAAAGTAGATCAGCTTCTGTACATTGTAATGCTGAGCTGGCTCCATCATCTCTGGCAAGAGGAATGAAATGCCATTTGCCTGATAACTGTCAACATTTCAGACACACCTCATCAGTCACAGCTTATGTAATTCCCTTTGTGTATCTTTAGAAATAAAGCTTTTATTTCAGCTCATCTAAGTTTGGTAGCTTTTTATAGCTCCATTATTCTCAACCTAGTAGAGAGCCCTCAGCACAGGAAAGACACAGACCTGTTGGAGCAGTTCCAGAGGAGGCCATAAAAATGATCAGAGGGCTGGAGCTCTTCTCCTGTGAGGAAAGACTGAGAGAGTTGGGGTTTTTCAGCCTGAAGAAGGCAAAGCTTTTGGAAGGCCTTGTAGCAGGCTCTCAACACTTAAAGAGGGCTTATAAGAAAGATGGAGACAGACTTTTTTTGTAGGGCCTTGTAGTGATGAGACAAGGGGTAACAATTTTAAATCATATGGTTTTAAACTATAAGAAGGTAGATTCAGGCTAAATGTAAAGAAGAAATTTTTTACAACAAGGATGCTGAAACACTGGCACAGGTTTCCCAGAGAAGTGATCAGTGCTCCATCCCCAGAAACCTTCAAAGTCAGGTTAGGCAGGGCTCTTAGCAACATGATCAAGTGGAAGATGTCCCTGCTCAATGCAAGGGGATTGGACTAGATGACTGTTAAAGGTCTCTTCTTATCTAAACTATTCTATGATTTTTAGGTGTCATCTGCTTTGGTCCAAGAACAGGTATGAATATTTGTCCAAACCTGGGTCCCCAGAGCGGAAGAAGAAAGGCTCAACATAAATGAGAGGCTCCTAAACTCTTCTTGCTATGAAAAAGGAATGTGTAGTCAATAGCAATAGAAATTGTTTGCACTGTGAGATATTTTTTTTCAGCACATGTCAAAACCACTCTCATAAACAGAGAGGAGGGACTGCAACACTGGTCAGATGCTTCATTTTCATAGAGAAAATGATATAGGGTTTTTTTTCCTCCTCTCCCTTCCTTTTAGTGCCATATCAAGGCCATGAAAAATATCCATTTTTAAAAAAGAAAACCATCCAAATCATGACTCAAAATCCAGAGCAATTCAGAACTTTCCAGCAGAAACTGTGAAGCAGACTTCTCTAACAACGAACACTCTCATGCCTGTAGTATACAGCTGGAGGCCCTTCAGCACAATCTCTCTGACTGCTTCGCAGAGCTTGCATGGAGAGGGAGGCAGCAGATTACAGTTACGTTATATAGCTTATGGTAGTAGTATCTTGAACTGTTAGCAACTGACAATGTAGCAAAAGACTCAATGAGAAATCCTGAATGGAGATTTTGAAACCAGCAGCATAAAACCAAGAAAGTGTCAACAGCTTTTAGAAAATGGAAAAGTAAAAGACTTTAACATGTTTGAAGGTTTGCAAAGATGAAATATTTCAGAGAAACAGAACAAACCCAACCCAAAAAACCAGAAGGGAACCCCTAAACTGACAGTCAAGGTATTTTCCTCATGAGGACTAAACGCTGACTTATTCTTGGAGCAAATCACCAGAAAAGATTAAAGCTGGAACGCTTAGGCAGTCATGGGGGGAGGGAAAGAGTTCCCAGGAAAGGTCAATAAATATGGACACATGGAGCAACCTTTAAAGGTCATCTGCTTTGACAGACTGTTTCACAATGCCCAGCAGTTGACCATGTTCTAAACAAAAGATACAGAAATTACTAAACTCTGTGATCCTTAAAAACAGCTCCAAATGAAACAGAAACTTCAGACCGTGCCATGCTTCAGGTGCAGGGCTCTGATTTCAGCCACAAATTTGTGATTACTCAGCTTCAACTGTCACAAGCCAACTGTCGGCTTACAGAGAGATTGCTGAAGTCAGTGCAGAAACATCTCGGTTTGTGCAGCCAAGCCCAAACACCAGCTACTTTCTAAAGCATGAAGCTGGAAATTTCAGTGGCACTGGCAAGCCATGTCCAGTGCCACAATAAAATATTCCTTCTAAAATCTGTGGGATAATCACAGGTCAACTTGTCTACAAGTTACAGGTGTTGTTTAAAGAACAATAGATGAGAAAGAATTAATCCTGTTGCTCAGCTGTAGCCCAGGTTTGTGTACTCATCCTGTCTCTCTCATGTTTTTACAGAGAAATTCTTTAATTGTGGTTTGGATATGCTCCTGTGGGAAGGGGCCCCTTCTTGCTGTGGGCTTCCCAGCTGCCCACAGCCATGAACCATTCGTCATTCAATCCAGAATGCAACTGGCATCAGAAGTGCTTTGAAAGTTGCACACATTTCCTTTAGCATGCTGTGATACCCTTTACTTAAGGGCAATGAATAAAAGCCTGGACAAGCCCTCGGCCACAGCAACCACAAAAGCCAGTACCTGAATTCAGCTGCCCAGCCTCCACCCTGAGACAAAAGGCACCTCCAGCAGGCAGCTAGCAGCAACATCCCTGGAATTCAGATGGTGGGAGTCTTGACTGCAATGCTGAAGGGTCAAATTTCAAGCTCTACTACTGATAATATATGGGATGTGGAAGCTGACACAGCAACAAGGCACAAGATTTGCTCTTGTCTTTTTGCTTTTACTACATACCAAAGAGTGTGCTGAACAACTGGACTGTAATGCAATTACATGGTCACATACCACTTTTTGCATGGGACATCTGCCTCATTCACTGCATGAGAGGAACACATGTGTGGCTAAAATCAAGATGGCATGAGCAGCTGTAAATCTGTCAATTCCTTAACAGCGTGAGGCTTAACTTTTCAACCTAAATAACATCCTTTTAACATCACATACATATCTCATTATGTAAGAAAGTATTTAGATAGAATTCTAGAGGAAACAGCTGCGCCATATCATCCAATGCATATAAACTATGTGGTGTAAACACATCAGTGAAGTTTGTGTCTCTTTCCAGGCACTACTAGAAGTCTAGCTTTCATACTTGGTAGACAAGAACCAAAATCGAGAGCATATACTGCTGGCCCCAAGCAATAACACTCACTTGAAATAGAAAGCAAAGTATGAAGTCACAAAATACCAAACCACCATAAACTGTCCTAAAATCAATACTAGAGGGCTTGTGGTTACAGAGAAATTCCCAAAACCACAGCAACTGTAAGGAAAAAAAACAAAGACTGTCTGCCACCTCTCTCAAGCACAGATTTTGGTTTTAGTTTACAGTTTTAAAAATCTATTTCATTAGGTTTGATTTTCTCATAGTTCTTCAAAAAAATTGTTATGATAGGCCCATATCAGACAAGATTACTAAATACTACTGTGAATTTGAGAACCTGTCCTACTTGACCACAGGTTAAAGTCGTAAGCACTGGTTTCTAGACAGGTAAAAGTCTTTATTATATCACAGAGGTTTTCTAAAGACAGATATAGATATAGTGACAAGCTGCAGAGAGTTACTGCAGTGACAAACTCTCCAGGTAGATCTGTATAAGCAACTCAAATGTAAAGGTGGACATTGCTGATTAAGAGTATTGCTGATCTCATCTAAGCTTCGTGACAGATCTCACAGCACAAAGACACTGGAGATACAGGAGGACTTTCACAGCAGGAGCCAGGACTAGGCTGAGGAATTCAGCCACTCAGAAGTAACAGCTTAGCCAGACATCACATATTGCCTCCAAGACCAATTTTAATTCAATGTTGTTTGATAAATATGGCCAAAATTGGTGCAGGAGTTTAGTAGGCAGGAACTAAAACCAATTTACAATGAAAAATAAAACCACCGTATGCAAATGTCATAGGGTATATTCACAAAACTTGACAACTAGGGCACAGTATCATAGAATCATAGAATGGTAGGGGTTGGAAGGGACCTTTAGAGATCATCTAGTCCAACCTCCCTGCAGAAGCAGGGTCACCTAGATCAGGTCGCATAGGAACATGTCCAGGCGGGTCTTGAAGACCTCCAAGGAAGGAGACTCCACAACCCCTCTGGGCAGCCTGTGCCAGGGCTCCCTCACCTCAACAGTGAAATAGTTTTTTTCTTATGTTTAAGTGTGTTCCAGCTTCATCCCATTACCCCTTGTCCTGTTGCTAGATACCATAGAAAAGAGGAATGTCCCAACCTCCTGACACTCACCCTTTAGATATTTATAAATGTTAATAAGATCTCCCCTCAGTTTCCTCTTCTCCAGACTAAACAGCCCCAGTTCCTGCAGCCTTTCCTAGTATGAAAGATGCTCCAGTCCCCTGATCATCTTGGACTCTCTCCAGCACTTCCCTGTCCCTCTTGAGCTGAGGAGCCCAGAACTGGACACAGGACTCCAGATGCAGCCTCACCAGGGCAGAGTAGAGAGGGAGAAGAACCTCCCTTGACCTGCTGGCCACACTCTTCTTGATGCATCCCAGGATGCCGTTGGCCTTCTTGGCCACGAGGGCACATTGCTGGTACAAACACACGCACCTGGGAATTAATGCTAGGTACATGATAAAATGTGTTCACATTAACCTTCACTGCCTCGTCTTTCACCAGATGTATCTCATAACAATAATTCTGCCATTCAGAACATGAAGGACTTTACATGATTGCCATTAAAATAAACCATCCAATACACCCAGCTCAGAAATAGTAACTTCTTGTTCTCCAGTTCGGAAGTCTAAGATCCAAGACATATATCTTTATACAGTCTAAATTTCAGCATATCATATATTCTTAGGGCCAAAGTAAAGATGGACAGTTTCCTAGAGTAGTAAAAATCAGCTACATTGTTCCCCCTAACTCCTCAGCTGAGCTGTCATTTACAGTAACAGAAGATCTGTTCTGGAATTTTATGGAAAGGAACAATTTTCAATTTAAGCATAAGACATGCAGCAGATTTTCTGATTCGAGTTAATGTTGTCAGCTTCTTAGAGGTGTTTTCATAGCAACACTATATTCCCTTTTCCACTTTTCAGAGCCTCGTTCAGCTCGGCTCCTGTTAGTTAAACCACCTCCACTAAGGTATATACAGAAACTCCAGCTGTAATGCTGAAGCGAAAGAACTTGAAGCACACATTTGTCCTGGCTATTGAAGGTTCACCAATGCATGCACATCATTGCTTTGTCCAGTCAGACTTTCACAAGTGAACACAAGAGCTGTTATTCAGCATGCAGCTCAATAATAGCATATACAGCAGCTTTAGCCATGCAAAAAGGCAGGATGTGTTCTCTCTTTCAGAAGTGGTAAGATCATTATGAAAAGTTAGATGTTTACCAAAAATACAAAATCAGCATTAATTAGAATTGGTCACATATCTTTATTCTCATAGAAAGACAGTAAGACATCTCTGCCTACAGCTGTACTTTAATGTGAAAAGAAGATTATTTTAAACTGAATGCAGTCCAGATAACTGTGGGGGAAAGATCTTTCCTATTTATGCAAGACTTTTTTTTTTCCTTCTCTTTATTTTTAATAGAGACTGACACTTCTAAAGTCCTTTGAGGTGCAAGGGAATCAAAGTAACATACACAAAGGCAAAGGCACTTCAATTCCATGTACTCTGGTTTATATTCCAATTTCCAACAGAGGGTAGCATTACACTACTACAAGAACATTTGATACTGAAAATACACTCAGTTTCCCCACATTTGTTAGCCTGAGCTTCCTTGTACGATAGATCTGTTAATTTCCACTCATTCTGCACCAAGTGAAAACCACTCCAGGCAAAGAATCCAGTGAAACTGGAATCAGATAAGTCTCGGATGAGGCCCAAACAGATATGAATAACAGCAGAAACGGCTCTGCTGTGCAGATAATAACCAGTGTGGTGTTCTCTCATTCTTCTTGCTCAGCATTTAAAAGAAACAGGAGAGGCAAGGTGCTCATAGGTTAGGCACACCACCTAACATGATCCATTTCTTTTGTATTTAAACGTTCACAAGACTAACTGTGCATCTCAGTACTGCAGAAATACCTGTGAGATTAAGAGGGCTTGGCAGATGGGAAGTGTTGTTCTACATGTTCTTAGAATAGCATATCCCAGTAGAAACAACAGAGTTCTGCTACAGTTAGAGTGTTAGCTCATTTCAACGTTTTAAACGTCAATACCAAAGTACTGCTTAGCAGGAAGCTTGGAGAGACTGAAAATAAATGGAAAGGACAAATATATGCACATGTTCTCACAAAGGGATTCAGATAGCCCTGCTCTCTTGATTGTCAGAGGAGAAACTTATGGCAAGTTTACACTGATGAGGAAAGGGGACAAGCTTCAACTAACCTCCATAAGAGAAAATTTACAATTGCCAGTGGAAAACAAGTCTTTAGCCACTGAGAAGTGTCCTAACTTACTACAACTGTTCTTGTCAAAAAGTTTCTGCTTAACAAAAAATTAATTCCACTAATTATACAAAAGCACACAAAGTATCCCTTTTACTCTGGTTTTCTGCTTTACAATAAGACTGAAAATCCAATTCATGAAGAAATGGGATTCTTCTTTGCAAATAAAGAGTTTAACTACAACTTTACAGCTACAGTGACAAACAGTAAATAGAGAAGGACTGAGCTGTGAAACTATTTTACAAGCTGGCAAAGTGAAATCTCAGATGTCAGTAACAAATTAAACCTACCTCTACAGAGCCTTAGAGATGAAGAAAGTTTATGTTAAGCTGTAATTATCATTTTGAAACATTCACCTAGGGACTTCCCTAAGGAAAGTCTTTTCCTTCTACTTCCCCCAAAGAGAGTTGTTCCACAGTGTGAGCTTAGCTTGTGCTTGCACTAAAAATACACTTGGGCCTGTTCTGTAGCTGATGGAGCTATGCCAATTTACATTAGACTGGTTATTTGATTCCTTCCTTCCAGTCCATTCCACATAAAGACATGAAGAAAAGAATCCTTGTTATAACCTGTGCATCCTGCTCCACACAGAGAGAGAACTAGAGTGGGCTCAATTATGAGCCTGTGAAGAATAAAAATGAAAGCCTTGCAATGTGATCTTTGCAGTGATTTTCCTTCTTTTACAACCTCACATGTACAGCTAAGGTTAGTTGACTTCTCCCAGAAAGTAATCATTAGCAAGATAATCAACGGTCATCTTTGAAAAGAGATGGATGGAACTAAGAGGACAAATAAGGGAGAGAAAGCTCAAAATAGTAAAATTAAGGCAAGTGTTTTACCTTATCCCCAGCCCATCACTGAAATTATGGTTTGTCAAAGGTAATGAAACTATAATTAAGCTGCACAGCTTCAAAGGATACAGATACTTAACTATGCATGGGGGCTGCTCACAGGCTTTTCTATTGGAGAGCACTGCAATAAATTATTAGGTATAATTATTCCTGTAGTTTTCCAAAGCTTTCTATAGCAGTTATCTCCATAGCACCTGTGTTCTGCTTGACTTTATGTCTCAAGGAATGAGATGAATTGGCAAACTTCATCTGGAAATCCTCGTGATACAGAGGATTCAAGTTACTAGCTCTGATATAGCCCACTTAGCACTTCTCTGTCCTTGCAATAAACTGATATGGAAAAGGTTTATATTTCCTTAATATTTTCCAGGCTCAAATTTCTTATATATTCAACATTGCTTCCAATCAGCATTGAATTAGCAGAGGATACCACAGAATCCAGACTACTGCAGAGGATGTGGCTAGGGGGGAGGGAACACAGCCAGAGTTCATGTCCCACTGATTCCCAGCTGTCGAAACAGTCATTTCACTTGACTGACAGCTGGCTGCTGCAGTTTATACTGCGAATAGCCCAATATCCTCATGTGACAAGACATAGGAGCACCAAGTCAACTTTAAAGCCCCTTTCCCATCTACCTTTTGGACTCTTGTCCAAAGCAGTTTCTCTGAACTGCTTCAGAGAAAGTCTCAAGGGCTGCTTTCTTGCATATATATACCCTTTTTTCAGAAAGGAAACACGGAAATACGTAAAAAGATAACACCAAAGAAGAGCTTGTGTGCACTAATGGCAATTTACTGCAGTCTAGAATCTGTTTGTAAGATTGCTTTTTAATCACTCCATCCTGGCTGTCGTTTATCACATGAATCACATTAACAGTCACTTGTTTTGATTTTAACATCCCCATCTCACCTGAGGAAGCTGAGTCTAACTTTTACATACACATAAACATTATGTGTTGTTCCACAGTGATGCATCAAACCACTGGAGACGAGGAAGAGGGGAGAGAAAAACAACAGTAGCTCCACATAACATTTTTCTCTACGCTTCTGTCTTAAAACAAGAGGTGAATTACTCCCTGAAGCAAGCTAATAGATCTTCAAGGGACTCTTCAAGATTCAGAATGTTATTGCACTAGCAAGGATGGCTGCAATGCAAGGAAGTCCATTCCTCCACAACGTCATTTAGGAGTAAAACAGAAAATATTGTTTGCAACTGGTATAAAGCAACATAAAGAACATTTTTACAGCATGAAAAAAATTGCTCAGTTGATCAGGTGCAGTAACTTCAAGGTTTCAATGTGTCATCTTGTTTCTGACCCAGAGTTCCTACACTTTTAGCTGAGTTTAGCCAGCACCAAGGAAACTCAACAGGAAGTATCTACTTAAGATGGAACAACTGACTACCTGAAATACTTAATTGGTGATCTACAGACCGCTTGATCTGCTTCAGAAGGTCCCTATGGTAATCTGCTCTCACACCTTTTACTGGGGAAGAGATCAAAGTTTTACCTAATCCCAATTCAGACTAAATAGCTTGGGCCTAAAAAAAAAAACTAATAAACAAATAAATCATTGCATAAAAAATATTTGCAAAATAGATTTGATGCAACATGCATGTCTATAAGGATTCAAGAAAAGAATACATGAAGAAAGCATGATACAATTGTGGGGTTTTTTCTTCCTCTGTTGTTACAACTTGGCTTGATTTTCAGTCATATCCTCAAACATGTTCTTGATATCTTCTTCCTTTCTAAATTCTATAAAATTGCTCAACCCTCAGGCTAACCCCATGCTTTGGAATAACTGATTTTCAACTGCTATGTCCTCAGTTGTAGAATATCTGAATCCACTGAGTGGAAAGGTTCCTTGCATTAACAACTTCTCTCCAGCAGCTCTACAGTTCTTGAATAACACCATTCTTCAAGCTCAATTTCACACATAAAAGCTGTTGAAATGACATAGTCAGTGCCACTGCCCTGTGATCTTTCATTAAACAGGAAAAGTCTTTGAACTATTGAAGTTATAAAAATTAGTGATAGACTTCACAGCATCTTAAAAAAATAATTGTAGATCAACTGCTCCATCCTGGCAGGTTGATTTTCTTTAGTAAGTTATTGAATTCCTTTTCTGTTCACAGATCACTTGAAAGGCAAACAGATTTCTGCCTCTCACTGCAGCCTGGAAAATCTCACATTTAATACAATTTTTAGCACTTGATAGAACTGCTTGCATCCAAAATACTGTGGAAACACCATCCCTTCAGTCACAACAGCAGCCTTGGGAAGTACACACTATCCAGATACAGATAATTATACAACAAGGTACACTGAAGTAAGCTGGTTTTAGCCACAATAATAAAACTGCAACACAAGATTCCAGGATCAGTCCAAATCTCAAGCTTCTTGCCTCTCTTGCACACTCTGAGATTCTCCTCCTATTTGAAATAAGACACTGCCCAAAACACCACCATCTACGCTTTGCCATCACAAATTCCTGCCAGGAGTCTGCAGTAGATGACAAGCTTTATAGCACACAATGCAGGTTTGTAAAATGCATCCAACACAAAGCCAAGCAGAGTGAGAACACCAGCATTTAGCATGGATTTCTTTTTTATTTCTTGAGGTCCAGAGCAATCAACCCCCCTATCCTACTATGGGACAGGGACTGAAATGAGTCTCTCAAAAGAAATTAGACAGCCTGATTCTCTTATGAGGCAAATGCTTTAATTACACTGATTTCAGTGGCCCTGCTTTTATAATCATCAGAGGAAAACCTGCTAAGTCTGCAAAAAGGCTCTGCTGACCTCAGTGGGACAGTTTGGTCAGGACTGTACAAGTTCATGAGAGGAAGATTTGTCAGTCCCACCTCCTGTGTGACCCTTTCCTTTCACTTCTGCACAAGATCCCTAGCATTTCAGCAGAAACATTCATAACTATGCAAAATAAAGCAATGCATAAAACAGCAAGGCAGGTTTAAAACAGTCCATCCTGAAAACTCTTATGTAGGCGTTTCTATACCAAAATGGCTTACCCACATTTTCTCACTCCTACCTCTGGGTAGTATTCATTCTTTTCTGAACATATAGATATTCTTCTGTACCTCAGACAGGTTTTAGGCTATTTTTTTGTGGAGGAGGTAATAAATAGTTTTGTATTCAGTGGAGTTATCACCACACTTGCCATTTTCTTGCTAACAGCTGCCAAAACCTGTCTGAAGATGTCATTACCATATTATTAAAGTTCACTAAGTCAATTTAAGGAAAAAAAATTTCTTTTTATGAATGAACTAATACAACTTGCTATATATGTTTTATATATATATATAACATATATACGTATATATGTTATATACGTGACTGATTCCTTAAAGATCTAGTCTGATTACAGGTCCATATGGGACATTCTCAGCCAGACTGAAAGTATTTCCATAGATATCTTGAATTAACACATATATATATATTGGGCATCTTGAATTACCAAAACTAATTCCACTCATGTCTTGTCATGGGTTCCACACAAGTTTAAGCATAGCTTGTGTAATTTTGCTGGAACACATTTCATCCTTCTAATTTGCATACTTTCAGTTTTAAGTGGTTCTGTCAAAAAGAGTTGGTAGGAAAGGTCACACCCCTACTGAGCATCTACTTTCAATCCTCTCATCTGCTCACAGTGAGCTGCTGTCAACCCTCCAGACATCCCATCCAAATGATTGCCGTCCTAGTGACACTCACCAATTCCTTCTGAGCCATGCTATTACTTTGATATCAGGGAGTGTTAATCAAAACCCAGTATATTCTGAATAGTTTTCTTTAATCTATGATCTTAAAAATACAATGTTCATTTTACAGAAATGCAGGTCAAGGAACTGAGGGGTTTTAAAAGCAATGTTATGATTTGCAGAAGGAGGTGAACCACATGGGAATCAAACCTGGGAATCTTAATCCAGGGCTGCCACTGGAGTTACTTGCTCACTGAGTTCAGCTCAATGTAATCCATGCTTTCCTAATTTCATTTTGTGGTTTTCTTCCTCTGCAGGTGAATTCTACTTTCTCCCTTTTAGAAAAAGAAAGATAGTGCCTGCTAACACTTTATAAGATTATGTAGAATTTTTCAGAAAGAAATGGGTTTCTATTTATTTTATTAAAAGACAGAAAAAAACCCCTTTCCTTCTTCCCATTTTAACCACGTTGCAAGTAATTTGAAGACTCTCTTTACAACTACATCAAAAAACCCACAAACCCTACATTCCAAAGGGAGTAATTTTTTACAGCTTCTATTGTCAGACTCCTCCTCCTCTTCCAAAACATTTCCTTCTGTCTCTTCAGAAAAGCTACTGCTCCCAACAGAGGAAGAAGTAGCCATCAGTTGTAGTAATATTAATAGCTATTGTTCAGCTTGATTGTATTTAGGGGAGGAAGTAGATTTTCCCATTTGTTCATTCTGACGGATATCAAAAGGTCAACATCTGGTTGATCAATATCTTCACTGGCTCTCTGGCAGAACAGCAATCCAACGACACTTCTATTTAGTACAGAAGAATGAATCCTGCTGAGCTACATTGTCTGCATTCCCTCACGTAGGAAAGGTGCTCCCTTCTCTTGACATTATTGTTTTACTTACCAGTGCTTCTGTGGTAGGCACTTCTTTTGCCATTACAGACCATAGGCTATCTGTTTCACTTAGTGCCCTATCCCCACAAATGCTGAGAGCTTAATTATTATTCTGATTTCAGATTAGAACCTTTATTCTTATCACAAATGCTGTGGAGATTCCTTCATGATTGATGAAGAGTATCTTATTTTTTAGGTAAGAGGTAATGCAGCCTCCTACAGGACCAAAAGCAAGTCAGACCTGTACAGTTCTGCTACAGTTGACCTGTCTTGTATTTTACTGTGACATCTCAAATCCAAATTCATAATAACCATTAAGTGGCCTCCTCCACACAAAGCTTTGGAAGAGTTGGGTCACTTCTATGAGCCCTTACTAGCACAGTGAAATAAAAGGAAGCCAGGTCTCTTCTTCAGTACTTAGGAGTGAAGCTTATTGCCAAAAAACACTACACTATTGAACAAAATAACAGTGGTAAACTGGGAAGAAGAAGAAAAAAATCTTCCTTCCCCTATGAACTGCTGATAAACAACATCTCAATCCAGTGTATAAAACAGACCCAACAGCACCTGTGTAAGAGAAGGGAAGTTAACACAGTGCTAGACTTGGGGTCCTGGCCAAAAGTACAAAAAGGAAAACAAAACAAATCAAGCTCTACGCCTGACACTACACCCACTTCTTTTATGCCCCTTTCCTCTGCCAATTTCAACTGAAGAACATACTTTTGCTCCAGTCTTTGATTTGCACAGGGCTATGTGCTTTTGTCAGCACAACCAGCTCCAGAAATGACTGCATTTCATTGTCAAGGACAGCAGCCATTGTGGATTTCTTCTATTTCAGAAAGATGTTATGGGGAAATTGGTGTTTTAAAGATACCTTTGGAGCTGTGAAAAGCCAAAAAAACCCACCATTGCTTTATTGTAAAAATTTCAGAGCCTTTTACAATAACTGTAATGCAAGTAAAATGCCAGATTGTCAAATCATTGTCCAGTGCAGTTACCTCATTTAGTGGTGATCCATATTATTTAAGATACACCTCACTGCAGGTTAATGTGTAACAGTTGGAACTTTGAGAAATACAGTTGGAGTTCAATCTTAAGAGAAGAGAGCACAAATGCAAGTTTTCCAATTCATGTCAATAGTACCCAGAATCAATGGTCACCAGAGCACACAAGAACCTCACAAACACACGGTCACTAATCAGGTCAGTAATGCTGACGACCGACTTCCAGATTCCCCCAAGGTGAGGAAAATTGCTCCTGTTACAGTTTTGACAGCACGTGTATTGCCTAACTGCCCAGAGTTCTGAGATTAGAGCACAAATACAAGTAGAAACAATGCTCTAAAAGATGACAAATGCATCCTTTTCAACTGAGAATTTAGACAGTTTGTAGCTTTTTTGAAGGTGGGAGGAAGCATAAAATGTCACACCATCACACATCAAAACTGTAAAAAAAGAAAAATTAAATCTTTGAAAAGAGATGTAAAAGGTGTATAATTACAAATAATGGTGTTCTTTCAGAGAAAGAAGGGAAATAAACACACTACAAGACAAACACATAAGAAGTCCAGTCTCATGGGGAAAGAAGTATTTGCTCCAACAGGAAAAAAAAATAGCTACATGAAAGTTGTATATAACAATATATTGAGATTTCTTTAGTATCTATTTTCATAATACATTTAAAAAGTCTCTGATTAGAAGCCAAAAATAACCCAAAACATTCTCAGTTACACAGATATGTCAATGTAGTTGGCAGTCTCAAATCTCACTACACAAGTTTATAGCTTGCAGGCCTTCCCTCCTGCCACCTTCAAAAGAAGCATCCACAATGGAAGGACACACACCAGCTAAAGCCAAGGTTAAGGGGGTTGCACAGGGTTTGGAAGACCAAGGTTGTACTCCCAATCCCATTCATGACCTTGGTTAAATCAATCCAGGCAAGATCACAAAACAGACCTAGTGCAAGATGTTCTTTAGAAGTCCCTTTTTTGCCTGAGGACATATCAGCCTTGCCTCTCCCTGGTCTATGATGTACAACAGAAACACACATATTCACAGTAGTGGTAGATATACTCAGAGACTCCACGCTCACAGAAAGCTGGATGTGATCAACAAACCCTGCAAGGGCTGCAGGATTAAATATACAGAAGTAACGGGCCTGCTCGGGATTCACAGTACAGACACGCATATCCCATCCCTTTGCATCCCTGTGATGCAAAATAAAGCCGTTTCTACAGAACAAACTAAAAGAGGTTAATTTTCTATCAGCTAATCAAAGCAACTCTCCACTTCAACCAAGATTCACATGCTCCCAAGGCAGGTACCAGATCTCTCTGTATTGTGCATGGCAGGGTTCTTATCTGCTCAGTGCTGGGGATCCTGCTACCTCACAAAACCCTGAACTCTTTTGTACACCCTGACCACAGCATTCCTGTAGTTCTACCACAGAAATGCTGGGAGATCCAACATTTGAGGCATGCAGTTACCGTGGTAGCAGAAACCATCCAAAAATACCTCACAGAGAATTTGGGTAGGACAGCTCCTAATTTGAGACCATTGTCTCCAAGGAGGTTTTGATGCTTTCACATATCAACTAAAGTAGGTGGCTGAATACCAGTACAGGATTTATGACAAAGCCATAAACAAACTGACACTTTCTTTCCTCCTCTATCATGGCAAGTTAACTACCAAAGCAGCAATCGTGACTATATTTCTACATACATAAGCATTCCCACTGACATAAATACAAGTTTAGGGTGAGCTGGACATACATAAAAGTCATTCCTACTAATAGGCACATTTTGAGCTGTCAACAGTGATTTGAGTATAATGCTAAGTAGTGTGAAGAGACAGCCATAACCTTTCCATATTAACTCAAACTTATAATAAGGTGAAGGTCAGAGGACAAAAAACCACAGTAAAACTAAACCCAGTACTTATCAGATGGAAAAGGACAAAACCAGTTGGAAAATCAGTTTATTTTTCAGACTTCTAAGAAAATTTACAAACAATGGTGGTGTAAAAAAAGGACAACCTATAAAAAAGGTTGACAATTTCTCAAATGAAGTTACAGAGCAAGAAGTGTACAGTGAAATTCTGTGCATCAAATTAGTGTTTGCTAAGTAGTTGAAGATGTAATAAGTCTACTAATAAATCTCTACAACTTACTCAGAAATCAAAGAACAATCCAACATTTGCAGCTTAAAATATACTTACAAAACACAAAGAATTCATCTCTGCAATCAGCTATAGTACTGAAACCACCTCAGCAAAAATTACATAGCAGAAGCATACCTTGTGAAGTTTGTAAAGAAGGATATCTTGAGCACACTACAGTAACATACAACAGAGAGCAAAATACCCTGCATGCTTGCTTATTAGCCCCCAAAATCTAATAAAGAATACAATATAGAAATAGTAGAAGCAATATTTAGGGCCTTTCTTCATGCTGGGTCTATTCTTCATCCACAGTGAAACAAAGAGGTTTCCTTGCCCTATTTTCTGTTCGAACCTTGTCACTTTCCTAGGGTATGTTCTCCCTGTGTTCATCATCATCCTTGTCATTAGTGAAGCAGGCAGTTCTTAACTAAGTTACTCCTCATCACAAATGCCACCATGCCTTCCACATCTGCATATCTTCATCCTGCAACCTGTCTCCAACTCTTCACGTACTGAACTCCATCCACCCCACACAGACAACATGCCAAAATCTAACCTTGATTTGCCAAAGTTTACATACAGGGCAGAAAACAAACCGGTGCTGTAGACTTTCCTCTACTCAGGTCACTCACTTTAAATAGTAGGCTTTTAACAAACATCAACATCATTAAATTAACAGCTTCACTTGAAATTGCAAAGGAACTCAAAACACTGGCACACTAAAGCTCTTTGAGCATGAATTTGAATAAACATGAAAACCTAGTGTCTTCATTAATCCACAAATCAACTCCTCCTGGCCCTAACAGCATCTTACACAAATTCTGTTCAGAGCACAAGACTAAGAATTAATTTTAGTTACAGTGTATGGATTTGTGCTTTCACTGTTCTAACCACGAGAAAAGCCAAAGACAGTGTCCATTAAATACTGCTAAAATAACACACCTTGACAGCTCAGGGCAATGTATCAAATGTGAAAATAAACCCATGAATCATTCCATCTAATGAGACTTCTTTCCCAGCTGCGTATGAATGGGTAGAAAAAAAGAAGGTAAAAAGCAGATGTGCATATCTCATGCTAAAACAAGGGTTAGTAATTGTTGCAACAATGTTTCTCTTAGTAATTTTGTTTAAATACTGACAATGGCTGAAATTCTTGCCAACTGAAATTATTAGGGCAACTAGAGACACCATAAAAACTGACAGCACTTTGCAATGTGGGTGTGTATATTCTTGGGGTCAACAGGCAGTTAAAAAGGTGACGTAATTTAGCCTTTAAGGATACACAATGGAATACTCACTTTCATTTTCTATCAGTGATATCCAAGGTAAACTTTCATGAATTCACGTCTAAACTGAAAATTCAGATCACTCAGAAACATTTAGACCACATTTATGAGCTAACTGTACCTTAACGTATTCTTTCCCTCTAACCTTCCCAGCCTTTCAATAGCTCACCAACACAAGCAGCTTTATCCTCCTTCTACTTTAGCAAACACATTCACAAAAAAGTCTTCTCCAAAATGGATAAAAATAGATAACTTGTTCTTCATACAATGTATAATTAATGTATAAAGCTTACTGCCATAAAAAGACAAGAATTCAGCAAGGTTCAAAAAGAATTTCTATCAAAGTCATAGCACCAGATAGTTGCAAATGTGTTTAGAAAGGCACATGAATCTCCACACTTTAGGTTGTAAGTCTTTATGTGACTGGTGATCAAAAATCATTTTTCCTGCAAATACACTGTCCTGGTAGTAGACCACTGATGATTTTTTGCATATCTTCTCTAAAATACCTGCTGTTGGTCAGTTATAACAGTGGATTAGTTATCGTCTATGGACTGCCATGCTGACTTGACTATCTTTTCTTTCCCCAGGGAGAAGTTTTGCTAATCTGGCCTCTTGTGCAAGACATGCTCAAACTACAATGATAAAATAAAAACATCCATAAAGTAAAAATATGCACTGTGGTCACCTTAAGAGCAGCACATAATATTTGACTTCCCTTCTCCCTTCTTTTGAAATACCAGCAGCAAGACAGATCAGTGTCTTTCATGCTAGATTACTATTATACAACAAATTCAGCACTCTTGGTGTCCGTAAAGTTTCTGTCTGTGTCACTGTAAGCCACTCACATACACCCAAAGCCAAAACTGGTCAATTTAAAGATTGATGACCTATGTTGTTCAGTGCTTTCTTGATGAGGCACAGCTTTGGAAGAACCTGTGTGCTCAGCCTCTCAACTGGAGCATAAACAACACAGAAGTTATTACTTGTTCAAATTGTAAAGGAAAAAATAGTACTTATGACCTGCAACTTAAGTCATTTTAAAAGAATCATGCTATAGTAAGTAAGGCTTGTTAGCATCTGCTCAGTGTTAGGTATTTACCTTTAGTCCACCACAGATTGGACAAGCTGAAAAAAGAGCTCTTGTCATCCCAAGGTGGGGGCTACATGTGTCACAGGGGTCAGCTGAGGCCCCACTAGGTAGTGACAATTCACTACTTTTGGAGTCTGACACCTGTCCTTGTGGTTTTGTGTCTGACCACCTCGAAACCAAATCCACATATGTCTCATCACTCGAGTCCTTTCTGCTTTCTGCGAGTAAGGATGAAGGCCTCCCTCTGTCCTGGCTCTGCTCAGGTACCCTCCTTGCTTCCAAGAGCGGCAGTAGCAGTTTTGGGTCGCTAGCACCTTGAGGTGACAGGGCCTGGTCCTTAGATAGTGTGGAATCTGCACTCTTCGGCTGTACATCTTTAGAAGCTGCCTGTAACAAACTCCTGGGTATATCATAAATATGTCTGAGCGAGCTGGGAACCTGGTACTCTGATCCCACACCTCTCTGGGGCTCACCGTGAGGACAAGTACATAAACTCTGATCCGAAGGAAAGTTCAATGGCAAGCTTAGCAATGATCCAAACTCATCACCGTGGCAAATGTCCAAGCTCCCAGCATAGGAAGAGAAGCTTCCAGAATAAGAAGAGTGACTTCCAGTAGCAATTCCACTGTCAGAAGAACTCTGACGACCTATTTCCTGTAGCTGTCTGGATCTGAGGGGCTTTGGAGGTGGCTTAGTGGTGCCACGTGCCCCTTCTGGAAGAGTCTTTTCTTCCCCAAGATGAATGCCCTTTGCAGCTGCCAGTCCGTGACTCTCTTGAGAAGTGCTGGCTGAAGACTGTTCAGGCCAAATTGTCAGTCTGCTCCCAACACTAACATCCGAGTGGCTGGTATCTGAAGATGAGCTTGAAAGGCTTCTGTCATCTCCTAGAAAAAAAAGAAAACATAACAACCTGTGTTGAAAATATAATCAGCAGACTGAAGCTGGGCAAGTATGTACAAACAGAAATGACCCCAAGACTCCATCTGCTTTTTGTAAGGGGAGCTTCCGTCAGAAAGCCAGAGTTCCTACAAAAATTCTTATCCCCATTGCCATAACCCTAGTACATAATGCTTTCAGGGCTAAATTTTTACAGTTTATAAATGAAGTTCTTCTCATTTCAAGCATTTTTTACTCCCATACAATTACTTAGATTTATCTTAGGTGGTCTTATGTCACAGAGACGGTCCACAAAGTCTCATGCCCAGAATAGCTGAAGGTGCTCTGAAGAAAACCTCGTTATTGTAACCCAGAGCCATATGTTTCCATGTTTCTATTTCACCTGAATTAACCAATAGATTATCTTATTTGTACTTTTTTAATCTTATCTGAATAAGTGAATGTTGAAGAGACCACAAAAATAAAATCAAACTCAAAACTGTCCTGTTCTCTCCCTCTGAGCTCTCCTACTTCTCTATAATACCCATATCAAAATGCAATCATACACTGTAACAAACAAAAATGAGAATTCTACTATTATGAAAATGCTGACATATCATATTTTAAAAGATCTCCCATTATTTATTTATGCACATATTGCAAACATTTTGTTTTGCTCATTGATACTTGCAAGAAGGACAATTTTACAGGTAACTGCTGCTATTCAAGACAGAATAGGGAAGGAAAAAGAAAATATTGGGATGAAAAGGCGTAAGGACAAAACACAAGCATCCACAAAAACATACACAAACCAACAGGCACATGTTTTCTTGTACCAACACACAGAGTCCACAATGTTATTTTCTTCCTTCTTAATAAAACCAATGTAAAAACAGAAGCAGGCAACAGGATCATTTTGTAGGGACTGATTTTATTCATTTAAACCTTGGGTGATCAGTCGCCAGATAGGGCAGAAAGGGGAAGGGTCCACTGCAACTTGCGACCTGAGCTTCTGGTGTTATTAGGCTATTTCTGTTCACTGTTGAGGGAAAAGTTTAGAACAGTTCTGCTCTTTATGAAGTGATTGTTGATATATACTGTCACAAAATAGCAATGTTTATCCCATTAAATTTAATTCTTTCTTTTGGCCCAGTGTCCATTGCACGACACAAGCTTGTGACCCCTGTGTAAATCTAACTCTTGAGATTAAATCATACGGATGTCTAGACAGCAGACAAGAATTAGGAAAGTATTGGTGTATTTCTCAGCAACATACCAAGAAGAAATATCTTGTTAAATAAAAATTAATCTGCTGACAAAAGAATATTTTTTTATTTTAAAAATAAAATCATTGCATATCTTTGAAATCATTTCTCTTATATAAATATTTCAAGCACTTTAGAACTCTGGAAGGGAAGCCCTCTCACTGTCTTGAAGAAAATGCTTTAACTATGTAGAGCTACATGTTTTCCAAGTCAGTGGCAGAACCTAGATCTCCAAGATTCAGGCAAATGGCCTTCCACCAAACATACAAGGACAGCCTTGAATCTAAATGGTGGGTGTCAGGAGGTTGAAGCATCCCTTATTTACATTGTATCTAGCAACAGGACAAGGGGTAATGGAATGAAGCTAGAACACAAAAAGTTCCATTTAAATATAAGAAGAAACTATTCACTGTTGAGGTGAGGGAGCCCTGGCACAGGCTGCCCAGGTAGGTATGGAGTCTCCTTCCTTGGAGGTCTTCAAGACCTGCCTGGACATGTTCCTATGTGACCTGATCTAGGTGAACCTGCTTCTGTAGGTGGGTTGGACTAGATGATCTCTAAAGGTCCCTTCCAATCCTACCATTCTATGATCCTATGATTCCCATAAACATTGAATTTTCCTATGCAAAACTCAAATAGTAGAATACAAAAATCTTAGTCAAGGATTCTAAATTCTCTGAGGATTATAACACCCTTAGGAGAATAAGGTCATAAATTCAAGTAAAATAAGCAGGGAAGTATATGAAGTTGGACCATGTTTTATAACCATTTTTTCTTTTTTCCTAAAATAAAGAAAAAAACCCAGTGGCATGCTTCTAAACCAAGTCTCATTTGTTTTCCATCAATCTAGTCAAGTCTAGCAGTTACACGTTAAGTAAGAAAAACCTCAGGAAACCTCAGCGGAAAAATCACAAACCACATTACTCAGTGGTGTCAAGACTAAATTATCCATGTGCATGTATAGAAGCACATAATTAGGCTCCTGAGGATCTTCACAAGGCCATTCTTAGGCCTGTAGGCTCTAGAGACAAGAGCAAAGCGTAGATTTTGAGGATTTGTTTATTACTTCTGCTAATAATTCAAATTCAGGGCATAGGCCCTTTTACTAACCCAGTGCCAGACACCAATTCTAGTTTGATACATAAACAACTCCAGAAGGGACATATACCACAAAAAGTAAGAGTAAGACTTAGAGCCAAAGCACAGAAGTCCCAGGTTTTACTACAAAAATCTGCTGTAAGTGGGATGTGTGAACTACACAAGTTAGTCCACCTCACAGGCTGGAGTGAGTCAAGCACTTAAGCAGATACCAAACTTGACACAGTTTTTTTTGAAGTTACACATGCACAAATTCAGTAGGATTCAGCATACTAAAGGATTTTCCTGTGTTAATAGTGTTTGATCCAAAACTCACTCCACTCACTTGAAAAGCTCCAATCCATGTCAATGGTCTTTAAACAATACTGTTAAAGAACGACTCCACAAGCAACAGCAGTCAAATCAAGTATCTTGACCATTTCTCTATTATTTTTTCTTTTAAGTTCAGTATTTTATAATTAAATACATATGTTCATTTCTAAAGCCTGGAAAGGAAGAAACACTCTTTATTTTTATTTAAATAAAGATATATCTTACCTCCACTGCCCTGACGACTTGTATGAGAGAGCAAGCTCAAGCGCTTTTCTAATTGTAAAGCTTCGTGAGCCAATCTTTCTTCTGAATAGGCTGGATTTGTACTTGGATCTTGAAAAAAGAAACATAAGAGGAATAAATAAATTAAAGGAGAAATGTGGAAAATACATAAAAAGAAAGAAAGAAAAATAAAGACACGTCCTTATGTTAGAAAAGAATGTTAGATATTCTTATGTTAAATCTTCTGCTACAGGAAGGGAAAATGCTGGCTGAAGAATGTATGGGACAACCTGCATTCAAGCATATCCTTATAATTTTAAATGTCAAAGGCTTTCAGAGATTATGACCAGTATCTGTAAGGGTTATCACCAAGGACAAATGCCTGAAGAGCACCGCACCAAAGGCAACAGCTACAGAGACAATTAGTATCCAGCAGGTCTAGTGGAACTGAAAACTAATGTGACCTGCAAAACGTGTCCTGACTTTAACCGAACTCATTGGGGATTTTATTATCTAGAAAAATCAGTTTTCACCCTACAAACTTACAAATCTACATTATAAACTCAGAGATGTAGTAAACTATCTGACACTTTCCAATCCAGAGCGCTTATTTACAGAGACATTGCTTTCAAGCTTAAAAGTCATTAAGTTGAGAAGTCTAAGATGAAATAAGCAACCTGGTGGCTGTGTCTTCGTGGTTAATACAAGACTAGTTAGACTGGTAAAAATCACTCCTAAAATGTACTGTTGGGGATTTTCCTTGTCCATTTTAGAGAGTTTGCCATGCCAGTTGAAAGTACTTCACGGAAGAAGGCTCATTCTATTCCAAGAGAAAGACCAAAATTTATACAGAACATGGAAGAAGTTTCATCAATAAACAGTGGCCAGTTTCCTCTAAACCATTTTGTTTCCAGCCAGGCACCACAATAAAGCCAGACACTGGAAATAATCATAACCACTATCCCAAGAGATATCTTACAGATTTCTTCAAACAGCACTGACAAGTGTATCATGTTCACCAATTACAAAAGATATGGTCTGCTAAATTGTTCATCAACGGCAGTTTCAGTAGCTCTTATTAATTACATAGGGAAAGTAATTGATGACAGATAAAACAAATTAGCTTCCTCACAACTGCTGCTCTTATATAGCTGATTTACTGTGTTATAGTAACACACCACAAAAACTTTTAATCACTGAATCATTTCATAAGAGGGAAAAAATGATGAAAAGGGCAACACATTTCTGTGGCTGAGGTAGCAAGATTAAAAAAGCAGCAGAAATGCTGAAAAAAAAAGTTTCATTTTCATCCCAAGTCTTTCAATTTTAAAAGATTTGAGTTTGATGGTGTCAACACAGCAGTCAAATCAAGCTCACAATTAGGGGCAAGAGCACTGCCAAATGAGCTGATGCTTCATGGAAGTCCCTACATTATTAACTACCTGAGAAACAAGCTGATGAGTCTCCCCTGCCTAACCATATTCACTTTCTGATCTCATCTGAATAGATTCAAGTGCATCACAGAAACAGAAGAGGTGACAATGGTGAACTTTCCCATGTAGAAGGGGTTTCCATCTTAAGCAGTCTGCAATCTGGAGAAGATTAGTAGCACAAGACAGACACCCACAGTCCTTCTATAAGATCGTATGTTGGAAAGCAAAGATGTTCTAAGGCAACGATGACTGTGATGAACAGGGTCTGTGACCTCTGTATCTCTCAGCTTGACATCAGTATCTCACACTTTCCGAACTTACTTTAAGAACAAAGGAGTGTTTGATATGGATTATATTCTTAGGTCTCCATTCCTACTTCCCCTGCAACACAACTCATATTAAGCAATGACTAGTTCAAACTTGTGTAACTGCCTACTGAAATGAAACCCTCAGTGCTTCCATGTGGACCTCTGCCAAAGGAAAAGACAAGATTTGGCCATCAGCACCTATGGTGCAACCCAGACAGGTCTATGCAAGGACCTGCTCAGTGGCATACAGCATTACACGCTGTTGCTTGAATCTATTTTTGAATGTCCTCTGCTCCAGTTACTCTGCTGTATCTAGTTAAATGCCCTTATGTCCAGAAAGGTTCAACAAAGATGTTCTACAAGGCCTTTGAATATAAGGTTGGCAAAATCAGAGATCAGTAAATCAGTTGTATCAAGATGCAATTGACATTAACCCTTCCCACAGCAAAGAACTGTCAGTAGGAAAGATGCTTCCACTTTGATCAGAAGATCATTACTTGATAAATAAAGATTTTCAGGATATTACTAGAGCACACACACAACTACTAGGTTTTTAGTAACTGATATCCCTCTCAGAAATAAAAAGATACAATTAAAAAAAGTCAAGATGATCTTGCAAAAATGGCCTATAATAAAACACAAGATGAGGAGGTAGGAAGGAAGCTGAAGCAAATCAGTGAGCTCCATTTCACAAGTTCAGTTGCTTCTAGAAACCAAATTACATATCAGCAATACAGCTACAGAACACACTAGGTTTCACCCAACAACATTCAATCTCTAGGGATACTGTCTGTCCAAGAAGGCTGATAATTTTTGGTTGAACTTCCCCTTAAGGATTGCTTGTGTATAAAAGGTGGAAGATTGATTAAAAGAACACCTCCTCAGCAAGTACTAAGAAATACCTAGAAAAACAACTTCCAAACCTGCCAAATATGTACAGACTGTAAGTATTAGGCAGATATTTAAAATAATTGTCTATAAGTCTTCCTTAACTCTTTGTTTTGCCTTTAATGTTCTCTGCAGGAAATACACACAATACTACTCCCCAAAAGCAGCTGATTCTTACACTTGTAGTTTTGGTTACAGACTACCAAGCACTAATCAGGAGGTTTTGCTACAAGATTAGACTAAGGCTGAGGTCACTGGCAACCACTTTTTAGAGATCAATCCTTATTAGAGGGCACAACCTGACCTCTTGTCATATGAGTGAATAAATATGTCCTAAAAAATGACAAAATTTAAGGATTTTTTTCAACAGCAAAGGTGGATTTGTTGGCATCTTACTACACCTTGTGCAGGCACTATACAAAGCCTCTAAATAACTGTAGTAATTTGCCATATTACTAGCCTAGGAGGACAAAAGCAATATGACCAGTACTTAAGAACTCTGTCCAAGGAAGGTTGGATAGTTTCTCCCCACGCAACAGTCTACAGTAGGCTCCAACAACTTTAAGAGCAATTAGTTCCCTAATTTCCCCAACTCTTAACAAATATAACCTATAACATGATTTTCTGTCATGGAATCTAGGCAGTTAGATTCATTCAGCTTCTTCAATTAAGAAAGAGTTTTGTCATTTTCCAAACAAAAACTGATTCCTTGCTATAAAGAACAAGGTTTTGTGTAAGGCAATCATTGAAATCTACTTCAATGCTGCTTTGGGGCAAAGGGGAAAGATTACATCAAATTTGACTGGACTAAAAATGCCTCTGATGGAGAATTTATTTTTGTATTACGTTGGTGGATATTCATTAAAGTCACATCAGCTGCTCATCGTGGGAGATTATGAATACTTTGGTAACATACGAATAAAGTGTCACAGCAATTCAAAGCTTCAGGATTGTTCAGTAAGCACCTGTCAGGAAGAAATATATCAAGTTAAGTCAGCAGTTACCTAAGTTATGCTTGATTATAGACGTTTTTGAAATGCAACATTGGCTTCTGACTTCATTAAACAGTTAGATAAGTTAGGCTGGACATCTGTCCTTTCTTCCTTTGTAACTGTAGGCACATTTGCAATTCGGGCCTGGATCCTCACCTTCATACTAACATCTCCACACCTTGTAAGATGTCTGGAGGAATGAAAAGATGTTCTAGAAGTTTGAGGAGGATACACTTGGTACAGATAAAGGCAGTCACAGAGCTGTCTTGCAATGGCCAAAGGCGTATCAAGCTTCAACAAAAAGAAAGAGCACCACATAGATCCTCAGCAAGCAGCACTGCACACTGTCCAGTCAGTCACAAGGCCTGAAAAAGCTTCCAAAATTAAAAGAGAACATCAAGACCATCAACACAACCCTTAAGGTCTTTCCAGCCTGCAGGACTACACTGTCCCATAGTCTTAGCCAAACTTCACGAGTACTGACCAATCAACGATCAGAGATGTTACTGATCAGCTTTTGGCCCTTTGCTGGGTTCATTTTTAGCACTCAAGAAGAATGCTAGTGAAAAGGAATTCAACACACACCTGATAAACAAGCATTTCTCAAGTAATATGCATGTAAATTCAGTATAGCTTATAAAACCATGCGATCAGCAATTCATTATTATGTCAATAAAATTCTCTGGTCTGTTTTCAAAATATCTTCTTAAAAACAAAGACATAAAACTGTGCAAGTCGCCAATTACAGTAATTATCTTCCAGCTAGTAGCTGGGAAAAACAAGCCATCCAAAGACATATTGCCATTCCAATCCTTTATTTAAAATGCTACACTGCCTAAAAATAGCTACAGATATCTACACTACCTTTGCAGTCCCACTTAATGTTATAGGTCTTAAATTTGAGACCTGATCATGCAGCCTCTAAGAAACCAAAACCTTCAGTCTGCTAAAGGAGATACCAATAGGAATATCTTGCTACAATTCTGCAGAATTAATGGGCTACCAAAATAAGTACCACTCAGTAGTAGAACTACTGACCTCTAGAGATCATCTAGTCCAATCCTCATGCACCAGTACAGGCTGGGGACTGACCTGCTGGAGAGCAGCTCTGTGGAGAGAGACCTGTGAGTCCTGGTTGACAATAAACTAACCATGAGCCAGCAATGTGTCCTCATGGCTAAGAAAGCCAATGGCATTCTGGGATGCATCAAGAAGAGTGGCCAGCAGGTCAAGGAAGGTTCTTCTCCCTCTCTACTCTGCCCTGGTGAGGCCTCATCTGGAGTCCTGTGTCCAGTTCTGGGCTCCTCAGCTCAAGAGGGACAGGGAAGTGCTGGAGAGAGTCCAGCGCAGGGCCACCAAGATGATCAGGGGACTGGAACACCTTTCTTATGAGGAAAGGCTGCAGGAACTGGGATTGTGCAGCCTGGACAATATACTCATACTCATTTCCAAAAAGCCACAGAATAATTCAGTTCTCTAGTCTAACCTGCTGCTCAGAGCAGGCCATCTATGAGAGATTAGACCAGATTTTGATACCTTGCAATGGTCAGTCAAGTTTATGAGTTCCACTGCACAGCACTTTCATTACATGATTTATGGATGACATAGTAAGATACATATAGTAATCATACATTCGTGCTACAAGAACATCAAGCTTTTAAGGAAGCATATTTTTTAAAGCTACAATCCTGGAAAGAGATTAATATTTTCCTTAAGCAAATATCCCTTGCACATGCAGTTTGCAAACTCCTTTTGGACATCTTGGTCATTTTACATTTGTTTCAAGAATTATGGCAAGTATAAGTAAGAAAATTGGTCATTTTCCAGTCTTCTTCAACCCAGTCCCTATCATTTCCCATTACTTTCATTTAACCACGTAGTTGAGCTGTTTGTACACAAAGCCACTGCCTTCCTTCCTTGCCCTTTTGCCAAAGACAGACTAAGCAGATGTTGACAGCACAATGTCTCTAGATTATATTTGTGCTGTGGACATTGGTGTCCAAGAACACTGTCAGTGTGGCATTTTTTTTCTCCACATTACATTCTTTCCGCTGAACAGATGCCCTTTGTGAGTTTTCCAGTCTCGAAAATACCTGAGTTATTCAAGCATATTTCACTTTTAAATTGGAAAGGTACAAGCAACAGCGAGAAACCAAATTCAAATACCAAACTGTGGAGAGAAGGTTGCTTCCTAGAAAAGCTTTTAAATTACAGAAAGGCAGAGCATTGCTTATATAAAGCACAGCTAAGGCTGTGTAGTATTCTGCACTGCAGTAAATATGAATAACATTGACTAGATGTTTCTCAGTAGAATCTCCAGTCTGGAAGTTTTGATCTAGCTACCTGAGCTGTGCAGATGATTAATCTATTAAATATACAGCTGACAGAGACTTGACCTTTTCAAGTAATACAGTACATTTTGTGTTACAGTATGCTTGATAATGAAAATAAGTTTATGGATGAATCACTAGTATTGTGCATGTCCATGTGCCTTAAGTCTGTGCAAGCTGGGATAATAAATGAAAGAGAACAAAAATTTCCTATGTACATAGGGGTGACAACAAACTGGAAGAGACAAGGGACAACAGATTGGAAGAGACAAGAGATAGAGGAAATTTGAGTTAGAGGGGTCAAAAGCAGGTTGCAAAATGGGCTGCAAAGGAGTCTGAAAGAACATGGGCAGACTTCTCTATAGAACACTGCTCCTATCCAGGGAAACAAGATGAAATCAAGTACACTTTTACTTCGTTTTAGTGGCAAGTCCATCAAGCACAGAAGACAAATTAAGAAGACCTCAGAAAATCTCCCAAATCATCCCCAGGACGTTCCACATCCACTTTGCACTTCAGTAAGGTCAGAGGTCCTGAAGGAGACAAGGGAATGTGGTATGTGGCTATGTATAACAACCTACAAATACCAGAGTTGACAACTAAGGTGCAAAAGCAGATTTACTTCTAGATGCCTCTAAAAAAAAGATTTTTCCAAGAATGTGCCATTGTCATGGTGTAACCTCAGACAGGAACTAAGCACCATGCAGCCACTCACTCACTCCCTGCCACCCTCAGTGGCATGGGAAGGAGAACCAGGGGGAAAAAGTAAATCATGTGGGTTGAGATAAGAAGACTTTACTAACTAAAATGAAATCAAATGTAATAACAATAATAATAGTAATGAGAAAGAATACAACAAAGAAAGATAAATACAAAAGGAAAAAAAACCCTCTACCACAACCCACTGACTGATGCCCAGCAGCCCCTTCTGGGCAGCTCCCCTGAGTTTCTATACTGTGCATGACACTCTATGTTATGGAATAGCCCTTTGGCTAGTCAGAGTCCAGCCCATGCTTCCTTCTTCTTGTGCACCTCCAGACCACTTGCTAGCAGGTCAGGGCAAGGAGCTGTGCAAGCACTGTCAGTAATAGTCAAACCATCCCTGGGTTATCAAATGAGGTTTTATTGCCCACTACTCTGCTTGATTAGTTTATTTGCTTTGGTACTACAACTAAGGAAAAGTTGAGATGAACTGAGCCCTGTGTCTACTGCATTTACCTTAGCTAACTGTTCATAATTTATTTTCACAAGTTTCACATCCAGATCTAATCTTTTCCATCACATTTCCTTCCTGCAATTATCTTAATGTTATAATAGAAATAAAACCCTGTCAAACATCTATTACTGCTTAACACTTAAACAGAAAGTTTTTCCCCACAAATCCTGCCTTATCTTCCACTGTTCTTGTAGTTTATTCCCATTATTTATTTCCTCTGTGGACATTATAGTTCATGCAGCATTTACCTTGAAATAGGAAAAGGAATTTAATCCTTGCATATCAGAAACGAAGCTCAAGCTGCAAAACTGAAATGTGATGTGGATGCCTGACAAAGTTTCCTAACATTGGAAAGATTCAGCTCCAAGAATTTTGAATGAACTGAAAATGCCCCAGAAGTTAGTTTTCCATTAAACTATCAAAAGAGTGATGCAGACATGGATCCAAGTTGAATTGTGTAAATCTAATACTAAAGGTTAGGGTTGCTTTCAATTCAGATGTCCTTATTTTAGTACCGTTAAATAAGAAAAGGCTAAAGTTCACAGTATTACCAGAAATATCAATATGCCAGAACAGTAGAGGGAAACTGGGTACATTCAACAGATTAATCTGTCCTGTGACATTTCAGAATGAAAACCTCTTTGCACGTGCTACACCCATAGTGTCTTACAGTCACAGCAATAAGTGCTAGACATGGCAAGCTCCTGCTTTACTCAGTTACTCTATACTTCCTATATTAACCTGGTAGGACTGGACGCAAACCAAAAGGGCCTTTCGTCGGGGAGATGCCGCGGACGATACAGTCGAACAGAAAGCTGATCTGCTCTCCTTCAGCACAAGAAAGGAAAAAAACACCAGCCCCTGCAAGAAAGCACAACATAAATATGTGGGTTTCCTCTGGATACATTAGAAATATATTTAGCTGAAGCTATTTATAATATAGCAGTCAAAAGAGTATTATGTGCAAGTCATGAAAGAAATCAACAAGACATCTTCTCCAGAGAGAATAAAAAGAACAAACTCAGGTCAACACACACACTATCACAAACATACAGAAAAATCCAATAGCTAGCTAGTTATTTATGCATTTTCTGAGATTCAGACACTTAGAGCAATGCCAAAATACAAGCCATATTCTCATCAGCTGACTGGGTCTTTTATTCTTATTTATCCCTAATATTTTGTAGATCAAATCTTAGCTATGCAAGTGTCAGGAATACTTAAATTGTCTTAATGAAAATGAACCATTTGACTTTTACCTAATTTTAACCAAGAGAAGCTGTTTATATCCCAATGAATTAGAATTTGATTATATTGCTGGATTATAGTATGAATTTTCCTAGACTAAGTCCTATGTGTCTATTATTAACAGAATGTAACACAACTCCACAAGTTGTCATCAGAGCTTTACTCTTTGCTCTATTCTGATACCTTGCTTTCCATTCATTAAGAATAGCCCTCAGCAAAATTAGAATGAGAATCACTAAATAAACAAACATGTTCAGAGCTGTGTGATATATGGCTACATGGATAGCGACAAGACTAAAAGTGCTCCACAGGACTCTTTATTTGAGAATTGCCAGTTAAAACATTACATCAGGAAAAATAAACATTATCTTAAAATATCAGGCAAAAGACCACCCCAGTGACCAGTGACTTCAGGAAAAAACAATACAATAACCAGACACAAGAGGAAATTAAACTAGCATTCAGGCATTGAAGAAGTGTTGCCAGTTCACCAGAGCCATGCACACTGGAAAATCACACAACAAATCTTAGACCTGCAGAAGGGTTTTACACATTACGTTTCTAGGGACTTGGGCTCCTAATCTGAACACAAATTTGACTTCTGTATGTATGCCTCTAGCCAATTCTGAGTTGCATACATATTGTTGCCAACTTTACTCAAAGCAGCAGAGTTGGTCTTGATCAGAATGCCTGCCTCTACACCACTTTCCACACATATGCCTTGTCATATCCCATAGGATATTCACATTCCACTTCAGCAGTGGATACAATTTTGATTGCTTGACAAAAGGCCGTGGGATTCAAATGAAGGAGATTACAAAGAATAGACCACAAACCAAACTATTTTAGTACATTAGACATAGCCAGTACCAGTAAACTGACTACTCTAGGAAAAGTATATGCTGGTCCACAGTCTCTTGCCATTCTCAATTTATGTCACATCTAATTCTCTGCCTGCTCTGCTGAAATCTTTAATTCAAAAGAACATTGTTAGAAGCATCTTTGTAACTTGATTTGTCACTCCATCACATTTATTCCTCTTCAGATCTTACTGACCAAAATATCTTCAGCCAAAGAGTCAGAAATCCTGTTCTTGGTACAGTTTATTTCATTTGGTAAGCTGCTATAAATTGATCTGGAATTAAAATTCACTCACTGGTAGAGGTTAAATTTATACTTAAGGGCTGGCTTGCCAATCATTTCCAGAGTATGAGGCCTCAAATATATTACTTGAGACTCAGGATAGACAAGTATTAGAACACTAAGTTATGTTGAAGCAATTGAAAACATAAACACAAATGAAAACCAGAGTAAAGTCTACTTCTGTGGTATTATTTTCAATTATTGTTTTTTAAAACAAGCTTGTCCCACATTTCCTCATGGCACCAGGAGATGACAACATTAATCATGCAGTCTGACAGGTATGAAAGTTTCTGCTGGTGACTCACAGTCTCATCCCATTTACCCTCCTGAAGAGATGATGAAGAGTCAGAGAACATGGTATTAGAAAAAGCTGAGTGCAAAATATGTACTCAGGAATGATTTGAAATTCAACTCTTCCTTTGAGCTGCATTCTCCTCCCCCTACACAGTAGATGGAGTCTAGGGAAATCAGTTTAACTATGGCTCTGAATCACACTGATGCCAGAAGCCATGCGTTTCTTGGAAGAGCAGGGCAGCACAAGGCTTCGCTAGGCTCTGAACAAGTGGACTTTCCCATCCAATGCACAGCAAGCAAATAGGATAAAGAGAAAACATAACAGAAGACATTTGTATCTCAAGCACAGTGATTTATTATATGGCTTGAAAATTCAGCAGAATCCTATACATCTGTGTTGCCATTCAGAAAAGGAAGATCTCTCAAACATTTCTGTACATAAAGAGTGCATCTGGACCACTTTGCTCTATTACCACTATTGTCAAGAGTCTTAAATTCCTAAGAGGCTTTACAAGGCTTTTGTAAAGGAAGCAAAAAAGTGTACATGTGAGCTGGTTGCTTAACTCAAAGGATGAATTCTGCAAAGAACTACCACACATTTGGAAATCCCAAACACAAATATGATGATCTTATACAACTAGTGAGGTCTATGCACATGTGCACGTGGATGCAAATCCAATATTACACATGTGTAAAATATTTCTTTGTAGATTCTATGACTACCTTAATCACCGATTGACCTTCATAGAAAACATTTTATTTCCTGTTTTGCTAGGTGGAAGTAGATTGCAAGGGAAAGAAGTAGTCTGGGGGTCCTTGCAAAAGACATCAATTGATATGAATGAATAGGTAAGGCTTAACTAAGTTATGTTTTAAATGCATTCATAAAAGCCAGCAATTACATTTCTCTTCTGCCTTCTTGAGAAAGCTGAGAAATTCACTACTAGAAATTACATATCCAGTCATGTGTTGGAACAGGTTTGGTGCACAGGCATTTGGAAGCTGAGGAATATGTGGTATGCATCACTGTAATACCATGCAGCTGTCTACTAGACTGAAGAGCTCACTCACTCGCTCCACAGGGTAAGACTCGGTGAAAGGCAGCCTGTAACCACTTGCACAGGCTGAAACACTAAGCCAGTCCTCTGTGACAGCAGCAAAGTCTTGTACAGTCTCCCAAACGTTCAAGGGAAGCTGTCAATTTCATAAAACCTCCAAGTATTATTAAATCTTGTTAATGTTCAATTTTAATTCATCATATTAGAAAAGCAAACCCATGGGCAAACACACTCTCAAAATCCACAATAATCAAAAATTACTTAAATCTCTGTCCTGTATGCAAAAGCAGGGCAGAAGAGTCAGTTCCTTACCATGAATTATTCCACCTAACAGGTGCCAGACAATGCTAGAGCCTGAAGTCTTTTAGCTACAGGATAGGTACAAACTATGCCAGATGAGTTGTCAGCATCATGTTTGTCCAATCAGTGTGTCAGAACCCTGGCCTTGAGCAACCTCCTTTTGAAGGTGGCTCAGGCTGCATGGCTCAGACTGCTCTTCTCTCTGGGGAAAATTACAAGTGTTCCTATTACTGCCCACTAAGACACAAGCATGAGCGCTAAAAAGAAGATTAAAATGTTTATTGTCTTCAGTAGGCATAAGAGCAGGAGACAGCAACAGAACAATATCTGCACATAAACAGAAGTTTTAATCTATATAAGCCAGAATCTTTCATGAAATTCCAGATATTGCCCCAGTTCAACCACCTCTACTGCTTCTAATTTTCAAATAAATTCCTATTTGTTATAGGGCTTCTCCTCTTCTCCTTTGGCCCTTCCAGGTACACTAGCAGCCCCTTGTCCTATTTCAGAATTATCTTTAAGAGCCATTAGTAAGTGTCTTAAAATAGAGAAAAGAGGACAGAGAAGAGAAGGATAGAGAACATAAATTTAGGTTGGAAATTTTAAAAATATTGAAAAGATCTTAGACATCAAAGTATCTACAAAACTCAAGACCGTGTTTTAAACCCAATCCACACTTTGATTCTTTTTAAAGGATTAAAGAGTCGTGACAATGTCAGTGTCTAAAACACTGATGAACCTTCAGAAACGCTTGACAATCCTTCAGAAGTCAGATTCTTTGTTTGTGTACACTGTACCACAACTTCAAAGATGATTGTAGTTAATGGTATATCAATAAACACAGACTGGCCTCCTGGAACCAGAAAAGATCTTCTTGAAAGATACAGGATCGTATTTGTTCCTTTTTCCATCTGTATATTTTGCATCAGAAACTCATGTAAGCTTAAAGAAGGGAAGAAAAAAGAAAAAGGCATAACAGGTAATTCAGATGCTTCAAGCTCCGTCACCTACAGTCTCACATTTGTGGTATGAAACATGGATGGATGTTACATGTTCCTCATGCATCTGGCACTCTGGACTATGGATTGAACCACTTAGGTTTTCTGTGATGTGAAGGTAAGACACAGCAACATTCAATATGCCCATATCACAGCAGTTGTATGAAATTTAGAGCAAATTACAGAAGAAATAGCAAAATTTAACTAAAGAACAGAAATCAGGGGTTAATTATATATCTCATTGTTTCTGAGCTTCCTTATACAACTAAGATCTAACTTTAGAAATGAAGCATTTAAGCTTAGGAGCAGTGACCAGCACCTAGGGTTTGTCCCTGCAATTGTGCTCCCAGTCTAAGGGACAAAGCTACATACACCATTTTTCTCTTCTCATCCCATTGACATTGGTATGCTGACAGCAAGTCAACTTCCAGGCTTTGTAGTAGGATGTTCTTTCTGCAAGCACCAACCACTCGCCAGGGGGAAAACAAAGATTTGAAGCCCTGCAGGTTGAGGGAGGCCAAGAACCTGGGTTTGTCACTCCACAGAAGTATGGCAACCAGAAAAGACACTGATGTTTTAGAGTGTCCTCTCCAGTTCAGCAACAGACTTGGAAAAAGTTTCCAGGTTTGGCTTTTTAACTCCTTACTCAGGGACTCAGAACATCTTCACTCCCACTTGCTAAAATTAGTCTGCAGGAAGAGACCTTGGCCTAAGATTCAGGAATCTACTTAGAAGAATTCTATGTGATACAGTCTGGTGATGAGAAAGGAGATCCAGAAGAAATGGGTGATTTTCAAGGATCACCTTCTGCAACTTCAAGCCAACTAAATGTGGTGTGAAAACCCACATGGATGAACATGAGGCTCCACAGAAAACCAAACACAAAAAGAAGGCATAGCTAGAGTAGAAGTACTGCAGCCAAGATGACGTAGAATTAATACAGACACATTGCACGAGCACACAGGAATGTGGTTAGAAAAGCTTAACTCCAGTTGGAATTGAATCTGGGAAGGGATGTGAAAGGCCCCAAGAAGGACTTCTACAATACACCAACAGCAAAAGGAAAACTAGAGAAAATTTCATCTTACTGCTGAATGAAACAGTGGATCAGTTGACAAAGGACGGGAGAAAGGCTGAGATATTCAAGGTCTTTTTACTTTAGTCTTACTGACAAGATTCAATTCCCTCATCAGGAATCCCAGGCCAACAACTAGATCAACAACTTTCCCTTGAAGTAAGATGAGCAGGTTAAGGAATATTTAAACAAATTGAACAACCTCAAGCCCATAGGACCTTGTGGGATGCATTAACAGCTGCTGAGGGAGTTGGTTATTAATCATTGTGAGGATACTTTCTTGTCCTTGAAAGGTCATGGAGACTAGAGGTTGGAATGGTGTGCCTGAGGTCTGGGGAAAAAAACCAATTGAGACAGATGTCCCCTTGGTCTTCAAGAAGGAGAATTAAGGGAAACATAGAACATGGAAGATGATGGTGCAAATAATGCTAGAAGCCATTTTCAAGGTGACTAGGAGTAGTCCGTATGGATTTACAGAAGGAAAATAATGCCTAGCCAATCTGATAATCTTTGATAAAATGACTGGTTTGGAGGATTGAGTAGTACATGTTGTTTTCTTTGACTTTAGCAAGCACTATCTCCTACAAAACAGCCAGAAGGCTGAGGGAGAACCTTATCAACACCTATAAATACATAAAGGGTGGGTGTTGAAAGGATGAGGACAGGGGGTTTTTTTCTGTAGTGCCCACACAGTGATAGGGCAAGGGGTAATGGGCAAAAACTGGAACATGGGAAGTTTCATTTGAAAATGAGGAGAAACCTCTTTGCTTTGAGGGTGAGCCCTGGCACAGGCTACATAGAGAGGTTGTGGAGTCTCTTTCTCTGGAGGTTTTCAAACCCACCTGGATGTGTTTCTATGTGACCTGATTGAGGGGAACCTGCTTCAGCAGGAGGCTAGACCAAATGATCTCTAGAGGTCCCTTCCAACCCCAACCATTTTGTGATTCTGTGATATTCATTGACAAACTCATCAAGCACAGATTAAATAAATGAACAGTGAGGTGGACTGAAAAGAGGCTGAATGGGTTGTGATCAGCAGTGCAAAGTCCAGCTGGATATCAGTCACTACTGGTCTATACAAGGGATTAACACTGGGGCTAATGCTTCCTTAACTTCTTCATTAATAGATGATGGGATGGAGTTCACACTCAGCAACTTTGCAGAAGATACAAAATTGGGAGAAGCAGCTGATGCACCAGAATAGGGGAAGAAGTTGCTCACAGGTGTTGTGGAGTGCCCATTCTTGAAGATATTCAAAACCTGGCTGGATATGGTGGTCCTGGGCAAAGAGCTCTAACTGGCCCTGCTTTGAGCAGGGGAGATGGACACAGTAACCTCCAGAAGTCCCTTCCAACCTCAAACATTCTGTGATATTTAGGCCTTTATAACACCCAAACTGAAAGTTTCTTTCTGATCTCATTCTAAAAAAAACAGCCTCTTACTATGCTGTAGAAACTTAATCATTAGCATTCCATAACACTGCTGCATAACCAGATTAAGCAGGGTCTCATCAGCACTTGGATAATACAATTGCTATAGCAAATTCTCTATACCAAGGCACTGCAAATCTTTCAAGATAAATTACAGCACTCATTCACATTACCAAACAACTAAGCAAAACTGATGAAGTTATTTCAGGTTAGTATTTTGGTTCATTTATTTGTTAGCTTCCAAAATTTGAGCATTAGTGAGAACTGATGATATTCTCGGTATTAAAGCATACAAATTTTCTTCATCTAGTCCAACTCCCCCGCAGAAGCAGAGTCACCTAGATCAGGTAGCATAGGAACATGTCCAGGCAGGTCTTGAAGACCTCCAAGGAAGGAAACTTCACACCCTCCCTGGGCAGCCTGTGCCAGGGCTCCCTCACCCTCACAGAATAAAAGTTCCTTGCATATTAGTAATGTTAAAACATGATAATATTTTCTACAAAACTCACACAGAATAAAAAGATTAACTTCTATTCCATAAACATTTTAATAAAGTGTAATGCACAAACTGAGGTGGTCTCCATTCATCATATGAACTACTGAATGATTTTTATGTCACATAAAACCAGTTCATATTACTTACTGATCTGATTTATTTGGGGACATCTTTGACCAGATGACATGAGCAACACATAGAACCGTAGGATGATATGCTAGTAATCTACCATGCTCCATTTCAATCACAAATACAGATCATAACAGTGCATAGTCAAGAATATAAATCCATCTCTTTATAAAAGCTAATTATGATAACAGGTTTTATTAAACACAATTCTGGACCGAGTATGTTAGCTACATCCTACTGAAACACACCTTCATTCTTCACTCTTATATCTCAAGTGCCTTGTTGCTGAATAGTTAGGTGACCTCAAATTCCTCTCTCTTCCCTCCCTCCTCTTTTTTTTTTTTAAGTTCTCAGTAGTTACATTATTTCAGATTTCATTAGTAAAAAACTAGTACTTCACACAAGCTTTCTGGAAAGAGCAGCAGCTTTTTAAGACAGAAAACACTACGGTTCAACTCTGTGAAATTTTCTCACCACATGAATTCTATTTAGTTCAAAATTAAGTTTTCTATTTTCAGTTAATTCAAAAAGCTGGCCTCAATTTTGTCAGCATAGCAGTGCACATATTTATTAGAAGTCCAGCTTACATTTAAAGTGGTATTTCCACACAAAGGCGGGAACAAACAATTTCCCTACTCTGCATGGGAAGAAAAAAACTGCAGGTGTTGGTAGATCTGCACTAAGCTGCAGATTCAACTTTAGCCTAGGTCAGTTGCATTAGCTACAAGAGTGGGGGAAAAGTTGTTGGTGCTGTCTTCCTCTTATAATCTATAATCAGTTATCTAGCTTACAGTGTAAACTTTACCACTAGGAAACAAGACAATTGGCACTGTAGTTCCCATACCAGTTTTCAACTAAAACAGAATAATCTTAAAAGAAAATGGATTTGTTTCCTCACAGGCTATGTGTATAATTATGTATCATAGAATCACAGAATGGTAGGGGTTGGAAGGGACCTTTAGAGATCATCTAGTCCAAACCCCCTGCAGAAGCAGGGTCACCTAGATTGGGTCGCATAGGAACATGTCCAGGCGGGTCTTGAAGACCTCCGTTGAAGACCTCAAGGCCTTCAAGACTCCACAACCCCTCTGGGCAGCCTGTGCCAGGGCTCCCTCACCTCAACAGTGAAATAGTTTTTTTCTTATGTTTAAGTGGAACTTTTGGTGTTCCAGCTTCACTCCATTACCCCTTGTCCTGTTACTATCTACTATAGAAAAAGGGGATGTCCCAACCTCATATATCTGTAATAATATATCATATAATCATTTAAACATATATCATACAATCTTCAGATTTGGATGAATTCTGAAACCTATTTTTTCAGTTAAGTAATTGAAAAAAACCGTTGTTTTCACACTTCAGCGTGCAAATCAACTTCACATCCCAACAGCCGATCTGCAAATACACTTGCACTAACAAATCATCAATTCAGCATGGCTTCAAACTCTGCTTCTGAAGTTTAAACCCTATGTTTTCTAATAAAGTACATGATATTACACCAGTGCATTAATTATCTCTGCTTTTCAGCTCTTGCATAGGAGCTTTGCACTTTAACTGAAATGAGCAGTGAGAAGTCCTAAACTGGACATTGGAATAAGATACTTCTCACCTAAAAAGGTGTATCTTGGCTTCTGAACAACAGGAACTACCTTCAGCTTGTTTGTATTCATTTTGACCCTATGAACGTCATGGCCCCATAAAGTGACAAAGCTACTAACAGGAAAGAAGACAGAAGTTCCTAACATTTAGGAGACAGAAATCCTCTGTGGAATTTAGACACTAGCATTTACACAATGAGAGCCTTGATGGTGTCTGTAACCTCAAAGCTTCACATCATTTTCCCTCTGCAAACAAAATAATTACTCCTAATTTAATAATCTGAGCATTAAACCATTTTGCCTTACCTCTTACATGTTACAAGACATAAAAATTCATTACCTTATTTCTGCTCTGTGCCCAATAGCAACAGTTGACGAAACATCTTCTGAATAGCCACAGGGAAATGTTCAGTCAAGACTCCACTAAATCACATTTTAACACCAGAGCTGAAGCCTGAACAAATCTACTCAATAGAACAGACTCTCTGATGTGAGGCTGCCACTCTGACAAAGCAGCACAGCTGGTTCTGCAATCTCCACTTTGAATGGGACCAGTATTTACAATTCCACTAAAGGTTTCAAACAACTTTTAAAGACAGGTTCCATCTGTACTTACAGAAGCCACACCTGGTACCTCCTTCAAAGATGAATCCATTTGGGACAGCTCCATATCGCCGCAGATCTGAGAGCTTCCACTGTCCCATCACAACAGGAGGAAGGTCTTTCACAAGGACGAGAATGTCATTGCAGAAATGCAGGGTAGCAGGCCCACTCTCTAGTTTAGTGCCAGGTGCTACAAAAACTTGAAATCTATGAACTATTAGATAAGGAGGGACAAAAAATTACTACAGAAAACAGTAAGGTATCATGATTTATGTTACAAGTCATTCTATTCAGCTGTAGTGTGTGGACTGACCATGAGACTCTAGCATAAAGATTCTAAATAGAGCCCACACAGCCTCATGGGAGTAGCTATAAACTCATCACTCTCTGACAGTTTAGGATTGGAAAAAAGCATACGGCCTAATGCTACAAATGATTGAGATGATACATTAATTTATCCTGTCTTCCAAGCTACTCACTATCTCAAATTAGTCAACTATCCAGTCCACAAGTCAGTTACCTCTTCCATCCTTGTATCACTACATGGGTTTCTTCCTCTAAACAGCCTGTGCCTCTCCTTTACCACGTGCATGCACAGACATGCATAACAGTGTCCAAGGAGCTCAAAAGCCAAGGCTGAAAGAAGTACATAAGTTCTAACCAGAGCTCTGTCACTGACTCATTTGCCACCTTTATTAAACTCCTTTACTTCTTCCTTAGAAGTAAAATGGGGAGAAATAATTAATTTTTCCATGTCTCTGAATCTTTTGGGAGCTCAAGATGGTAGATTAGAGATTAAAAAGACTAGGAAAATATGCAATTTATAGGTAACTGACATCTAAGAGCATTCATTAATTCTTCATATTTCACATCCTAAACTGCAAAAGAAGGAGGGGAAAAAGTAAACACACGTCTCATTCAAATTTACAAAATTCAGGTTCAAATCCCAACTCCAGTATTCCCTATATTGCAAGGGTCCTAACCTAAAGAAGCAGCTGTTCTAGCCTAGTCTCCCATCTTCTCCCCCAGAGCTGATGCATTCTGAGTAATAAACTATTGGGAGCGCTTCAAGGGCTCAAATCTCACAGCATTTCAAAGGGAGCAATTATCTAATTCTCAAACAACTGTTCTGACCTCCTCTTCTCCTCTAGTTTCTTTCATCTTTTGTTTTGACATAGAGAAGCATCTGAACTTTACATTTCTATTCAGTTTTCAGTGGAGCATTTATCAAGCAGCCCATAGATCTAGCTTTTGTTTATCCATCAAAGGTCATACAAACAGCTATCTACCTCTGAAATCTACAAGGTTAACTCCCAAGTAGTCTCACTTCTTCCCTGTTTCCTGTCTATGCTTCTTCAAGCATCATGAATTTCAGCAAGGTCTGAGTCTTGCTTCTCATCCAAATACTTGCTATATTCTTAGTTACCATTTTAGCTGTAAGTCAACTCCTTGTCTGTGACATGCATTTATTAAGTTCCCTAAGGCTCCAGCAGAATTAGCCACAAAGTCATTCGAGTGAAATGTGCAAGGAGACAGAGATAGATCTAACTAACCACAGCTCTGCTTACAGCTTTGCCCGTTATACTGCTAAGGAGCAAATCAATAGCCACACAACATCCAGTTGGGCTCACAGTTGTTACAAAACCTGCTCAAACAAACTATGAAAAAGATACCAAAATCATCTTGACAAATAACATTCAGTAAGGTATCCATTCAGTAATATCATTGAGATCTCTCTCCCAAGTACTGTTCTGGCAATTAAACCACAAGAGCAGAATCATCGGGGCTCTTTGTGCCTGGTAAGTGAGAAATGAAACACACTCTTCATGCAATCAGTTGCAAGTTACAACAGCTGTTGAAAACAAAGAGCCGTAGCTCAGATTCTAGATCACTTTTAAAAAAAAACCCAGCATATCCAAATGAAAACAAAGACAAAGCAGACAGAAAATCAGATCTGGACTTGAAGCTTTTGTCATATGCTACTTTCTTGGCAAACTGATTTATTTTTTTCCCCAAAATCCTCCCCAGCCAAAATAATTAATAAAATACAGAGCTGAATATACCCAGGAACAAAAGGTACTATTGAAGTTTGTCATTTCCTTCAAGAGCTCGTGTTCTCTTCACAGCTATTCACTGACCTGCAGTACACTAACTTCCTCAGAATCAGAATGACATGTGGGCTCAAGCACTCTTCTTACACCTGACCTACACCTCAACTCACTTAATTCCACTGTTTTCTCTAATCCTGGTTCTTTTATATCAGGAATCACATCCACCTCATCTGCTAAAAATGGAGAGAAAACACCGGGAGCTTCATTGCAAGCACCTCTATTCTGTGCTACTCATTCAAGAACAGCATCACTTCCTTTCACTTTTTTTTTTTGCTTCCCAGACTCTGAGGTCATCTGTCCATACACTATTTTTAGCATCCAGCCACCTTACTTCCGATGCACACAAAGGCATCCTTATTACACTTTAAGAAAAAACACCAGTGACTATCCCTTCTTTCACCTCAGTCTCCTCTTTTTCTATCTACTCAAATTAGATTCACTTGAATTTGACTTCTTTCTCCTAATTGAGTCTATAATGAAAGATAAAGGCACAGATTATTTCATTAATTAAATTATACTTGTTTCCTTACTTCTTCATTTCTTCACATCCACATGTGTTCTCTCCTGTTCTATTTTTACCCCATGGCTACCCATATCATAATCCAATAGGTTCTGTTCTTACCTTACTGAAAGCTTTCCTTTAAAAAAAACAAAACTCTCTTTGTTACTTCTGCATTTCTTCCTATGAAACTATAACCCTCACCCCCAGACTGAGAGGTCTGCCCATCCCAGCACAGCACCAGAGCAAGATCATGAAGACCAGACCTATCCTGCCAAACTCTAATTCTCCTTCAGGTTTTAGGACAAGTCTATGTTATGCAGAGATCCCAAATCTTGTAAAGAGACAGACCCAGAACACAACATAGCTACATCAAAGTGTATTGATTACTCCAGCTACTCGTGCTTGGATTGTTCAGAAACTCCCTCTAACCTCTCCCCTTATACAAGGGCTTCATATTTGACAGCTCCAAGTGGTACATATATCTCTCCTCTGATACTTCTACATTTTATTACTGTAAAATTCCCAAGCCATCTTTCTATATATGTACTGCAAAGGAACTATGCCATAAATGCAACAGATGGCAAAGCATATGTAACAAATGATTAAGATGGCTAATCTGTGTCTCCCACACACCTACCCTCCTTCCCTAGTTATGACTAAACAAACATAAGACAGATACTATGGATTGTGAATATTATCACTCTTGGTTCAATACCACACGTTTCAGAGTTGATAACCAAGAAAGTAAAATAAAAGAACCTGTAAGAGTGAAGTTATCTGGAAAGACTCTGCCTGATGATACTCCTTATTGCAAGATCTCTAATTCTAAAAGGGGAGACTAGCAGCAATAAGCATCATCAATGTAACAATCTAGTAGCCAGCTCAGAAAACTGGGACTGACCTAGCAAAGTTCAACTCAGGACTCTGCTTCTCTTAATTCAGATTCCCTCTGAATCCTGTTATCAAAATCCCCAAATAAATTACAGGACCAGAAGTCTGACTACTTTGCTTCAAAGCTACACACTTTCAGTGCCAAAATCAAAACCTAAGTTGTGAGTTCTCATAGTTAGCCATCAGTAACAGGCAGTACTGTACTCAAAACCTACCACACAAGGGATATCTGCTTTCAGATGTAAGGGGAAGACCAGTCTCTTCAATCCCAGATGAGTGACAGTCTTTTCCTTAACTGTACTTTGTTATTTGTATTTTATCTATGCATTGCTTCCCTCTACCCTCCCTCCTCAAAAAAAAAGAAACAAAAGTGAGAACATGAAGGTTACCTTCCCCCAAACTGTAGCGGATTCGAACATCCCACGCATACATTGTTTCCTTGTTCTCAAATCCCAGCATCACAACTTGAGAGAGGCAGATGATTGCAAGCGTGTGATTCAAGCCCTCATAGGAGAGCCCAGGATCCAAGCCACAGATGTCTTCTAAGGTCATGCTGCTCCTCTCCTTATGCCCTTTTGCTCGTTCAGATTTATCCTTGTACACCAGCATGAGCAAACAGTCTAAAAGAAGCAAAACTGTCAGAGATGAGGCAGAACATAGAACTCAACATGCTTCTCAGTACTCTGCTTCAATACAAAGGTGCTTTAGATAACTGCAGGGTCAGCCTAACCAAGTTGACATAAGGAATCGGTTTCTTTTCCCCACCTCATCCCCAGTCAGTGTGCAGTCCTTGTTTACAGGGAGCAAACATTAAACGTGGGACTTCAAGGGTAATCTGCAGGCTCAGAAATAAGGAGGCAAGTAAAAAGTTCTCCCTATTTCATGGTTCAAAAGTCCAGTAGTTTTTCAGATATTCTCTGGAGTCTGGAAGGAGCTGACTCACTAATTCTGAACATCAGGAGCTGCACTATGATAGCTGTTCACAATACAAACACCAAAGACTGAGAGGCTATTGTCATCTATATTTCCATTAGAACATACTGAACCACAAATGAAATTCTTACAGTAGTTCACAGATTACTCAACTCCTAAATGGTGAGCAGACTGCACTGCCAGATTGTTAGTGTCAGCTCAGGTTTCCTAGTTAAATGTTACACAGTAGCCCTTGCTAAATAATCATTATGTGCCACACCTTTTCTTTTTTTGTCATATATTTCCTTGCCTCACCATTTGGTTTTAACCCCTTCCTAGAGGGGTTTATTACACAGTAACCACAGTGAAGGAAAGCAACGTGAGAGCCATAGTATAAGCACATTTCACAAGCAAACCCAGAAGACAAGAAAAAGGAGAGCGACCTCTCCCACCTTTTGTATTTATAAGGTCAGCACTCCTCTTTCCCTGGGTTCCCTCCCTAACACAAAGCACTCAGCTATAAATGAAATGGTCAATATCAAAGCTGCAACATCGAAAACTTAACATGGCCAACGTACCACAAAGGAGAAAGTCCCCTTTGCAACCATTTTATGAATGTTGGGCTGAGGTGCCCTGAGCCCTGGCCAGGTGCTCTGTGCCTCTCTGCTGGGCAACAGGATGGCAAATTACCAAAGAGGTGAAAAATACCTAAAAGTCTGAACCATCTGTCAAATAATGCAGAGCTTTGCATGGGCTCCCAATTGTTTTTGTGCACCTGTCAGCAGAAACAGCTGCAACTATGATATTTAAGCATTCTGCAGTACAGCTAAGTGTCTGAAGAAAGAACAACTATGGTTTATAGACCAAGAAAAAGCTGTAAGCTTTTTCTCATAATGCTGGAAAATTTAGCTGGAATTAAAATACTATTTCTGAAGAAGAAGCTACATTATCAGTCAATAAGTTCTTAACGCAAGCTCCCTCATCTTCCCTTTCAAATTTGGCCTATCCATGTTAGAAACCCAGGCTCTTATTCACATGTCTAGATACTAGCTCTAGGATCAACAGGTGCCCATTCATGCAGATAAGTTTTATGGATTCAGCCAAGATGCAGGCATTTAAGCCTCAAACACAACTGCAACAACTCAAGTAACAAGAAGTTTGGTCTGAAAAGCTTCAATTACTATGGAACCTTCAACCTACCAGCACCAGCCTAGAAAAGATTCAATAATCCATTCTGCAGCAAGGTAGATTTACATTTTCTAAGTATAGGCAATGTTTAGCCCTGGAAAGATACACCTTTGGACCCAAATGCTGGGGCTTTTTTTCCCCTGTTACGAATACATGGGGAAACCTGAAACCTACTTTTCCCTCTCAAGCAGTAAAACATCAACTTTGAATAACATTTTCAATTTCCCCTTCAGAAGCATGGAAATAATTTATTATTATTATTATTCAAAGTGGTGGTTTATTTTTAAATTGAAGTGATATTTTATGTCAAAGCACTTGATCAAAAATAACTACCAAGCTTACAGTGCCAACTCTTTTTTTACAGACACCAACCACTCTGAAGAAATAACTTTTAAAAAAAAACAAAACGAAATAAAGAAATTGCATTTTAAATTGGAACCAAAACCAAATAGCTGTGCCTTGAAGAGTCACCTTTCCCACGGGTTTTAGTCAGCGCCTCGATATTAATCTACTGAAAACCTTGTCGGGGGTCAAACGTTAACATTGTCGGAGGACAAACCTTACAGCCAGGCAGCGGCTCGAGGGTCTGGCCCCTTAGCCCAGGCTGCCGCTCGCCCCGAGGGGACTGCGGACCCACGGCCACTGCGCCAGCCGCCCACTGAGACAACGGCAGCCGCGGGCCGAGAAGAACCGCGAAGCCCGGGATCCACGCCGCGCTCTCGCCTCCACTCCTGGGGGCTCCGGCAGTAGCCGCCTCCTATTTTTGGCCTCCTGGTCCGTTGCCAGATAGTTTATTGCCCACTCCCCTGATTAAATAAGTAAATTGATGGACGGGAGAGCAGCGACGTCCCGAAGAAGCCGTGTGCCCCCCGCGCCGGGCGGAGGCGGGAGGGACGCCCCGGCGCCTGCCTGCCCTCCCCGGGACGGGCCCCCCTCTTACCTGCCACCGGGGAGGGCTTGCGCAGCACCAGCCACCTACTCTTCCACTGCAACGAGAGGCAAAAGGAGAGAGAGAGAGGGTTAGCCAGGGCCGGCTAAGGGAAGAGCGGGCTCTCTCGCCTCCCGAAGAGGGGGGCTATGGGTCGGGGACCCTCGGCCCCGGCCCGCCACGGCCCGAAGGGGTACCGGGAGCGGGGACCTTTTTTCCGTCTCTCAACTTGACGTGACCCTCCACCACCACGGAATCCGTCATCTTCAGTCATGATTCCGAACAGCTGCGCCCGGCTCGCTGCTCCCTCCCCGCGCTCTGGCCGAGGGGTCACTTTCAAAATAGCTTTATTAGGTCCCCGCACGGGCACAGGGAGAGACGCGAGCGAGTGGCCAGCGCGGCCCGGCCCTCCCCGGCGCCCCCTGCCCCACCGGGCAGGGGTACGGGCCGGCGCGGCCCCTGGCTGAGGGAAAGGGGATACCGGAAAGCTTTGTACTCGTTCTTTATTCATTTATTTGTATTGCGGGGTTAAGCTTTTTTAAAATGATTAGTGTTTTTACCGCGGGGTTCCGCGAGCGGGAGGCGCAGAACGCGGCACTCGGAGCTCGACGGCCCCGCGCGGGCCGCCCCAGCTGGACCCGGCTCCTGGCGCGACCCCGCGGAGGCGCCGATGCGCCGCGCCGATCCGGCTCCGGGCTTTGCAGCTCACCGCCGAGGCGGCCCCGCGGCCGGGGCGCCGGGAAAGCCCGGACCGGACTCCCTTCGCCCTCTGTCTCCGCGGAGCGGGGCCTGGAGCCGGAGGGACCAAACGCCCCCTTCCCCATAGCCTGGAACCAGCCGCTGACTTACAGATTTCTCGTTCAAAAAGCTTAATTTCTACTCCCCTTGGCTCCAGGAAGATATACAGCCAACTACCCCGATAAAAATACTCTCCTCTTTTTTTCTTCTGTGCAATGCAACTGTCACAAGATAACAACCTACTTACATCAAAGCCAGAGAAGCTACAATTACTAGAATAAGATGTGTTAATGATGTCCTCAGATTTATTTCAACGAGAAATGGACTAATTAGAGTCCATTATTCTAAAAATACTCCTACTGCATCTTATTTGATGGTAATTAGTTCTTCAGCTTTTTTTAAACAGCACCACAGCACATTTTTCTTTCAATGGCATAATAGAAGGGGGGGGGTAGATGTTTGCATTTATTTCTTCCCTTTGAATCGATCAGTTTGCATGGAATAACATATAATTTAATAAAACCATCTTTAAGTGTGTTTCATCGTGAATTAGGGACATGTTTGTTCAACTGGCTTTGCATTCTAATTCAATTTCAATGTAAATGTTAGAAAAAATACCAGATAAAATTTCACTAGTAAATTTAAGTTGAATTTGCATTTAACCAAAGTGATAAGCACTTTAAGTGAGAAGAAAAGTCTGGAGGATAAGTCTCCATGAGGTAATGCTCAAGAAAAAGGCAGAAGGTGCTGGAGTGCCCCATAGGATTGTGACCAATGTCAGGCATGTGAGAGGCCAGGCAAGGACCTCTTGCTTAACCTAGACGCTTCCTTGCCACCCCTAGTCTGTGTTTCTGGATTTAATAGAGTACTAGTCACCATATAGAAAATGGTCAAATGATGACACTCAGTTTCACCAAATTAATGTGATAGCAGGCTGCCTTAAAAGCCACAAATTCATTTTAATGCTTTCAAGGTATGACACTATTGATTGAAGATTTATCATTTACAACTTTGAGGGCAGAAAATAGGTTGTTTCACTTATGAACACTCAGTATATTTTTGTTAAAGTTTCATTGTTTCTATTGGTGTTGCCACATATCCATATAGGCAGCATAGATTTTGAAAATAGAACTGCTAAAAAGCTCAAAACAAATTGTCAGAAACACCAGTCTAACACATATCTAATCAAACAGCCACCATTTTCACAGCAAGAGGAGGCTGGGAGAATATAACACAAAGCGACCAGATTAAAAGCAGCCCTAGTGATGATGGATATTCATTTCAAAATGAAACTAGAGTCACAGAACAGATATGGATGTTCAGAATGGCACAAGCTTTGTGTGGAAACCTGTTCCAAATTAATCCTTTCCAAAGAAGAGTAAATAGCTCCTTCATGCTGATTTAGTACTTGTCTTTCAGCAGCAGGTACACTTAGTCTTGTTACACAGTCGCATTCATTTCACTGAGTTAAGGCCAGACTCATACTGCAAATGGCCAGGAAGGCAATGACAGACAACAACTGTCTTTAGCTTGTTTTGAAATCAAGACCTCAGAAGTGGATCTCAATTTTTCAAGCTCATGTTTAGTGCCTCAGAAAAAAATAATATAAAGACTTTGATCTTAGCATTCATAGCTGAAAATTGTATCTAAGCTCTTATATCTGTCTGCTGTAAATTTGTGTGACACTTGCATAAAACTGGGATCACCACCAGCTGAAATTGATCCCTATGCAGAGCTTTTCGGATGCTTTCCAGCACAGAGAAGTGCTATTTCATTTTCCTACCAGCTCTCAACCTGTTAAACAACCTACAGAAGGATTCAAAGATGTAGCTAACTGTATACATAAACTAAGTCCAAGAAACAGAGGGTAAATGTTTTTATTAACCAGTTTACATCATTTATCTAGATTAGCATTGTTATATATTTGTACTTACACAAGCAGAAACCGCAGAAATCATTCACTGCAACTAAGAAACCCATGAAGACACTGCCAGTATCGTAAAACAAAACACATATCTGAGTATCTAGGCACCACTTTAAAATTCTACACCTTAAAGCACAGCTTGGCTTGAAGTACTTAAAAGAGTTGAAAGATGTTCACTGTAAGAGAAGAAATGCAGTTCCCATCAACACTTCCAAATGTACACATCTGGCATGGCTAAAGGCTCCCTGTATTGTTTTGGGTTTTTTTAATAAATTCCATTGTACTTTAAGAAATAAGACTTTTTGGTTTTGAACCACTTTCTGCCTTTTTTGCTGGCATAGCTGAGTCCACAGCCTCTAAACAGTTGAATATTGTAATAATTTCTTCCCATAACAATTCCATAGACCATGACAGCAGAGCCTGTGGTTTATGGTATTGCCAAATTCCCAAGGAAAATATCAAGCTTCTCTTCCAGCCATCCAGTTTGAAAATCTGTTAAGAGAAACCTCCTTGTGAATTATCTAAACAGATGAACAGTGTTAGTACAAAATCTGAGACATCTTCAAAACAGTGTCAAATTTAAGAAACATTTAGGCATTTATCATCAAAGTGAAGTATTTCCACTGTTATCCTCAGGGTGAGGAGCAGCTCAGAGTCTGCAAAAGGTTCCAACTGCATCAGCCTGAAATCAGGTGCTCTGACTTCCAACATTTTTCAGCAGGAAACTTTGTGCTCTCAGGACGCCTTGCTGGAAAATTGCACACCACATTCAGAAGAGCTCTGAATCATATTGCTGATTATATGTCAGTGGAACATAAAAATATGCTTATATGTTCAACTGAATCGAAACCTAAACCCTTTGGTTATGCCCAAAACTTGTTTGTTGTAGTTTGTTGAGGAGCAGCTTCCCCTACATGGCTCTACTGGTATCTCTCAACCTGAACTTCAAGGGATCACTTCTGGGGCAGGGGGAGAATTTCATTTTTGGTGTTCTTGTTTCTTTTATCTCACCTGAGAGTACAAGGACAATGTTAAGGGTTGGTTTAGGGGAAGACACGTCCACCAGAAACTGCACACACATGTTCAAATCACTTGGTATGTAATCCACCAAACAGACAAATGGTTGTAGATTTTGGTGCACTGTCTCAACATGTTTGTGTTACTAAAACAAATAAAGACAGCTTCATATATTGAGCAATCCACAGCCCTAAAAATCTAGATCAAAGATGCTGACATCAGATGGAATAACCCAACTTTTGGTGGTCTGGTTTGGAATTGCTGAGAATTACCATGAGAGTTTTCATACTGGCTTATAATAAAATATCTGTGCCACTTTAATAAAACCAAAAGACTCCTGAAACCTGCTTCAAAAGTTATCTTATGTAAGTGATCAACTATTTTTTCGAGGGGCTATCTTCTCATTAATCCAGTTTACGTAGTTCGTCACTCGCGCATACACTCCAGGTCTGTTGACTCTGCCACAGCCATCTCCCCAGCTGATAATTCCATAGAGGTATGAGATTTCATTTTCCTCACAGGCCAGAGGTCCACCAGAATCTCCCTGTGTTAAAACCAAGCCAAAGGTTATCTGATTTTATAGAAAACAGTTAGAAAAAGACCTGTTTGGGAAAGTCCTAGATTAAGAATGTTTGCACGTGAGATTTAATTAGTTTCATTATAGAAAGCTTTTTGCAGTCATACTTCTAATACAATGGTGGAGTGTTTCAACTCCACATTGAACAGAAGTATCAAAGTATCAGATCTGATTTAAAACCTGAAATTCTTTTCAATTCAGACACTTACTGAAGTACACAATTCATTTAAGACATCTTCAACTGGAGCACACAAGTCTTTAAGAGTTGCCCTATGGTGTAACACGAGCTCTGTGAAGATGGATTATACAAGGCAAAGAATACTTGGAGAGTTTCTACATGCAGTTTATTGCACCTGTCAGAGATCAAAGTTTTTGAAGAAAGGTGTTGCCTACATACACACTTTTCTATGACTGTGGGATGCTATAATTTCATGTGGCATATGGGTTTCTGCATCTGTTGGATTTGATGCTGCTGAGCATTTACCTTGTCATTAAAATCATAAACTGAAAATAACACCAAACTAATGTTTGATGATATGCTACAGCAAAGAATTTGGAACACTTCTGCTTACTTATAAGCTTGCAAGCATTAGGAAAGGAATTTTTATTATTATTAATCTTAGACTGACTTTCCATGGAAATTAAAATGGAAAGAAAAATGTAACTTAGCAAACAGTAAAAGGTGAAAGGAGCCACCACTCTAGTTATGTGAGACGAACCAGAGATACTTTTTCCTATTTAAAAAGAAAATCTCCTGAGAACAAAGTAGGTAGGAAAATTGTGTTGCCTTTTTACTATGAGATTTCTGTGATAAATGAGAGATATCAAGTGAAATCTTCTATCTGTCATCGATTTACTTCTCAGAATCTTGCTTGTTTCTCCACAATTCATCTCATTAATTGCAGTTTTGGTATCAGTGCACTGATTTGAAAGAAGTTTCCAAGAAAATATTCTTAACATCTTCAAGCAGAATACATCCACTTGGCATTTCTTGGTCTTGAAATATTTTTCTAGATAACATTTTTTTGTTTAATTTCCTAAGCATACATTAAAAAAACCTCAGAGGTTATCTACATTTATTTTGACATTAAGAGGTCTACACTGTTTCTCCTTAGATCACACAAGTCTGCCAACAGGAAAAAATAAGAATTATTGATTCATTAATAATGTTTTCATGTCATGAGCACTGTTCTTCATTAACATCTGTGACTCTAAATCATTTTTTCTCAGACTTCACAACTCTCTCCAGACCAGCTATCTCTGCACAGTTCCTCTCTCCTTCCCTCTACTTTCTTTTTTCTCCCTTTCATTCCTGATCAACTCTGTTTTTCAAGGGCAGGGAGTGAGAATCACCTATAATGCTGCATTTTGTGTCTGTGTTTCCTGGGTAAGTCAAAAGAAACTGAGCAAGCAAGGTATTTTCCAGTTCTGTGGCTAGTACAAAGACTTGCAGCCAGTAATCAGTTCTCAGCCCTAATCTGGAAACCTTGAGTCACTGCTGGCTGCTGTCATTTCACCATTGACACCTTTCTTTGGGCACTTTCATGTTCTCCATAGGGGTTCCAGCACACAGTATACATGATATTTTTTTTGTTTTATCGAGTCTCACTTCCAATTGTTTCCAAGTTTATGCTAATACAGCATAAGCCCCCCTCCTTCAAAATGAACTGAAGATAATATCTGAAGGTTATGTAAGGAACAATGTGATCATTTAGAAAAATAGCCTCATCTATCACCACTATTCTGCATCCCTGTTAGGAGCCAAGGTGTGACATAATTCAAAAAGAGATGCAGAGTAATAAGAGCATGAGATCATCCCATGAAGGACTGAAGTAATGAAAAACAGTTTCCAATTGCCTGATATTCTATGCCATCAAAGCTCATTCACTGCAGTAACCTCAGCTCCTTCCCCTTCCAAATCTCAGTATTGCTCCCCACCTCCTACCCAGGTGTTCTCTTTTTGCTCAGGCAAGAGGCAGCAGACCAGGGATTTGGCTCAGCACAGGTTCATGCTGGGTGGCCTGCCAGTGCACTCTTGCCAGCTGGCCAGTAAACCATTGCCATCACACTCCGAGCTCATCCGGGAGCTAAAGCAACTCACCCTCCAGTGCACAGTCATTGCCTTTTGTGAAGGTAGGAGGAATGTAACACCTTGGAAGTTTTTTGCCCTTCTGGAGAACTTAATTGACATTGAACAGGTTTTAAAATGAAGGTAGAAGAAAACAGTGCAGTCACATAAGTTTCTTTTCTTTAGGAACATTTCTTGTCTTTAGCAACAACATCAAAAGTAAGCACTGTAACACTGCCATGTTTCTGGCAATAGTATATATTCATATTCTCTGCCTAGAAATGACTCACAACATTACCTGACAAGCATCAGATTTGCTGTCCAAGTAGCCAGCACAGAACATATTTTCAGAGATTTCTGTTCCATAAATGTCAGGTCTTCTGCACTTCTCCTCAGGAATAATTGGGATCAGTGTTTCTTGCAGGACACGTGAATAACCGGATATATCTTTAAAAAAAAAAAAGCCCAGAGAGGAAAAGAAAATCAGTTTTATAGAATGTAAATAGCATAACATGGAAACACAGTGTATAGTACGACCAACAAACACACTTCTCAGTCATATTCACATTGTGACTCTCTTTAAAAGACAATTTTTCTAGTGATCAGATCACTTCCCACTCCTCCATGTCTTGTAACAGTATGCCACATCTAGGCATTAACCTACTTCAGGCTCTCTCCTTTCTTAGAGACTCAGGAACAGTCCCCCAGCATTCCTGTTCTCTCCTCTTTCCAGCTCTGATAATAAATCATCAAGATATCACAGGTTCTGTTTCCTTTTTTTGCCTTGAGACTACATGTTTAGACCAGGACAACATTTGCTCATGCTAAATTTCTTATCAAAGTGAGTCAAACAGCTCTCCCATTCTTCTTAATCATCTGCATAAGTCTCTACTATCTCCACATCAAAGCAACGTGGCCAAACTTCATAATCCTGAAATTCCTCATCTGAAAAGATGAGATGAGTTTTTCTACCTTTCTCAAGATGAATGCAAGCACTTCTTAGCCCAAAATATCTCTCTCCTGTTTCTAAAGTTGCTTGCTGGTGAAGGTAAAAATACCAGATGAAAGTCTAGCACAGACTTTTAAGCCAATTGTGTTTGGTTTTCGGTCTTCAATATCTACCTTGAGAAACCAGGGGTAGGATTCACTCAATTAAGGTATCAAGTAGTTAGCATCTACAACTAAATTATGTGCTTCCTTCCCAGTCCAAGGAAATCTAGCTAGTTCAATAGATCATCTCATCCCAAAATGAATTTGAACATTTAGTCAAGAGAACCACACTCCAAATTCCAAAGGCTATGAAGGGAAATTCAGGGTGACTATTTCAGATATAAATGTTGTAAACATCTAAATGTTAAAAACCAAAAAGTTAAAAGGTTAAAAGAATCCCATCACAAGTCTTTGAAAATATTTTACCAGACTCAGTTCTATAACATACACTTGAGCATTATGGGGGTTTTTGTTGGTTTTTTTTCCTACAGATACCAACTCTCATTTTACTCACTTTCATGCCTGTGTCCCCATCCAGAGATTTGACATTTGAACTCATCAGGGAAAACAGTGTCACTTTCCGGCAAGCAGATGGGCTGAACAAACTGAGACTTGACAGCGCAACGTTGGCCATTCTTCTTCAGCTTAATCAAAGCTGCAGAACAGAAAATATAGGGGGAGTAAAGTGACTGTTCCCTTTCTTTGATGCGATTGGCAGCAATGGGTCTCAAATATAACTTTAATTATCCCCTAAGCCGCTCTTAATTAAGATATTTCAATTGAAAGACAGACAGACTCATCTCAACAGCACCTGATTTCACTGCAAATTGAAAGCTGAAACATTCAGCTACTCCCCTTGTGGGAATATTTATGTTATGCGCCACTCACTGAGTAGATTTTGGTTCCCTGCCTTCTTAGGGAAGGGTTAGGATAGAAAATACATGTGTCTGCTCCCACCTTAAAGTTAAATAACAGTGACATATCCACAACTTTCAGCTGAAATAAGAGGGATGTGCAAGTGCTCACTGCTGCTGAAAGTTTGGCCACTTGCCTAATTCCAATTGATTAAAAAAAATAATTAGGACAAGGGCTGGTGTATTTCATGCTATGTTATCACTGAGCACAGTAACATTCCAGATCTTGAAAACTAAGGGGAAAAAAAATCAAGATATTTTGAAAATAACCTTCTGAAAGCTACAAAGAATTACACAACCTTTACTATGCTGCTTTTGTGGGGCCAAAACCATTGTAAATACCCAGTTGTGCAGAATCATGAGCTTAATACTGAAAGATGATGTCAGAAGTAGCAGAAATGTTGGTTCCTCTGTAGCAAACCCTCAGTGTTTGACTGTAGAGCAACAGAGGGAACTTTATGCTTGGTGTAACAAGGGCAGACTGTTGGGTTTGTGGACACTGCTGAACTGTGGACAGAGCTGAAGTAATATAGACACACACCTGTTAAACCTTCACATCACACCATTTGAAAGCTTCAAGTTTTTCTGAGCACAGCTGTGTGGACAACAAGAAATTCCACCAAATAGTCTTATTTCTCTACTGACTAAATTTTTTTGGCCTTTGTGGAACACGTGAAGAGTATATCATAGGCTGAGAAGCCCACACAAACCGCACTCCAACATTCAGCAGCTTGCACTTCCTTGCCTTCCTCCTCTTCCCCACTAACTGCTGGTTTCTGAATCCCCTGAACTTCCCAGCAAATACTCATGTGGTAGTTTGTTTCCTTTAGAAAAGGATTTTCAGCAGGAAATAACTCTTCTACATCAGTGTAAGTCATTGACAGGGCAGAATGTGCCCCCATATCTTTCCCCCCTAAGAGTGCTTCTCTTAGGCACTCACGTTCAGCTCACCCTAGATTTAGCCATTATGTAGCGGCAAGCCATGCCAAATTTCAGAGTAATTCAAAAAGTTAAGAGATCTCAAGGTGCCAATAGGGATCTAAATCAGGATATTTCAGACCAAAATAATAACATTGTAGTTTATTAAATACCCCAAATCCAGTTCATCTCCTGATACACTGTGACGGAGCTCCCACCAACACAGAATTTGAATGCCTTTTGAAAGCATTTGAAATATTCACCATATGAGAGCAATGAATCAGTACATTCCTGACCTAAAATATCCCTGATACCAAGTTCTTAAATAGTTTCACAGACAAAGTGCTCACACAGTTTGATACACCAGGGTGATGTGCCACTCTGATTAATATTATATGGTCAATCAGAAGGGTATTTAACTTTTGGCTGATAAGACAGCTGATTTTCAAATCTTTCCCAATGTAAAAGATGATTCTTAGTAACATAGATTTGCAGAGCAGATGGGGCTATTATATTCATCTAGTCAGATCCTCTACACAATACAGACAATAGAATTTTACCAAGTAATTCCTGCATCAAGCCCACAGTTTCTGGTTCAGTTGAAAAAAAATGCCTAATGTCACAAAGACTTGAAGTGATGATGAATCTGCCATACATCTAGGTAAATTGCTCCAAAGGCCAATTATCATAATTATTTAAAAATTGCAATTTATTTCTCATCTGAATTTGTCTAGCATTTAGATGCTGTTTTAACTCCATTAGAACTACAAACCCTCCATGCTCAAAATCCTCTCTTAATATCTACGATTTTTCTACTATGAAGGCAGTTTTGACAGATCAACTAAACTTGAAATGAAGTGGTGCAAATAGAAAATAAAGCTGCGAGAACAAAGATACTCACCAATGTCATGTTCAGTAGGGTTGAACACAGAGTACTGGGGATGCAAGACATACTTCTCTATTTCAAATGTTTGTGTTACATCAGTTGTTTTATTAAATATATGCTGACCCAGAACTACTTTAATAGTTGATTTTAATGGACTGTAATACAAAAGAGAACAAGCGATTCCGTGATTAATAGAACAAATGAAGCCTAACTCCTCACTGCTGTGTATCCCATGAACCGTTATAACCTCAGCCCCCATCACAGCTAATATTTGCCCTCTCATAATGCCTTGACCTATTTCCCAGGCTTCATTCCTACTAGTTTCAAGGAAAGAAATTACTAATGTCACGGTGAGTCCCAGGGTCTGTGAGTCCTGATTAGCCTAATTAAAGGCTACTTCTACTTGACAGAAAAAAAAGGCAAGCACAGGCACTGGTTCCCAGCTGCTCCCTGGATAACAGGAATCTTCAGGGACTGTAAGCACTTCTTGTTCTAGAAATTTAACTGAGTCAACTTTGACCAGGCTTTGCAATGAGTACAAAAATTACCGAGGAAGAAATGAAGGACCAAAAGATGAGTCAGATAACAGCTATCACCACCTCTGCTCTGAGATTAGATGGAGTGCTGTTAAATCTCTTGTCCAGAATAAAAACCAACTAGTTAAGGAAGATCACAATGGTACACCAATCTAATGGGAAAAACCATACTCAGAGGAGAATACAGTTCCTGTAATTCATAGAATCATAGAATGATAGGGATTGGAAGGGACCTTTAGAGATCACCCAGTCCAACCCCCCTGCAGAAGCAGGGTCACCTAGATCAAGTCGCATAGGAACATGTCCAGGCGGGTCTTGAAGACCTTCAAGAAAGGAAACTCCACAACCCCTCTGGGCAGCCTGTGCCAGGGCTCCCTCACCTCAACAGTGAAATAGTTTTTTCTTATGTTTAAGTGGAACTTTTTGTGTTCCAGCTTCATCCCGTTACCCCTTGTCTTGTTGCTAGCTACTATAGAAAAAAGAGATGTTCCAACCTCCTGACACCCACTATTTAGATATTTATAAATGTTAATAAGCTCTCCCCTCAGTCTCCTCTTCTCCAGACTAAACAGCCCCAGTTCCCGCAGCCTTTCCTCATATGAAAGATGTTCCATTCCCCCAAACATCTTGGTGGCCCTGCGCTGGACTCTGTCCAGCACTTCCCTGTCCCTCTTGAGCTGAGGAGCCCAGAACTGGACACAGGACTCCAGATGAGGCCTCACCAGGGCAGAGTATAGGGGGAGCAGAACCTTACTCGATGTGCTGGTCACACTCTTCTTGATGCATCCCAGGATGCCATTGGCATTCTTGGCCATGAGGGCACATTGCTGGCTCATGGTTAGTTTGTTATCGATCAAGACTCCCAGGTCTCCCTCTGCAGAGCTGCTCTTCAGCAGTTCAATCCCCAGCCTGTACTGGTGCATGGGGTTGTTCCTTCCCAGGTGCAGGACTCTGCACTTGTCCTTGTTGAACCTCATGAGGTTCCTCTCTGCCCACCTCACCAGATGGTCGAGATCCCGCTGAATGGCAGCACAGCCTCTGGGGAAACAGCCAGTCCTCCCAGTTTGCTGTCATCAGGGAACTTGCTGAGGGTACACTCTGTCCCCTCATCCAGGTCGTTGATGAAGATGTTGAACAAGACTGGCCCCAGAACCGATCCCTGTGGAACTCCACTGGCCACAGGCCTCCAACTCGACTCTGTGCCATTGATCACCACCCTCTGGGCTCTGTCATTCAGCCAGCTCTCCATCCACCTCACTGTCCACTGATCTAAGCCACACTGCCTGAGCTTTCTGATGAGGATGTTATGGGAGACAATGTCAAAAGCCATGCTGAAGTCAAGGTAGATGACATCTGCTGCTCTCCCCTCATCTAGCCAGCCGGTTATGCACTCATAGAAGGCTATCAGGTTAGTCAAACAGGATTTCCCCTTGGTGTAGCCGTGTTGAGTCCCCCTGATAACCATCCTGTCCTTCATATGTTCAGTGATAACGTTCAGGATGAGTTGTTCCATCACTTTTCCAGGGATGGAGGTGAGGCTGACCGGCCTGTAGTTTCCTGGGTCATCCTTCTTGCCCTTTTTGAAGACTGGTGTGACATTGGCCTTTCTCCAGTCCTCAGGCACATTGCCTGTCCTCCATGATTGTTCAAAAATGATGGAGACAGGCTTAGCAATCACATCTGCCAGTTCCCTCAGCACTCTAGGATGCATCCCATCAGGACCCATTGACTTATGAGCCTTAAACTTGGCCAACAAGTCTTTAACCTCTTCTACCCAGGGCAAGTCCTCTGCTGTCCTGGCCATCCTGTTATCCTTGCCGTACTGGGCTTCCCGAATGTCGGCCTTCGCCATAAAGACTGAAGCAAAGAAGGCATTCAGTACTTCGGCCTTCTCTGCATCCTCAGACACCAGGGCACCCTCAGCGTTTAGCAGCAGGCCCACGTTCCCCCTGGCCATCCTTCTGCTGCTGATGTACTTGAAAAATGCCTTATTGCTGTCCTTAACATCCCTGGCTAAATTTCATTCTAGAAGGGCTTTGGCCTTCCTAGTTGCACCCCTGCATGCCCTGGCAATGTTCCTGTACTCTTCCCAAGAAGCCAGCCCCTGTTTCCACCTCTCATAGATGGCTGCCTTCTGCCTGAGCTGTCCCAGCAGATCCTTGCTCATCCATGGAGGCCTCCTACCTCCTTTTCCTTTCTTGTGCATTGGGACACACTGATTCTGGGCTTGGTTGAAGTGGTGCTTGAATGTTGACCATTGGCACTTCTGTCTTCTAGAATCATATCCTATGAGATACATCCAAGTAGATCTTTGAAGAGGCCAAAGTCGGTTCACCTGAAATCCTGCTTTGTGTTCTGCCTCTTCCACATGGGATCTTGAACTCTCCCATCTCACGGTCACTGCAGCCGAGGTTGCCTCCAACCTTCACATCCCCAGCCAGGCCCTCTCTATTTGTCAGTACCAGGCCCAGCAGCACACCCCTCCTTGATCCTTGATCATCTGCAACAGGAAGTTGTCGTCAACAATCTGTAGGAACCTCCTAGACTGTGTGTGCTTGGCTGTGTGGCTATCCCAGCAAATATCAGGGTGGTTGAAGTCTCCCATGAGGACCAGGGACTGTGATCCTGAGGCAGCTCTCAGCTGTTTGTAGAAGGCCTCATCCACATCCTTCTCCTGATCAGGTGGCCTGTAGCAAACTCCTACAACAATATCATCTGCCTTGCCCTGCTCCTTAATTTTCACCCATAAGCAGTAAATCTGCTCCTCATCCCCACCCAGGCACAGTTCGGTACACATTAATTGCTCTCTCATAGAGAGCAACTCCACCTCCACGCCTTGTCAGTCTGTCTTTCCTGAACAATCCATAGACCTCCATGGCTGTGCTCCAGTCATGGCAGCTGTCCCACCACGTCTCTGTGACCGCAATGAGGTCGTAGCCCCGCATGCACACCCACATCTCCAGTTCCTCCTGCTTATTCCCCAGGCTGCGTGCATTGGTGTAGAGGCAGCGCAGGGGCTTACTCAAACACATAGGCTTCCCTGGGCTGGTGCAGGAGGTTGCTCCCTGGTTTGGCTTTTTCTCAGGGTGGTCAGCCTTCTGTATCTCAGCCCCGTGTGTAGATGAAGGGCACTTATCATTGCATTCCCTGTCCTGCCCTGTTTCCCAACTAGAGGGGACAGCTTGTTCTGTTTTGCTTCTCCCCCTACCCCCCAAGTCCCTTCACACTATCTTTTACAGCCATTGTATGTTTACTTTAAAAAGACTACAGTCCTCTCACTCCACTGTCCTAGGACTGACAACTAATAAGAACCAGTATTACAGTTGGCAAGAGACATTTGGAATAATCAGGAAGAGTTTGGAAAGACAGTAAATTCTCTAGCTTTGAAAGCAACAGAATTTAAAGTTCACTCTTGCTTTAAAACCAATTTGGTCTGCATGTGCATGAGTCTACAAGGAACACAGCCAGCAAATGTCTTCAACATTGGAGCACTGGTGTGCTTTGTTATCCAGTGCAAGAGTAGAAAATACCTGCTATCATCCATCACAAACAAATGCAGGGTGGTCAGCATCACTGCAGTTTCCCTAGTTGTGTTTCTGTGCATCACCAGTAGCCATCAGATACAGAAGCACTTTGGAGTCTCCTCTGGTACTGAGCGTGAAGAAATGATCAACAGGAACATATAAAGAGGAAATATTCTAACAGAGAACTGACAGCTACCTTGCAACAATAGCTATGCTTATAATTAACAATGGAAAGCACCAAGTTTCTTTTTTTGTGACTGGAAAACAAAAAGAAAATCAAATGTTCTTTGTTCAATATGTAAGGTGAGGATTTTCTCAGTGCTCTTGCAGTGGTAAACCTACTCCCATGAAAATCAGATTTTGGGCCTGTAGACAAAGTGGAAGTTCACTTCCCAAAACAGCATTTAGAATAGATTTTAAAGGCATTGAATGGTCCTACTATGACTTACAGGTGGTTCATTCAGGAAAGGAATAAAACGTGAGGGGTTATGGAAAGAGAAAAATAACAAGTTATCTGCGCATCTATTGTCGCCTAGCGGAAAACAGTTGAAATTGTGGCTAACAGAGGTACTAAACACACAGAAGGGTGCAAATTACAATGCAGCAATTATAGAAAATCTGTATGTACCAAACCACCAGCTGGAAGTGGGTGGAAATGTCCTGAATAGCTGCCAAAGTTAGTAGCTATTTCACAACATTTGAAAAACAAATGCGGTGTGGCTCAAGCTCCAAATGCTTCAGTACAGCACTCACAATGGTATTATTAGCTCTACAAGCTATCAGTGTATGTATTCTGGCATAAGGTTTTTTCTGTTTCTCTTGGCTTCTTCACTATGCAAAGGAACAATGGGTATGAAATGATGTAATATGTTACCCATCAATGTGGTCAGACTGAAATCAAGGAAAGTGTTGAGCATTTGTAGAAAAGGAAGTTTTTGGGATAGAGTGTCCTATAGTCAATAGTTTCACCAGTGTCCCACAGACAGAGGACAAAAAAAAAAAAACCACTTCAAAAAAAACCCAAAATACACCTCAAGGAAATCAGCCTCAAAAATTTAACAGTTCAGTTCTTCCCTTTAGCTTTTTGCAAGGCTCAGCCTGCTCTATTTGTATCAACCAACTGTAATTTATTGTCTAATAAATCATTGCTTGGCTGTCTTAGCCTTTTTGAACAAATCTCAGCAGTGAGCACAGTCATCTCTGTTATATCTCAAAGCAGGCATAAATGTTCACAAAGGTAACTGAGGAGATGATAAATGCTTATATCCCCCTGCAGATGCCTGCACATGCAAGCTCCCATTCCATGTCCTTCTCCACCCTGCTATACTCCTTCAAGCCACGTCATTTAGCTTGTAGGAGACTCCATAAGGAACAAGATAAGGACTTATTAGGTAATAGGACTTCAAGCTATTTCTTAGCTCATGAATAGCATTCAAATTGCCAAAAATTCCTTTTGAAACACTAGTCTTTTATAATCTCATCTTCTTTCTTACTTGTTTCAGTTCAAGTTTGTTGTGAGTCACAAGCAGACGGAGAATATGAGCAGGAGAGGACATACTGACAGATGAGGGGTGAGTTTACCTGTTAGCAAAGCAGTGTGCTGCTGACACAACCCAGCAAGTCTGAATAAGGCTTCCACCACAGAAACTGTCTCCAATATATATAGCTGCTGTCCAGGGATGAGATCCAGGCAGAGATGAAGATCCTCCAACAATCCTGGGTCTCACAAAACTTCTTTTTTTGTGTCTTCTCCCACATGGTCTTCTGGTAACTGCAGAAGTCTCTACAGCGTCTGGAACTGGTGGCCTCCTTTCTCTTCTTGCTGAGATACAAAGAGAGATGGTATCAGACTATGAATTCTTGTTAACTTCTGAGGATTGGAACTTTCAGAGGAGTCTTTAAAAGGAAGGCTCATTAAACATTCACCTACAACTGTATCTCATGCAGTTCCTCAGGAGACTTGCAAGGGTGAAAGCTATGCCTGTTCCCAGCACTGGTTATACAAATCTTAACTTTTGGATTCTGGACTGAACTTTGCCATTGCTGTAGCAAGAACTAGGATTCTTGTGTTAATAGTTATCAAATGCATTAGAACCAGAAAGGGAACCACTTCATAAACTGACTTTTCTGTTCTGAAGGTCAGCTTCAACATTAACAGTTAAATATTAATTTGAGGGAAGAGCAGAATCCTGAGGCTTTAGAATTAACTGCTGTCTCATATGTCCTCAGGATTCAGTCTTCTATTTGCTCAGTGGCCCATTCACTTCTCTGGGCCCATGGTTCTCTGAGTGATGACAACTTGTACGAAAGTATCAACTATTTCGGACATCTTGCATGTTCTAGCAGAAAGTGTGGTGATATTGGGATGATTGTGACTGAAAGTAGTAGTGTGACACTACTGTTATTTCAGGACAAAAATCACAGATTGTATCACAACTCCAAAATATGCAAAAGAAGCCTGTTGTTGTCATTTGATTTGCTGCAAACAGTAAAATATTCAACACTCCTGAGAAAAGTAGAACATTGAAAATTATACAGTGAAAACTTGTTCTAGTATCAATAAATCTTTCTTCATTCATTTATAACATGGTTTATAAGAGAGCCTTTACATACCACAAGATGGAACATCACAATACTCCCACGACAAACTGTTGTCCTTCATGATGTAACACCATGGCTTCTCATCATCATCTGGATTTCTAATTAGTTTAGGGAGAAAATGAATTCTAAGCATTAACCACAGTGTTGCTCCAAGCTTCCCAGAGGGTTTCTACTTTTTCCTCTTACTCCATACAGAGGACTGACAGGACTCTCAGGTTTTGAGCCATCTGACAACGTGATGAAGTACCTGCTAATCCCTAAATGGGTGAGCAGAGTTTCAGCAGAATTCTTCATGCTTAAGGCTAACCAGGTCTAAGGTTTTCTAGGACTTGAAATACAGACACATGACTGAACACCTGTAAAACTTGCCTACAAGCATTTGAACGCATGAGCATGTTCACATGGTTTAAACACAGCCCACACTGAAGTGCTTTAACAGATATCATCTCAGCTATTTTCAGGACTAAAACCCATGGGAGATATTCCTTTTTTAGATTATTTTTTTAAGAGAGGAAATTCCAACACAGGTAGATTCATAGAAATTCCATAACAAGAATAGCTAGCAAAGACAAATGTGAAAAGCTCAGGTTCACATTCCCTGGAGAGTCTGAAGAAATGAAAGACTACCTCAACAAAATATTGTATTCTGTAAAAAGGGGGGAAAAAAAGGAATATCAGAAACAGTTTACCCCATTGTTGTCTTAGTGTTAAACAGATTTTTTGATGATTCCATTAGAATTTCTCCATGGTACAGGCTAATTATTTTTATTGATGCCTTATACATAACTAGAAATTTGCCCAGTTTACTCCTGCAAGAATATAGGAAAGATCTTCAGAAATAGACAAAGTAATTCAGGGCTCCAGATAAACAGTAATTCTAATTTCAGTTGGATTTATCGGGACCACTTTCTATTATTGTAAGGTTCTTCATTATTTTTTTTCTATTTAATCTGACTTATCTTCAGAAAAAGATTAAAGTACTTTGAAATTCTCAGAACTGAAGAAACAACGCAGGTTGAGTCATCTTCCGCCAACAATGTTTCTAAATTAGACTATTTGAAGAAGAAGATATCTGCAGGATTATATAGCGTAGCAGAGATATCCCCAGAAATTGTAGCAAGCTGACAAAAAAAGTGAAAAGCTTTTTTCTCAGCTCTTCAGAACTTGAACACATCAGCTCCTACACCATTTTGTTCTTTGCATTTCAAATCGGCAAGTGAATATTGTGCTTAAATGATGCCAATTGAAGGGATTCAGTTTTATTAAAGCATAAAGTATGTGCCCAATAAATTGCCATATTGTACTGGGACACTAGAAATCTCACACTTAAGTGCTGCAATCAGTCCCAAGCCTTGGAAAGCAAGCAGATCTGGATTAAGAGAGGGAGTAGGAACTGCTTATTATTTGTGACAGATAGAGAAGAAGCATGCTTGCATGCATGTTTTTTATCATCAAACAAATTAGGAAGTGCAGTACATTTTGATTTTCCTGAAATACTGGTCTAACTTCCAGAGGTGGAGGCAGAACCCAAACAAAAACCACACTAAAGAAAAAACCAAAACCAAAGCCTAGACATCAATCAGTAATTTATGGAGCATCACCTAAGTTTGCCATTTTTAGCACTTGTTCATTTCCAGCATCCTTTCTAAATCAAACATTTCCTTTATTTGTGGATATCCATTGATCTCATGAAGACCTCAGAGACAAGGAGAATATAAAATGACTGATGATAAAGCAAAAACCTGTACACCACAAGCTATTTTTATTACATCTGAACACAAAAATTCAGTAGAAATGTAGTTTACCAATATATGGTTGAATGAAAAACGAAACATCACGAAATCTTATTTAGCAATAGTTTTGCTTTGGAAGAAAATTGACATCCTATTTTGATAGTATTGAAACATACTGCTTTGATTTTTCATTTTAAAAAACTTTTCACTTTTGAAAATATTTTCCTTTATGTTACATATTTCACAATTTGAGTATTAGAAATACCAAGTTAACCATTTCAATTTGGCTGCTGCATTTCTTTGACCCTTTGGATAGTCATTTATGAATAATTTCAAAAGTTTTGCACTATGATCTCATTTGAGGGGAAAAAAAATCTCAGAAAAAAAACAGGCCTGGGATTTCCAACATTATTTTGCATCTGAGCTTCTCTTGGCAGGTCCAGCTATTGCTTTAACAATATTATTAAGTCTTGTGTTCTGTACACATATATCCCTTGTGTCAAGCTGTTAAGTCAGTCAGCTTTTCCAAAGCAGGGTTAACACTTGCTATGAGATTCCTAGCCCTACTCCCTTCCACAATACACCCATCTCTTGATTGACAAGTACAGAGCAAATGAGAACTTTCTTACCTGCAGTAAGAGAATGGCCCCAAGCCAAGCTGTATTGCTTTCTCAACGCTGTCAACATGAAGCTCTTTGTAAAGCAAGTCTGAATTCCAAGACAAGCAGCTGTGTCCAGAAATTGTTGTCTTTACTGTGCCTCTGTACTCTGTGCCATTGCCAACATAGCACCGATGACTAGGATCTAACAAAGGATAAGACACTGGTCAGGAATCAATGCTTATTACATGTTAAATACTAATTTCATGACTGAGGTCCCAAAGGAGAGTCAGAGGGCCCAGTTCTGTACAGTGCCTTTCACCTTTCAGAGGAACACATCAAATGATTTTTTTTTTTCAGAAGAAAAGAACCTGAGCAGTTAAAACTTCTGTTTAAATTTAGTATTGAGTTAGCCTCATTTTACTCATTCACAAATAACTATTTTGTCAGGCAATATGGCAGAAAATTACACCTAAAATTTATACTGCTTATGGAAGATTTTAGTCAGCAATCTGCAGCAAAGTCAGCAATATGGCTGGGATTCCTCCTGTCTAATTTTAGACACAACTGAGCTCATCACTGGAGACTGCCTTTTTAGTCAATTAAGAGAAATAGGCATTTCTAGTGACAAAGTGATCCAGCCTATCTGAAGCAACTTTTTAAAGATTAGATTAATCTTGCCATACACCCTTGACTACATTGACTGCATCTCCAGGCATCCAGCCCCATGAGCTGGGAGATAGGGACAGAGGAAAGAATGAAGCCCCTCTTAGTCCCTGGGGAAAAGGTATCTGACGTGTTGCGTCACCTCAATGCACGGGCCGGATGGAATCTAACCAAGGATGGCAAATGTGACAACCATCTATACAACAAGGGCCGGAAGGGAGATCCTGGAAACGACAGGCCTATCAGCATGATCTCACTGCCAAGGAAGGTTATGGAACAGATCATCTTGACTGTCATTGTAAGGCACATACAGGACAATGAAGGGTTCAGGGACAGTCAACATGCCTTCTTGAAAGGCAAGTCCTGCTTGACCAACCTGATCTCCTATGACAAAGTGACCCGTTTAGTGGATGAGGGAAAGGCTGTAGATGTGGTCTTCTTGGACTTCAGTGAAGCCTTTCACACAGTCTCCAAGAGCATCCTCCTGGAAAAACTGGCTGCCCACAGCTTGGATGGATGTGCTCTGAGATGGGTGGAAATCTGGCTGGATGGCCAGGCCCAGAAAGTGGTGATGAATGGAGTTAAATCCAGTTGGTAGCTGGTCACCAGTGGTGTTCTCCAGGGCTAAATGTTGGAGCCTGTTATGTTTCACATCTTTATCAACTATCTGGATGAAGGGATTGAGTGCACCCTCAGTAAGTTTGCTGATGTCACTAAGCTGAGTGGGATCTGCTTGAGGGCAGGGATGCTCTTCAGAGGGACCTGGATGGGCTGGAGTGATGGGCCAGAGCCAATTGAGTGAGATTCAACAAGGGCAAGTGCTGGGTCCTGCACTTGGGCCACAACAACCCCAGGCAACAGTACAGGCTTGGGGCAGAGTGGCTAGAGAACTGCCCAGATGAAAAGGACCTGTTGGTGTGCATGTGCCCAGGTGCCCAAGAAGGCATCCTGTATCAGCATGGCCAGCAGGACTAAGGAAGTGATTATGCTCCTGTGGTCAGTGCTGTTGAGGCTGCATCTCAAGTGCTGTGTTCAGTTTTGAGCCTTTCACTACAAGAAAGACATTGAGGTGCCAGAGTGTGTCCAGAGATGGACAACAGAGCTGGTGAAGGATCTGGAGAACAAGTCTCATGAGAAGTGGCTGAGGGAACCGGGGTTAGTTTAGCCTGGAGAAGAGGCTGTAGAGAGACTCTTGCTCTCTGCAACTACCTGATACAAGGTTATAGCAAGGTAGGAGTCAGTCTGTTTTCCCAAGTAACAAGTGACAGGATAAAAGGAAATAGCCTCAAGTTGCATCAAGGATGGTTTAGATTGGATATTAGCAAAAACTTCTTCACTGAGTTGTTGGATACTGGCATAGGCTGCCCAGGGAGGTGGTGGAGATATTTAAAAGACATGTAGATGAGATGCTTAGGGACATGGTTTAGTGGTGGGCTTGGCAGTGTTAGGTTGCTGTTTGGATTCAATGATCCAAACTATGGTCTAAAGATCTTTTCCAACTAAAACAATTCTATGATTTCATTGACACTAAAGGTACCTTAAGTCAACCAGCTCAGAGATATCTGTGTTATCAAGGACTGAAAACAATCCCGCCCTGATGGCAAGTGCTTAAAAGGCTTGATTTTGGAAAATACTACTTTTTATGGCCACATACGTATCCATGAGCCCTTCTAGAATTAAATTTAGCCAGGGATGTTAAGGACAGTAATAAGGCATTTTTCAAGTACATCAGCAGTAGAAGGATGCTGAGAGTGCCCTGGTGTCTGAGGATGCAGAGAAGGCCGAAGTACTGAATGCCTTCTTTGCTTCAGTCTTTATGGCAAAGGCTGACCCTCTGGAAGCCCAGTCCAGCAAGGAGAACAGGATGGCCAGGACAGCAGAGGACTTGCCCTGGATGGAACAGGAAGAGGTTAAAGACTTGTTGGCCAAGTTTAAGGCTCATAAGTCAATGGGTCCTGATGGGATGACAGAGTGCTGAGGGAGCTGGCTGATGTAATTGCTAAGCCTCTCTCCATCATTTCTGAACAATCATGGATGACAGGACAACCCAGGAAAGTACAGGCTGGTCAGCCTCACCTCCATCCCTGGAAAGGTGATGGAACAACTCATCCTGAATGTGATCATTGAACATATGAAGCATAAGATAGAATAAGATAGAATAAGATATGAAGGATAGGATCAGGGGGACTCAACATGGCTTCACCAAGGGGAAATTCTGTTTGACCAACCTGATAGCCTTCTATGAGTGCATAACCGGCTGGCTAGATGAGGGGAGAGCAGCGGATGTCATCTACCTTGACTGCAGCAAGGCTTTTGACACTATCTCCCATAACATCCTCATCAGAAAGCTCAGGCAGTGTAGCTTAGATGAGTGGACAGTGAGGTGGATCAAGACCTGACTGAATAACAGAGCCCAGAGGGTGGTGATCAGTGGCACAGAATTGAGTTGGAGGCCTGTGGCCAGTGGAGTCTCACAGGGATCGGTTCTGGGGCCAGTTTTGTCCAATGTTTTCATCAACGACCTGGATGAGGAGATAGAGTGTACCCTCAGCAAGTTCCCTGATGACACCAAACTGGGAGGACTGGCTGATTCCCCAGAGGCTGTGCTGCCATTCAGCGGGATCTCAACCGGCTGGTGAGGTGGGCAGAGAGGAACCTCATGAGGTTCAACAAGGACAGGTGCAGAGTCCTGCACCTGGGAAGGAACAACCCCATGCACCAGTACAGGCTGGGGGTCGAACTGCTGAAGAGCAGCTCTGCAGAGAGAGACCTGGGAGTCTTGATCGATAACAAACTAACCATGAGCCAGCAATGTGCCCTTGTGGCCAAGAATGCCAATGGCAGCCTGGGGGCATCAAGAAGAGTGTGACCAGCAGGTCAAAGGAGGTTCTTCTCCCTCTCTGCTCTGCCCTGGTGAGGCCTCATCTGGAGTCCTGTGTCCAGTTCTGGGCTCCTCAGCTCAAGAGGGACAGGGAAGTGCTGGACAGAGTCCAGTGCAGGGCCACCAAGATGATCAGGGGACTGGAACATCTTTCATACGAGGAAAGGCTGCAGGAACTGGGGCTGTTTAGTCTGGAGAAGAGGAGATTGAGGGGAGATCTTATTAACATTTATAAATATCTAAAGGGTGGGTGTCAGGAGGTTGGGACATCCCTTTTTTTCTATAGTAGCTAGCAACAGGACAAGGGGTAATGGGATGAAGCTTAAACATAAGAAAAAACTATTTCACCATGAGGGTGAGGGAGCCCTGTCACAGGCTGCCCAGAGGGGTTGTGGAGTCTCCTTCCTTGGAGGTCTTCAAGACCTGCCTGGACATGTTCCTACGCAACCTGATCTAGGTGACCCTGCTTCTGCAGGGGAGTTGGACTGGGTGATCTCTAAAGGTCCCTTCCAACCTCTACTATTCTATGATTCTATACATGTGTGTATATATCTGTATATACAGTATACATATGTATATTTTTTATGTAACTACATATTGCAAATATATACATTTTGCAAAAAACAACTACTAAGTTGAATTTTCTTATTCAAAACCCATTTATTTGTCAGATAGGTCTCACACATACAAATTCCGTGACATATATACTCAGCTGCCAAGATCTATCAACCGCACATACCAACATTATGGCTGAAAAACATATGGGGATGCATTTGTATACAAATAGCTACACCGAGGAGAAAGTCTACACCTCGAAACACAGCTCAGAGTATCCTACAGGAAACACAAAACCATCTAATGTACAAAGAGGATTAATTGTGACCGAGCCTCAGAGGGTTTCTTATCCCAGCCGTGCCAGTGTGACTTATTCTTGACATCTGCAAGACTGGTGGAATCTCCTTCTAAACTTATAAACATACTTAAATATATAACCATGAGATTGCCTGACTCTTGAAAAACACACTGTGATGATGATCTATCATATCACACAGTGCAGACAGCTATTGCTGAAGGTCTGTTTAACAGAATAAGGGGACACATGATCCGGGGCATATAACCAGCATTGAAATAGTGAATCATAGCACTGAATTGCTGATGTCAATTATCCTTCCATGTCCTCGGTGTAGCAACAGATCTCAAAAGCACAAGCAAGGATATGGAATAAATTTGGGAGCTGGAGGTCAGGCAGTTTGATGAAAGAACTTCAATGTGACTTAACATACAAGTACTTGGCAGAATTCACTTTCTAGCTTGGCCTGGCAGACCATTCTCAGATGACAAGCAAATATTTTCTCCTACCTGCACCTTAAATCAAACTCTCTTTATTTCACTAATTCTGAATATAACATTAACTGAAACTTATATTTTAATGGCTGTAATCTAGGAGCTCAGAGAAAAAAATTTGTTGATCATTTGCATTGCTAGCAACAGTAAACATTTCTTCACAAGCCTTCCGTTTATTTTTGGGGCAAGTTTTTAGTTACACTGCTTTGTTTGCCTGAAACAGTGTCATGAAAACACCACCATCATTCTATATGCTAAATTCTTTTATTTATCCAGGGAAGTGCCAGGTCTGTTTTTATTTGATACTGTATTTATTACATTCAAAGATGATTTAGAGTTGACTACTTTTATGAGGATGAAGCAAGAGATTCTATTTCAGTGGGGAACCAGGGCCATATTCTACAATACCAATGGTCTGGATATCTTGCAGATGGTGTTTACAAGTTGTGCTCATCCTAGTCAGGCTTAAAATCCAATGCATCTCTGTTTCGTCAGGTCTGCCAGTCATTCCTAAAGCTGCCAGAAGCTTGCAACAGCAAGAATTTGGCCCCCTTCTAAATCATCCCTCATGTTCTCTTCATGTAACTAAAAAGTTTAGATAACATACTGCTCTTGTGAGGAACAGTAATATATCTCAGATAGGCTTTTTGCTTCTTTTTGTCTTGTAAGGAGTATATTGGGCGCAGGATAGAATAGAATCATAGAATGGTTGGGGTTGGAAGGGACGTTTAGAGATCATCTAGTCCAACCCCCCTGCAGAAGCAGGGTCACCTAGATCAGGTCGCATAGGAACATGTCCAAGCCAGTCTTGAAGACCCCCAAGGAAGGAGACTCCACAACCCCTCTGGGCAGCCTGTGCCAGAGCTCCCTCACCTCAACAGTGAAATAGTTTTTTCTTATGTTTAAGTGGAACTTTTTGTGTTCCAGCTTCATCCCATTACCCCTTGTCCTGTTACTATTTACTATAGAAAAGAGGGATGTCCCAACCTCCTGACACCCACCATTTAGATATTTATAAATGTTAATAAGATCTCCCCTCAGTCTCCTCATCTCCAGACTAAACAGCCCCAGTTCCTGCAGCCTTTCCTCATATGAAAGATGTTCCAGTCCCCTGATCATCTTGGTGGCCCTGCACTGGACTCTCTCCAGCACTTCCCTGTCCCTCTTGAGCTGAGGAGCCCAGAACTGGACACAGGACTCCAGATGAGGCCTCACCAGGGCAGAGTAGAGGGGGAGAAAAACCTCCCTCAGCCTGCTGGCCACACTCTTCTTGATGCCGTGAGGATGCCATTGGCCTTCTTGGCCACGAGGGCACATTGCTGGCTAATATTTAGTTTATTATCAACCAGCACTCCCAGGTCTCTCTCTGCAGAGCTGCTCTCCAGCAGGTCAATCCCCAGCCTGTACTGGTGCACGGGGTTGTTCCTCCCCAGGTGCAGGACTCTGCACTTGTCCTTGTTGAACCTCATGAGGTTCCTCTCTGCCCACCTCTCCAGTCGGTCGAGATCCCGCTGAATGGCAGCACGCTTTATTTGACTGGCTTGCAGTAGCACCACAGTACCCAAATCACTGCTCATTAAATGGCACTTTTATGTGTCTAAGGCCATTAAGAAGTATCTACAAAATCCAATATATCTTATCACCTATAATTCAAGACAGTTTCCCAAAAAAAATCTCTGCAACTGTTGCAGTCATACAGATGTTTTGCACCTGATACTCTTTTTTTAAACTGGTGCAACTCGGAAAAAAAAAAAGTCTTCTTCCCTCTTTGTTAGAAATGACGTGTAGGTGGTCTGTTTTCAGCAGTTCTTAATGGATTACTCTGACTGGGAATTGTTCATTCTCAATTCTCTATAGCTTCTGCAACTTCTCATAACTCAGAAATGTATTTATTTTCTTCTGTGGAAGAAAGTAACGAAGGGCATAATATATGTATTTGTCTTGTTCATTCACTTCCCTGAAGCACTATGAATCACTATTTTTAAGAGTGCAAATGGCTTAAACATTCAGTTGATGAAAGTTTTGATGCAAATGAGATTGAAGTTACTCTGCAGACCTATGTCACTCTCATCACTGTTTCTTTTCAGGAAAAAAAATAGTAATAATTTCCCATTATATTTTAAAATCCAAGAGGTATAAGTAGCTCATATAATACATTTTAGTTGTATTGGAATTATGTATTTTATCAGCATGTCACACCAATTTCTTTCCTCTTAATTTTTCAGTAAAACGCAGTTTCAGGTGTTAAAAGCAACCAAATAGCAGTTATCCAACCATTTATAACTGTTAACTTCCTGAAAACATTTCACAAGACTTATTGTCACCAAATCTTGTTTCAGATTCTGTAGTTACAATGTCGACCACTAGTACGAGTTTCTTTTGGAAATCTTTCTATAGAAAATAATGTATCTTTTAGATTTTCTTTTCCTCAAAACATCTCATCGGCAATTTTCCTAATGTTTTTGAGATTTGTCTGTATTTTCCTCCAGATATCCATAAGCTTTTTCATTCTGTTAATAAAAGTACATTTTCCCCCTGAAGGTCCTAATCTTGCACCAGTTTTAAGTAATCCTTTCTCTCAGACATGATTTGTTTTATCCCTGAACAACCTGTAAAGCTCTTATTAAATACAATGTTGGGTTAATTTCCCTTTTGCACTGCTCTGTATCAGCTGATGGCAGGAAGGAAGAGAGAAGAAGAGGAGAAAGACATAAGTTCCCTCTCTGCTTACTATCACATTTACAAGATGTCTTCTCCAGTGTTTTAGTTATCGATTATCCCAGTAGAAGAGTTCTTTAGAAAATCACAAACTGAAGCAAAACCTTGGTGGAATCAGGAGAACATTCTCTGTCCAGAGCTTTCTGGGAGCTATGTCCTCTCCTGTTGCAATGTTCCAGGAAGCTCCAGAGCTAAAGACTTAAGTGCTTTCCCTATGTCATCTGCATTGGTCAGAGAAAGCACTTCAGCTCACACTAGATAGCAGATGGTTCATGAGGGCATTTATATGTCTTTGAAGCCTTTCTAATACATCTATCAATGTATATTTCAACTTGATCCTGTTTCATCTATTAACAATGCAGATGGATAGCAACAAAGAAATTTTATGCCTCTGCATAAGCATATTGCTTACACTGCCTTAGTATTGAAGGATCTGTTGCTCTTAGAAGCAGATCTGCTCATCCAAGGTCAGTGGCGCACTGATTCGTTGAATATTCAGCCATCATTGTCAGACAACTGACCTTGTTATTGCAATTCACCTTATTTCTCTTTTTTCCCACAGGAACCTAAAACATTTTTGAAAAATAACACTAATCCACAAGCATTCTAGTAGATTATAGGTAATTGGTAAATGAAAACCAAGAAGTTAAGACCCGTCATCTTCATCAACTCTCTTCTTCAGAAGGAAAATATTTAAAACTTTCCTAGCTCCAGAGCTGAATTTCCTTTACTAAACTACCTTTTTTAGTAGAATACTGCAAACACCCTATTTCAGTAAAACAACTACTAAAAAGGTGGGTTTACTGTCTTTTTTAATTTTACCTCAAACTCCCTCAGTTTAACCCCCAAAAATATGTCCAAGAGGGTATTTTTTTCTTACATATAATTATATACTCAACAATTCTGTCATCTTCCTTTTCAAAAAATCTTCAGCCTACTTCTGACATAAAACAACACATCTCCTTATATAACCATAGGCTTTCCACAATTAGCATTCCAACTCATACTTTCTTTAAAGCTATGGTACCCCTCTAATTCCATTACCCATAGCCTAACCAGGGAAAACAAAAAGAAATCACTAGAAAAACATAGCTTTAAAAATATTTCAATAACTCATCTGGAGTCCTGTGTCCAGTTCTGGGCTCCTCAGCTCAAGAGGGACAGAGAACTTCTGGAGAGAGTCTGTGCAGGGCCACCAAGATTATCAGGGGACTGGAACATCTTTCATATGAGGAAAGGCTGCAGGAACTAGGGCTGTTTAGTCTGGAGAAGAGGAGACTGAGGGGGGATCTCATTAATATTTACAAATATCTAAAGAGTGGGTGTCAGGAGGCTGGGGCATCACTTTTTTTGATGGTATCTAGCAACAGGGCAACGGGGTAATAGGATGAAGCTGGAACACAAAAAGTTCCATTTAGACATAAGAAAAAACTATTTCATGGTGAGAGTGAGGGAGCCCAGGAAGGGTGTGGAATCTCCTTCCCTGGAGATCTTCAAGACCCACCTGGACATGTTCCTGTGTGACCTGATCCAGGCTGACCTGCTACTGCAGAGGAGTTGAACTAGATGATCTCTAAAGGTCCCTTCCAACCCTACCATTCTGTGATTCTATGATTCTAACTTCATACTTCATCATGACTAAAATGCTAGCAAAACCATTATTGCTTCTTAAACCATAATCCAAAGAAAACTCAAAACATATAAGCCTCTGTGCAGTCCTCCCAGTCCTCCCAAACCTACCATCTACTGTAACACACAACCATGGTGCCACAAATCCAAACAAGCTTTCCATGTGCAACTCTCTACCTGTTCATTAGGTTGATTATAAAAAGCACCAAAACGTCCGACAACTCATCCATCCCACTGATTTATTTTAATACATAGCTACCATATTTTTACAAATAGTTCCACAAGAACCCATCCTGAATTGTTACAGAGTTCTGATACAAGGAATGGGACAAAACCAAACCCCAGCTAGCAATCAAGAACAATGGATTATCCAATGATTAAGGAAATCTTGAACTTTAAAAATTCAGGTAAAAACTGACAAATCATTGAAATACGTGATGTCAAACCCTACATCAGTTATCCACATAAGACTATCAGCTATTCTTCTCTTCAACAGTAAAGCAGCAAAGCCAGCTGTAAAGACTAAACATTTCACAAAGAGATTTGGCAAGTAATTAAACAGAATAAAGGTACCTCACTAACATAAACAGTCACAGAATCTTAAGGATTGGAAGAGACCTCAGAAGATCATCTAGAACAACCCCCCGGCCAGAGCAGGACCACCTAGAGTAGGTGATATCCTCCAATAAATTTTTTAAAAGCCATAAAATACGAATAAAACCCCCAAATTTTCTAACAACCCACATCCAAAGCCCATATCAAAGCAATTTTAAAGAGAAGGAAGTGCTTTTACCCAGGAAATGGGGCAAAATATGTATTAGTTTCCATCTGCATACCAACTAAGGATGATAGTGTGAATGCAACGCTGGGCTTTTAACCACACAAACAGAAAGGCACCGGTCCCCCTTCTACATTACCTTCCTCCACCCTCCAATTCCTTGTAACATCACAGAATCACAGAATCTGAGGGGTTAGAAGGGACCTTGAGAGATCATCCAGTCCAACCCTCCTGCACGAGCAGGACCACCTAGAGTAGGTCACACAGGAACTCGTCCTGGTGGGTTTTGAATGTCCCCAGAGAAAAGACTCCACAATCCATCTGGGCAGCCTGTGCCAGTGCTCCCTCACCCTCACAGTGAAGAAATTCTTCCTTCTATTTCTTTGGAACCTCTTATGTTCCAGCTTGCACTCATTACCCCTTGTCCTATCATTGGACACCACTGAGAAGAGTCTGGCTCCGTCCTCCTGACACCCATCTTTTATGTACTTGTAAACATTAACGAGTTCACCCCTCAGTCTCCTCTTCTCCAAGCTAAAGAGCCCCAGCTCCCTCAACCTTTCATCATAAGGGAGATACTCCACTCCCTTCATCATCTTGGTGGCCCTGCACTGAACTTTCTCCAGCAGCTCCCTGTCCTGCTTGAATTGAGGGGCCCAGAACTGGACACGATATTCCAGATGTGGTCTCACAAGGGCAGAGTGGAGGGGGAGGAACTTCTCTCAACCTACTGCCCACAACCCATCTAATACACCCCAGGATCCCATTGGCTTTCTTGGCCACGAGGGCAAGCTCATGCTCATCCTGCTGTCCACCAAGACCCTCAGCACCCTTTCCCCTACACTAGTCTCTAAACAGTTCATTCCCCAACCTGTACTGGTACATGGGGATGTTCTTTCCCAGATGCAAGACTCTACACTTGCTCTTGTTGAATTTCATTAGATTTCTCTCTGCCCAACTCTCCAGCCTGTTCAGGACTCACTGAATAGCAGCACAGCTTTCTGGTGTGTCAGCAGCTCCCCTCAGTTTAGTATTGTCAGCAAACTTGCTGACAGTGCCTCTGTTCCCTCATCAAGATCGTTAATGAGTACATTGAACACTACTGGTCCTAGCACCGACCCCTGAGAGATTCCACTAGATACAGGCCTCCAACTAGACCCTGCCCCATTGATCACCACTCTCTGAACATCTACATAAATGTGTATTATTGTGAATTATGCATCCTCTGGACAAATAGCTCTTTCTCTTTCTTTAGCTATGTCTCCCTCTATATTCACCCAACACCTCTACCACAGTTCCTAACTGTTAAAAGAAACAAAATGCAAACTAGTTTTATGATTGCATGTTTATAACTGTTTGTCGTAAGCTCTGCAATGAAGTATTTCTGAATTTAAACATGTCCCAAAAATATCCCTCTCTACTTCCTACACCAACTTGAGCCAGAGATAAGGTCACACTCACGTTCTTCTCAGATTTCACTTTTTCCTCACATTTATCCCTAACAAGGTGGATTGGTCTGGGTGCTTTTCGTGACTTTCTCTGCCCAGTAAGATAACTACTGCCACTCATGGTTGGATAATTAATTCCGAATCTTCACCTAAAGCCTGGATTCAGAGTTCTATCAACAAGAAATCTGTCTCCAAAGTGAATGCAGCTACTCTTAATACAAAATCCTTATTTCTAAAAATAAGTGCATATTTAAGGGCAATTATTGTGATTTAAACAATTAAAATGGATCACTGAACAATTTTAAACAACATCTGTTTGGGGAGAGATTTGCTGGTGATGTGTCTAATTGTTTTTGCAGTTAAACTTCACTGAAATCTAATGCACAAATTATGTTAGATCATTTATTTAAATGGCAGTTCCTTTCTTCAGTACTGTAAGTTCCTTCTTTAAGGGGTAGAAAATAATGTATTACCACAAAGAACAAAAGTCTATATTAGAAACTGTCTTTTTTTTATATTGATGTCCTTTATTATAGATATCTTCTGTGTTACTTTTATCATCTCTCCTTTTTTTTTTAAGTCAGATCATAATTTGCCAGTAGGTGCATGGCCATTATGATAATGGCTTGGCAATATATATGCATATATATATATAATGATTGTTTGCATGAGAATTTCAAAAACTGCAAGAAGATGATTTTTGAGTCCTGACAGGGACCCTGTAATTCCCAAAGAAAGAAAGATCTAATGGACAGATAAATAGGTATCTGTAAAATCACAAAAGTTATGATTATTCTGTTACTCACTGTTCAAAGGGGGGAAATTAAATTATCAGGCAGTGGGTTTTGAGCTAACAATAGAAAATACTGTTTCTCATCATATCTATTTAAGTTCTGGAACTTCTTGACACAGCATGCTGTGAAAGGGAAAAGCAGAAAAGTTCTAAAGGGTTTAGACAAATCCATGGAGAATGGGTAAAGGTCTATAAAATATAGTGGTCCAGCCATCTGCTAAGAAAATCGTCAACCAGAAGAATTTCCCAGTAATTTCGTGCTACTTACATTACTCCTCAGTCATCCTCTACTTTGCCAGTGCTCAAGTCACAGTGGTACTTAAATTTGTGATATGACTCAGATGGCACTTCTTTTATTAATATTTGTGAGTGTCACATCAAGATAGATTAGACAGAGAGCTCAAATATATAACAGATCAATAACATTTAGGGGTACTTGCTGTTTATTAAATTGATTGTTTTCTTTAAAAAATATTCACAACTTGGGTTTAAGATTGCCTCTATAAATGAACAATTGAGCATAATGTACATTTTGGAGATCCTTAACTTTCTCTGAATGAAGCATTATAATAATATGCTCTTCAGACTTAAGGGGTAACCTCACAATTCATTTTTGTTAGACAATGAAACTATAAAAGACAGTAAAAAGGAAAACAAAGAAAAAAAGCCAGCTGTGCTTACAGAATCAAACTGAAGAGCTGAAGAAAGACTTAATCCAACAGAAGTTTAAAAATCCGTTCTATGATGTTCTGTGCGAGCCTTTGCCCTCATGTGCTGATACCACCAGGCCTATAGACCCCAGCACTAATTTATTTGCATTAATTTAGAATGACTAAATCCTGGCAAAGAGCTTTTTACATTTTTAAACTAGTTTGCAAGGCCCTGACATATAAACACAATCCTTCAGTTCCTGTTTTGTGTGGGGGTGTTAGGCAGCTGAACACAGATGGATTTTAAGTATCTAAAGCCATTTGTTGAGCAAACCAAATGTTTGCTTGATTATTTTCAAGTAATCAAAGAGCACCTGCTTATTTCTTGTTCTAAGCTAGTCAGACAGAAACCAGTATTAGAGCTATAACACTGTCATCCTGATATTTATAATCCAGGCCATGTCGGGCGGATGTTTGTGCACAGCACTGCAATTTTGGGCAGGGGAAGCTCATAAAGACACAGGATTCTGAAAAGCAGTTTCACATGAAAGGGAGAGCATGCAGACCTGCCTAGGACTCACCCATATTCATGCAGCAGCATTCTCAAAGCCTGGGACAAATCTCTCTAGGGCAACTTAAGAACAAAAAAATAGAGCTTCAATATCCCTCCTTGTGAAAGTCTTAAGAGAGTCACAAGCCCATCCAAACAGATTTTGTTTTTTTCCAGCTTGAATCAATGACTACACCATTTGTTAACCATCAGAATAACAAAAAAGATACTAATTCCAGTTCTCATTACTGTGGCTTTTTACCCCAACACCCATTCAGACCAACTAAATGCCCACCATAGCTACTAGGAGTCGCATCTTCAATTTTGATGAGCCCTGGGATTTATGTACTCAGAAAGACATAGCAAGTGAGTTGATGGGATCACAGGCTGGTATGACTGAAGGCCTATTATAATTTATGGCTAAAACCTACTATAATTGAAAAGTAGCCCCTGGTACAACTTGAGGATTCAGCATGTAGGTAAGCTTTACAAGCAGATTTAACCCCTGCAGTAAGAAATATTAAGTCTTCTGGAGGAAAATTATGTCAAAAAAATATGTACCATTTAGTGGTAGGAAATACAGAACTAACATAGAAGCACCAAGAAGCAGATTCCTCTGTCCTGGCTCACCAGTACAGATCATCATTTTTAGATAAGTTATACTGGGCTAAATGTGCTTTAATTTGAAGTACAGGTAACCCAAACAAAGGGTATGAATTTTATCTCTGACTTCTTCCCACAACAATCTAATGCTACCCACTGCAGTCAGCTGCTGGATTTTGACAGAGCATAAACACCTGTTTTACGAGGGGCCAGCATAAGATGCATGGATCTGTGGAGAAGCATTTGCACTAGAGTACAGCTCTGAGACTGATCCTGCAAAATGGAAGCACGTGTTCTTTTTAAGGGCATGAGCAATTGGATCCAAAAATCTGTGCCTTAATAGCCGTAGAGTTAAGGACACGAATAACTATTTTTAGAATCAGGGTCTCAGTGGTGAAGGCTGTGTTATGTTTTACACTGGAGGAATATGTTAAACACTTGTTCTGTGTGACTCTTCTGTTACCACCAGAAATGTCTGTAGAATACAATATGAAAGAAAAAAACACCAGCTTCCCACCCAAATGAAAGCTCCAAATTCCCTGCCCAATGGTAGATTGCTATACTTACCAATATTGCAGTACTTTCCTGCATAGTTTCCTTTGCAATCACATACTATTTTCCCAGTGAAGGTAACCATTTTACATTCACCACCATTCATGCAAGGATCGTGAGCACAACCTACAAGCAGAAACCAAAGATCAAACCAAAAGTACAAACTGTTTAAGAGAATCCGTCCATTTTAACTTCCTTTAGTACACCTTCTCCATGCATATACATTTTGAGGAAGTTTTCCCTTTTTACTCATTTCAGACTCACACTTAATATAAATTAAAGAAAAGGAGACAGCTGATTTCTGCCCACTGAGGTCTGTCTCATTGTTCTCACTTTTATTGGATAATGTCAGCCTTGCTGTTGAAAAAATATTATCAATGAACAATAGGTAAAATGGGGGTGGTGAGTATTATTACTGGTGGTGATGGTGATGCCATTAGCACTTCTTTCTGTACAGAGGGTTCTACTAATTCCAGGTTTGCCACTGAGCTGCTTTAAAACTTATAACAACATATCTAGCAGGAAACTCAGTTAAATATCTAGAATCTGTGACTGAAAGTATTAAGTCCAACCAAAATTCCCAAATCTCCCTTGAACTCCCAATGTCGTAGAAAGCTACTGACTCTCCATGCTTTAGTTTCCAGTATTGTAAGGTGGGAATAAAAGCAGATGTCTATTTCAATGGGCTTTTATGGAGCTCATTCAGTACTGCAAGTCTAGGCAGGGTAAATGTCAGCCAAACTGAATAACAGAATAGCCATACCAGAACACATATATAAGTGAGCCATATGGTTTGCTTTCCACCATCTCTCCTTCCAAAGGGGAGATGCTGTGCTGGCCTCATCAGATAAGTAATAATCCAAAGTGTATGCCCTGCAGCAATCTGGCCAGCTGTGTCAGCCACCTGGCAGCCCCAAACCAAGGAGGCAGCTTCATAGCATAAGCATCACCCCAGACAGGAATGAGCATATCAGGCCAAAAATCATGAGGACTCTGGGGTCAATGCAGGGCATATGGGATCCTGGAGGCGGGTAGAGTTTACACGCTGGCAACTGAAGAGTGGAAGAGGCTCGGGAAGAAAATCCAGAGGTGAAACAGCGGTGTGAAATAACTGTAGGTGTGCAGGGGAAAAGGAGGGTGTGCCCCAGGCACATTACAGTTTCAGAGGAGAAATTTCACCCCTTCTGCTATATAATTTGTTGTATTACATGCTGCAGTTCAGGATTGCATCCCTCTCAAAGAAAACACTGAGGTGTGCCCCTAAAATTCAGCTTAATGCATATAATTGCTTCCTCAAATAAGGATGGGCACTTTGACATGATGTTCTGGGCCAGCATTGCTGCTCATATGTGGAAAAGCTAAGGTGTTCTCTTGAGGGGGACGGGGGTGGCAGTGGTACATGAGCTGCAAGAGTAGCATCACTGTATATAACACCATTCAGGCTTCAATATCCTTACTGACTTTTATCCCTAGTCCATGCAGGCCAATATCTGTAATGAAAAATAATGCCTTACTTTTGTATTCAACACTCCTGCACTCGATCTGGCTGTTCACACACGTGCACTGCTCCACAACTCCTTGTTGGACTCTTGACCAGCTCATGCCCACATCAAAGAACTCATAGAGATTGTTGTCAAAACATTTCTCTGAAACAGTTTAAAAAACAACATGAGCATTCCAAGGTTATTTCTTGCAAGGATTGATACCACAATCTCCACCATTGCCTGCTCTTTTTGCCTATTTAGCAGATATGTTTGTTGACAGTGCCTCTCAAGAAAGTCAGCCTCTATATTGTGTAGGCACTAAGCCACTTTAGCAGCAGCTCTAAGGGCCTCTCAGGGCAGAGCTGGATATCTCCTAAAGTACTGTGAGCATGACAACATCACTATTACTTAAGCAGTTCCAAGAGATAATTCAGAAAACAAAACCATTAAATCAGAGGTATGTACTCTTGTCTGTCACACGTAACTGCATCACCCACAAATGATGTGCTGTGCTAAAGACAGTGGAGCAACAGATTTGAAAAGGGCTTGTTTGCTTATTGTTGGGAGAGGAGTCTAGAGATGCACGAAACATGATTTAGTGATGGACATGGTGGTGCTGGGTTAATCACAGAATCAACAGAGTGGTCAAGGTTGGAAGGGACCTTTAGAGAACATCCAGTCCAACCCACTGCTAAAGCAGGTTCCCCTTGATCAAGGGGCACAGGAACATGTCCAAGTGAGTTTGAAAGCCTCCAGAGAAGAAAACTCCACACCCTGCCTGGGCAGCCTGTGCCAGAGCTCCCTCACACTCACAGCAAAGAAGTTTCTCCTCATGTTTGAGTGGAGCTTCCTGTGTTCCACCTTGTGCCCATTACCAGTTCTGTCACTGGGGATTACAGAAAAAACCCTGTCCTCACCCTCTCGATAATCATCCTTTAGGTATTTATGAGTGTTGATAAGATCCCCTCTCAGTCTTCTCTTCTCCAGGCTAAATAGCCCCAGGTCTTGCTTCATAAGAGAGATGTTTCAGTTCCCTCATCATCTTGGTAGGTCTCAGCTGGATTCTCTCCAGCCTGTTTCTCTTGAGCTGGGGAGCCCAGAATTGAACACAGGACTCCAGATGAGGCCTCACCAGGGCAGAGTAGAAGAGGAAAAGAATATCCCTTGACCTACTGGCCACATTCTTCTTAATGCTCCCCAGCATGCCATTGGCCTTCTTGGCCAGAATAGTGGTTGGAGTCGATGATCTTAAGGGTCTTTTCCAATCTAAATGATTCTGATTCTATGAAAAGCCTTCATTAAACAACAGCAAATACTATTGAAAACTCTTAGTTTAAAAACCAAATTCTTTGCTTGACCTGCAGTAAATTGGTAGTGTCATCATTGTAAAACTGGAAAAATTGCCCACTTTGTCTCTCCTGCTTTGAAAATGACTACCCTGAAGGTGGAGTGGCTGCCCAGGTGCAAAGCTGACATCACAGGAAAAGTTGCAAGAGACTCATGAGTGCATATACAAGAGGACTAAGGCATCATTTGAAATGTTAGTGCTTTTTCATGTCTCTCTGCCCTACCTACTAGATGATATTATTAGTAATTTCCAAACATGCAAGGGATATTTTAATCTTAAAAACAGCAAAGGGAGGGGAAGAGGCTCTTTGTGTTTCCCATAGCTTAATACCTCCCTGTCTCAGAACATGCTTGGATTTATAATTGTATAATCAAGCTATTTTCAGCTGTCCTGTCAGTAATGGATTGCCTGTCATAACTGTTTGGAAATCCGCCTACATAAACATTTGTGCTGCAGTGGTCTCTCCCATCACAACAGCACTACCTTTTCATTAAGTAAACATTAAAGAGCTCTGCTTACTGCCTGTATTTCATGTAACACTGATGAAAGAAGATACTTACTCATCTGACAGTCCTTGCCCGTGAATTCCTCAGGACAGGTACAGTGATACATCCTATGGCCATGAGTGAGAGAACAGGTCCCTCCATTTTGGCAAGGGTTGTTTGCACACTGATCTAGACAGACAACATAAGAAACTGTTGTTAATAGGTGCCAGATAAGCTGTGCTTTGTTGTGGTAGACGCTGGCTTGGTTACATGAACCATTTTGTTTCAATGCATGCTGGTTTTAATTCCACTTATTAACATAAAACAAAGTTTATCCAGTCAAATTACATTGGATTTCTTTCTGGATGCATTGCAGCTATGTTTAACTAGTTTTTTTAAACCGTGTAGTAAATCACTATACTGAAGAAAAGTTGAACCTTCTCCCCTAGAATAACTTGTCCTTAGGTGGTAGGTCCAGGCTGACATGAAGTTGACAGAGGTTCTGTTGTGGTGAGGAAGAAGATGGGATCAATGCCCACAAGATGGAGCTGTGCCTTTGCAGTGGGGAGGAAGGCTGCAGCTCTGCCTCTGCCCGCATTCCTGCCGCGCATGCTTCGCATTTCAACATCACTGCCTGGGATTATGGATCTCCCTTTCAAACTGCACAAAGGACAACCCTCGACGGAACAATTTGCTATGGATTTTTGGATTATGTCTAAAACTAATGGACAGCTGGAACAAAGGAAAAAACTGTAAAGCAAAAGAAAGGCACATCCAAGTAAACTAGGCCAAGCAAGATTTAAAAAGACCAGCCTAGTATATCTCTGTTTCCTAAAAAACCTTCTAAATCATGAGAAAATATTATGAGGAGGGGATGTGTCAGGACAGCCCTCTAATTCCTGCTGTAGAGGATTTACTTGACAACCTGCAATGCGAAAGTTGTAAGCTGTCCAGACTATGTTCCTGATTTCAGGCAGTGTCAAGGGATATATCTCCCCTGAAGTTAACCAACATCATATTTTACATTTGCTGTAGCACTGGATGAACAATTTATCTGCACTAGAATCTTCATTTTTAATGCTGGTCAAACTCTGAGAAGGGAAACTGTTGAGTTATTCACTCCAGGTGCTCCTAAACACACTCCTAGAGACTGGGATCCTAAACACAGGACGGAACATAGACAAAAACAAGCACCCACATATAGGGTTCAAGTAAAGCACAAAAGGTACATCCAGAAGTTTGCTGCAGCAGTGTAAATGTGAGATTTTCCTGCAAGGATAAAAATATTTACTTCAGAATAGAATGATGTAATTGATATCACAGAGCAGGTCTGGGTGTATTCACTGATAGTTTCACTCCAGGATAACATCAAGAGAAAGCCGTTAAAGGCGGTGACGTTCTTACTGTTCCTGCTGTTTGATAGTTGTGAAACATTTAGTGGTGTAATATTTCCTCAAAGGAAAAACCTGTATTTCCGATTCCTGTTACATCCAAACCATGGCTTGATCTCCAAGCCATCATTTGGTACAGCAGGTAGTGCTCAATTCACTTCTTGTATTCATGTTAAATCTGCAAAAAGCACTTCCAGTCATCCATTTCTTTCCCAGGTGGAGTCCCTCACTACATCTCACTCATTACTACAGTCTGACCTCCCTGGGGTGTACTGCATCCCTCTCTGCACCTTCTGCTCACGAACACATGAACACACCACAGTTCCCTGCAGGGAATCCTGCCTACCATTAGCTATCCAGTAACTAGGGAGTGCCAAGTCCCTGCCTGCTCAGACAATATCTAAAGTTACCCAACAGTATCTCCCCATCCTCATGGGTAAAAAACTTTGTGCTTGCTAACAATCACCTTGACTTCAGCTTCACCTCTCTGAGGCTCTGCTGAACAAGCAGTAGATTTGTCTCACTTTTCCACCCATATGTTCCCACAAAAGACTCTCTGTTTCTGCCACCCACCTTTCCCAGAACCAGCATTGCTCTTCCCCAGAGACCCTCCTGCGATGATGCCTCTTCCTCCTGCCTGCACAGCCCACACCACTCTACTTCTTCTTTCCATACCAGTCCAAACAGCTCTTAAAAAAACCTCACTGTCTGGCACCCCCCTGAGGTTTTGGCTATTTGTCCAAGATTTACAGACATTCAGAGCAGTAGTCCTAGCAGACTGCCCAAGATCTGTAAGTCTCACACATAGGGACATTTCACTTTTGTGCATGTGTATCTATATATATACATATATATATATATATATATATATATATGAACTACACACTCACAGCCCAGTTGGCCCACACATACAAAGGGCTCACATTGGGCAGATACTACACATAGTCTCCACAGACATCTCCTAGGCAGGAGTGGAGTATGTTCTGGAAACCTGAAGCTCCAACAGATTTCGTCTAGGGGGTTGAACAAGCCCCTTGGGTGTTGTTATGGTGAGCTCTGGCTCTGTACAGTGCAGTACTAACATCTCCCTCCAGCAGACCCTTCACACCTGAGCTGCACTTCATCCTAAAGCTAAACACTTTGATTACAGTTCCTCTTGAATTTGGCAGATGTGTTTTTCTGGATCAGTGCCTCCAACACTTGCTTAACACTAATTTGCAAGCAGCTCCAAAGGTTTCAGGTCGACTCCCCATGTACACATGGTGTTCTTAGCCTAGTGAGAGTTTTTGCTTCAGCATTTGCTTTCAAGCAGGTCCCCCTGATCCCAGTTCACACACTTCTCACCAATCTTTCATGGACAAAGGATACTCTCTTCTCACATTTTCCTGTCTTTTCTTTGTAACAGCAGTGATCTCTTCCAGCTAACTCTATCCTTTTTTTTCTGTTTCCTTTCCTCTCTCACACATATGACTCTTGTTTTCTGGAGAAGAAACAACAGCCAGGGCAAGCCCTCACTGGCACTAGGGTTGGCATTGATATTGACAGCAATACCTTTCAGTGAGGGGCAGGCAGACAGAGTGGCTTTCTTGTTGCAAACCACCTAACCAAAGCTGTAGTGGGTAATGGACAAAAATGATTCAGAAAGCAGAAAAAGGCTTGCAGGCATCCAGTTCCCTGCAGAGGCGGCTGCTTGTGGGCCTGGTAGGGCCATGGTGATGGGCTGAGTGAGGGACAGAGATGGCACAATACACCCACAGAAATGCAATTCTTGGCTTACAGAGCTCCTTCTTCAGCTACTGGAAAAGCCTTCTTGAGTCAGACAGACAACACCGTGACAGTCAATGTTTCAAGAGAGGATTAAAGTAGTCATGAGTTACCGCTTCCAACAATTTAAGCTCTGGGAGGGCACTCATGAATAAGTCAGTGCAGCCACCATAACTTGGCTCTTGTAAGCATGAACCACCTCTAAAGTCTACCTTCATGTCTGACCTACTCACATTACAAAGGCACATGCATTGCTGCTTGTTTCAGGGCTGGGTCATTTGTTTCTGATCTACTGTTAATCTGATTTAAAGCCAGGCTGGAAAATAATTTAAAGTTGTTAAGTTTAAAATGCTAATGCTGTGCACTGCTTAATTTTAGACTCAGCATGACTCAGCTAACATTGGCTTTTCAAGCTTTCTGGTAGATTGTAATCAGTTTGGCAATGAGTCTTCTGACATGACAGAGAACTCCCTGCAAGGGGATCACAGAAAATGTACTTCATTGGAAAGTGTGAAGCAAACATCTGAGAGTATCTGGTCATATTCTGCAGACTAAACAAGACAGGTCACGTTTGCAAGTAGTGTGAAGGAGAAAAGAGGAACGTGGTCAGCATTTAGGCACAGATTCAAAAAACCTCGGGGGTATCAAGGCTGACCAGTGAAACCCCTGATTTTTCAGCACTTGTCAGTCACTGGATAAACTGAGAATTAGATACACACATTCCTTACAGAGACAAGCAAGTGCTAGCCATCAAGGTACTGTTGGGGCCAGAGATGTGTCTTCCTCACCAAAGCGTTTAGGATGTGATGCTTTCACCCAGTGTGTCAATTAAAGTGACTTATATGGGAACAGTTTGCCACAGACTTTGGCTTCCTGTTTGAGGCAGACTTTCACAATGAGGTCATTGTAGCACTGAAATGTGGTGACCACGTGAAGCCATAGCATTGCTCAGCTAAGTAACAATCTCACTGTCCCTCAGCACTCCTGCAATGAATGCATCTGTCCTCTTGTCTTCTCTGGTTTGGAAGGTCTGCTATTTATCCTGAGATCTCAAGGAAGGACAGCTGGAAGGGATGGTCGTGTGTTGTACAAGGTGTAAAGTGCTTCAACAGCTTGTAAAAAATTAACTGGTCAAAGAGACCAGAAAATGTAGCTGCTTATATGAATGGAAAACTAAAAGCCACATCCAAGTCATGAGACAGAAGATGACCACCTCTGTGCTCAGCTCCAGAAAAGAGCTCAGATTTCCATGTTGGCATTACCATAATTCCGAGTTAGTCAATAGAGGGTCAATTAAAGGCTGTGTTATATTCACAGTCTGGTTATGCAGAGTCACAGAGAGATTGTGGAAACAACTAATGTGAAGGCTTGTTCTGTGTACACCAAATTAAAGCAGCACTGAGGGCATCATCCCTCCTTACTGCAGGCGGCAAAACAGGAGTGGGTGTCTGGAGCAACTCAGCAATGTCTCACCTTACCTGAAAAGTCTATTGGGAACAAAGCACAGTGTCCCCATCTCCTGTCCCGGTCATAGTTATGTGTTGTTGAACACCTGCAAAGAATTAAAGGTGCAGTTTAGTGCAGCTTTGAACAACGCAGGCATTTGCACTTTAATTGTGTGGCCTTCATTCTTTGGCAACCTGGAAATTCATTTTTTTTTCCTAATTAACATCTGTTTCATTCAAATTAACACCAGAGGAGAAATATGCTGCTTTTTTTTGAGGGGAGGGATTAAAGTCGCTCTGCCCTATTTCTCTCAAACAAAATACAGATACAGAATGATACAGAAGCAGGAGCTGACATCTCCAATGAATCCTCCGGAAAAAAACCCACAACCTTATTTCTAAAACCAAAACTAAAACCAAAGCAAATAAGTTATGCTTCCTTTATTCATTACAAAAGAAGCAAACCAGAACCCAACCATTTTTTATGCCTGTCATTTACTTTAATAATTGACATTAATGCCTGTCATTTCCTTTAATAATCTGTGGAAGCGGGAGACTGTCTGCAGAGGGACTTTTTCCTGGCTTTCAGCAGCAAAAGTATTTTGTACTCAGTTCCTTTAAAATATTTCTATTTTTTAACTTGCCAGACAAAATGAGGAAATAAGTGACACAGGGTGATTTCCAAATGCACAGATAAAACCTCTTCTCTCCTTTTTGCAGAGCAGCCGGCTGAATCCTGTGTGCCACACTGCCTGTGGGAATCCTACTGAGACGCTTTGACAACTCTTATCAACATACTTTCCTTGCCCTCATCAGTCTGTTATCAGGCTCATAGTACTCTAAGGAGCATTAAGCTGCTATTCTCCATTTGCAGAGCAGACTTATGAGCTTCTCCAAGGCCACATAGGGAGTATGGGACTGAATCAAAGGTGAACTTTGGAGGTCCACATTGCATCCACTGAAATGTCCTCTCAAACCAGTTCTAAGGCAGCATAATTAATACCAACTGCCACTACACAGGAAAACAAGTGCCTATGCAACATGGGAAGAATGCTTTTTTTCTGTCCTCAGCATGCCAGATTATCCATTTTTATTATATATGGCTTTATCATACCTTGAAAATTTGTATTATTAAATATTTTTTCAGCCTAGGACGTCACAAGTTGGTTTGAAATGCTATTGTAGAGCACATCTGCCATTTTAACTGCCTTACTCTCCTTCTTAATTAGATGCTATGGGGTATTTTAAATGCTTCAGTTCCTACGAGCATCTGAATAGGCCACACATATTAAGTTTGATGACCTCAATTACATAAGGTGTACAAAAAGAAAGGTGCTTGGTATTCTAGTGCAGATTAACTTGATGTGTTCTTAAAGAGGCTGTTTTCTCACAGGCATTGAGGCCCATAGAACTCTGCTGGGAGTTAATGGAAATTTCTCTGTGCTCCTTCAGTGGGAAGTGGTTCACACTTTTTTAAAGGATGCTCTATTACACTACTACACATGAGGATTGAGGTGAGGAAGAAGTTAAAAGTAGTTCTCAGAGGTGCACTGCTTGTGTTGTTGTTGGCAAAACCATCCTTGACTGAACACTTCATTTGCCCATGATGGTTATGGAGAATCCAAGTTAGACAAACTAATTATTGATTTAGCAGAGCAACATTACACTGAGCTGCGTGGGAGAAGCAAACAGAAAAGACCCCAAACATATCTCAAGAATTCAAGCAAATTTGGATCATTAGGGGAAAAAAAAGCAATTTATATGCAAATTAATACTCCCTGGAGTGTGTCCAGTATCAGCCATGCTTTAAGCAAATGGAGAATTCAAATATTCCCCTCATACATGTTTTTGGTCATCAGAGACCCTGACAGAGGCTTCTTCCACCAGCTTTCCACAGCTCACTGATCCTCCCATCCAATGCTCTTCACAATGAGCCCTCTGCTTCCCTATCACTTCACAGTGACTATGAAGATGTTGGTCCCCCCTTGTGATGCCAGGATGCATCCTCAAGTGCCAGGCTTCCTGCACATTCACAGAATCCTTTTACATTTTCTACCACATTTTCTTCTCATCACTTGGGAGAAGCTCAGAGCGCCCTCAAAGCTACTTTACCAGTTTCTCTCCTTTTCTTTTTAAAGTCTCTTCTTTCCTGGAAGCCTTACCAAAAATCTAAAGACATCTTGGTCTCATGGGATGTTACCTCCAACATCCACACCAAACAGGCTTATTATTTCTTTGTGCTACTTGTAAATGGGCCTACTCTCTAGATATAGAAGATAACAAATGTCTTTACATCAGACTGTCACGTAAAATTGTTAATAAATAAGTGAAAATGCAAAGACATTGATACTGAATTAATTACACCAGGAAAGTTCACTGGTAGAGACTGATTTAAACAATGTTTTACACTCATGCATGGTAAACAGCCTGGGTAAAGGTGGATAAAATGGAGTACCACAGATGAGGTCTAACTGGTAGGCAGGATAAATGGAAAGCACACAATTTTGGATGTTTTGTAGGACATGCAAAGCCTCAGAGCAGAGCCAGTCTGGTGGAAGGAAAGAGCTTTGCCATTACACCTGGTGTTGTCACCATGTTTGGGGCCTGAAGGTTTCCTCAGACCTTTCTAGGTGTCCTGATCACAAGAGATGGCCAGACGTTGCCTAACAACACCATAAGAACCACCACCACCAGCAAAATCCAGAGCCTGATGCTTGGTGTCTCCTGGCTCACCCCACGTCCTTCTCATTTCCAGAACTGACATAAACTCTCCAGTTTGTAATCCATCTGGCCAAAAAGCCTTTCTTTGCACGGTTTTCTATCTGTGGACAAAGTATCAAATCTTCCTGTTTCCAGGGAAAGTGTTAGGATTGTGTCCTTCCTAAGCCCACCTTTGCAGTCTGGTACAACAGGGACCCACACATAGAATCATAGAATGGTAGGGTTGGAAGGGACCTTTAGAGATCATCACTCGAGCACACAATGAGGTTTTTCCAGGGTATGAGTTGACACTTTCCATTTCATATCCAAAATCTGAGCCACAGTCTGCTTCTGCCATTTCCTTTGAGCAGTATCTCAAGGCAACTGTCCCATCATGGGACAGGGAAGCAGGGCACTGACAGCATCTCTGCAGCCACAGTTGGGTTGCAATTCAGACCATCCTCTCCATTTGCTCTCACAAGTGTCCATTGCATCCTCAAGTTTCTGTGCCTACACTGTTCAGTGTTTCCAGAGGTATTAATGAACTTTAGCAATAGTTCCAGCTAATTTTTTCTCTTCAACACAAAACATAAATTTACATGATATCTTTAGTATCTGGTAAGAGACCTCTAAATAGTAATTTATCTGTGAAAATAGATTATAATTACAGGGGAAAGCAATACAGGATGCTGTCAAATGCAGTTTGTTATTTGAATACTGCAATTATTTTGTCTTCTTTCCTGTGTTTTTGATAAATATTTATAAAGACACAACTTGTTTGTTGCTCTCAGAGTAAGCAGGAACAGCTTTCTATGGTCAGGACTCTGTTTTTAATGTTGTGTATGGACAAGGTCATGTCTAGTTGCCTTACACATTTACCCCTTTGAAATAACACCATAGCTTTCATAAATGAGATATGTAGCTTTTTATTCAGACATTGCTCTTAAATGCTTTCTGCAGGACTGTCTTTCTATTGAACTTCATACAATGACGTAGCACATAGTATCTGTGGCATATGTAGCATGAAAAAATATATAACAAAATTAAAGCAAATTTGAACGGGCTTTGGCTCACACTATTGAGTCCTGCCTGTAGTCTTGCCTTAAAGTAAGACTTGAGGACTAAGGACATGGGCTCATTAAGTGCATAATCCAGCACTCCCCTGGTCTGGTCCCCTTGGGTTTAGTCCTAAAGGTGCAGGCGGCATCCTGCCTCCCATCATCTCTATCCTTACTAGCAGTTCACAGACAGGCAGGATCAGGAAGGACACAAGCCTTGCCCCCACCTGCTGCCTGTCAGGTCCCCTGGGATCAGTTATTCAGCACCACTCCAGCATGGGCTAGTGCCAAGTCACACAAAAATGCACAGAGCATGTTTCCCAACTGCTATTCAAGGCTCTTTTCCTGGCATCTCTGTGCCTGAAGTCACACATTAGGTTGCTTTTAACTTATGAAAGAAGAGTAAACACTGGCCAGAAGGTCAGATATGGGGTGAAATGACCTGTCAAAATGAAACAGCTCCAGCTGTTTCCTCCTCCTTGTCTCCCTGCTTGTAAATGGTGTTTTAAAAATCGGAAGCATAAGAGCAAGTTGTCCAAGGTCGGCTCTAAAGTGCACTCTACCCTTGGATCCCATCCATCCATGGGGTTTTCCATTTTTTTTTCCACTTCTGTGGCCTAACTGGCTGAAAACAAATACACAGAGTGTCATGTATTAACAGGTTCAATCTTAAGCTTTGAGTAAAATTAAGTGGGTCTAAATATACAGTTCATCAAAAACAGGATCCAAACTGAAAAATTATTCCAGTTCCCTTCCTTCAGTTAAGATACTCTAGAATTCTTGTTTCTTCAGGCTTTTCTTATCTGGATTGTATCTATGGACATTGGGGAAATTCAGAAGCTGTCTCCCAGTCTGAAGCCTTATGTCTGTTTGTATAAGAAGGTATGGGTTGTGTTGCTTACATTACACCAGCACTGGAAACAGATGTGCCATCAGAAAGATGATACAGATCATGAAAACATTAGACAGTCCAGTATAAAAAATGATAGTTTTGCCTTGCATGAGTGAATAAGAGAAGCTCTATAAAATACTCTCTTCACCCTGAAAAGATGCAAGTATTTGCCTTCAACACAGCTCATCTCTGCATATATTTTCACATTGCTGGTACCTCCATATTCCCTGTTGCCTTTGATTTCTGTTAATATATGCTCAGTAGGTAGGTTTATTTGCAGAGTTAGTCTTATCCAGTGCTTGCTGTGGAAGGGCTCCCACCTGACTGCCCCTACCCCAAAATGAATAATGAATGCTTTTAACAACTTCTGCTTACATGAAAGAATAACCTTTGACCAAAATAGTGAAACCTGGCCTTAAACACACTAGTAGAATAAATCATTACCCAATAAGCAGGAGTAATACTTCACCTCTTAGTACTATCCACAAAGGGTCCTGAAGCCAATGAGGATAGAAATTAGAGACAGGATAGGGAAAAAAATCCCACCTTTCCCCCAAAGTCATGTGGCCTCTGCTGCAGTACAAGTGTGTCCCACACAAACAATTCTTCAACTGAGCATCATCCCCTACTGATACTGTTTCTCTCCTTTCTCTGTCAGCAGAGGGGTTTTATCAGGCTTTTTCATCAATCCTGCCATTCTATACAAACTCTTGTCAATCGTGTAAGTTGCAGATCCAATATGAAGGCCAAGGAGGAAACATTTCTGTAGTTCTTGAGCTTTCTGTGGCCTTGGAGACCCTGTGCCTGGGTTCCCTCCCCTCTGAGCATGTTTCGACCTGAGCACCACGTCTATAAGCAGGAGAACCGTGTGGCTCTTCTTGGGTGTGACATCAAGCTCAAGTTTATGAGCCTAAAAACAACATAAAGCACCAAATGGATGACATTTTCATTTGAATGCTGTCTTCATTTATGAGCAATGTTAACTTACCATTTCTTTCTGGAAAATAGATTTGATAAACATGAGTGATAAAACCTTCCACCGTACCGGAAAGGAAATTTGCATAAATTTCCATCCTCCGTAAACACTGAAATGCAAGAATAAAAAACTCATCATGCAGCTGAACACCAACCCACAGGTGTATATATATTATATTTTACTATATGAAATTATGAAGACAGATATCTTCGAGTTTTTCAACTGTACTTTGAACTCTGTTTCTCTGCAACTTCTGGTTCACAAGAAGGGATTTAAAATCCCGTATAATGACTAAATCAACAAAGACTGACAGGCTCAGCAGCAGCTTAAAGTTCTCAGATCATTCCAGTTCAAAAATATATTGCAATTTCTGGTACAGCAAATGTCAATTATGTTCATTAATTGCAATTATTTCTAATTATGTAGTATTGCAATAGCATATTACATTGATTTCTGAAGTAATATCCTTTCAGGCTCCATATCACATTCTAACATCTGTTTAAAACAATTAAAGCACCAGATAGTAAAAACTGAAACAGAAACAGACGGGAGAAAGAAGATTTTAAAGGTTGAGGGAAGACAGACAATTTTGATCATACCACCTTCTCTCTGGGATAAGCAAATTCCATATAAGTGAGGAGAAATTTTTGTGACCAATGTCTAAAAAGGGCAAGATTTTTACGCTCACCGCATCAGTGATGGCAGTCTAAGGATGAGTGGTGGGAGTTTAAGGAAGGCTAGTGGGACCCTAGCAGAAAAAATCCTTCAAGATGAGTCTAGGGTATGAGAAAGACTGAAGATAAATAAGACAATGGAAAACTGTCAGAGCTTACTTAACCACTAAGTTAACAGCAATCACTTTTGAGATCCGGAAGCATGAATGGGAAACCAGCCACTGCTGTAGGAGAGAAATGAGGCATACAACTGAGCTGGCAGCACATTTCCTGCTCTCAGTGACAATATACAACTGCTGCTTATCCAGAGCTTACCCATTCCATGATGCCTGGGGCTCCTGCACATCTTTTCATTATTTGTTAACCCTCACAAGCCCAGACTCATCATCTCAAAGAACTGCTGAGGCCAGTTATCAACGATATAAAAAAAAAGAACCTGTCATTGTGGTCCAAACCCCTCTTAACTGATTGGAATTACAGTCACTAACTGTCCTAACTGTCTCCTTATCTGTCAATACAAAATAGCCACTGCCAGGCCCTCTGCTATCCGTTTTCAAGGCTGGTTTCCATTGTCTGAACTAATTAAGCAAATGTTCAGATCTTTGCTTTGTCTATCTGATACCTCCTGTTAAAAAACAGTTAGGGCAGCAATAAAAGTGTATCCATTCAGAAGGTATCTTGCATCCCAAAGTATTATGAAACTGTTCTAAGACACAAAGGCACTACTGATGGCCTGATTCATATACTTCTTAACAGCAAAAGCACAGGACAATAAAAGCTTGAAAAATGGAATTTTGCCATGGTGGCACATAGCCAGGGTGTCTGTCTGTTTAGGTGCCGTCAAACCAATGCAGCCCAGAAAATCACATGAGGCTCAAATCCATCTCTGACAGAGAGATCAAGGGCTGTGGCAGAAACTGAACTTATATACAAAGAGGTTATACACTTTAAAGTTGCAGGGCAGACCCAGCTCTGATTAAAATAGAGTTGTGCATCTGCAGCCACACCATGTTATGAGAGAATTTATGCCACACCAGCTGAGATGAATTGAAATCCCATCATCACTTTCCCATTAATCCACACCTGAAGGAAAATTACCTGATATTCCTGAGCTAATCCCAAATTCCCCTCTACACAGGAATTAATATTAGCATGACCATTCTATAATCCTTATTCATGTTGAAACAAAGACAGGCTTACTACTGACTTGCACAGCATGGATACAGACAGACAGATCATTCTTACTGTCATGAAACCTATTGGATTTGACTTTGTACCTTGTGGGTGAGTGAACTCATGTTTTGAGCCTCTTCCTGCCTCAGATTTGTGGTGCTACAAAGAGAAAAAAAGAATGTGGATTGGAGACACAAACTCACTCTGGGAATCATTCTATTAAGACAAATGTTCTTTCCAGGGTGTCTTGAAATCTTATTTATCCCAGTGTTTCTGCAAAGATCTCAGTATGTGCAAGGGATTTTTGCTGGGGCACAGAGTGGTGAGAGTATATAAACAGACTCGTGAAAGGTCTCTGTTAAACCAGGAAAACCCAGCACAGCACAAATAAGGCCAAAACTCTGCTCCATTCTATCTTTCTGTTGCCAAGACACACGTCTCCTGTTTCTCTCAGCATGAAGCATGTATGGATTCTGGGACCAGTTCACAGTTACAAATCATATCCCAGCATTTGACTTTTCCTGCCATTTAGCTGTATCCCCCAGGGCATCAGTTAAAAAAAGCAACCTCTACTTCCTATGGGTTCCCTGATCAGCAGGCAAAGGCTGAGCCCATTTTAAGCCACAGGGAATAATAAAAAAAAAGGAAATGCACATAAAGTGCTGTTGCCACCAAAGGTGCTGACAGATTAACTATAGCAAAATAAAAGTGTCACAGAAGCAGCTAAAGAAACAGCACATCATGAACGTGGATCCTGCTGGATATCTTGCTGGGTAGGGGACACAAGAAAGGGGTAATGTAAAGTTTTTGCTAAGATATACAGGGAGGGCTTGAACAGTTCTGAGGAAGAAATAGTTTTTGCACTCTGAACTGACTCTGCCAGGCAGTCTCTAATAGCATCAGCCAGGGCTGATCATTTCCTAGGCACCATGAATATTTCTCTCTGCTCCCATTTGCAATATCTAAAGAGATACTTCTGTATTTCACTGGGATGGGTAGGATTATAACACCATTTAAGTATATCTGAGCTAGTTTTAACCTGCCTAGTGAAATAATGCTAATCACAGAGTCATACAACTGGCAGACTAGACTATTAGCTCTGCTGCTGGTCCACGGTGGATGTCAAGCTGCGGTGAGATTTAAGCAAACTAGCAAAGTCAAACCCTCATGGCCACACTCAGCAGTGCTGTAGGTGCCCTGCAGATATACCATAAAAATACACAAAACACACAATGAAAACACCAAAAGGCATCACACCAGAACAGGGAGAGGTTCGAAACGGAGATGGCACTTCAGTGGCTTGGTAGCAGTAAAGTCTGGTGGGGTTGTAGTCTCTTCTAATGTTTCTGTCAACACATTCCTGGGATGCATTTTCAAAGTATTTCATTTTTTGCGGTACTTCCTTGCCTCTAGTTCATCCTCCCTATCAGGGCACCAATACAAGCAATTTATTTAAATGCAGATATGTATGGGACCAGTTATCCTGCAGCCACCCTCTTAGTCAGCACTGCTGTGAGCCTTCATCTAATAAATCCCTTCTGTTTTTCCTTTGAAGCACTCTTCCTTTCAGTCAGGGTTGCAGCTTCACTCATCCAACCCCAAGGAAATATTGTCCTGCCAGCCAGTACGTAGGTGATCCACCACTCCAAAACAGAAGAATCAGACTTACCATCTTTGCACAGTCGCTGCTCAGAGTTAGAGCCAAGACAACAATGAAAGGAGCACAGACTTTCATCTTTGCTCTCCTCTCTCAAAGGTTTTACTGTCAGAGGGAAACTTCCAGGGCTGGGCTGAAGCAGGAGTGTAAATGAGCAAAGCTTTCGCAAGGGACTGCGATTCACTTGACTTTAGGGTATTTTAGATTTCTAAGTAAGCAGAGCTGTTATCATTGTTAATCATTAATATCTTTGTGGCTAGATGGGAATGCCATGTAGAGAGATATTATCCCTAAACCACAGGGAGTGAAAAGTTTACAAAGTGCCTGACCCTCAGAGATGATGGTCAGTGTCCTCAGCAAGCATTGAAGAGGACCTCCAGAGCAGCTGATCTAATGTTGCTTGTAATCAGAGATGATTTACCATCCAGACATTTTCCATCTCTTTACCTTCACGAGCTAATTAAAAGCATGGTATAGCAATGACAAGGAGCTCCAAGCAAGCCCACTCAGGAGATGACATTACATTGCAAAATATGGACCAGATCAATGTCAATATCAGGCACAAGAATTACTCATTAACAGATGGTTACCTGCCCAGCTGTGACTTACAACAGCAGCCTTTCAGCAACAGATTGAGAAAATTAAAAAGAGAGAAAACAGACATTGCTCTGACAAAACATTCTGTGCACCAAAAAACTCCCCTCTGCAGCCACCTGAGCAAAGCTATCTCTGTCTTAGTTGGCTGAGATAGCTGCACTGCAGAAGTATTTCTAATAGGGATGCAGAAGGTATTGCTAAAACTGAGATTTCATCAGTGGAGCCTGTCTCAGCCCCACCTTGCCCCATAACCAAAATCCACAGGTTTGGCTAGTATAACTATGTCTGTGCTTGAAGGCTTTTGCCAGCCATGTCCTGTCAATCAGGGACTGCACCTCTTCACACCCAAAACCCTCAGAGCCACAGCAACAGAAAGAATACAATAGTCCTTGCTTAAGTTGTGCCTCTATTTTTTGAAGTTGCACCAGCACAGCTATGGAAGGGATGTGAATTATTTGTTTTTAAACCAAGGGGATGATGGCAGGAGGACCCAGCGGTGCAGTGAAGTTACACTAGCATAAATTTGCCATGATGGTTTGTAACGTTGAAGGGGATTCCCACTGTCTGTCCTATCACACTGCTGTCTGTCCTCACAGTAATAGTTCTTGTTAGTACAATTAGGCATCTATAAGGTTATGAACAAAACATTCCTCCTGCAAGGCTTAGAACAGTGGGAACAAGACAAATTTGCAATTTTCTTCCCAAAATCCAATGAAGAGCAAAGAAAAATGCAGAAAGAAATTCTTTCTATTTGTTGCTTGTTGCTCGAAGATTTGAAGTAAATAAAGCTCCAGACGAGACTTGTGGAATAGCTCTGTCTTATTTTCACACATTTCAAAGATGAAACAAAGATGTACAGGCAGTCTGATCAGCCTGGGGACACCTGGCAAAGCTGGAACGTAGATTTCCACTTCCTGCATTTATCCTTGACTTTGGCCATCAGACTTCAAACTAGTAATACCTGTACAATGGTTGTAGACATCTGCTTACCATCCAGGGTACTGAAATTGTGCAAAAAAAGCAAAAAAGCCATTAGCTGTTTTTCTATTCAGAGTTTCACAAAGCTCTGAAGAAAGAGAGAAGTGGGGCAGTGAGGACTGGATAGTGAGGGAACCAGAAAGACAGAAACACCCTCTTCAACCCATTTCCTGAACAAAACCCATCCACTTCCAGCAAGAGAGACATTGTATTTCTGTGATAACTGAGGCATGTTGTACAAGAGCATTTTCCCATATTTAACAGTAAAAAGAAATGGAGTAAGAATGCATTCTCTATCCATGTGTCTGCCCCTGGTTGCTGCAGCTTGTAGGCATTGAGCTATAAGCAAGAGCTGTAGCTCTCCTTTCTGGGGAGTCACAACTGTAAGCTTTGAGCTCAAACTGATCCCTCAACATAAGAAAAAGGAAGAAGCACAAAGACTAAGAGCTACTTCAACTGATACTATGGTGCTGGCACAAAGCAAAAAGCAAAGACATCAAAGCCAGGAGTTGCAACAGCTGTCGGAGAAGCACCACTATATAATGGGGATTACCACTGAGTAAGGTCTGAAGAACGACCAGGCAGTGAATTCAGGATTGAGACAGATGTGAATCACTAAAAACCCCTAACTACTGTATGCACACTGCCTGCATTGGTCCAACAGAGAGGTGTCTGAACAGGTCTTTCAGTCATTGAGAAAAGGCAGAATTCGAGGGGTGGGGGTTTTTAAAATGATGTCAAATGATCAGTGACTGTCAGTTGTTTACAACCAGAGAAATTCTGCCTGCCTTCATCAGACTTTTCACAGAATCACTAGAAATGAAGTATGCCACACATTTTTTTGAGACATATTGTGTCAAGAAATTACTCAGAAACAATGAAGATCACATTTTGACACAGAATTCTCATAAAATTAACAGGACTTTGGGCTGTAGTGAGTTGATGAAGGTGAAGAATAAGGTCTTGGTTGCAGATATTTACTTGTCATCATGTGAAGTTTTTGGCCATGAGCACCACAAGAAGTATGCATGGAGGGGCATTTAGAGTATAAACATTGGGAAAGAGCTGAGAAGTGTGAATTACCTACACTGGTCTACTTTTATGCCATTCCAGATAGAGTCATCCAGCAGCATGGTCCTGGGTGAGCTGGGAATGACCCCAAAGGTAGAGGTAGCAATCAGGGTGGCCACCCCCTTCCATCAATGCACAGAGCCTCCAATGTGAAGATAACACAAATGGAGGGAAAATAAGCAGCACAGAGATTAAGGAGCTTCAGCAAGCATAACCTTTTTTATTTACTCATGTACACCAGTGCTGCATTCACTGGTGCTCAGATGGTTTCTAGGAATCACACCTGACCTCAGGGGTGGACTAACAGTGACAAAGGCAGAACCAGTGCACACAGACTGCCACCTCCGTGTAGAGGATCAAATGGTCTGTAACAGCCCTCTGCCAAGATCAAAGAGCCACTCTCACATTCAAATATCACCAGATTACATGTTGTTAAGACCTCTGGGAATGCCTACCATGAAAGAAATGACTTCTGCTGTAGGGAGGAGATGTTATTTGGTCTGTACCACTGCAACTGAAGACCCACTATGCTGCGAGATCCAGGACAACGTGCCAAAACCACTGCCCCATGGATCGAGCTGATGAGCCCACAGAGATGCTCTCCTTAACCTTCTCAGATCAATTCAACTCTGAACTCCTTATTTCCAGCATACTTTCCATAATGGAAGAAAAGAATCAAGTGTGTATGGAGCAAATACTATAAGAGCAAGAAAATCAGTGAAGATATGGAATCCATCCGTATGGCATTCAAAATAAAGTCCCTAGCTTCAGATTTTGGACTTTGCTTAGTGTCCATTTCTAAAGAGGGTCTGTAAAACTATATATATATATGTTTATATGTATATAAAATTATACATACATAAAAGAGAGGAAATTTGGAAAGAGGAGCTAGAGGAAAGACCTGGCTTTCAGGTGATAGAATGTCTGTCAGCAGTAAGGCCCAGAGCCTGTATTACAGCTCATCCCACCAGTGAAACTGCAGCTAGAGTCTGGCTGTTATTTTCTAAGAAAATTCCATTTTCTTTTTAAAGAAAGTCTCATTCTGATTCTTAACTTCGCTGCTCAAAACATTGAACATTTCCTGTGGAGTGCACATAAACCAAATGCCTTTAGAGCCAGATTCTGCTTCTGCTGAAGTCAATGAAAGGTTTAAAAATAAGTCTAGGAACTCTTTACTATGCTTACAGGTTGTAATCCTTTGTATCATAGGCTAAAATCCCTCCGTTTCAGCATTGTCCCCTTCATATTGACATCATTATGAGAAAATGAAAAGGCAAACACACAATGCACGAGACAGAAATCGTCACTGCAGGGAGTAAAGCACATCCTGATAATGCTGCCTCATACATTTGCCTTTTCTTGAGTTCCCACATTGAGATGATTTTTAATGATAAATTTAAATTTAATGATAAATAACAAAAGCCCAGACTAAGCCCAGCCTCTCAACTGCTTAGTAATGATAAAACAATATTAACAGCCACCCTAAATCATTAAATGTCAACAAAAACTAAATTAACACACTGCCACCAACATGAAATAATAAAATCACTTCTTTCTTTTTTCTTTCATCAGTTAGTTCACTGGACATAAGTGGAAAGGACAAGTTTAAACACACACACACACATCCGTTTGCATTCATTCATTCCTGCCTACCGACTGCTAAGCAGACTGGGAGAGGGTCAGCCCATGACTGCACCTTCATGGGGTCTCCATTTTTACATCATTTCCTGATCAGTATAAACACTTCTGAGAAATCTACCACTCAAATACCACTGAAGAAAAAGCATCATCTCTTCTAATAACTAACCAATTCCCCCCTGGGGTTTGTTTTTTTGCAAACTTCTGTGCTTTTTCATACTAGTAAAGTAATAAGGTTTTCCTCTTTCAAAGTCAGGTTCTTCTTTCCTTGTGAAAGTAACATGGCATCCAACTAATGGGGCAATCTTACCTCCTAAGATGATTCCATTTGCAGACTTTGGTTAACATCATTGTTACGAAACCCCAAACCAGCTTCCCAGATAAGGAGACAGTTGAGAGCTACAAGAAACCACTGCTGGATCTAAAGTCTCTGCAAGTGTGCTGTGTCCAAGACATTTGTAACAGCCTGATGAGTGCATGTGAATTGGAAGTAATTAGAAGCATTTGTAGCATGGAAAACAGTTTTTGATTAATCTTTCAGGAAGGAAAACAATCACATGGGGCAATTCTGCTCCTGTTGTACTAGCAAGAGACTCAGTGCTGACCTGAGACTGATGTACAAACCCTCCTGACACTCCTTTTTTTCCTTCTGAGTGACCTGCAAACCATGCTGCAGACTTTGTTGTCATTATCAAATGAGATTCCCTTCACCTCTGTTGCTTGAGATCATTACTTTTCTCTCTTTAAAAAGATTAACAATTTACTCTAGCCAGGGACATTGTGAGTTTCTTTTTATTCCCTTAAAATATCTTTATGAGTGTGAGGTCCATCTGGACCCATTCCTGTGTGATCTGATCTAGGTGGACCGGCTTTAGCAGGGGGTATGGACTAGATGTTTAGAGGTCCCTTCCAACTCCTACCATTCTGTGATTCTGTGACTCCCATTATCTGGTCTTGGTAGCCACTACCAAAACTCAGCTGTACCCATGTTTAATGAATATCCTGGTCACCAAAACTGAGGCATGAGCTCCAATTCTAGTGACTCTTTAAAGACTTTAAAATAAGACAATACAGCAACACTGGGAGTTCATGAAGAACCCTTCCCCTTCCCTCCAACACCTCCTGCTCAGGACTGCTCTGACATGGGAGGGCACAGGTCAGACCTGCCCTGGGATATGGTGCAGCCTCAATCTGGTCACTCACATCTGGAACCAGAGTCTTTACCCCTGGGCAAGAAATGAGCCTCTACCTCCTCTTCTCCACTCTGGAGTGATGCCTAGAGAAAAGGCATTGCATTCCTCTTGCTAAAGCCACATGCAAAGGAAGAAAGCTGAAACAATTTCACTTGTTTGATTACTTCAGCAAGAAAAAAGGAAATCTTTGGCTCGGATCAAACGGAAAAGTTGAATTATTCATACTCTAAACAGTGTAGCACCCAGCTTTCCACACAGCCACACTGCAACCACAAACACCTCTGGGTACCACCCCCTCCTCTCCCTGGCAGCTTCAGAAATCCTGGGGAAAAAAACCCAGCATGGTTTTGGCTTTCAGAGAGGTTGGAGTCCCAGCCCATCCTCTCCTACCTCAGATTTTGCTGTTAATAGTCACTGTTCCCAGGCTGTGATTAACCTCTGCCACACTGTAATGGAGCAAACAAATCCTTTGACAAACCATCCCTCCATCTTCTGGAGGCAGCCAGGCTGGTACAAGCGCAGCTGCAGAGGGCTGGTTGCTGGGCAGCTGGGGATGCAGCAGACACAGAGTTGGCACTGCTGTGCTTAGCAGATAATCCTGGGACAGAAAGATACGCCTTCACCCAAATGTTTACTCCTCCTCACTCCTCTCACCTCCCACGCTCCTCCAGCACCTCTAGCAGTTCTGGCTTCCCTCACCCACGAGCTCACAGCTCTGGGGTTTTCTGCACCAATTTCCTTTCTCTTCTCTCCAGGGACTGAAACTCTTCTCAGATCTGTGATGTTATTTTTTCATCTCACTCTCTCATCACCCTCAACCTCCCCCAACATATTGGCTGTGGATGTCCCATCCCGGCCCACGACCTGCCAGCAGCCTCCACTGCCTCACGAGCACAGAGCAGCAGAGTGAACACCTTCCTTCCGTGCATGAGACAGCCCTATTGCGTTATCAGTTCTTCCTCTTCCCTCTGCCTCTGTGGGGCTTGGAGCCCTCCTTCAGCAGATCTACAGACCTTCGTGCTACCATCACAGCTCCCCACAGAGACTGATCTGCCCCTGGACTCCTGGATTTGCTCCCCATGGTTCACTCAGTTTGCTTCGGCATGTTTTTGTTAAACATTGTTCTTCACCAAACCCCACATCCTGCTGCTTACCTCTACCCTCTTATCTCACTGCTGCCCCTCAGACATGGCCTCTTTTATCTTGATCTCCACTAGCATCTTCTCTTCCCACACTGTTGGGTCCCCACTCCAAGCTATATCTACCTTCAGCTAAAGGTATCAGACCTTGTGCACCCTCCCCAGCCAGAGGATTGTTGTATTCACCTCCAGAGCTTAGCCCACAGCTTCACAGCCTGCCCTCCTCACCTGTGAGCTGCAGGAGTGGGCACAGGACCCTCAAGAGCACAGCACCCAACAGGTACAGCCTTTCAAACAGGCTCTGCAGCAGCAGCAAACACCTGGGATGTCCCCTCCTCTGGTCTCAGCACTCCTAGAAAGACTCTTCCCATTTTTTCATACTTTCCATGCAGCTGTAACCCAGTTTCATCCATTCCTGCACCGGTCTCTCCTGCTAACATTTAATTTCTCAGAGAGGCATATAACATACTGGTCAGGCTGCAACCCTACAAGCAGAGTCTCCTGTATACCTGTTCCCACGGGCAGAGGTGGCTTTCCTTGGCAGGATGTGGTTGCAGACAATATCCTGTCTGTGATTTTTTCTCTTTTCAATATATGTACACCTTTGTGTGCACTGATTTTGTCATGGTTTCATGCTTTCCTCTTTGTGGTATTACTTCTCTTTTTTTGCCAGATTCAGCCACTGCAGTTGTAGGCATACATTTAGAAAGCCTTTACCTGCAACTGTTCTTCCAAATGCATCCACAAATCTTTAGTTGTCATCTGAAAAACCAAATCATATAAAAGCAGCAATGGAAGAGCTGGGCTTGGGCTGCAGAAACAAGACTGTGTAAAATCACCAGACTGTGATTTTACACCCCTAATCACACAAATCTGTGAGCGACCTAAAGCTCTGCTACAAGCCACGATACACAGGATCTTCATTTATACACCCCAGACAAGACTCTAGTTGCCAAAACTAACCAAGATTTTAGAAGTCCATTCCAAGGTGTAACTTATTTCTGTTCGTTATCTCCAGATGTCATGACATATCTGAAATACTATGCCTGCAAGCACTCTAGGATGTGTTTGCATGAAGAGAGTGTTCCTCCTACTGTATGAATAAGAGTGGAAAGTAGGTAAGTGTATGTTTCAAGGACTTTGCTACAAGCCTTCGCCAATACCCCTGGCTGAAACTCTGGGCCCATACACAGAGGCGGATGGGCTTTTTTTAGCCATGTACTCACTGAAAACTGACAAGAAGAGGTGTAGAGGCACCCACCTTCCACCGATGCCAACCCATTTAGGTAACTTCAGCACAGGCTGATTTGCAATTGTTAGGCACGTACATTTTTAGCTGTGCTCACATTCCTGCTATTCCACCCACTTTCTTCATTAGCATATTAGACGCCCCCATGGCATATTTTAAAATGGTCTATAAGTCAGGCATATGTGAGGGAAGGTGGCTCCACTTCAGCAGTTGAAGGCAGCTGAAGTCTCCCCTTTCAAAGTGGGAAAGAGCCCTAATGGGGGAGAGACAGCCCCAGGGGAAGGATGCCAGCCCCACAGCCTACCTTGACTTCGTTGTTATTTCCTACAGTAGAGGGGAGGGAGGATTCACAAATAGTGCTCTCATTATTCTGCTTGCAGCCCTGGCAATATCCTATATGGAAACCTATATGTATGTATATGTACATACATATATTTTCCACTCTTTTTTTTCATCTCTATATATGTGTGGAAACTAGATGGCTTATTAAACATTCACTTTCTGCTTTGCAGGTAACTCATATGCCAAGGGTTGGAGTGCCAGGTGATGCCTATGGATCGGTCTTTTGGCTGTGGCGATCAGGGGAGCCCCACAATGAGGTGTGAGGGAGCACTCCTATCACCCAGTGTCCCTGTGGCAGATGCTTAGGGCCAAGTAGGGCTGCTTGAGCACTGGATCTCACAACATCGTTGTAAAGATAGTCACCTTAGATTAATCAACCTGTATTACCAATCTATTGATCTAGCAAAGTGTTTGTATGGGCTTTCCCTGGGGTGTTTGCATCATGAATCTGGTGACAAACCTCTAAAAGAATCGTCCAGTTTCTCGGCCTCTCTACTACTGAGTTCTTGTTCCTACACAGGAGCAGCATCCTTGGCCCTCAGCACCATGCCTTGAGGCGTGTTTAGGAGAGCTGATGATGTAGATGGTAGGCAAGATAAGTTTGCCTCCTGGATGTCACATACCAGAATTCACCTCTCACTGCATACAAAAGCCCCATTGCCAACTCCCCCTCTATTCACTTCCCTCTGCTCTCATCTGTGTGCAGTCTCATCCTGTTGGAGACTGATGCAGTTTTTTTCACCAAATCAACAGAGATTCTGTTCCTGACAAAACCTAAAGGCCCTTTTTCATGCATTCCTGAATGTAAGGCAGGCAAAGATGTCCCAGGAATAAGCTGGGGCCTCTCCTGCAGAACAGTCCTCTCCCCACTGCACAAACCCTGACTTCAGAAGCCATTTGTGCACCACTCACTACCTCACTGCTGGTCTCAAGAATAGGTTTAGACTAAAGATTTCACAATGTGGCCAATATCCCTGCTTTATTTCCTTCTCTCTCTTTTTTTTTTCCTCCTCATTTCCCTGTACCTCCAGTGTCACTCCTTGTAATTGCTGCAGAAATGTAATTGCTGCTCTGTATAATTGCTGCAGAAACAATCTGAGCTGTCATTGACTTACATTGTTCATACATCAGGAGAAACTGGCAGATCAGAGTCACCCCATCTAGCTTCAAGGACCTCCTGCATATGTATTTACATCTGAGGTAGGTATCGAGGCTCCCAGTACAAGCAATGGAGACCTACAAAACACAGAATAGTGAAATTACAAGTCACCTGTCCAAAAGTATGTTTCAGCTCCAAGATGAAACAAATCACTCTTTATATCCATGCACAGTATTGAAAATAATTCTTAATATCCATAGACAGTGTTATCTCTTTAACAATTATATAAAGCAACACCTGTGTTTAGGTAGCTATGGAGTAGACATATAAAATTAGGCAAGAAGACCCAACCCCAAGTGGGTTCTCCTAAATGAGAAATCATGACTTTCAGATTAGCTCTGCTAAACCTACTTTGAATTAAACTGGACTTTATTTTCTTTTCTTCACACAAGACACAATCCCATTAACTTCACAGTGGTTCAGCAAGGAGAAATACATCCCATGGCATAAGTTGGTGTCGTGACAACGAATGGCAGCAAAATCTCCTACTTCTATATCTGGCACTTTCCCACAAGAGCATAAAACAAACAGACAAGATACAATGGGAGAACCCACACTCTCCAGGAGACTGGGAGTGTGTAAGATTGATGGAACACGATTCAGCACCCCCAACAGGGAGAGGAGTATCTGCCTGTTTGTGCCTTCACTTTCTCACCAGGGAGTGAAGTTGTGGCATGTGTTGTTCTGGATTTTCTAACACACACATGCACACATTTTGCTCAGTGCTCAAATGAGTAAGGACAAGATCAAAGATACGTGCTCACTATCCCTGATTATCTCTTGGTTGTAAACAAGTTTCAGCCAATTGCTTTGTATACAGAGGGCTGGTCTCAGCCAGGCATTGCTTCATCTGATGGTAGTATTGACTCTGGAAATTTTAAAAGCATGGAAGTGGTTGAAGTTACGTAGATACTGTTGGTATTTGAGAGCATGTTGGTATACTGGCAAATAGTTACTGAAGAGAATACTTGTGCAAGTTTATAAAAGAAAGAGAATCAAAGGAAAGTTTCATCTTTCCAGGAAAGACTCAGATCATTAAGAAAGATCCCAGTTACCTCTCAAAGAAATGGGGAGAGGCATTAAGCTTCATTTTTATGCCCTGACCTAAAAAAAATTCCACTCCAAGCGAATTAGCTTTTATTAGATAAACTCCTAGCTGGCCTTCTGTTTCTTTATCAGTCTGCTCTGGAATTGTGGCTTGAAGCTTTACAATAACTAAGCTATATTCTATTTTGAGATTGTGAACGGATCTTTGCAAGCAGAGAATGCAAACCAGGTGCATCCAGAAAAAAGGTATTAGAATCATGGAATCATAGAGTCATTTCAGCTGGAAGAGACCTTTTAGATCCAAAGTCCAGCTTTTGTCCCAGTCCTATCACCCACTAGACCATTTCCCCAAGTGCAACATCCAACCGTCTCTTCAACACCTCCAGGGACGGTGACTCCACCACCTCCCTGGGCAGCCCGTTCCAATGCCTGACAGCCCTTTCAGGAAAGAAATTCCTCCTCACATCCAGCCTGAACCTACCCTGGTGCAAATTGAGGCCATTTCTCGTCACTAGGGAGAACAGACCACCCCCCACCTCACTACAATTTCCTTTGAGGTAGTTGTAGAGAGTGATAAGTTCTCCCCTGAGCCTTCCAGCACCTCAATGTCCTTCTTGTTCAGAGGGGCCCAAAACTGGGCACAGTGTTTGAGGTGTGGCCTCATCAAAGCTGAGTCCAGGGCAATGATCACCTCCCTGCTCCTGCTGATAACACTGTTCCTGATCCAGGCCAGGATGCCATTGGCCTTCCTGGGCACACGGCTGGCTCATGTTCAGCTGCTGTCAGCCAACACTCCTAGGCCCCTCTCTGCCTGGCAGCTTTCCAGCCACTCCTCCCCAAGCCTGTACCACTGCTGGGGGTTGTTGTGGCCCAAGGGCAGGACCTGGCACTTGGCTTTCTTGAAACTCAATGCACTGACCTTTCCCCGCCCATCCAGATCTCTCTGTAGAGCTTCCCTACCCTCAAGCAGATTGACACTTCCACCCAGCAGATTGACACTTCCACTCCATTGACCACAACTCTTTGTACTCAACCATCTAACCAACTTTACACCCAGGAAAGTGTATGCCCATCCAAGACAAGAACATGCAATTTTCCTAAGGGAATGCTGTGGGAAACAGTGTCAAATGCCTTACTAAAGTCAAGGTAGATGAAACCCACAGCCTTTCCTTCATCCAACAAGTGAGTCACCCTGTCATAAGGAGATGAGGTCTGTTAAACAGGACCTGCCCTTCATAAACCCATGCTGACAGGGCCTGATCACCTGGTTGTCCTGCATGTGCTGTTTAAAAGAATTTAGGTTGATCTGTTCCATCAGCTTTAAGACTACAATTCCCAAACTTGGACTTCGAAGCCTTCTCCAGTCAGACAGATGAGTGATCTTCACTGTACTCACCCTGATGCTTGCTGCAGGCTACAGGCACTTGGAAATGCCCTAATGGCTTTGCGGTTCCGTGTGCCTGCAGAGGTGGGATTCAGCATCATCACTGGAAACTGGTATCAGATTATCACAGGGAGCAATACAGTGTTGGCATGGATTTGGAAGAGTTACATTTCACCCCAGTCCCATCAGTCATTTTTTTCTATTGGTACTCAGACTCCTATGTGCATCCTTGCTCTGGCACAGAGCATTCAAAGCACAAATGAAGAGGATGGGGAATGAGAAGGGAATCATTTAAGAGCTGTTGTGTCACCAGTTCAGGTCAGTGTACACAGACACTGAAACTCTGGGCCCCACAGTTTCCACTCTTGCTCTCTAGTAGACTACAGAGTAATCGTACATTTTAGCAGTGCCTGCTGCAAGGGCAGAGCAGTTCTGACATATTTGTCCACCCAGAAACCACAGAGCTGGATAACCCACCAAGACTATGCAGAAGGAAAGCCAGAGGAGGATTACACTATACCTGGAAAACATTTATCTTCTGCCTTACCTCAGGTTTGCAATCCCTTTGTGTTGCTGGAATAGAGCAAAAGGAATTAATTAAGGGCTGAAAACCTAATTCACTATTATTAAATTCCAGAGCATGTGCTATTTTTAAGGTATATAAATATTTGGCAGAAAGTCTTAACAACCCTCTTCTAAAGGAATTTCTTTATGTAAGCTAGGTTTAAGAAGACATCTTTGCAAAACCTAATAAAATGCAGCAATGTTTCACGTTGTCTCATACTCCATTGAGGCTGTGATGTCCAAACGGCAGCAGGTCCAAGAGTAACTGAAAAAAGCCCCTTTTCACATCTTTTCCCTACACTGAAATTAGATATCAATGAAACAGTACCAGTTTCAGTGGTATAAATTATTTACTTACCACATACACAATTAACATTTTAAATGAGTTTGCCACACTTGGGGTTCTATAAACATTATTGTGTGACACAGGATTTCTCAATACTTTGAGGAGACAAGGCATGAGAAATAAATCCAATATGTGTGTTCATATTAGAAAGTCATCATATAGACACTTAAAGACAAAATCATAAATGAAACAGGAATACAAATCAAATTTTGTACAACATTTTAGACTGTACAATAGAATGACTACTTGGGATGAAAAAATATAAACTATTTTCTTTCCCTGTCTTCCATATAAACAATTCAGGAAACATGTTGGTTCACGTGTAACATAGGATTTGCTAACATTTTGAGTAATGCAGGCAGGATTTGCAGATCTGATCACCCAGCACTTCTCAGCAGATAAAGGTCTTCTGAAAAAAAATCAAAAGTAACTCAGCTAAAAGTGACAGTTGGTCTACAGTAAGGAAATATTTCAGTAAGATCAATAAAAGCTTTTCCTGTGTTTTAATTGGCATTGGATTAAGGTTCACAAATGTCCCATTTGTTCAGCACCCTATGATGCTAAGCTTGGGATTCTGTTCCGAGAGCACAGGCAGAGAAATACTTGGATGCACCACTTGTTTTTGCTGCAGGGTAAACACCCACACTATCCACAGAGCAACACTGTTGTCACACGGGTTTGCTACAGTCCCACAAAGCTTGGAAATCTGCCTGTTGAAGCAGAGACAATGGTTGTGTCTAAACCAAACACAATGAGCTGCGGTTGAGCGTGAGGAGGAGTGCACTCCACCTGCAACGGTTTTGGCTTCACAGACCTCTTGGGCTGTGGCCTTTGTCTAACTGAGCCTTTGGAAACCTTTCAAAATCTTTGAGAAATTGTGAAAAGATGCCTCTGGGTGTTTGAGGATGATATGGAGCACTACAGCACACTCACCTGGTCTCCCAGCTACCGAGCCCCTTAGGAGAGACCGCTTTAAATTACCACGTTCCCTATCGTAGTGTTGCAGAGGTCTGGGATGAGCAGTGGCACCACCATCGAGAAACAGCTACTGGCAAGCATTTCAGTTCTGTGGCAAAAACCAGCCTACTTCCAAAAAATCAAAATAAGCTCCTAAGTCCTGATTATCTGCTACAACGAGATAAGGAGGCTACCAGCTGAGCCACATCTTTTAAGGGTTTTCTGTTAAGAACAGTAAATCCCAGCATCAGAAGGGAAGGAGGACGAAAGCAATGCACGCTGCAGCAAAGGCAAGAAACGAGGCCAAAACTTTGAGGCGGAGGAGTAGCGCACAGAGGACTCTTGAATGACATTAAACAGCCCCTAGAAGACTTTCAGAGGCATGAGAAAGGACATGGTACAGGCAGGTATTGCCTCCTTCCCATGGAGCAGTAAACCTCTTGCAAAGTCCCTTTGCAAAGCCTGTTTACATGCCTACAAACACCATCAGTTATTTGTCATGCAGTCCCACAGAGCTAAGTTGCGCAGTGGTTTATTTTGCATGAGTGTAATATCACAAATTTGTTGACAAGGCACACTGCTACAGTAATCCTGAAGGGGAAGTCCCTTTGCAAGTTTGCCTATATGTATACTTTCTGTTCTTCTCAGAGCCTTTAAAACAAAAAAGCCCAACAAAACTGCAACTGTTGTGGAGCCTGTGAGGCTGAACCCACTACCATTTGAAAATCAGATACCATGACAACAATTGAAATATAAGACAACTGGTAGATTAAATAAGATTTGGAATGCAGCAGGATTTTCTAAGTGTTGGGGTTGGGTTTATATCACCAGTTTATACAGTTTCAGGTTTGATCACTGATATAGGCCAGTGGGTCTCTTTCTGCCACATAAGTGGATAGGGAGATGGAATTGCCCTTGTATTTATCACTGTGGGATTAAAGTGACATAAGAGTAACTCTCTGTACAAGCAATTTCAACACAAGGAAACTGGGAAAAGAAAAAGGGAAATAAAGCCACATAAAATCTTATTATCTTTAGGAACTGTCTGGCAAGATAAAGGATTAAGCTATCAAGCAGTGCTTCAGTTGGGCTGCTTTTTTAATTGCAAAGAGATTTCATTAGTAGTGCAAATCACAATATAATGAGGCAACTTTGAATCATATTATAATGTTGGAGTCACATAGCAATTAAAACTGGACAACATCCTTAGTGAAATCTTGGAAAACATCAGCCAGAGACAAGCTCTCCGTATTTGTTTCTATTAACTCCCTGATCTGTGGCAACTAATTCCAGCAGGTTAAGACTTTATATTCTGCCAGATATTGAATAAGACAGCTAATATTAGTAATTATTTCAAATGCTAAGGAATGAACTACCATAAGTCCTAGCTAAGAAGTTATTCTTTTAAACAATATGCCAATAACTGGCATAACAGTGCAGTATGGGGAAGAATGGTTTTTCCCATGTCCCTTTGTCTGTAGGATTTCCAGGCATTGTGTCAAGATTTTTCCTACATTAAAGAAAACTCCATTTTTATTTTCCTGTGACTCTTCCATACTGTCAAATTCCGTTTGAATCCTTGATACAGTCCAATCCAGTTTGTTGAGTTCAGAATTTAAAAGCAGTGGGTTTGTTTGCTTTTCTTCTGAGCACAGCAGCTTGCAGAAAGAAAACAGGAGTAGGTGGAGAACCAGCTCTTTGATTTGAACCTGGCTTCTACTAGCTACATCTGAAGTCCCCTAAATCTTTTACTAAGAAAGAGTGGGATAGCCAGTCACTATGGACCCTTTCTGTGGCACTCAAAGTTTTTTAGACTTTGTCTCCCCTCAGCTCTTTTTCCAGCTGAAGACTTCTGTATTGCTCAGTAGAAAGCACACTTGCACAATGTAAGATAAGCAGTCTTGCTTCATCTAAACATTGATCAGAGATTAATAAAGATTGCAATGAGTGTATTTTAATTTCAAGCTTTTACCTGTATGATGTTAGGATTTCATTCTCCAAGACACACAAAAAGTTCAAAGAGTGTCTATCACAGGTAAAAAAGCCCTCTCTTGAGCTTGTCTGGGGTAATACTGGTCTTGATTAGAACAAAGCTTATTAATTTTCTGTAAGATAGGAAATAATTGTGGCCATTTTGCTGTGCAAAGAAATATCCTCTCATAGGTAAGTACTAGCAAAATACTATCAAAAAAAGCCACAACCAAAACCAAACAAACCCAGGGAAAACCACTTTACATAGATAAATATTTTCACATCATGTGGCTATGACTGTTCTGTTACATTGTGTCCTACACAGATGATTATATTACAATACAAAAAATACCTCCTGTGAATTCGTATAGAAGCTTTTCCCCCTTATCCTCAGCACAAGTAATGTCAGCCTGCTTGCAAAGCCAGACTATGTGCAGCGTGCTCTAGCTGTATTTGAGCAGCACAGTCTGTTAAAGCATGGTACCGGCTACACCAGCCTCACTCGCTCCTAGTTCTGCTTGCTGTGTTTCCCCAGTCACTCATATTGTTAAACCATTTCAGTTTTAGCATGGCTTCCAAATTAGTTTTAATCTTAAACATTTTTAAAAGAACAGCTATTTTCACAGCATATATTCTCATTAACAGTCACACATTGAGTTAAGCCTAATGTTAACAATGGTTTTCCTCAGTATCAAGAGCAAAATCAGTTACAAGTAGAAAAGAATTAAACTATTATATCTAATGGATGTTGTGTCTATATATATCACTGAAGTACTTCTATATCATGCTTAAGCTTTAGGAATCTTTACTGTTATAAAATCATATGTGCCTCCTTCTCACCTGATAGATTTGAGTTTATGAAACTGAGTAACTGCCTCTAGCGTTCCTGGCTAGTCAGAAAATTCACGATTCTTGGTATGATTTCAGTGCAAAGTTAATGAATAACTACTGTGATGCTTTAGGTTTAACTGCCTCTGTGGATCTGCAGTCTAGGAGCTACGCAACACGACTTTTTAAGTCTCACAATAGTTTCAAAGCAGTGAATAACCAAAAGGTCTCAATATTCACACTCAATATTGTTTCACATTAATGAGCAGAGTTCCAATACTCTCATTTCTCTGCACACCCTTCTGCACGTCCAGGCTCATCACCTCTTCTGAAGGAATGGGAAAGGAGCAAGTGGCAAAAACATGTTCAGTAGTCTTAAGCATCTTTTCTTTCTCAAAACTCCCCCCAAGACTAAAAGATTAACTGAAAGTATAATCAAGGACAAGAATGCTTATTGAAAGAGCAATAATAAAACTCTCCCCTAAAGCAGAAAGACACCTAGAGCCCTGACGAGAAGGCATCCGAACCACTCTCCCACCACCGTGTAATTAGTACATATATTTCTGGTATGGAAATGTGACCAGTGGTGGCTATGAGAGCAGCTATTATTCCCAGCACAGGAAATTCATGGCTTTATAATTTTTTTCTTCTTACTGCTTGTATAACAACGGTCTTCTTGCATATATCCATCTGGGCAATGCATTAGGCAAGAATGAATTTCACCTGGACCTCTTCCCAAGTCTTTTGAGACAGATAGGAAGATACTAAGAAAATAATCCTAATCTTTTTAGAGTGGTAACTGATTTTACATCTACTTCAAAAGTCTACTGACACACAGAGAATCCTGCAGACCAGGAGGGGGAAAAAAAGTGAAATGATCTTAAATAAAAAGATTGGACATGGAAATTTAAAGTGAGTTTGTCTTTATTAAAGACAAGAAGATTAAGAGTGGAAATCATAATATTAATTGCACTGTGAAATGGAATTATACCAGGGAAAATGATATAGAGACACTAACAGAACAAAACCAGATAGCTCAATATTATTGATGAAATACTATTTTTCATTCTATGGGTTCTAATTCATATCAGAAGAGATGGTCATTGAAGGCAAGTGGATACTGAAACTCATAACTTGTAGAGACATGTCTCTGAGGCATATCTGCATTGCTGCTGATGCCAAGCAAAAATACCAGAAGTCTTAATTAGAAACAGGGATTTAAACAAAAGTAGCTTTATATTGAATCTCAGTGCCCTTATTCTTCTCACTTTTGACAGTAATCAGAGATGGAAGATCTGATGTCCTATAAACTCCAGTCCTCATCCTCCCTTGGCAAGATCTCAGCTCAGAGATGTAACCTTCAAAGCTGAGGTTCCCTTCAGAATCATCACAGGACCGTGTGCCAGTGTCTTCCATTTTAACTCCATCCACATCAATGATCCTGTTTACAGGGAGCTCCATTCCAGGGTTCTCTCTTGCCCCAGGAGGATTAAAGCTTCTGCTGGTCTTCGCTTTGTGAGTAGTCTTCTCACAAGAGTTTCCTGAAGTCCCCTGTGAATCTTTTTTCTCTCTGTGGTTTGCACCTAACAAAGAATTAAAAACAAAAGAAACATAAAACAGAGGGGTTATGTATCTTCTGGTTTTAGCAGTTTTCAATATTTCAGCCTCCTCTGAGATCCTAATTGTAGCTAGTGAGCTGGGATATTCCTCCAGCCCATCAAGGAGACTTACTGATGTACCAAGTAGGTAACTAAACAGTAGATTTGGAAGATAAAGTATTCATACGTATCTGTCTTAATTTGGCATTTTTCAGAGATTTTTAAAAGACTCCATGAAAAATAACTAATTAGTGTAAATTTGTACATGTCTAGAACAAAAACTCTCACACCAGCAAAACCAAAGCTGAAGAATTTACAACTTCCACTGGTGCAGAACAGGAGCTGTTCCTTGACTTGAATTGGCCTCCAGTACCAGATCCCTGCTGAGATATTATTCTTACTTGGCTAGAGATTAATTCTCTAGCAGACTAAGAAAGGATGATTTGAAGTTACAGTTCACTGTCCTCAACTGTAACCAAGCAATTACAGGCCCCAGTTTACAGGACAAAGAGAAATAACTTCATCTGCTGAAGGGCTTTAAGCATTCAAGAAACACCTGAATTACATGTGATTTATTTTAACATTGAAGTTTATTTTTCGTACAATGCTTCTAAAATCACAATTATCAGGATTCAATTCTATTCTCCAGAACCACTCATATGAAGCCATTGGCATCCCAACTTCACCCTAGATAGATTAAGACTTTCAGCTCACAAAAATCTAGTTTTGTGTTAGGTGTGACACTGCAAACTGCTAGGCACTTCTTAAAGCCAAAGCAGATGAAGCTGGTTTTTTTGTTTCAACAGACAACAAGTAGGGAAGGATGTAGAATGAGTTGATGTCATTATTTGTACCACAGCTATCACCATTATTTCTATAGTTGAGGTGTCCCCAGCATAATGATATTAAAATAGGCAAAATTTTCAGGGAGAGAGAACTGCTATTATTAGACCAATTTATACCCAAGAAAAAACCAGAAACTTTTAAGGCACAAAGACAGATCTGAGTAAGGGGTTCTGCTTCATATTCAATTTCTTTTTTTCCATGTATCTTTCCACCTTATCCAACATGCCTTATTTAAAGCATTTTTAAAGTTTTTGACACAATACACACGAGTGTCTGACTAGCACATGTAGTCACACAAATCCCACGAGACCTGCATGGTTAAAGCCCATAGCTGGCTTTGAAATCCCTTACTTGTGTTTGTTCTGCAAAGTGATGTGTACAGTTTTTAGCAAGAAAAATAAATTTCAATGTATAATCATCGTAATGTAAGAAGTTTTTGACAAGGAGATGAGGAAAAATGCAAAAGGACAAAAAAGCAATTTCTTTCTGTTTCAATCAAATCACTCCAGGGTGTTCTGAAGAGTTAAAGCTTTCTCTTTAATTAAAATAAGTTAAAATTCTAAGCAGTGCAACATTATTTTAGTGCTTTAGCTACACTGCAGGCTTACATTAATAATGTGGATATTCTACATCAGCATTGCTGGCCTTTTATTCAAGTCCAGAGGATTTAGATCAAGCCCAAAAAAATCAGCTGAGTAATAGCAGAGAGAAGGCAAAAAGCATTTTCTGCCCTGCTACTTCACCACGACTCCAGCTTACTAAATTACACAATATTTAATGGCACTACATTGTGCTTCACGTTTACATCTTCCTACTGCAGCCGAACATTGGCTTAACTTTAACTAGTTTCATGGCTGTGGTGTAAAATGTTATTCTTCTACTCTAAAATGTTTATCTGAACATGAATGTACTGAATTCTACTCTTGATCTTTTTAATTTACTATCCTGTATCCTTTGAGGCAGATCTCTGATTCTCTTTTCAAGTTGGTTTAAAAGATTTATTCATTTCTAAGATGCCATACGAGTGATAAATTGCAATAAACAGTTTGCATTGAGAGACCATGAGTCACCCATTTGTCCTAGTATTGAGAAGACATCCTTCTACTAAATGCAATGTAAAGAAACAGCTTTGATGGTGGTGTAAGGTCTCATTATTCTGTTGAACTAAGCTGAAACACTTTTCACAGTCAAAAGACACAGCCTGCATTAACAGGGGACAACAGATGAATGAGCTGGGAACTCCTACTGTGGAATGCAGAACAGAAGGTGTAAGTATTGCTGTATTTACTTGGTTGCCAGTCTTTCTACAGCTAAATATAAGAAAGGCCATTAAGTCTTGGAATTATGCTGTCATCGAGTCACCAGACAAAGCAACTGGACTTGCAAGCTGTCTAAGGTGAACAAAGCAAATGTAAGCTTAATGGCTCTTGGGCTTCACAAGACATAAGCTCATCTGAAGAGGAATAAATCTGTATTATGGTCAGGTTTTTCTATCAATACTCTTTTCAGAAGCAATCCCTATGAAGCATCTAATAAATTATTACAAGAGGCAGAAGAGTAACAGACATGGCCTTATCTAATATACTGGTTCAAAAGAATATGGAGTTACTAAGGGATGATACTGGGAAGATGATTTCTCCTTTCCTGGCAGAGTAGGAGAGACCTTGGCTCATGGACACCTAAGAGGAGGATGACTTCAAGAGTAGCACACCACCAAAAGGAAGAAATTTATGGTTTTTTTTCCTCAGTTTTAAAAACAGGGAATTTATGAAGCAAGGCTCTATATACATAGCACAAACAACAGGAGAGATTCCCCAGAACAGCTTGTATATAAATGCATCCTGTAAAATAGACTCAAGATTTGCCCATCTGCAATAGAGCTTTACAATGAGACTTAAACTGTATCTACAACACTTTCTGCAGTGCTCTCCTCCTCATATTCTCTTTTTGAGCAACAAATACTTGAGCAAACATAACTATACAGGGCACCATCCAAGGTGCAGAGAGCTTTCACAAATAAAATTTGTCTTCATACATTCTTGCACTGAAGTGATGAAAACCTCCATGGATACCTCAGCGATAGCTTGATCTTGTACAAAGCATGTCAGGAATAGCATTGCATTTTCCCAAGTCTAATCAGTCAAAGGTCCTAGCTAACTCCAGAACAGAAAAGAGGCCAGTACTTAGAGCAGTAGTTTCACAGATTAATCTCCATTAATCTCTGATACTCATTCCATGTAGGTCTCACGGAAATTCCTTGTGCATCTGATCCTGTTAATACATTCCACATGGTTTAGAGATAAGATGCATGTTGTCTTCTCTCTTTAAACTGGAGATCTATTTTCTAGACTCACAGATAAAGGACTCAGTTCACTGGTCTTCATTTTTCAAAGGTTAATGACCAGGCATTCTTTTAATTCACCTCCTGACTTCTTTTACTGACATTTCTCTTTTTCTGAAAGTTGGGGTTTATTTACTGTCCTCAAACTCTGTGAATTTACATTATTATTATGGAATGGTGTCATCACAGAGGAAAACAAAGGGAATTTTTCTTGTTCTGTATAAAATACTGCTAAAGCTCTAAGTAAGATATCAGAAGACATTGTTTTCTGAGTAGTTTAGGACCAAGAGAACATTTGGCCAAATTCCAGGCAAAGTCAAGGTCATCAAAAACCTGGTAATTTCAGCATTAAGCTGTGAAATGCAGATGAGAGATCAAATGACCATAACACTAATGGAGTTACAGGTCCACCCACAACATCTCACAATGATATAGTTTCTATACCACAATTATTAGATTTATTTATTTTTAATGTGCCAAATTTTACTTACGGTTCACTTCTTAAATCTTAATTCAGGTCTGATCTGAAATTTCAGTACCTATAATTTTAAGTCACCAATTCTCGATACAGTTCCATTCACACATTTACCTTTAATACATATATCTATAAAAGCAAGTAGATGTGATACTAAGTTTCACTGGAAGAAAAGAGCTCTGTGATTGAAAATCCATACTTGGTGGATTTCATAAATGACAGGATGTTAAATTCTGTTCCATAATTTTCCCAGCACCATTTCCATATAGACAGATATCTCTTCCACATAGATCCAGCATTTCACTTAGCATTCTACTTTTGCTAAAATCCTACTGTTCTTGTCAAAAGCATTTACTACTTAGATGTCTCTTGGTTCTAGTGAAAGATAACAAGAATACTCTGCTCATTTCTATACCATTAATCCCAGGCATTCAACTTCTAATGTCAGAAAGGATGACATATTCAGTTAAAAAGAATGAGCTCCAGTTTGATGATTTTGTGCTGACTTAGATCAGATAAGAATGAGTTTGAAGTATTTAATACTTCTAATATAACTCTTATGAAAACAAATCACCAAATTTTTCAGGAACAATTCCTGGAATTGGTATTTACTGGCATATACCACCTCTAAATGTAGTCAGTCATTTTCAATCTACAAATTAATGACTCTCGAGTGCTCTTTAAAGCAGGAGACTGGGCAGATATTGGTTTTGTCTCTGAGAGGGCATTTTTTTACAACAGTCTTTGAAAAGGAATTTTGTGATTCTGTGATGGTCACCTCTGCAGTGGATGTCCTGAAAATATTTCAGTATGACTCTTTTCCTTAAGATACATGCATCTGGCAGTGTCTCTCTGGGAAGGACACTTCTCCCTTCCTGTCCTAAACTGTTGGGAAACACTACTTCAAAATTTTAGCCTTCTCAGATGTGCATTCTTTTAAGAGGGAGATAAATTACTTCCACACTAGCTGATGGTTCCGTAAACATTTCTATTTTTTTAAGTTTGTAAAGTGATTTCTGCTTCTGGAGTGAAAAGGATATTTTACATTCAAGATTTAGAATTTTGCAGGTTAAATTTCCTTTAACAGTTTCTTTCTTCATCTCTTAACTGATAGAATGCTGAGGAGAAAGAGCATTTAATAAAAGATTTCTACCTACAGTTAATGCTAAATCTTTTCAATGGAAATTTGACTTTATATGCTGTATTTCAGTTGCATGGTGAAACACTAACTGCAGCGTATGCTTGGTGCCTTGAAATCTGACTCAGTAACAATGAAGGCATCAAACTTGGAAATGGATTATTCTACAAAGCAGTAGTACTCTGTATTACCAATGTATTTACTTTTGTCCTGGGAATTTCTGGAATCCATTTGCAGCATTAAGTTTAGAAAGACAGGGTGGATAGAAATTCTTTCATTGCACTCATCACAAAAGCACTCGCTGAGAAGAACAAAGCACAAAACATTACTCAGAAAGACAAATTCTGAAGAGTATATTAAAGAGGGTGCTGGTATGACCACTAGTGCTTACCAGTAGCACAACTGAAAAAAGGAAACATTGGAAACTGTTTGCTGAGGGCAGTGATCTTTTATGTACGTGGCTACAACAGCTGCCGAAGGGAACTGCACACAACGCCACTTAAAGCCAGGAACAGGCTGAGAATAAATTAAAAGTTCTGAAGTTTCTTCCAGACTGACATGCCTTCAATAACACCAGCCAATTTGCTTAAACTTTCTGGTTCCTCACTGGTAACACTGAAATAAATTTTGAATACTTTCCAAGCAGTAGGCATGAAAAATCACAACAGTCTACAAGTATTCAGCCCTCAATCTCATCTTCCAGTATTTATTGTAAACGTTCATTTTGCTTTTCTGTCAGTCGTGGGTAACAGCAGGTTTAATTATTACAGAGGGTAATATGCTGGGAAATAGTGGATTCAATTACTTGAATCAATTTTAATTTAATATGCCGCTCATTAAGTTATTTTTCAATTAAGAAATCCTAAAATGTGGTTTAGCAGGGCTACCAGTTACATTTCAACTAATAATTCAACTAAGTTCATTTCACCATCCAAATACAAGTCATGCCTTTGCACTGATCTGGTTTTAGTCTGTGTGCATTTGGTTCAAAGACCAGTTGTGATTTTTCTAATATTTATCTAGTCACTGATAAATTTGTATTTCATTCTAAAACATCTATCTTGCTGTTTGATTGAAATAAGCTTGTATTTCAAATAATCATCCCCCAAGGCCTTCCTGGCTCTTAACCTAACTCCCTTTCTTTGTTTATTATTGATCTCGGTCATGTACTGCATGTAATTCCCCCATTTAATCATATTCTGATTAAAAGAGGATTAACAGATTCTGGCTTTAGTAGTACTGGATCCCCAAGAGTACTTCTTTATATTGATCCAGAATCCAATTAAGTTCTGTAAAATTACACAGCACCAGTAAGGATGTAATTAACTGCATGACAACAGCATTTGTTAAGAAATTATTTACATTCTTTTTACACCTTTTAAGCATAATCCCTTCCTTTTGTTAATGTTTTATTTCAGTTTTGTTTATGTGTTTATCTTGACTTACATAGGAAATGCCACCAGCTTGTCTCTGAGGTATGCCACATGAACTAAGGGGTTATGTAAAATGTTAATTATGTAAAATATTATAGAATTGGTTTCAAAAATAAGGGGAATTTTTTAAGATATATGCATAATTACTTTTAATCTCAGTTATCATTAAATTTATTGCACCTGGCATTAGCCTTATAACCAAAAAGTTTAATAGCCAAAAGTGAAAGTCACAGAATACCGCTGATATTATCTGATCTCTGCTCCTCAGTTGTAGAATGCTGCGTCCTCTCTGTGAATAATAAAAAAGAGCAATTGGGAAGATTTTTGTCTTTGGGAACAATAGTTAGCCCCAGGCTCTGAGAGTCCACCCTGCATTTTATTTCTGCATAATTTATCTTTCAAAGCAAAAACATCCTAGTCTTGGTACTAAGTATCCCATTTCTGAAAGAATTCTTACAATAAAAGAAAGGAAGCTAGTTTATTTTGAGGATACAATTGCCCATCTATTTCAGAAACAAAGCTGTGTCTTCAGAAAAAGTTAACTGTCTATATATTCTAAATTCACCCTTTATCTTCCATAAGTATAATTCCAGAGATCTCATCATGCTTTTATTTTTTCCCAGAGGTGGCTCTCCATCTTAACCTACGACATTGTATAGCTGTGAAAAAGGGGTTTTGAATAAACTCTTTATTCGACTGAATTGCTGGATCCAGTCTATACATCTACTCTAAAAAACACCTTACCACAGAATCACAGAATAGTAAGGTTGGAAGGGTCCTTTAGAGATCATCTAATCCAACCCCCCTGCAGAAGCAGGTCAACCTAGATCAGGTCGCATAGGAACATTTCCAGGCGGGTCTTAAAGACTTCTAAGGAAGGAGACTCCACAACCCCTCTCCCATTGATTGCAATCATAATGTCATTTTAATAATATTTCTCATGCTAAATGAAAAAAAAGGGTGGGATTTTTAAAAATATCATTAAAAAAGAACAATTTAATGGAATCAGATCTACAGTCTTTGCACCTTCAGTCTGTATTTCTGCAAATTTTGTTATCTGAAGAGGAAATGGTACTCTCTGAAAATGTGGGGTTGCTGCTAAGACTAAATGCCCATCTACTTTGTAGTAGAGGCAACAATCACAGTGAACAGCTCACAGGTCCCAGTGGAATATTGCTGAATACATCATCTAGTGCAGAGCCTCTGGCTTAATATTCACAGCACTGGAGGGGACTAAAGGTTTGAAAGACTGCCTCTCCTCACAAGAGCCATTTTTCACTTGGGTAATAAATGTTCCTAACCCCTTGGGAAGAACTGGACAATTTTCAAGGTACTTAGATGATACCATGCTATTAAAAAAATAAAGCCAAAGAGATTAAATCAGTATTTTAACACTTTTGAAAATGAATGCATTGCTTCAAGCCAATTATATCACACGAGAATTATTTCTTCCCCAGATGAGTACCACCACCATTATATGTAGAGACATGAAGTAAGTGTGTTTCAGAATTAGTCTTCTAATTCCAGAAAGCCCTGATTTTTCAAGTGGGACATTCAGCAGAACTAGTAGGCTTATTCTATAATTCAAAAATCAAGACAGTTTCTCTTGATGAGTAATGCAACCAGAATCAGTAATGATCCTTATGTTGCAAACCAATTTAATATTTACTCCATAGCTAAACATTACTACAGTATAAACACATTTCACTTAAGAAAGCTCAGTGCTCAAAACTGTTTTCAAATGCTCTGAGCAGAGCAAATGTCTTTTTGCTGTTTTCCATTACTTCTAGTTTGCTCTCTAGATCCTCAAATGACAAATATCTTAAGAGTTGCCCATTACAGGGCTGGGTATCGGCCTGGTTTTGCTATATCAGCCTGTGTTTAATGAATTGCCTCATACATAACATGAGGGATTACTTCATCTTCCCTTAGTCCTTTGTCCATTCTATATAAACCCAATGTACAGAAGTCCAAAGCATAACGTAAGCAAGCATACACACAATTTGCCTTTATACCAATTTGAAACTAAGACCATAGATCACTTTACACTGTGTAGTCATTGTTTTTCTTTTTACCTCAGCATCTCAACTCAATAAACCAATCAGAAATGCATTTTCCATTGATATGAGACCATGAATGAAGAACCATTAAAGCACTTAAAAAAGCAATCATTAATATTTAGTCCTTTGAAATACTGATTCTTGACTGGAGATAGTTTCCAGTAGACTTTATTATAATTACTATGTGTCATTTAACAGTCCATGCAAAATCCACGAAATCATGAAAGTAGAAGAGTTTTGTTTCAGCCCACACTTTTTCCATAAAATCACTGTTCTTTCATAGAACACAGTTCCCATAAAATGGTAGTGTGCTGTGACAGGAGTGTAGAAGGGTTAGTGTATGCAATAAGGCTGTATCAAAAAAGGATGGTGATTTCCATTTTTCTTTAAATTTTTATTACTCCAAACATAAAAAGGCAAAAAATAATCTCATTTGTCACAAAGCCAAGAGAAACTAAGATTTTAGCTCTACAAAATTATTTTGTTTGATCACTTGAAGGTCTCTCATAGGTGACTATGACACAAAAATGAAACACAATCACCACTGAAAGTAGACCAAGTGGAACACATGAAAATCAAAATCTGATTAAGAAAAGGAAATCATATGTAAGACATGAAGTTATTTGCTATTGTTATTTGTGGAAATGTCTGAATAATTTTAAAAGAGGAACGGCTATAGGACTTTCAATTGCTTTGTTTTCTTTCATAGAGATCCATGACTACATGGGAACACAGTGACTTTTGGAAAAACTCAATTTTCAGCCCCCAGAACACAATGAGCCCTAGGTAACAGTAAGACAAGCCTTTTTAATTAGGCTTCATGGTACTGTTATATAGGACCCATCTCTAAGAATGAAAAGGGTAGCACTGTCTCCAGCATCCATCCAACTTTTCATTTCTTACCCAAGATTACCAAATAAAGAGGTTGTTATATTAGTTACCACACATCTGAGATCATTTTTTAAAGACCAGGGAAGAATTGCTTTAGTTTAAAATGAGAAGGAAAGTAATGAATATAAAGTGTAGCCCAAGAACCCACAAACAGAAGAGACTCTCCTTTCAGGAGTTCCTGTTATGATTCATTTAAAAGAAATCTCTTGTCTTATCTGCCTTTTGGTGCACACGTCAATGCCATGGATTTCACATTTGAACCCATCAGCATCTCAAGGCAGCATTTGCCCTTTGGTACCTAGATTGCTAACAAATTAACATTTGTCAGCTTGGTCTCATGGTAATTGCTAGTTCATATCTATCAATCTCTTTGTTATTGGAAGATAATTTCAATTGGAATTCTTAATCTATCAGTGAAAGAACTTTTTCAAAATAACAAAGAAAATCAAAGCTTAAAACCAGTTTGTGTAACTAAGTCTAGAATTTATTACTCCTGAGAGAACAAAGATACAAAATACATGTGAAAACTACACAAAGATTTCTACAAAGTAAAAAGTAGAAAGTGGGAAAAGGGAAAGCTACAGTTCAGTGGTTACACAGAAATGTATGGCATGCATTAAAATATTGTAAATTCATGAAGTTTTTTTTAAGTGCAAATGGTTTTTTTTAAACAGTTCTCACTGAAAAATATGCAAATTGATACCTATGTTGTACACTTGTCATATCATCAGAAAGATACCAACACAAATCTATGCATACACACATCAATATGCCTGAAGTACATTTTGTGGTTCCGTTATCTGTAGGCACTGGTTACAAGTCCGTTCAATACTCAGTTTCAGAAATTAAGTGGTAGCGCTTATAGAACATTTCTCAAATACTACTAATCAAGGACTTTGTTTTTAAAATACCAAGAGAATGAAATTATTTGCATTGCCATTTTATAAGCATCCAACAACCAAAGAAGTATTTACAAATCATCAACCATACAGATAAAGAACAGTATCAAATACTCTGTGTAAAAAGATAAATAATTAAAATGTATATTCCCACATCACAAAGAAATGTGATCATACAAATTATGGCACCATATGTTGAGAAACATCAAAAATAAATGTAGCACATAGATACCTCTTCTTATATTTTACATTAAAATGTACAGTATAATGACTGTAAAACGTCAATGTCACAACACCTATTGTCCTCCAACGGTTGTTTCTGGTAATAGCAATTATTATTAGAGTCCGTGTTGATAAAGAAATTCCATACTTCAGCCTTGGGCTAATATTGCTCTGTGATATTGCTAGACCATGAAACTTACATCCTAAAAACGTTACATATCTCACTTTAAATTATCTAATAGAAAGAGCTATTTCACATGTTAATATTCTGTGTCTCTGTGTAGCAAAGTATGGGTTAAAAAAAAGGAACTTTTTTTTAGTTCGCAAATATCTAATTTATTACAGAAATGTCTTTCAAATTAAGGTTTATCCATTTCAAATTTTAATCATGAACAGTACTGCAATTTTCAACACATAATTAGGGTTCCTGCTAAAGCACTTAAACTTCCAAACTCTAATCATGTATCTCATTATTACAAATGGATCAGAAAATCTGGAATGGAACAGTGCTATGGTGCTCCAAATGCTGATATCCTGTTTTGTATTCCTAGGGTAAAGAAGCAGATAATTATAGCATATGGATGTATTTTAAAGGTTTGTCTGCATGTGTCCATTTTTTTTTTTTGGCCACATGCCAAATCCAAACAAAAGTATGTCGTTGAAGGCAACCAGAAATATTACAGTTAGCACAGACTAAGGCAATGAAAATCTTTTATTATTTTTTGGTTGAAAAATTAAGGTGCAGATAGAATTTTCTTTCTTGTTTTAATGGGTGCCAAATACTGATTAACAGTGCCAAGGAAAAGTAGCCTTACATAAAAGGAAAGACTATTAAAATCTAGAAATACCTGAATTGGATCTTTGATATCCAGATTTTTCCTGATTACCTGCAAAAGGAGTTGGGGGTGGATAGTTGGCTTCTGTGAGTTTACTGATGTCTGACGGTGGTGTTGGTGGTGGCGGCGGTAGCAAAGTGCTGTTAGGGCTACTAATATCTCCTTCAGCCACAAGAGTCAAGTCTGCCACATTCTCATCATCTACCATCTGTATGCCTTCAGCTTGCAATTCTCTTGACTGCCTTTTCCATATGGTTGCACTGCTTTCCTGTGCATGCGGGATTGGAGACAATGCAGTATTAAAAGGAACACTGAAAGTCTTCTGACTGTGGAGTGCTGTCAAAGCAGATTTATGTTTATTTTCTGAGTAACCCATTTTCTTAACTGAATTTTCATTAAAGTTTTGAATGGACTCCTGTTTTCCACTTGGTGATGTACATCCATCCTTGCCATCATTTTTTGAAACTCTCTTGTTGAGGCCCTTAGGGCCCGCGGGAGTAGAGGAGGATGGTTCTGGTCCAGTGGGCGGTAAACGAAGAAAGTCAGGAAGAATAAGGTCTTCTTTCCTTAGTAGTCCACGCTGGTCATCTGCTCTGTTACTTTGAGCTTTGGATATGAGTTCAAAAAATTCTATTGGGGAAAAACCCAAAATTGACAAATTTTTGTCAGAAAGTGCAATGCCATTAAAACGTAAATTTTCAGCACATTTATTTTCCATGAAGATCTTCAATCCTTTCAATGCTGCCTTGAAATAAGATCCCATGTTAATTAGGAACTTTTTCAATTGCAGCAATGTTTGCTAGTATCACTATAATTAAGACCATCAGGATTGCTATTGTAAGAGTTTTGCAGTTTAGAACAGCTGCAATTCGCTGAGCCTTGAACATATCTTCTGTTTTACGCAGTTAATAAAATGGTACACGCACATTTTTTAACTCTTTATACAAAACAAGGCTCTGGTCTTACTGACAATGGGTGCACGTTATATTCTAGATGGTTTTTAACCATCTTAACTCAAAAATAGCCATGCCATTTGAAAGCTCAAAGATTCAAAATGCTGCAAACTTTCTCGTTATATTGAATATCTCTCAGTTTAATAATATTTTAATCACAGCTTCAATTCAATTAATGGTATAGTTTTAATCGTGGATGTTATCATCATAGGGCATGATCAGATGATTATTTCAGTAACTGTCTTTCACTCTGTGCTGCAATGAATCGGCAGCATATAGGTAGCCAATAACCATCACAGAAGCCTTTACTAAAAGCAATGGGGTAGCTTTTTAATGGAGTTTTTAACACAATTGTAAGTGTTTTTCTGATCATGTCCTTTATGATGTATAATGGTTTAATATGTTTCTCTATATAAATAATACTCACAGTATCACCACTGTTCTAGAAAGTCTCAAAACTTGGCAACAAGAAACTTATCGACCATAAGCCAAGAATTGTACCACTCCTCAAAAAAGAAGCATCGCAACAATAACCAAACTCTTTGGTACAAAACATATAAATATAAAAATATGTAATCCTTAATATAGAGTCTCTGCATGTCCTAATTTTTCAAGAAGACAGTATTGAAACTACAGAATATTAAAGATGCTTAAAAAGGCTATCTCCAACAGAGGAATTAAAGTCAACAGTTTCAACCCAGCTTATAAATACTGTTTGAAGCAAGAGCCATTACAAAATAGAGCACAGAATGGTAGCATCAGTTTTAACTTAGCATAATATGAAGTCATACACTTACACTTATATGACTTTATTAATAATCTTCGATTCATATTTGGCAAGCTTTGCAACGTATTTGTAAAAATGACTTTTTAACATGCTTTGTCAAGTGACTTAAAATCTGAACATAGCCAAGATGGAAGCTTCAAAATGCTTCTTATTGCCAAAGTTTTGCAAAATGACGTATGCATATTAAAACATGCAACATTTCTAATATATATGATACAAAAATGTTCCTTTCATAGAACAGTTGTTGGGTTGGGTTTTTTTTTCATTTAAAAACGGTCTACAACATTTGGTATGTATTTTCCAAACACAGACAAATTTCACACAATTCAAAACAAAATGTGAAAGCCTCGAATTCTGAAGTTTTCAAATTATGTTAATGTTTTACTCTGCCCTAGGAAGAAAAATGAAAATATTAAAATATGGAAAACAAGTTAACAAAATAGTAAGCAACAGAAATTTATTTAAAATGCACTAATATTCTGTAATAACACATTTACAAATATCTAATTTGCTATAGAAGCTTTAACCACAGCATTTTTTTCAATTCCAGTCAGAGGATATTTATTCACAGATGAACATTCAGCTGCTGTATCACCGTACATAACCACGTTTTGGATATGCAATATTAGGCAATATCAGCAGTGAATTTTAATCTGTGGGTAAAAAATGTCCTCTGACTCTTTTCAACTTGGGAAAACAGGGAGGAACGTGTAGGGCTGACAAGAAAGGTAATTGCTTCAGTTAATGCCCTAGAGCAGAGGGAGGTATGTCAAGAGTTCTACTGCTACATCACTTTTATTCCTCTTTCTCCCATGGGCATCTTTCTATGAGAAATTCTCTTATGAGTTCTTTTTAAATGACATCGCCAAAACTGTTAAGATATAATTGAAGGTACAAAACCAGAATTCAGAATATACAAGATTACCAATATTCACTTTGCTTTTTTCCACTTCTAGCCACCTTTACAGAGAAGTTATTGAATGTAAACTAAGCTTTTACTCCGCCCATCACAGCTCCTCCACAGCCACCAGATTGTATTTTCCTGACAGTTATAAACTTCAGCAGAAAAATTTCTTACCTGAGTAAGTTAGAGACTGCACCATTGTGCAGAATGCCTTTCAGTGAGCTGAAGACTCTTATGTAAAGGTGAACAGAAAGGCAAGCTTCTATATGGCTTGCAAAGGGTATTGAATGGGATACTCAATTGCAATTGAGTTACTAATTTGTTTCTATTTTACTGGAATTAGGAAGCTTTCTTTTTTGAGAAAGCACCTAATACCTATACCTAACTTTAGGTATTCTTAAAATTTCACCTTCAGCTTTAAAAACTATAAAATTCAAACACAATATCAAACAAAAATATAAGGATCATGAGTATGATTTTCACAATACACTATTAAACACACAGTACTTTTTCCAACACAGACACACAAAATTCTAATTTTTCTAAGACTACTTATGTTAATACGTAAACTATAAAGTTCACATACCCTCTGCTTCATCCAAATTTATTTTCTGACATTTTTTTTTCCCAATCTTTGCAATAGAGTCTTCTCTCTTTGACAGCCGGACTTCCCTAGCATTTTTTCCATTTTCGCCTTTCATTTTGATAGAATTAGACTTTCCTAGAGTTCTTCCCTCTCCCTGCATTAGAAGGAAAGTTAAGGTACTACTTACATTTGAGCTATATATCACTGTGTACATAATATGGCCTAAATGAATAAAAGTTATTTTGAAAGCACATTTTTTTTCCAATACCACAACAAATGTTTTAGTTTAAAATTGATTATTGCAGAGAACATTTGCCATAGTAGTCCCCAGAAATTTATAAAAAATATAATAGTTTACTCTGAAGAATTTGTGTAACAGAATGGGCTTCTGACCTTCAGAGTAATTCAATCATTTTCAAATAAAGTTAAGACAATGAAACATGAAACAACAAATACAACACGGTGAAAGAACTGATTCACCACAAAGACAAAAGTCCCACAAATAAATGCTGTTGACAGTGAAAAAATATCAGATGGATTACAGCTATACTCAATCTAGTTACGTAGATTTGGCTGATTCAAAATCATAGATGAATGCAGCTCTTAGTACTGAATCCCAGAAGGAAACAAAAAGACATACAAAGGGACAAAAATCATTGTAGAAGACTTACAGTAGATACTTGACTTCTGGAAGTAGTTACAGTCGCATTCTGTTTTACTGATGCACCTTTTTGTTTATCTGTAAACACTAAGCATAAACATACCTTCTGTAACTACAAATTTATCATTTCACAAAGAAGTAACATTTAAGGGACCACGATGCACAAAACAGTCTTTTGTTTTCAAATTCTTAAAGATGTAGTCAGAAATAAAGACAGAGCACAGCTGATATCCCTGAGACTTGTCAGTCAAAACCTACCAGAATCTCCCTCTCATCCTTAAATTTTCATAATACTTTACATAATAATTTTAAATACTTCTAAAGTTTACAAATGCTGAAGTTCCATTTAAGTTCTCCTAAATTTTCAGTCGATTTGCATCAAATAGCTTTTAAAATCTCAGCTAATAATTAAGTCTAGTTCTCAAATTTGGAACTCTAACAACAACAACAAAATCAACAGAAAGGATCATGAAAAGGTCATATTGAATCTTTCCTAACCTGTTTTGTGCATCAATTGTTTTCTTGTCATTATCATATGCTCCTTGTCTATTTCTAAGTAAGTAAACGGCTTCTTCAAGTCCCATCTACCTACAACAAATACACTACCTGGAGACTGAGCTGCCAACACAGAATCATGGCCCTTTTTCACTGGTATACTGACACAGAATCAATCTACTGCTAGAATGATCCACTATGATTTAGGGCTTTAAAGAAGCTCACAGCATATAGAATTACAATCTTACTTGTAATCCTTTAATAATCAGTGAGAGTATTTAGACTGATATCTCTTTTCAAAATAAAAACTGGTTCTGTTTCCTAGGAAAATGACAAATTTGATTCTCCTCAGTAAATACTTCCACCTTTACTCTCTTAGTTCTTTGAAACTGACTTGTCATCATAACTAAAAGCTTTTATGGCAACTTACCTCTACCCTTTGTTGGCTCTTTTTCATCTAGCACAACCCGCTGACCATCCAGATTAGATATAGGGACACCGAGATCAAGTGGTTCCTGCTCACCGTTCTAATGTCGGATCACAGTTTGTATATAATAAAGAAAACGCTGTTTTCAGAACAAATTTATGCAGTCTGACGTTTTTTCAAAGAAAATGAGCGAAACATTTTTATGTTTCAGTGTAGCTTCAATATATTTTTCTTCTACCATTGCATTTTTGTAAAAAAAAAAAGTCCATTTGTGTAAAACTACCTTGGTGACAACGAGTGTAACCCATTTATGAGGGCAATAGTATTTCAGTACAAGATACAAGGTGAAAAGAAATCAATCAATTTGCAGGTGTGCACAAATGCTCTACAACCATTGCTATGATATGTTCAGCAAATCATATTTTCCAGAGGTAGTATGAGATTATTTTCTGTTCTAAATTGGTTGCATTCTCTGAAGTTATCTTCATATCAACATGCTTTTCAGTTATTTGAAAAAAATAGACTAGCTTTGCCAAGACACTATACATTCTAGAAATACCACAAAAGTGACTTTCCATTCCTTGATGTTCTATCATAAGACAACAGGGAAAATGCTAGTCAGGTGTTTAGTAGTAGAGAAGCTGAAGCTGTCTGCTTCGTTAGAAATTTTCTGCAAGGATATTTGAGGCAACTTTCACAATTCCTAGGATAATGGAACAACAGCTTTAACTAATTTCAATCAACTTTGTCTGGCTAATAATAGGGAAAGTTGAGCTCTGGAAGAAGCTAAGTTCAGGCTCTATTAATTAGAACGTTGGATTTATTCTGAGGGAGAATATAAAGCAGATGCAGAGTAAAGCTTTGAGGTAGCTACTATTAAGGCATAATGGTTATGACTACTACACATTTTCATCTCAACGTGTAGTTATAAATACAGATTTTAATGCCTAATTATAAGGATAAGAATAATTTCAGAGACGATATGATCTTCCCTAGACAAAAAACATTTCAGATTGAATTACATCAAAAAATACTTACTAGTCTTGCCACAAGTTCATTAAGATTTAAACCATATTTTGCAACCACAGGCCTTAAGACCTCTGTTACTGGCTTGGTGGGTTTTGCCTTCAAACCAACTGATCGATTGATTGGAACAAGATCCAGCCTGAAACAAATAAATTGTAACATTAAGTATGATCTATACTAATAAACCAAATGTACAAAATACATAAAATTCAATCTACAGCAAAGTTACACTACTTTAGAGCTAATGATCCTGAAACTTCAATAGTACAAATCCCAATCTCAACGTATAAAGGACTTTTAACACAGGTACAACTTCCACTTTTTCACTCACCAGAGATGAGTGAAGGCATGAGCCAACCTAACTGCATGGGGATCCTCACACCAATTACATTCCACAGCACTTTCATCTCTACAGAGACATTGCTCTGATCATTCTGGTCCAGGAGTGTTTCCAAATTGACTCCATGCCTGTACTATAGCCTTGGATGCAAGAAAAATAGATGTTCCCATTTTCACAAGACAGACTCACAATGACCTATTCAACTATTTGAAATGGGCCTGGAAAGGAAGTTTTAGTTTTAAGCACAGGAACAAATACAGTGGAATTCCAAATGAGGCTACTTTCTGGCCAGATGCCACCATATCACAAAAAATGAATGAGAAACTTACATGTAGAAGGAGTAAAAGCAAATCAGTTGGAATTTAAAAGATAAATACAGCCCTCTTCAGAATGTATTACACAATTTTACATCATTTCATCAAAATAACAACAATAAAAAAACCTTTTTAAAACCCAAACTACTGCATATATATCTGTTTCTCTGCACAGAACTATGCCTAGTTTTGATTTGTTTTTTTAAATGCTCTTCATGTGTGCCCCTATTCCTCCGGAACAGCCATATTTGACTATAATGGCACTATAGTATGAAAATAAGGGGCTTATTACTAACAAAATTATCACCAGTAGACATCATCAACAGAAATGAAAATTATCAGTCATTTTGTCAGTTTAGTGGTTAGTGATTTTGACATGATTAAACATAAATCCCACCTTTTTTCTCACACAAACTGCTTAAATATAGCATGTTTAGTCTTACTGACTTTTCCTTTCCACAAGACACACAAATGACTCAATTTTTTGTCTAGCAATTGACAAAGAAATGGCAGACATTCAGGCAACCAGGTATATGCACATAGTATTTGTTTGATGTCTGAAAATATTCTGAATATTGGAGTAATTCTGCTTACACAATGTCTACCCACAGAACATTTCTACATTTCAATTAACACAAGTAACATATGGTACTGCCCACTTCCTTTTCCTTTTTAATTTGGAAACTCAACAAAGTCACACCTAATAAAAGATTGTTTAATCTCAAATTCAAAATTGAATATGCTATACCATACTCATTAATCTGAAGTTCTTTTAAATAGAAACCAGTCCTACTTCCTAATGAAAAGTAATATAAAGTCAAAATTAAGAATGCTAACAAAATAATTTAAATTTAATTTAAAAGTGCAACTCAATAATGCAGCACAAGCTTTCTACTTCATTATTTTTTCCTGAAAAAATTATTTCAGGAGTGTTCATAGCACTAGTTGGGATTTTTAGAATTTAAGAACATTAAAACATTTTCTGGCATTTTGGAAAAAAAAAAGATTAGTTTGAAAAAAACAGGTACTAATATTACATAATAGTGAATATATAATGTACTGAATTATATTATAGTCACATTAATAATACTATTTTAACATTGACTTGTTTAAGATCCAGGGCTATAAATCTTCACTCAGATGAATTTCTATTTATACAATTAGCCTTACTGTAACTGTCAGCTAACCAGAAAGCTCCCTCCTGCAGCATTTAAAACTCATCAGGTGCTGCTTGTTTCAAACAGTCCTATAGGCCCACTTTTTGCTCATTGATCCTTACCCTTGTTGCCCTCATCTGAATTACCTTTAGAGGTACTCTAATCTCATCATTACATGTAGAGGAAGCACTTAGCAGCTGGCTCTAAATCTAAGGGACACCAGTGCCTAAATGTAGGCAGGGTAGCTAATTTAGGTACTTGAGTAACTCAGAGAATCCCCATACTAAATGTGTATCTCTTGTAGAAGTGTTACTGCCATCTAAAGTAAAAATGGACTTTTACTTAATAGAAACTCAAACTGTGAGCTAACTGCAACACATGGAGTTCAATCATTTTCAGTTACAAACGTCAAGTCACATTCCTTCTTCACATGAGACTCTTCTGGATACTAAGGTCTATTTCTTCCGATTTGCCTGTATAATGAATGGGAACATCCAATTCCCTAATGCTGGATTCTGGAATACAATCTAACATGTTGCATTGCAACTGGATTTTTTACCAGATTCAGACAGTCTTTTCAGTATTAACTACTGTTTTACTGCACAGGTAACCGACAAGATATTTTATTGCATTTCCAAAAAGTAAAATGTAGGATGAGGTGGAAAATGTCAGAGCAAGACCATGTATCTGGCTCTTACCGAAATAAAGTGCGTTTCTCTAAACGGAGGTCCCGAGACTCCAGGATGCTACTGTCTTGGTGCAGTACAAGTGGCTACAGAGCGTGACAGAAACAACAGAAGGCAGAGCAAATTAGTTTTAAAACATCTAAAAAAAGAACAGCTGAGTGGTTCGACCAATTTTTTTTCACATTATTCAGGAAACTATTAATATTGGTTGTACACATTCCAGTGGATATTCATTCACAATATGCAACACAATTGAAGTGTATTTCATTTTGGCTATTTGAGAGGAATGACCAAATTTCAACTTCCACTGGATTCAGCATGTATTCAGGAACTTTAACATAAGCCTAGGTCCTTCAACTTAAATAAGTGATTACGTAGGACGATGCATTGGAAACTATGGCAAATTAACACACTTTAAAAAATCCAAAAGAATGGGCACATGGTCCCTTCCAACCCCTACTATTCTGTGATTTTTGACATTGTAATCATCTAGATTGATCATAAGCACAAATTTAAGACAAGCAATGTTTTACATCCACAGGTCCTCTCTGAAGTGAAGATACTTCTGTTAGAATAAGAGCCATCGCTCTGCACGAACATAGACTGCTGTCTTGGAAATTTTCCTCAATATTAAAACATGTCCCTAATTCAAGCATGAAATCCATCTCATTGACCTCTGAACAACTGCATTTCATCATGTTTCTCTGCTTTAATGAAATACCGTCTACTACAACACATTCATTTTCTTTGTGGATACTTTCAATTAAGTACAAACTAACCATTGCCTTGGACAAACTACATGGACTAGATACCTACATTAACTTCTCATAGTAAGAAAATCTTTGTCATTAGCTCTCTTCTGTAATGTAGAACACACAATCAATCACAGAACTCCATCAGTTCTTGTTTCACTACAACTGTCCTTCAACTAACTTGCACTGCCAATGGTACATACTACAACAGATTATATATTACATGAGGTACATACTACAGCCAAGAAAACAGAATTCATTAATAAGGATTATGAAAATGCTTTAAAAAAACCCACAGGAATATGTAATACCTTATCACCTCCAACTAAAAAAAGGTCCACTGCAGCTATGTTAATGCCATGCTTCTCGCAGACCCCAGATAGCACCTCTTTGATAGAGAATCCAGATTTAACAGCCATTTTGCTGGATGAACCATCTGGAAGGTTTACACAGCAGTATTTGGGGGATTTCTCTTTATCTGGTACAAATGCAGGTAATCTTGAGGCTTCAGACTTGTCAGGAAAAAGAAAGAAAAGTCAGTGCCCAGTGGGAAAACTAAGAACATGTATAAACTTAGTCTGTACAAACCAAACCCAGACAAGAGGCATATTTTCTGCCATGTTTACAGTTAAGGAATCCTTCCAAATGTCACAAATAGCAGATAAATTTAAATCTTAACCAAAGAAAATTACATAAAGATAACAACACTGCACAAATGTAAGTGTATTTCTAGGACAGATGAAGTTTTAGACAATGAGTTTGTAAAATAGGCTGAAAGATTCTCAAAATATAGATCCCAGCTCCTAATCAAAAAAGTATAAGTAGTAAATAAAATCTTATTTAGCTTCCAAATAGTTAAGTGTCTGTAGTCAATAATGAACTGATAATATAAAAATTACCACCATAAATCCACATTTAAGTGATGAGGAACCCCATTAAACATCAAGTTCCTCAAAATTTCCTTTGCTTTTAACATAATCTGAATGCTACATACACAAATGCACCACAAATAAATTAATTCGCTTAATGATCGTTGATGTATTTTTATGAAAGTGAACAGAAGTACTGTGTTATGGACAAGGCTGAAGGGCACAGTATTAACCTTTATTCTAGTGCAAGCGTAAAGTAGTAACACTACTAGGAAATATCAAAAGCATCTTTCGAAATTTAACAAAAAGCTGACTTAAAAAGGCATTACGAAAATACTGTTTTCAACAGTCGTTTATGGTATGTGTCATGTTTATTGTCTCCTCTTCAACTTGCTCCCTGTCATTCAAATCACAATAACTTTCTACCCTAACAAGTTGGAGTGGGAGAGAAAACAGCAGTTGTTGCTTTAGAAAGGCCTTGCATTTTCTGGTTTTAAAGATAAGAATTTCCTGCAAGAGAAATAAACATGTCTTTGCCATGCTTGCTTCCCTGACCAATATTTGTAGCATATGCAAAATTGCATAGTTGCTAGAATTTAGTCTACTGGGACATTAAAACTACAAAAAAAAAACCCTTTCAAACTTTCCTTTTTTAATATTCTTCCTCCACATCAACATAGTTAAGTATTATATTTATTTTCTATGATTGATATTGCCTTAATTTTGCATTTCATTATTTACACTGCAAAGGTAGAACTTGATGGTTAGAAATCACAGTGTCTTCACTGACATTTTTCCAACATACTATGACAAAATCATAGTGATTGCAGTTAAATTCCCTACTTCTCTTTTCTCAGGTTTCAGAAGAAGAGTTAAGTGATAATGACAAGAAGAATAAATGCACAACTTTAAAAGAAACAGAGAACAAAGAAGCACAAGAGACACTGGCACCACAGTAACCAACCTAACACAACTTGCACACAGTCAATCTTTATCATGTGTTTGTTCAGAACAGAGTCTCAAAGCACTGGTAGGTGGAAACGGTTATAAAGAGCTATAGCCGCACCCTTTGAAAGGCAAACTTTTATTCTGGAAGCCTACTGGTGGCTGAAGTTGAGACAGATGCAAAGGACATCTTTCTCACATGGACAACATAAGCAGCACTGTATGAACACAATCCCTATTACATTTCTAGTCTTCTAAAATTGTTTAATATTAAATCTTGACCTCTAACCGTACCACTTGAAGCCTCTTTCTCAAAGAATTACTTCAAACAAATTACTTTACACTACTTATAAAATTAGTGTTTCACTGTTTTCACAGCTTCTCCATTTGTTCATTATTAAGAACTGTCCATTACCAAGTCAAGACTAGCAGTTGATGACATGGAGCCTTGGGATTCCCGTCTGTATGATAATCCATTGGACTGAAGAGAATCTGTTTGTGAAAAGAATTAGCAATCAGCAAAAAGGCTTTTTATTACTTATTACACTACAGAAAGCTATTTCAAATTGAAAAAAATACTTGGTTTAGTAGTTCTTGGTTAATAACCCTTGAATAATCCTACTTGTTTTTATACTACAAAACCTAAAACTTTTAAAAAGAAAAATCTTAAAATGTTTTTTAAAATTTCAAAATTATTCTATCCAGATATTTTAAAAGGAGATAAATATCTTTTTTAAGTGAAGTATGGTGTTAGTAAACTAAAATCTAAGACAAGCACTAAGTCACTTTCAGAAGTTTAAGTCCATAATCTTAGCAACTGTCTTTCATGTCTTCTCACATATGAGTACTAGTGAGAACACTCAAGGATATGATCAAAGATATGCTGTGGGTCTGGGCCTTTACTAGAAAACAGAAAAGAAACCACAGTAACAACATGCTCCAAATTTGCTGCTTCAGTGGAATTCCTCTATTGTTTTTAACTCAATGGAATGAGCTAATGCAAAACTTCCATCTCTTCCTCTAAAGGTCATGTCCAGGTGCTTTTATAGGGGAACTCTTCCTTAAACTCTCAAGAAGAGCTAAGTAACACACCAGCAGATTACAAGGCTTTCCACAACTCTTGACTGCTTTTTTCCATTTTAGCCAGGAAAGGTGAAAATAGGTAGTGTGTTCAAAAATGAACATATCTGTGTGGTATTAAGAAAAGAAGGGTATGATAATGCAGAATGAGGACTTCGTAAATAGTTATAACTATAACAATATTTGCATGTACAGCTCCTGAAATTCTCTGTAAAGAGTTGAATTTATATCACTATAAAAAGAGTAGCTCTCACTTGGAAATGTATTGTCAGTATACAGAAACGCAGTCCACTGGAATGAAGAAAAAAAGTCTCTTGGAAGTCAATAAAAACAAATTTAAATACTTTTAATGTATTTATTTGTGCATGTTTCCATAAAACTTCAGTGATACTAGCCACACTATTGGCTTCTGACTTGACAGTTTCTTTTGCCTCCCTCACATCTAATGATGCATTTAGATGCAAATTAAACATGGTGTGATTAGTCATAACTTTGCGACAAAGTGCAACACAAATACTCACCATTAGGATAATCACCATTTTCTTTTCTTTTCTGTGATTTTCCCAAACTCTTACTTCTTGACCATGAGAAAAATGTTCCCCTTTTTTTCTTCTCAGTGTCTTCCTCTCCTGACTCTTCATTTAAAGATCTTCCTGACTTCGATTTACCACTTAACTATCACCAAAACACAATTAAATCATTGGTTGGATCACAGTTGTATTACATAAAATAAACCTTCCCATACATCTTCTTAAATCTAAAGTGTAATGGTCAGGTTAGCTATCTTGCTGTTTTCTTTACCCCACTGTGTATATGCCAGCCTGCCTCTCAGTAACAATCAAAATAACCTCAATTCAAAACACAAATCCAGCGTAAACAAAAAGAAATACATAGATGAAAGTGTGCTACTTGGCAGGAAGTGCAAAATGGTAGCTGGAAACAAGCCAGAGAGCTCCTGCAAACATGAAAGAAGTCTCCATGGCCCACCAGTAATGCCTAAGTTAATGTGGAAAAGGTATTTGCCTTGCTTTTAAAGGAAAGAATTTCATTTCGGTATTTCAAGTATTTTTCTAGGCCAGGACTGACCACAAACTGTGTTTAAAGACAAAGTATTGTTTAGCATTTACAAGTATAATCAAAGTATTTATTAGTATTGAAGTATACAAACATCAGGAATGTTTGATATTAAACTAAATTTGCTTTTAATGAACTATTTTTGTTTGATTATTAGAGTATTCCTTAAAATCCTACTTTTAAAAAGGTTCCTAGTCATAAAAATACATAATAGCAGATGGGCTGATGTGCAGTGATTGACATGGAAAATGCAACGTTATCATTTACCCATACAGTTATGTAATAATTCAGAGGTATTGTCTACCTGAAGGAAAAAATATACTCAGAATAATGTTAGGATATCAGTAAGACTACAGGTCTAATTTTTAAACAACTGTATCTGTTTTATACAGAATTATCTTAGTTCAGTGGTGGCTAAGAAATTAAAAATCTTACTCTGCAAAGATGAGCTAGATTAATTTAAGCTCTTTTCAATAATTTCTGATAAAATATCTGCTCTCAGCAAAGGTTGAAATATCAATATTCAATGAAAATAAGTTTCTGAGCTGATGCATTAAAATAATCCTCTTTTTTTATTTTTTACAATATAGTCAAATAATAACAAAGATTAAAAACTATGTTCAGGAAGTCAATTGCTAGAAAACTGATTCAAAGTTATGGATTAAAAACAATAAGTATTTTCCTGAGTACATAGATTTGCTAGCACCAATAAACAAATATTCTACTTGGATTTTATATAGTGTCTTTGATCTTCTAAAAAACTTGAAAAACATTATTTAAGAATATAGTTTTCAGATAACAGCAATACAAAAATAACCTTTTTTGGCGTTGAGATATTGGACTTCTCTGAACTGATACTGTGTTTAGAAGTGGGGCTGCTGGGAACATGCTGAGGATCAGGAAGAGGACGGCCTTCTACTTCAGCTAAGATGCATTCTTGGTAAAGGGGGGACTTCAGAAATCGAGTATAGCTATCAAACTTCATCAAGTTAAATATCTGAAATTAAAGTGCAATGGATAATGGTTACATAAGCTTAAAATAACACATCAAGAAACTATTTTGCAAGAGCCAACTCCCACAGAATTTAGGACATTAACCTGTAAACAGCAGTATGCCTCACTCTGTTTAGACTTGGTTAAATACACTGCACCAGTTTACAGTGAAACACAATTGGATCAATATCCTTAGAACAGATTCAGAAAAATGCTGTGATTTGTGCAAAGTACATGAGAAACTGAGATGCTACCGAGTCTTGACACCACCATTCTCACAGCTATCTTTTCCTGCATTTATGCCTTTGTACAATCTATGCATGGTGTGCAGCATGCTAGCCATTTAAAACATTTCTAAAATATTATTATATTGATACTATATGTGACAGGATTAAGTTATACAAGTGTGAACAAGGAAAAAATTTATGCTCTAAACCTCAGGAATATGATAGAACCACAATATGTAATAGTATGAAATGATACAAGATAGACAAGGCCAACTCCTGACACAGGGAGGAGCAAAGAGAACATGACACAGTACTGTAAAGGACACATGCCCAATCATATAGGAAAAAAAGAACACTATCTTTGGAAGATTCAACAATCAAGGTGATGTAAAAACAAGACCTTGAAAAAGTACAGTTTACATAAAATAAATCTAGTCTCTGGGCCAGACCAACATTTTTAACTACATAGGAAGGAATCAGCTCTGTATCAGGCCTGGTGAAAACATCTAAGACTAATTTAACCAAAGATAAATTTAGGAAAAAAAGGAAGAAAAGTTCTTTCTTAAATACTAAACAATGTTTTAATTCCTTGTAGCATTTTTCCATATCTATGCTTTTAATCAAATTCATACTTTTAGCTTTAGATCTTATCCAGTGATTCACTTGACCTGAAAAAACAGTATGAATGCCACTTTCTTTGGACATGATGAATTCTCTACAAGTGAAGAATGGAATGCACTATCCCAACTGGTTATGGCATTCCTGAGAGTCTACAGGGAATTCCATCACTAAACCACAGGGGCCCAGTTGTAGAAGGAAATAGGTTTTCAGATTGTGCAGAGACAACCTTCTCAACAGCATTAGCCCAAAGCTTTTCAGGCAAACAACAAGATGCTGCAGTGTAAGAGACCTAATTCAAGCTGACTGCTGACTTCCATATTCTCCTGTTTCCTCTGAGGGGCTATCTGCCATGATTGCTTGGCCCTCTAACACACGGTAAGCTATAGAAAAATATTTTGTAGGGTCAGTTTTGCCAATTTAACTGCTGAAACAGCTCATCACAAAGATTAACATGCCCTCAATGCAGCATCATAGGGACAATCCAACATCAATGACTCTTCCCCCTCGAAAAACTGCTCACAAAGGGTAATCTCTCAGGCTGTCATAGAATCATAGAATGGTAGGGGTTGGAAGAGGCCTTTAAGAGATGATCTAGACCAACCCCCCTGAAGAAGCAGATTCACCTAGATCAGGTTGCACAGGAACATGTCCAGGTGGGTTGTCAAAACCTCCAGAGAAAGAGACTCCACACACTCACTGGGCAGCCTGAGCCAGGGCTTCCTTACCCTTACAGTAAAATGTGTTTTTCTTATGTTTAAGTGGAACTTTTTGGGTTCCAGCTTCATCCCATTACCCCTTCTCCTGTTGCTAGCTACTATAGAAAAACAGAGATGTCCCAACCTCCTGATATCTACCACTTATATACTTATAAATACTAATCAGCTCCCCCCTAAGTCTTCTCTTATCTAGACTAAACAGCCCCAGTTCCCACAGTCTTTCCTCATATGGAAGATGCTCCAGTCCCCTGATCATCTTGGTGGCCCTGTGCTGGACTCTCTCCAGCACTTCCCTATCCCTCTTGAGTTGGGGAGCCCAGAACTGGACACAGGACTCCAGATGAGGCCTCACCAGGGCAGAGGAGAGGGGGAGAAGAACCTCCCTCTTCCTGCTGGCCACACTCTTCTTTATGCATCCCAGGCTGCCATTGGCCTTCTTGGCCACGAGGGCACATTGTTGGCTCATGGTTAGTTTATTATCAATCAGGACTTCCAGGTCTCTCTCTGCAGAGCTGCTCTTCAGCAGTTCGACCCCCAGCCTGTACTGGTGCATGGGTTTGTTCCTCCCCATGTGCAGGACTCTGCACTTGTCCTTGTTGAACCTCAGGAGTTTCCTCTCTGCCTAACTCTCCAGTCGGTCGAGATCCTGCTGAATGGCAGCACAGCCTCTGGGGAATCAGCCAGTCCTCCCAGTTTGCTGTCATCAGGGAACTTGCTGAGGGTACACTCTGTCCCCTCATCCAGGTCGTTGATGAAGATGTTGAACAAGACTGGCCCCAGAACCGATCCCTGTGGAACTCCACTGGCCACAGGCCTCCAACTCGACTCTGTGCCATTGATCACCACCCTCTGGGCTCTGTCATTCAGCCAGCTCTTGATCCACCTCACTGTCCACTCATCCAAGCCACACTGTCTGAGCTTTCTGATGAGGATGTTAGGGGAGACAGTGTCAAAAGCCTTGCTGCAGTCAAGGTAGATGACATTCACTGCTCTTCCCTTATCTAGCCAGCCGGTTATGCACTCATAGAAGGCTATCAGGTTGGTTAAACAGGATTTCCCCTTGGTGAATCCATGTTGACTCCCCCTGATAACCAACTTATCCTTCATATGTTTAGTGATAACATTCAGGATGAGTTGTTCCGTCACCTTTCCAGGGACAGAGGTGAGGCTGACTGGCCTGTAGTTTCCTGGGTTGTCCTTCTTGCCCTTTTTGAAGACTGGAGTGACATTGGCCTTTCTCCAGTCCTCAGGCACCTCGCCTGTCCTCCATAACTGTTCAAAAATGATGGAGAGTGGCTTAGCAACCAACTATGTAACTATGAAAGATACAACCCTCTGACCAGAGGTCCACTGGAAAAATTCAAAAACTAGGTTTCAGAGCATTCAGAGTCTTCAAGTCAAGGCTCAACATATTACCCAGTGTACACAACGCACATAGCTCAAAAATGTTTCTTGAGTTCTGTTGAACTTGTTTCTTGAGTTCTGTTGTACACTACCACCAAAGCAAAACTCAAGCTAACTTCACCTGTCCTTGAGAGACTACGCTCAAAATCACAATACTTGAAGCTCAGTGCAATTTGTGCCTTCAAAATAAAGACAGTATTTTACAACATAGCTAACCTTAATTACCTTAAATTTAGTACATTTTCAGGATGAAAAATATCAGGTTTTAGGAGTCATGTCCTGTCACAGAATCTATCACAAGAAGAAGATAACATTGTTATGCTATGCTAGGTAGTTCCTTTATTCTTCCTAAGACACACAAAGAGAGTTACTGCAGAGATGAAGTCTGCAGATAATATATACCTAATACAGCAAGAACATTCCAATCTTTTAATTTTACTGGACAGACTGATGACAGCTTAACTATTTTACTTTTATCTTGAGCTGTTCATCATCTGCCCTGTGTTGCTAGTGCCCATTACATCCACAATTCCCTACATTTAATATTATTATCATATTAATATACAAATGTGCATTGGCAAAATCTAGCAGATACTATTTCTTTTTCTTGCAAATGAGCAATATAGCTTAGAAAAGTATAATTTGAATTTAGACATTAAAAGGGTAGAAAAAGTTACATCCATTTATGCAACTCTACATAAAGTAAATGATAGTTTAGTATCTTAAGGTGACCATCTTGCATTGATAAACATTCAAAATACTTACTCTACGAAACAGTGAAATCCTAACTAGACAGTTTGAAAACATTCACACTTGTTATATTATACCTCTAACAACAAGGGCAAATTTGTCAGACTCTGGACAGAAAGCAACTTTCAGTAGCATTCCAAACAAGCAGTGCCTTAGAGCTAAGAGTTTCAGTACTGCTTTCCAAGGCACTTTCCCACACACACCTCCGCAACTCCCCTGCAGCCCTACAGCAACACTCCCTACTCCCCAACACTTATCCGATGACCAGCACAGATCAGCACATTTGCACTCTATGCTCAGTGCTGAAATCTAAAAAATCTTGTGAAAGATCACAAATGCAAAGCCTTTGCATTATTAATGTGATGTCATCAATGTGAGCCAAACTTTGAAATCTGCCAGTGTGTTGTGCTAACTACACACACCTACAGTTCTATGTTTCTGAGGTTATACCACTCACCAGCAACACAAAAGTGATCCACTGCAGAACCTCCACTTTATTGAAACCAAGACATTAAGGGCCATCAAGGCAGTTGATTACCCAGCACTGACCTCAGCCAGGTGACACACCACTAGCACTCCAACTCACACACCTACCTCCAAGGCTGCCTACTTTGAAGGAGGTAACTATCATCCTACTACACCTGTTTTTTCAGCAGGAAGCACAGACCTGACTGCAGAAGGAGAACTACAAAGGCATTGACAACTTGAGGTAATCAGGTCAGGCCCAGCTAAGGCCACAGAGCTGTGATTAGACCCACAGCAGCACTTCATATCAGCATTTTCACACTCCTTATGGCCTTCCAACCAGAGGACACAGAACTTTCAAAGAAAGAAGAAAATCTGCATCACCCCTGCCACCAGACTCATAGGAACACCAAACAACTGGGAGAACACAAAAGAGGAATTTAGGCACGAGCTATACAAAGCCAAGATGAGGAATGTATGAAAGTTGTTGGAGGAGATTGTGGCTGGCAATTCCCACCGAAGCCTCAGGCCTTGGTAGGCACATAGTGGGTAATCATAATGCTAGAAGCTACCAGGCCAGTAATTAGAACTACCTTTCTATCTCCATCGATGGAGCAAGGTACTATACCCAAGTATTCAGATTGCCCCAAAAGCATGATATCTGAGGTTGTTCAAAGAACAATATTCTGACCTGCTTCATTTGTGCATTTAAAGCTATATCCTTGATTTGTAAACAACATGTTCTCAAAACTATTTCTACTCATCAACTGTTAGAGTGAAAGCGTTACCAAAGTGAGAGAGAGAAGAAACTTAAATTCTACAGAAAATGTAAAGTATATCCTGTTGGTACATAACTGTTTTGAACATCAATAATTATTTAAAATAAATAGGTCTTCAGACATCAACAGTTTTAAGCTCTTTGTCTGACAGTTCTGTTAAAGCATAAAGGAAGGACTCATTTAATACAGCAGACATATTCTACAAACCACTTAAAAAATTAGACACTATTTGTGTACACAACTGTCCACTGAAGAAAAGAATAAGCAACCATATGCAAACACCATATGCAACAGTGTTGCAACACATGGAATTATTTACTTGTACTAAACCTTCATTTCAATAACAGCATTTTTCAGATTATTTTTAGTTAATAGCAATTTTCTACAAATATGCAAATGTACAGAAAAAATAGTCCAGCAGTCAAGTGAACTTGACTTCAATGTCTTTTAACACATAGTAAAATATACAGCATGTGAAACTACTTTTATAGATTTTAAAGTACTTCAAAGGAAAAGACTAGATACATAAATGTTTACCTGAAGTTGCTGTTCCTTAAACATATCTGGGTGTGGAGAATTGAGAATATCATCGGCCAACTGCGCCTGGCTGTCAATATTAACTGGAGTTGTAGCTTTGCTACACAGGAACTTACTGAAGATCTCCCGAGCTCTGTAAGAAAGCTACAGAAAAGAAATGCTAAATATATGTTTGCTTTAAAATCATATTTTTAGACAGGCCGTTGTTATGCTGATATATTCCACCCAAAAATATACTGCCATCCCAGTTTCTTTAATATATTGGCATTTTTGATTTAACAGCTTTTGTTAGTTTTAGGAATAGAAGTAAGGTTATTCCTCTAAGAAATATTGGATAAATATTTGTAATTTTAAGCAGTAAAAGTTGCCAGCAAAAAATTAATCAAACTATGAAAATAAGAAGCACATCAAATGCTGTCTTATAAAGGAGAATAGAAATTTTAGATTTTAGACCTTTTACGTAACAGTTACTGTTTAAATAAATATGCTTTAATTTCTAGAAGTTAAAAAAAAGGTATGTATATATAGGAATACTTATAAAAACATTCATTCTCCATTTTTAACTTGTTTATTTTGAATCACCCACATTCTGGGAATAATGAAAAAACACCAAACTGAGCTCAGAGCCCTTAAGAGTGGTGTTCACAAAATACATTGTTTCAAGACAGAAGAAAGTGCGGGAGAAAAAGTTCATTTTTTACAGAGCTACCTCTGCACTTTACTGCAGTCTAAATATTCTCAACATCTCAATCTTGGGACAGCACTCTCAGGGGACTGAGAAAACCCAACTGAGGCTCCAGCCCTGAGGTTACAGAAAAAAGACCAAGTACAGCTCCAATAATTCTAATAATCGTGAAGAAGTAATGGTTTTTGAAGGAGCAACACCATGTATTGAAATACAATACTGATTTACCTCTTTTTTATCATGTGCAGGTACATGGTTAAAATATTCACAGGCTTGCCAAAATAAAATGTTTTCTTCACTAAATTCTTTCCGTAGAAATTCCTAGGAGGAAAATAAACAAATAACTATGACAAAGAAAAAGAGTTATTTGACATTTCAAACAACAATTTATAATGCTTGATAAGTTTGAGTAATTGTAACATTTGAATCAGTCTCACAGTCCAGTTTTCTTCTAAAGTAAAAATCAATGCTTGTCCCATATATGTCTAGTGCTTCTCCTCTTTCTCATTTCTATTAAAGTGTATACAATAGAGAAGAAACCATCAAGCTATAATCAAATCATTTGCATAAACTAGTAAATGAGCTTTTAACAAACATTTAAATAATTTGTAACTACATTTAAAAATTACACTATAAACCAGATGTCTTTAATTGCATTTCTACTAATATAATAGAGTAGATGTTTATCAAGCAGTGTCCATAATCAATTCTATGTTCATGAAAGTGCTTTTCTGCCTCACATGGCAACTACACGAAGTCTTTTACCACTGTTGCAGATGTGGTTACACGGGTTCTCCCCTGGAAAACATTGTCTTAGAGGGGAAAAAAAGTATCTCCCAGTATACCACTCAATAATCAGAACATTTATATTAGAGTATCCAAAAGTCTAAATGAAGACTGGAACCCAATTCAGTTGGGAAATTGTACAAACACAAACTGTTGCTGATTGAAATCAGTATCATTCCAAATTCTCTCAGCGTACATTTCCTGAAAGCTTTTTAACCACTGGGAGGAGGGGAGATACAAAAAAAAATTAATATGCTCCTTTGAAAAAATTCTCTAGACACTCCTGCAATTGGAACAATGCTTGTTTATACTTTAGAGCTTTAGGTATCAGTGATTAATTGGAATTTTTATCCTAAGTCAGACCAGAAGCTACAACCTTCATGCAAAGCATCACACCAGTATCATTTAAGCTTCCTTAACCATACATTGTAGTCTCAGAGAGCAATGTAAGAGGAATCTTCACAGAAATACTTAAAACCGAACTTTATTTGTGCTTTTAAAGATTTTCATCAAGTTTAAGGATTCCAATTATAAGAAAGTAATCGAAATAAACTACAATACAGAGAGTCTAAATCCAATTTAAACTAAAATTTCTTCAGATACCTAACCTGAGACACCAAATGTATAAAAGACAATCCAAAGAGTAGTCAGGGGACATTTCTGCATTTTACATGTAATTACAGATGAAAGGAGAATCAAATTAGTGAGTAGGAACTGTAACTCAACTACCTGCTTCCCCACTTGGTGCCTTCACTATGAATCCACACTAAGTCTCCTGCTTGCTTTCTTTCTTGCCACGTGATTTGGGCACAGCTGGCTGTAAAACAACTCAAGCTTCATCAGGAAGACTGAGTGGTGCCCCAGTTGGAACATTCTGTTCCCTAGCAGTTGTCACACATGGCTAGGAAGCTGGAGATGTTGGTTAGAACCACTTGAGAGAGGGAACTTGTAATCAGGTCTCTCACTTCCTGGATGACTGCTCTAATCAGCAGACTATTATGCAAAATGTGAGCATATGCAAAACATGCAAAATCTCTTCTTCTTAGAGAGTAATTCCTGCTCTGTGACAAAGCTGTCCTCAGGAAAGGCCCATGCATACTGAATCCCAAACACATCAAGATGCTTGCTATGTAACTACAAATTAAATGTGGATGTTTCCACACTCTTGAATACTGGTAGAAATCTGTAATACACACTGTTATGATATCCAGATTGCAAGAAAATCTAAGCAACAGCTCTGGATCTCATCTGGGCCTCAAGAAAACAGTGGTGTACATAAATTTCAATATTCCCTACTTGTTCTTTAATTCAGCATTTCTTTTAAACATACACTTTTGCAATGTTTCTAAAAAATCATTTTTAGCTAAAGTAAAATAGGGAGGAAAAGTAAAACTGCCTGAATATCTGAGGTTGGCTTTTGATGAAATTAAATGTAACTTTAACCTTTTAAAATGAAAATTTAACAAAAAATATATTAGCTACTTTTAAAGTTTTTTATTCTAAGTTTTAAACTTTCATAGTGCTGAAAATTCATTACTGCAACTTATGTAAGTTCACAGATGGCTTGCAAGTAATTAGAAAAGACAACCAAACTTTCAGTAGCATCCCCACAAATTACACTCTTTTTCAGATTCTTATCTGATCAGAATGGTGTTTTTTCTTTCATTCTGACAAGAAATCTCCCTATCTAACAAGAAATATTAGTAACTTTTAGGCTACTCTAGGAAAAATGCAAAGACAGGGAACAACATATCCAGGATATATTATTTTCCTTTCATCTTCACTCTGTCCTCTCAGAACTGTTCACTGTTTATGTGTTTATTGGGACCTCACAGCAGTTAAGATGGAGTCTGCTTATTAGTAATTTTGATATTTTAATACTTTTATATCAAGTAAAGAAATCTTTACTTGATGCATCCTAGAGTGCTGAGGGAGCTGGTTGATGTAATTGCTAAGCCACTCTCCATCATTTTTGAACAATCTTGGAGGACAGGTGAAGTTCCTGAGAACTGGAGAAAGGCCAATGTCACTCCAGTCTTCAAATAGGGCAAGAAGGACGACCCAGGAAACTACAGGCCAGTCAGCCTCACCTCCATCCCTGGAAAGGTGATGGAACAACTCATCATGAATGTTATCACTGAACATATGAAGGATAAGTTGGTTATCAGGGGGAGTCAACATGGATTCACCAAGGGGAAATCCTGTTTAACCAACCTGATAGCCTTCTATGAGTGCATAACCGGCTGGCTAGATGAGGGGAGAGCAGCGGCTGACATCTACCTTGACTGCAGCAAGGCTTTTGACACTGTCTCCCATAACATCCTCGTCAGAAAGCTCAGGCAGTGTGGCTGGGATGAGTGGACAGTGAGGTGGATAGAGAGCTGGCTGAATGACAGAGCCCAGAGGGTGGTGATCAATGGCACAGAGTCGAGTTGGAGGCCTGTGGCCAGTGGAGTTCCACAGGAATCGGTTCTGGGGCCAGTCTTGTTCAACATCTTCATCAGTGACCTGGATGAGGGGACAGAGTGCACCCTCAGCAAGTTCCCTGATGACAGCAAACTGGGAGGACTGGCTGTTTCCCCAGAGGCTCTGCTGCCATTCAGCGGGATCTCGACCGGCTGGAGAGGTGGGCAGAGAGGAACCTCATGAGGTTCAACAAGGACAAGTGCAGAGTCCTGCATCTGGGAAGGAACAACTCCATGCACCAGTACAGGCTGGGGATTGACCTGCTGGAGAGCAGCTCTGCAGAGAGAGATCTGGGAGTCCTGATTGATAATAAACTAACCGTGAGCCAGCAATGTGCCCTCGTGGCCAAGAAGGCCAATGGCAGCCTGGGATGCATCAAGAAGAGTGTGGCCAGCAGGTCAAAGGAGGTTTTTCTCCCCCTCTCCTCTGCCCTGGTGAGGCCTCATCTGGAGTCCTGTGTCCAGTTTTGGGCTCATCAGCTCAAGAGGGACAGGGAAGTGCTGGAGAGTCCAGCACAGGGCCACCAAGATGATCAGGGGACTGGAACATCTTTCATATGAGGAAAGGCTGTGGGAACTGGGGCTGTTTAGTTCGGAGAAGAAGAGATTGAGGGGTGATCTTATTAACATTTATAAATATCTAAATGGTTGGTGTCAGGAGGTTGGGGCATCCCTTTTTTCTGTAGTAGCTGGCAACAGGACAAGGGGTAATGGGATGAAGCTGGAACACAAAAAGTTCCACTTATAAGAAAAAACTATGTCACTGTTGAGGTGAGGGAGCCCTGGCACAGGCTGCCCAGAGGGGTTGTGGAGTCTCCTTCCTTGGGGGTCTTCAAGACCCGCCTGGACATGTTCCTATGCGACCTGATCTAGGTGACCCTGCTTCTGCAAGGGGGTTGGACTAGATGATCTCTAAAGGTGCCTTCCAACCCCTACCATTCTATGATTCTACATCTTCTACACCATAGGTTTCTTTATATCCTCTTTGTGAAAATTATTTGGGCAGTACAAACTGTCCTCATAGAATAGAGCAACATACTTTCAGTGCAACAATGCAAAAGTGTGCGTGCCTCCATTTTCTTACATGTAAAACAGAGAAGATGCTATTTACAACTTCATAAATGTGCTGTCAAGAAGATTAATTTATGCTTTTCAAATACCGAACACTATTGCCGCAAGTTGAAACTTTAACCAGTGTTCTTAACAACCTCAATTACTTCCAAAAATATTTCTAAAAACCTTTTGTAGGAAGATAGGTCAGTGTCCTGGAAAAAATCTTCACCACGGCTTCCAACATTTGAGTAGGTAAACAAGAACAGATTACCAATTCTTAAGACACTACTGGGAGTACTGCCTTCTTCTTGTTCAAAGGCTACCAATGCAAATACAACAAAATCTAGTTGTTTTACAACATGGAGAAGCTTTTTAAAAGTTTTGATACAACCCAAAATATAGCCTCTATTTATATCCAAAACTGTTTCTATCCAGAAATGCATGGCAATATACTTATTACTATGACTTCTTATTCAACTGTGAACCATTTTAAACTTAGGAAGGTGCAAAAGTAACAACTGTGTAAGAACAAATTGACATCTCTTGTCTTATATAAGGGTGTAGATTCAAGAAATAGCATACAGGCAAATTACTGAAGCAGTATCAGGTATTTTGGAAAGCATCTTATTGCCCCTCAAAACTTACAGAAAAATATTTAACACCAATAGGATCCTGGAGAAGACGCTCAAAGGAAACTGCCCAACTTGCAACTCTTCTTTCTCGAAGTCGTCGACAGCTCTGTACACTGGGAAGACTAGCATTGCTACTGAGGCTGTTTTCACTGATGCAGTCCTTCAAATCAGTACTATTCAGCTCTGTTTAAAAAATAAATAAATAAATCTGTCAATAAAGTATTATTCACTTTTGTTCTTCAGCTTTGTCTACGTGGTGTCTCACACCTCCAGCTCAAGCTTACAGTAGTGCAGACTCCAAAATAACCCTCCCCACTTCTATTGGGAGTATCTGCATAGACAAAAAAACAAAGCAAACCCTAAACATCTCTCAATTTTCTTCTGTTCTACTGCAAAGAAAATTACATGAGTGTCTCAAAAGCAATACCCAGAAGCATCTAATAAAATATTTTGGACAAAATCTTCTGCTTATAATCCTTACCCCATGGAATGCACTCCTTCATAAGATTATCCAAGGAAGGCAGACCTTCAAGAACCCACTGTTCACCATAAAGTTGGCAAAACTCTATTTGGTGATAGGAATTGGCAAAATTTCATATAGTCTTAAATCAGTAGAGACCAGGACTCTGAAGTTTTTCATGGAAATTAAAGATTCCTGTTAAACACCGAAAATTTAGGAAAGGAGTCAACTGAGGAGAAGAATAGTAAGGAAAAGGAGCTAGTAATGGATGGCTTCCTCATCCATGGCAAGTAGAGGTATCAAACCATAGATCCTCAATTTATCATGGTTTCTGATAGAAACTGAGATCTGTGACTCCTTTCCAGACTCAAGTCATCACAGTGCAATAACCTAGAGACTTGAAGCTAAGAAATAATTATATTCTTTAGTTCTTGTATGATGCTTTTGTATTCTGAAAAATGAATTAACAAAACTCATAGAGAATTCAGGAAAACAAACTTGTGTAGCAGCACAACTAATGATTTCATATATCAACCCAGGTCATCTTTGTCACATCAGTAAATAGAATACACACCAAAAAATACTCTCAGTGACCATTTGTTCACAAAAGTGGAAAGTTGGAAGAAATGTCTGCTCTAAGTAAAAGAGCGAACTGTAAACAACTGGGTTCTGTTCACAAACTTGTCATTTATTTGTTGCATGCTCTTTTACAAGTCACTGTTCTCTGTCTCACAGCTTACACAAGTGTAGAACCCGTACAGCTGTACTTATATATACACATTTCACAGAAGTGATCTGAGGTTTAATTAATTGTGAAGACACAACTAAATAAAGCTCTGAGCTACTTGGTCTGATCTCATAACAGACTTTGCTTTGAGCACCAGGGAGATGCCAAACTGAATGAGATTCTGTGATGAAGGGCCAAAAAACCAGCAGACATTCAACTCTCTGAAAAATCTGAAGTAATAGATGTGAGAAAATAATATCTTCAAATAAAATAGGTCATATGTTCAATAATTCTATGTCAAATGGAAAAGCAAATACAGTGCACACTATAAATGTAAACCGATTGCAAAAACTGAACTCACAGCCCAGTCAGAAATGGCCTACTCTTCACAAGGACATTTTTATTGTTGTTTATTTTTCTCAGTTAATCACCTGGAGAAAATTCGCCAAAATTCCTACTTTATAAAATCTCCCAAGGTCTCCATTTATTTGAAAGCACTTTTTATTTCCAAACTCTATGTTACAAAACTTTACTGATCTTCCCTGGAAACTGAAAAAACAAGTCCATCCAAAGATACCTATAAGCATACCAAAAAGTTGTAAAGATAGTTGCAAAGTTAAGGAAAAGTTAAAAAGTTATGAAATGTCATTTTGATATTGTATAGCCCAGATATATTTACTAAGATGTAACACTTAACTACTGTGATTTTCTGTGAGCAAAGCTATATTGTTTAAGGCAAAAATAAGACAAAGATACAAAATTAGTTTAGGGAAGAACGAAAATGTAACTTTATATTTTTGAAAAAGGACAATATTTAAGGACCAGAATAACAAATCAGATATATAAACATTTTTCTTTGCCTGTCATATTAATCAAAGGTAATTAAAAAAACTCGACAAATAACGCCAAATTTTCGTATGACAATTATTTATTCACTTTTGCTGTAAGACATATGAAAGAGCATAACCAAGTCAGCTGTTAGCTTCTTTAGAGAATACCTGTCACTACAGTGAAACTATTGTGAAAGACGCTAATGTGAAATTGAAGAGAATTATATCTGAATTTATTATCTGAAGTATTTTGCTTTAACTCTTCGGGTAGATACGTTTTATTTTACAGGCCAGGATATAAATAGACACCCACTTCTTGATACATCTGGAACGGTTTCAGATACTGCCTCACTCCTAAAGGGTTCAATCCCCAGTGTTCTCCAGTGACAAATGATGAAAATTTCCTAGTTCATTTCAGGAAAAATCAGAAAGGTAAACTCACCCCACACACCAAACCATTTAAACCTACTTGGCTGACAGAGGGAAATTACCAAGTAGCCACACAGAGTGCTCAATTCTAAATCCCCAAATCCAAGTGCCTTAGGACTCAGAAGGGATTGCAAAATGGTAAGCATAACAATTAACAGGTCACCTTCACCTCCCTCTCTTTTTCCATGGGCAATTTCCCTATAGCAGGCAGGAAGGCCAAACTGCAATTACAGTCTCAGGGTGTTTACACCAGTGGGTGACTGCTAAATACCTTTAATTGCTAGCAGCTGCTCCCTCTCTCCAGTTTGTCAGAGTTATATTTGCTCTAAACTAGCCTGGATTCTCCTTCTGCTGACTCTGGAGGCCTCATGAAATCAAATGAACCAAAGAAAGACTTCATTTTCAACAACTTTGAGAGCTACTGGCATAGGTCCTCCAATGTGTTAATGCAGCATTAAGGGATTACTCATTCAGAGTAAACTGTCTGTGTTCTGGTGGATTTTAGATAATTCAGATTTTTTTTCACAAATAACTTTGAATTCATATTTAACCCTGACACTACTTTGTTTTCACTTAAAGCAAAAATGCAGTTAATTTGCTTTTAAAATCTGTACAGATTTCTACTGGAGTGCCTGTCAGCCTGAAAACAATACATAACAAGGCTGTTTCCCAGAAAAGGCTTGGTTATTCTGGTTTCCTTCATAGATTAACAGTTGCAAATAATACTGTTACAGCCTAGTGCAGGTATACCATATAGAACAAGAGAAAAAGAAGTGTCAGATGAGAAGAAAAAAAATCACCAACTATAACACTAGTACACAAGTTATCCAAATAACTCTTAGCTGAAGACTGTATAAGTCTAACTACTGCTCCACTCCTCTTGTGAAGGAATGTTTCTAATGTAAGAGTTCAGTGTCAGGTTTCCTGACTCTCACAACTCTGCATTCCTAGGTACACAAAGCCCACCTTGGAAAGCAGGACTAGAGAAACTTTCCAACACATATTTCACCTAATGAGCACTTTGTGATGATCATTACAGGAAATGTAGAGTCTTGATTCCCACCCTCAAGTGTTCTCAGGGCAAGATTGTTGTGCAAATCTGCCTCCACACTTCTTGTTAACTGTTTTAAAAAGAAGGAAAACTATCTGTTGAGAATCTCAGGATGCCAGGGGAGTTCACTGTGGAAATCAGTATGCACAGACAACTTAGCAGTGATGCAAAGTTTCCTAATGCCTGCCTACCTGCCTCTCTCCTTGGTGTGTGCAAGCACCACCTCCTCTTGCATTACCTGTACAGGGAGGCTCCTTACTCAAGCATCCTGAATCCTGGGGGCTTAAATTTATTTCTGTTCTGATTCAGAGCCACAGTACCTAGCAAGGAAGTACTGCTTTCTGTGTAAACTCATTTAGTTTATTTGCCACCTTCCTCAAATATGGTATTGACACAGAATCATTGAATCATAGAATGGTAGGGAATGTTTTCTAAAATGCATTCCAAAAATCCTCAAAAGCAAGTATTTTACAACTTTTGTGTTCACACAATCTGTGGACGATCTTGGCTTTACTTATTCTATAAAAGTAGCATTATGTAAGAAAACTCAGGCATTTAGTAAATTCAAATCTTGAAAATATTCAGGATAAGATGGCTGTGAAAGTTTCAACTTAAATCATATAAAGCAGTACATATTAATACAATTAAGGACCTTTTTAATGCATTTGTTTATACAATTTGTATAGAGCTTTCAACGTACTTTTTATTATTGTGAGAAGCTATACACATTCCTTGTAATCATCTTGATGCATACATTCAGATAATTAAGATATTCCAGTTAATCACTAAATACATTACCTGGATAAAGCTGATAAGAACCACTGTGGTGCCACTTAATCAAATACTTCAAGCCATTCACTGAAAGCCATCCTTCTGAATCCATACCAAGTTCAGCTGTACCATCCCGGAACCCATTGGGTGTAGATTAGTCTTACTGTATGGCACATTGTTCCTCTATTGCAGCAGCTTTGGGATAAGGGAAGCTAATGCATATCCCCCCCAGCAATTCCTAGTAGCCTCTAACACGTTCTAAGCAAATTGATTCTTTACTCTCATGGCTTCAAGCAGAGGAAAGCAATAGTATACTTAACACAAAGCATTATAAAATGGTACATAAATAATTTAAAGAAAAGACCTTTTGCCACTGCTGCTGAAGGAACTTGAATTATTTATGTTACAGTGGAATACAGCTACAGCAAGCATGCTCTGCCAACGTAACTGACAAATAAAGCGTATACCTGTTGGAGGAAATAATCCATCTGTATTTATAGCGTGAAGAGCATAAAGACTGGTTTGTTTTATTTTGGACTTCATTGCAGAGTTTTTGCTCTACCTTCTTTAGTTACTTTTAAAAATACAGTTCTACATTATTTATTATTGTAAACAACAGTTTCCTTTCAAAAAAGTGTCTTAAAAGTTTTTCCACAGGAAAATTCTTTCCAGGTGATGAACACTAAAACCAAAAGTCACCAGAAACTACTGCAAAGCACTACCTTAGGAAAAAAGACATGCATATAGTATCTGTTATGATTAAGTATTTGGAAGTAATAGACTTCAGCTTTGTGGAACTGATCTCTGTAGGGAATACCAGGTAAGAACTGACTTCGACATTCTCAATCGCTCAAATACCTCACCACCTGTCTGGGAGACAAACGATAACGTGCTTCTATTATATGTCTGTTGATCTTAAATGTTTTCCCTTTGTAAAGAGCCATCTAGGTATCAACAGCCAAAGTCAGACATTATCTGGGGACTACTGATCATCCCTGTGATGATTTAGACTTCACAGAGCTCAAAACATCAGTCACAGCCTGCATGCTGTGCATGCACTCTCGTTATTCCCATAGGCAGCAGGAACGGATAGTTTCTGAGGTGGGAAATAAGAGAAATCTGCTAATTACAGGCCACTGTAGTAATATTAATGGTTTCTGTTATTCCTAGAGCATAGGTACTGCAGATTAATTGATCTATAGCAGTGATCTTGCATCTGAGTATTATTACAGTTTCCATGCTGATTTTCTGCAATGCATTAAGCAAATCTGTTACAGTTCAGAGTTGTTACCTGTCAGCACACTGGAAACAACACTAATTCAAAATATCTATACTTTTTACATGTTATCTGGCTATAAATACAACAGCATTTATAGTATTTAGCTGCATGTACAAATAGTAAGATTCAGTCTAAGAAGGAAAGCATGCATTGCTATACTAATGGTTACACTAAAGCAAACTAATCTAGACTTGCCCTAAGATGTGTAAGTCTGTGGATCTTTTAATGAGTTAGTGAGGTTACAGAAGACTGGAAAAATTTCACTGCTGTAATACAGTCAATAAAAGTGAAAGACTCAAAATGTAATTTAGACATGAATCAGAGCTTTTTGCTCAATGCAGCTTTAAACAAAATTAATTAGGATTTTATTTAATTTCACTTTTCCTGGTTACAGTCTCTCTGGTTCTTATTTTTCCAATCCACTTTCTAAGTATTTAAGCATTGATTCAGTATTATTCAGTATAGTTCAACTAACAATTTTTAGATACATTACATCCTCCCTTAAGTAGCATTTAACAATGAAGAGAGGGTCCATGTTAAATCTTCATCATATAACCTACTGTTCTTTCACCTTCGCAACCTACAAGGCCTTTAGATTTCGGAAGTTCACAAAACTGTACAGAATTAATTGTGAAAAAACAACTACCTATGAAATTGGAATGCAATAGAAAAGTCATAGTAGAGGAACCAAAAAGAAGTCAGATCTTTAAAACAATTTTTCATCTGGGAGCATAAAAAGCTTGAAATGACTACCATGTGAGTACTATCACAGGGCTCTCCATGTTTAGATAGGCAGCAGAAGTAAAATAATTTTCATTAACATGGAACAAGAACCCTCATGGGAACAAGACACAAGTACATTATATTTTACCTAAAAAAGACCAATCACATTTTTTGCCCCTCAGCCCCCGAAACTTAGTTCAACTGTAGACAGAAACAGAAAAAAAGTCTGTGCTTTGTCTTGATTTTTGTGTCATATATGTAAGATCTGCAGGGATAAAAAACCAAAGTATTTTTCCCACAAAAACATAGTCTACATTTTACAAATAGAATAGACACAACTATTTTCCATTTCCTTCTTTTGACACTTTGCAGACAAGACAGATATAATAGAACATTTATTGAGACAGCAGTAGACTTTGACAGAAGTAGAGAAGGAAAATACCTGACCAAGTCAGCCAGACATTGGAAAATTGTCCCATCAAAAGGACTGAAAGTAATGTTTCTCTCAACTGTAATTTTACTTTTGCAAGGAATCAGAAATTAGGACACGATGGAGTTTTGTGACTAGTACTGCTAGCTTTGCATTTACATTTGTAACATTAAAAAAAATCCTTACTATTCAAAATATTACATTTTCCCTGCACTAGAGTAATACAGTTGTCCTCTTTTTATTTAATAAAATTGTCTTGTACTGCTGTCAAAGAATAGCAGACATAATAATATGTACGGAAGCGAGTTTCTCTGTAGGATTAAGTGAACCAACTCCTGCCAAGCAAGACAAATGAGAAAAAGCATCTTTTGTATACCTTAAACTATACAAATTCATTTATTCTGTTAAGGAAGCATACTTAAACTATTTCAATCCACCTCAGAGGTTCAGAGAAATCATCTTCTAATGTTTAACAAAGACTGAAAGTACTTTAAAACACTAAAGCCATGTTAAAATCAAGCCAAACAAGCTTAGGTGACATGAAGAGAAGTTCACTTAGAAGTTCTCCAGAACTGCAAAAGCTCTAAGCTAGGATTTCATAAATATCAAATTACTTACCCCCTTCTCAGAATGCATCACACTGTAAAGAAATTTCAGCCTCAACAATGCACCAACACAACTTACAACTTAGGAGCTAGCGCACATCTTTTCAAAAGCAAAGAGGGGGTGTAAATGACAATAAAACAGAGAACAAGATTTTATCTGCCATCCAATTACACAAAAGCCTACCAGCTCTGCCTTGTGATTGAAGAAGTGTAGTTATAATAAAAGCATTCATATAGAGATGTACAATAAAAAAATATGTAAACACGTCAGTGAAAGTATGTGAACATAAACTTGCAACATTTTCACTGGCACAGTTCCCAAAGAAGTCAGAGTTCTGCACCACTTTGGACTCACATCTTGTAATATATCACTTTATTTACCGTATATATTTCTTAATGTGAAAAAAACAATTCTTATCCATTATAAATGTAAAAATAAGCTTTGGCTTACCTCCATCAGAAACAGTTGCTGACTGCAATAAGAAAGAGAAAAATAAGTGTTACTTAAGTTTCATGTTATCAGAAATCTCTGAGCTTCACATAATATTTGAAGTCTTACCTACTTTTGTCACATTAACAACAGATATCATGAGAGAGGAAAATTCAAAGAAATTAGTTGTTACTTTATCACAGGTGTTTCCTCTCCACCATGAAATTCACCCTAGGCCTTCTAAACACTGGTCCTGGAACTTGATCCTACTAGTATTTACTGGACAAACTGCTGCTGTGAGTAGCTATACTGCTTCCAATTGTCCTCCTTAGAAGAACAGTCAATCAGTTGGTTGGTCGATGTTGGAAAGCAGACACTTTCAAACTGACCTCCAAAGACTTAAAATTACAACACATCATATATTTTATTTTGCTGCAATATCTAGAGATATGTGGAATCAAAATTAAAATTTTGTAGGTTGTCAGATGACTCAAAACTTCCCACTGCCAATCACTTCTGACTTCCACAGAATCAAAAGGAGGTTAAGAGTGTTTCCAGTAAGCTATGTAAAAACTCCTCACCATCTCTATTGGTATTTTACGTCAAATTTTCAAGGACAATTATTACTATAGTGAAATCCTGAAGCTTATGTGCCTATCTACAATAAACTTTTCACCCTTGATCTCAAATTACCTCAAGGCAGCTAGCATTTCTATAAAACCAAGTAGATGACCTTTTCCCAAACACATCCTCCAGTTTTTGCACTCTGTCACTCATCTGAATGAAAGACTGGAATGACAGCTGATATTTAAATTTAAGTTTGTATTGATTTTTAATGGCTATTAAAAATAATTCTTATTATTTTCAGTTGGGGAATATTTTTTTGGTCATTTAGAGTGTCCTTGAACCTTGAGATCATTTTCTAAATAGTTAAAAAGAAATTCTTTCAAAAACTAGGAGAAAAAATATCCCCATAATAGCTACAATTTCTTGAAGACCAAAAATACACAAGAAAAAAAACCCCAGACACATATACATGCACAAAGAGAAAAGCTATCTCTCCATAGTTTGTATGTTCCAACCTTGGCAACAAACATTCCCTCTCTCCTCCAAACTCCACAAAAACCTTTAGTAATTCTTGAAAGAAGAATATCTCCTTTCTCTATTACATTCTGTTTCACTGCAGGATCTCACACCACTGTTAACACTATCTGAAAAACATCGCTTGTTACGAACCTTTGTGGCCTTACCATTCACATCATCAGCAGAGGATCGGGTCTAGTTTTTAACATAAGTATTCTGGAACTTTCAAAGTCTAGACTAGTCCCTGTTGACATGACTCCTCTGGTGCTAGTTGAAATAAACGCAAATATATCTTTCATGGAAAAGATTAAAAAAAAATGCTAGCACCTCTTTTTTAACTACATAAAAATAAATGCTTCTACATCTGTGAAGCATAATAATAGAATCTAAAGTGTATCCAGGTCTCTCACTTTTTTATTAGCACTGTTTTGGGTATGAAAAGAATACTTCTCTTTTGGGTTCAGTTTTTCAGTGAAGCTTAGGGCATCTTTTCTAATTCTATTTTGCACATAACTTTAGGAAGCATATTATACATTCAGAAGCCATAACTTAATTTATGTTTGTAATTTAGAAAATTTAATTTACATTACTGAAATTTGTTTTATAAATACAATTGCTTCTAATTTCTTATTCACATACTGTACAGAACAGCTGATGAATAAACAATTTCAATATCATTTATCAAAGGACGAAAAAAATGACTTAAGGTAAACTAATAATATCAGTTTACACATTAGACAGAAAAAAAATAAAATACTTTAAAAATATATACATTTTAGGAATGGTCATTTACTATGGTAGTTTGCATGAATCTCGATTCAAAAACCAAGTACAATTCTCCTTCATGGTTTTGAAAGGTGTCAAGTAAAATGCACTCTATTCTCACAACCTAAAAAGAAAATTCACATTACTTTTTTCAAAAACAATTCTAAAATATCATTTTAAGGAAAAACTGTGTGATGTCACAGAAAAGCTGAAACATAATGGTCATAGTATCACTTCAGTAACTTCTATGAACCATGAGATACAGTTTTACTGCTTTCTACACACCATGGGTTGGTTTTCTGTGTTTATTTTAAATGCTTTGGCTATTATATATTTGGATATTACATGTATTAACATCTTAAAATCTCTCCATGCAAGGCCTTAGTAATTATTATGTTGAAATGGTGAAAAAAAAAGTGTCTACAGAATCACAGAATCAACTTATTTAAATATCAACCACTTCTGTGCTATTAAGATATTTCAAACTTTCCTTTTCTTTTTACATAAGGGTTTTTACATGGGGTTTTTTTACATTGCAATGTCACTACAACTATCTAGCATGTTCCAAGCATATCAGTTTAGTCTTGTAGGCAACAAAACAAAAATTTATTTTAAGAACATTTCTTTAAATTTATCCATGCAACTCAACTAAATACTTATAATTAAACAAAACCAGCTAGAAACTAAAGCTCCTCATTATTGTGTAAGTATCCACGTAATATACACAAAACACGTCTGTGAGTTCCTGAAAATCTTAATATAAACTTGTCAGAAATTGCATGCAGTCATTTAGACAAAGTATTTTCTCTTCTAAACTGTTCAGATTAAACTTGTCTAGATTTGTCCAAAGCATAAGTTGCAAGACCAGATTTTTTTAAATACTATGATGATCTCACTTTAAAAATTCACTGTTTTTCATTCTTCATTGCTCATGCCTACCACCACTGAAGGCTCTTCAGGACAAAATCTTATCCACTAGAATGTTTGATTATTTGATGAAATTTAACAGCATAAATATATTAAGGACTAGCTACTTAAAAACATATCTATTAAAAAGCTGCAAAACTGAACAGTTCCTGTATGCAGCCATAACTGAGAGATGAGGAAGGTTAAGGTATGACACCATACTAGCTACGGCTAATGTGTGAGGATTTAAAAAAACATGTTTAAATATTTCATTCCAAATGACAGGACATATATGTATTCATTTTGTGAATGTACATATGAACTAACACCCAGAGATAAAATCTAATTTCATTCAACCCTCAAAATGTTTTACAACTGATAAGAACTGAAATTAGTTCTTCAAATTACCCTGACTTCAAAATCAGTTTAGGAAAAAGCCCATGGTATATGACAGGAATCTGATGGTAACAAATTACTCAAATTTAAAAGAGAAATCTAGTTTAGGAAAACTAAAATGTCTTCCAGTATATCTCTCCACAGGAACTGTGGTTGCTCATCTAACTGGATTAGCAGCTGAGTTACACAGACACACACATTTCCCACAAAGGTGTAGGATGCAACTCTCTTCCCTAGACTTCAGGGCAAGTTCTTTATCCCTGTGATCCAAGGAAGGAGCTCAGTGCCAGGGCCAGCAGGCTGAACAGTGGCTTCCCAGTTATCATACACGATAAAAGATGTGCTAAGTCTCTGTAAACTAGCAAATGCTGCAGCATATATTAGATAGCATAAAGTCCTGATTAAGATAAAATATGTAAAATTTCTCTTTGTATCACCTCTCTTTGCCAGGTGGAAAAACCAGAAGGGGCCACAAGTTTTTTGATGTTGTGTTCAAGATGTACTTGTAACAAATCTAAGAGTATTAGCTTACAATAATTAACAGGGAGAAAAGTAGTTTGTGAGTACCTTTTTTTTTTCCAGAATAGAAATAGACAACATAGTATCCTGCACCAATAACAGGGTAAAAAGGGAAAGAGGGCATAAAGAAGAATAATTCATAAGGTTGAAATAGACTCTATCTTTTAGCTTTCATGGTCTATAACCTGCTAGACATGTACACCACTGCATGAAACTAGTCTGATTATATCTTTCAGTTGACAGAAACTCTTATCCAGGAAATCTACTTAGTTCCATTTTACATGGATCAGGTCCCAGGAAACTAAGTAAGTACTGTCAAAGTCTGCCATAATACTATGATATAGAAATCCCAAAAATACCCTACCCAAATCTTAAGACATTGAGCAAATAAGTCCACGTATACAGACTACCCTGATAACACAATACAAAAATGTCCTTTTTCTCCACCTCAAGATTTATCATTCAAGTCAAAGCCATGCTCAAATACATGACTAGAACAAAGAGAATGACGGGGATACCAGGAAAGGTGACACATACTAGGAAATTCCAGGCCTTAGCAATAAAATGGAGCAACATGAAGTCATCTGTGCTAATGGAATGTGGGTGACTGCCTTCCTGAGTCAAAAAAGACATATCTATTTTCAGCTCCTTCTGACTTGTGGAGGGATAACATCTATGAGGAGAACACTCTCCTACCCTACCAATGATAAAATCACAGACTAAACAAAAAGATCTGGGGTTTTTTTCCCCCTGGGCATCCAGAAAGATTCCAAGAAAAGGGGATTAAAAGTTACCTCTCTCTGTGTCCTTTCTAAAGCACACTTTCTTCCAATACTGAAGCACACTTTCTTCCCATACAGGCATTGATTTCTTGCTGCATCGAAAGAATTCTCTGGCTGCTGCCTTCAGAATCTGTTAAAATTCCCTAGTACAATATTATACCACACACTATGTTACAAAAAGCCTTTCTAAATAAGTCTTTCAGCTTGGAATAGCATATCTAGCTTCACCAACCTTCTAAACTGGTTTTCTCATATGATTTCAATATATAAAATAAGTTTGAGAAACTTGTGCTCTTTCAGAGATGAAGCACTGAAGATGTACAAATTGTATACAAACAGCCAACTTTCAAACACTTTCCACTTAGCTCAAGGAAAGTCCATCACTGAGTCGACTGCCTGCTTGTATCTAGCTTTGTTCAAACTCCTTATTAAATCACCTGAAGCAACTTCTCCTTTTACCAAGGTATGAATGAATTGCGAGTGGGTCTGTAGATCATCAGTTACGTTACTGCAGGACTTATGTATATTTTTATCCTTTAAAATACATTACAGCATTAACATTGTACAAATGCCATGAACTTAAATGATTTCTGGGAAGGAGATATGGTATACACCGTTCTAACATTTGAAATAAAAAATAAAGTCCTATTTTTGCCAGATATTCTTCAAATAAAAAACCTCAAATCCACTTTTAACCTAAATATTGGGGTAATATTGTAGTATTTTTACCCTCATTTCAAAATGCTATTTCAATTAATTTCATTATTTAGAATTCTCTGAGAATGCCCCTCCAGTATGCCAGTTAAATGAGGAATCTTATATAATTTGTCAATTCTCTACCACCAAAGAAGTGCATTTATAACAGCTAATACAAAAGTATTAAAGGTGTAAGAGTTCCTAAGGAAAAAAAAAGATACAGTACAACTACTGTATAATACATTTACTGAATACAGCCTTCTCTGAAGGTTAAATATTTTTGTCAAATATTTGAACCTATAAAAACAACATATGAATAGTAAATGATGTGACATTTTAAATTCCTTTCAGAAATAAATGTTCAACATTTACCTCAAACAAAATGAATCTTATCACACTTAAACACAGTGCCTTAAATACCAAATACATCCCCAAAATTATTTTGATAACAATATCTACAAAATATATACAGCTTTACCTGTTATAATGGTATAGAAAGCATATACAAAGTACATTGCACAGGATCAAAAAATAGGCACAGATTATAAGCATACTGATTTTTTTAGCTTTATACATATTGGGCACAGTTTACAAACACATCTCAAAATATGAATATTTGTTAGTACAATAAGATTACCTTTACTCTTCTCTGATAATGAAGCCCAATGTTGGCAATTTAGAAAGGAATTTGAGCTCAAATGCTTTAAAGTAAAAAAGCTTAAAGGCAAATCGAAAAGCATTCTGAAGCAGATAATATTAGTCTCTATTTCTTGCCAATAATAATAGTCTCTTCTAATTTCTCACTGCAACGATGCCTTGCTTCAGCTAAATATAATTCATATCACTTACCCGCTCTTCATAAGAAACAGCAGTTATTTTTCCTAACAGTACTCTTCCTAAATTCATCTTCACTTAATATGAAAAATGCATTTCCTTAAAACATCAGCTTCTCAAAGACTAAACTAAAAAATCCAACCCTGTTCCATGTCTGTACATGCCAGTAAAGTTTAAAGGCATTTCATATGAAGTTCTATTTTACTCTCTTTATGTTACCCATAGCAACAGGCCAATGCAGGAAGCTGTGGTTCGTCAGGGATTCAGATTAGATCTCAATTATCTCTCACCAGAAAAGCTAGATGATTTTATATAAATCCTGCTGATTGTATTTTAAAACCTTTCCTATAACAAATCAGGAAAATAAAATGACGTTGAATTGTGTGATAGTCTTGTATTCAATAAAACAGATTTCCAAAACAGTTTCCAGAAAAACATTAGTTAATCACCCTAACATTAGTTATAGAAACATTTACATAGTAAACCACTATTTTCAGAGGTTTACATAATGCAAGCCAAAATAAAGCAGGACCTCAAATGGTCTATTCTGCTTAACTTTTCCACGGTTAACACTATAAACCGCATGTAAAAATCCGCAATAAAAGGAAACTTGGCATATTTAGTTAAACCTAGGAGCAGCCCATTGTCACTAAAGACAAAGTTCTCCTTTCAGAAACCAACTGATATTCTGCCCTTCCTTCCTCACTACCTGAGCCTGTGTTAAACTGATGTCGAGACAGTTCTGTGCGCAGCGCCTTAGGAACAGAGAGTAAAATAGGCTACTTGTAACGTAAGAGGGAAGTGCTATTAACTTGCCTGTGACAGCAGTGTCTTCAAGAGACTGCATATGGAAAGTATAGGATTTTATGAAGTTTGCTGCTACTTATAAGCAAACAGCAATAAGGACCTAAAGCATTTATTGTTATTTTTTTAAGCAAACAGAATACAATTTTCTGCTAAAAATAAAGACCAGAATTGGCAACTAGTAATGATTAGTGGGCTTTTTCATGCTGGTGGGATGTTATAAAATGCCCTGAAGTTCCTAGGTAAAGCCCCTAATAAAAAAACAATCCTATGAAGAAGTAAAATATTGCCCTGAAGTTATATGTAGAGAAAATGAAGCAAAAAGAAGAGCCTTTACTCAAGATCTCACAAGATTGTCTTGCAAAAGACAGTCCAAGTCTGCACATCTTCCCATTGTTGAATTTAGGATGGAGAATTCTAGAACCATAGAACAATTGTGGTTGGAAAAGATGATCAAATCCAACCACTAACCTAACACTGCCAAGCCCACCACTAAATCATGTCCCTAGAGAAAATTTTGATTAAAAAATCAATTAAAAAAAAAAATCAATCTTCTCAATTTAATTTAGAGTGATCAGAGAAGAAATTTGAAGCTAGTTGCAGATGCAAATGGAAGAACCATGCTTTAACAAGCATTCCAGAGACACAAGCGAATTGCTGAAACAAAGACCATTTTATGATTGATTACTTGTTTGAATAGGCATACCACTGCACTTTAGAATACTGTCTTCTACACGTATTTAATGACATGAAGCAATGCAATGGAAACAAATGGGTGGGTAGATAGGAAGGAATGTGTTTTACAAATTACACACTCCATTATTTTTGGACTTAACAAGCAAATCCCCTGTGGTAATTGCACAGCAGAACAGTTTGACTGTACACATATAGGTATTAAAAATTTATAATTCTATGAAGGAAACATGGCAAGCAGAGGTGTTTAAAAGTTTCATATTGCTTGACATTAAAGCCAGTGGGATGCAGAATGTATTTTAGAAATATAGAGGTGATCAGGTGCATAGTAACTCTGACATTAGATAAGTAGACAACACAAATGCATCAAAAGTGTCTAGTGAAAAAAACTTTCCTGTGAACATTCTTCCGGGTAACACAAAAAGAGGACTTTTATCAACAGTGTTTACATAACAGAACTTGACCTAAGTTCTCTTGGAATCACCCTGAAAGACCAAATGTACTAGCAGAGTTGTAACAGGTGTGGCATTTGCCCACAAGAACACAAGAATGATTAGGAGAAGAATTACATCCCATTGCATGTGGAGTTGCTACAAGACTTGCACTTCACCGGAGCAATCCTAGTGAACATTGTTAGGAACACTGTGTGTGGGCAATGCTTTATACATTCTAGACGCTCATACTTGGCGTTATAAACCTAATAATCCCTTAGTTTAAACAAACCTTTTGAGTTGTTGATTTTATTTCATTGAACTAAGCGTTGCACGAACATGTTTTTTCCATACAGTGACTACAGATAAGCTCTACCAATTAGACAGTATCAGTTAATGATAATGGCTATGAAATGTCATGTGACTCTGAAAGTCCTTTAAAAAATTCATACCCCTCTACATTTTCACAGGTTATTTCAGCAGCTGCCAGATTCAAAATCTTGTGATTTTTTGTTCCATATTTGTAAACCACGCAGGCAACTCTAAGTTCAAAGGTCAAAAGCAGAAGGAATGTTAATTTGAAATGCTATTAATGGAAAGTGTTAAAATATGACACAACAGCTTTAAAAACCTTATTCAGATATACCAAAGACGACATTTGTAAACCCACATCCATCTGCTTAGAAGCTAAACTGTGGGAAGGGGTAGAGACCCCAGATATGGTTGATCTGTTTCTCACTTCTACCCTCCCTCCACTTCCTGCTCATATTTTCTTCTGTACGTTTGTTTTCAGAGCAGAAAAAACTGAAGAGAAAGACAGAATGACAGGAAGCCTGGATAGGTTTTAACTTGTCAAAAGAAGAATAGGATTTAGTATATCCCTGACTCCTAAAAGAAAAAAACATACACAAAAAAACCCGATGCAACTACAAAGATCCAATCCCCTGGACTAGCTCCTAGTCACAAGAATTCCTAAAGCGAATTTGACATTGGCAGAACAAACCATCTAAAATCTTAAACCTCATCAAGTATTTCTTTTTCTATCTCATATTAAAGAGAGTAACAACCACTTGCACAAAAGCCAGAGAAAAAAAATATCTGTTGAGTGACTTAGCTCACTGACCCTAGTTACCAAAGCAGGAGATTTAAAAAGCCTACACACAGACTGAGAAAACTTTGCCCTACATTAAAATGTTTCCTTTTCCTAACTCTCCAAATTTTCTATAATCTGTCTAGATATATTATTTTGCAATGACTTCTCAACTACTCACCAATAAGCAGACTCCATGTGTGCTACTGAGTGAAAGAGGGAAGATTCTCTTATACATAACATTGTGGTTTCCCTTCATTCCATTTTAAAGATAACAGTATTTCCTATTCCAAAGCAATATTAACAAAAAAAATTTCAAGATAAACTATTTGGAATTTGTTCATGTATAAATAACTGAAATACAAGTTGCCTTGTGAAATATCAAAACTTCCTATACAGTAAACTCAGTGGAATAAAGAGACTGGATGCAAACTGCTGTTCCGAGTGCCCTCTGCTGTCTGCCTACACTTCTGAGGCTGATGTACACATTTTAAACTGTTAAATTCAGGAGGATTTGTAAATAAAACATATTGTAAATGCTGACAATTACATCCATAAAAGCTGACTATAAACTGATAATAAAACAATACACTTTTTCAAAAAATGGTTTTAAATAATTACTATATTTTTCCTTCTGTTGAACAACACTTTAAGACAACTGAATTCTCTCCACTAATAAAAACATGCAGAAACAGCGTAACTTGCACATCCAGGTGGAAGGTGACCTGCAGCCCAATAGTAAATTACAATTAAATTACATATTAAGGAGAACATGATTAAGTGATGGATCACTGAAACACATTAAGCCAATTCTGAATTTCCTACTACCGCAGGTGGAATCTCTAAGAAGAAATAGATTTTGAGGACATCAAGCTAAAACTGAGCATAGAAACTACAAATTTTTAAGTAAACAATGCATACGTTTCTTCCTAAGCCTTGCAATTGTTTTGTTTTACCTTTTCATTTTAAAAACTAATAGTTTTACTGCTATACTTTTAGAATCAACCACAATTATACTCTGAGATATAGAGATATAAAGTATAGGTCTATAATGACAAAATTTGATAATACAGCTAAGACCTTTACTTACAAAGTCTGTGTTTTCTGAACCAAAAGTCTCTACATCTCAGAAATTTTGTACTGTATAAATACTTTTAATTTAACAACTCATATAATCTGGATTCTGTTTTATTAGATAAAAATACAGCTGGAAGGAAAAAAAATCACTTCAGCTGCACACCTTTAAAATTGTTCTAACAGAAGATAACTTATGACCAGTATAGTTAAAATTAAGTGAGATTTATAAAAAACTTAATTAGAGAGGTATCTGCATATCTGCTATAGTCAGTCCACATTTTAGAAACAATACAATGCTAAAGAGAGATTTAAAGCACATTTATAAAAGAGGTGTATTCTTAATTTCATAAGAGACTTTATATAGAAAGTCAACTTAAATACTCATACTTACAAACTCGTCTCTTTAAAACCTCATTGAATCCTTAGAAGCATTATTTATCATATTTCACTGCAAGTTTTCTAGCTCAGAAGACTACTCATTAAACTATATTCCTGTTTTCTGTTCGCTTTAGACAAACAAAACTTTATACTTACAGACACTTGACTATCAGTAAAAGTTTTCTCCATGTATAAATAGTTTAATAGCTCATCGTTAAGGAACAGTCCCTTCAACTTTATTATTATGCTCTTTCTGAACACATATTTACTTCTTCTAGAGTCCAGTAAAAAACTGAGGCTTCTCTCTCTGTTGCCCTATCAACACCTCTCCCATTCTCCTCCCTCCTCAGCACATTCTCCGCCCTCAATACTGGTTCTGTATCTTCTCATCAAAAGGAACAGGCAGCTTTTAAAATGGTGTTTAGGCAGGTCCTGTGTAACAATAAAACTTCTGTAAAGACAACAGCATGCTGCTGAGGAATCTGCTAATGTAAAATACATTCGGTAAGGGCCTACAGGACTCTTAAACATTTGTCCAAACTTGTTTCAGCATTGAGTCAACATTGTTTTCTCCTCCGAAGTATTCACTTTTTTAATATATTCCCCTTTGATGAGTATATTAGCTGAATTAATTCGGTCATCAATCCCTATTAAAAATACTTAAAATACAATTTAAACATACTTTCTAAAAACAAAACAAAACAAAAGTTAAACTTGTACGACTCACAGAAAAATTCTTTCAGTTTCTGGCATGTAGGTACGTGTCTCTGTATGATTACAATCACATGTATGCATATTATGCAATCTATCTCATCCTACCAAAGCACTCCACGTTCTTTTGAGTAAGCAGGGCATTGGCATTTACAAGGATCGTATTCCAAGTGAAATATGATTCGCATCATTTTCAATACCACACCTACTCTCCAGAAAGACCAGCAATATCTGTGTATATTCAGGGAGAAATGCACACACTTTCTGCCCGACAAATAATGTTTAAATACCATCCTCCTGCACTTCCTCAGTCTACAGGGAAGTAGAGGATGGGATTTTTCAGTATATTTTAAGTATAAGAAGAACAAATGATTTGATGATTTAATACCAAATAAAAAGTAGTGGCTTTTTTGGTTTTTAGTGAAATTCTAGCAGTTTAAGCATGGAGAAAAGGTCAGAAACAGATAGCTACAGCAGTCATTTGTGCCATGTGCATTTTGCAATTATGCACCAGAAATACCAACTAGATGCACCAACTAGAAATACCAAATTACTCCATTTAATAAAGTCTTAATTCATTAACCAGGTCTCACAGAGCAAAAATCTCTCCTCACTCTCATTAGCATATGACATGACAAAAAGACATACCAGGTAACAGGAAGAGCAGCCGAGGGTGGGCAGGACCAGAGCAGCCTGAAACCAGTCACCCAGTTCCTCATTCCCACCCGGGAATTGCATGGGCAGTCTGATTTGCAGGAGGAGCTCCAACCAGGAGAGCTGCAGGTGCTTTGTCCCTCAGACAGCTGCAGCACAAACAGTAAATGCTCCAACAGCCCCCAGCAGTTACTTTGCACTAGGAGATACTGTAGTCAGCAAGCCCTTCACTTTACAAAGAAAGAAGTTCACACCAAGAGAAAGGTACTGCAGCTTCCTGTGGTGAGAGTACAAACCATAATCCCACACTTAAGGAGAAGAAATGTCTGTCCCTGAGTCATAATCCCCAAGTCCCTAAGAACATAATCAGTTCAGAACATGGGTTTTTCAAGCCCAGTATTATGTTTCCAGTACTGGCCACATGTGGTGGGTTGACCCTGGCTAGATGCCAGATTCCCACCAAAGCCACTCTATCACTCCCCTGTCAGCTGGACAGGGGACAAAAAATACAAGAAAAGGCTCATGAGTTGAGATAAGGGGACAGAAATCACTCAGTGATTACTGTCACGGTTAAAACAGACCAATCAGATTTATTACCAATCCAATCAAGAGTAAGATAATAAGAAATAAAACCAAATCTTAAAAACACCTTCTCCCCTCCCCTCTCTTCATCCCAAGCTTAACTCTACTCCTGATTTTATCTACCAGCTCCCCCTGAGCAGCACAGGGGAACCAGGGAATGAGGACTGAGGTTAGTTCGTCACGTGTTGTCTCTGCCGCTCCTTCCTCTTCAGGGGGAAGACTCCTCACACTTCCCCTCCCTAGTATGGAGTCCCTCCCACAGGAGACAGCTTTCCACGAACTTCTCCAAAGTAATTCCTTCCCATGGGCTGCAGTTCTTCACAAACTGCTCCAATGTGGGTCCCTTCCATGGGGTGCAGTCCTTTAGGAACAGATAGCTCCAGCATGGGTCCCCCACAGGGTCACAAGTTCTGCCAGCAAACCTGCTCTGCTGTGGGCTCCTCTCAGTCCACGAGTCCATAGGTCTTGTCAGGAGCTGCTCCAGCATGGGCTTCTCAAGGGGTCACAGCTTCCTTCAGGCATCCCCCTGCTCTGGTGTGGGGTCCTCCCTGGGCTGCAGGTGGGTCTCTGCTCACCTATCAACTCCATGGCTGTAGGGGCAGGGCCTCACCATGGGCTGCGTCACGAGCTGCAAGGAAATCTCTGCTCTGGTGCCTGGAGCACCTCCTCCCTCTCCTTCTGCACTAACTTTGGTGTCTGCAGAGTTATTTCTCTCACATACACTTTCTCTTCTCTGGTTGAACTTGGCATTGCACAGGTTTTTTTCTCCTTCTTAAATCTCTTCTCCCAGAGACGCTACCACCATCACTGATGAGCTCAGCCTTAGCCTGTGGCAGGTCCACCTTGGAGCCATCCAACTCTGTTGGACATAGGGGAAGCTTCTAGTAAATTGTCACAGAAGCCATCCCCCGTAGCCCCCCTGCTACCAACACTTTGCCACATAAACCAAATACAACACATATGGATGTCTACTGATGAGTAGCAAGGGCAATATATAGCACATTTGCCTGATTACAGTCTCCCAGACTCCAGGTATTTTTAGTTCAGGAGATTTCCTGAACCTGGTGTGACTTGTCTCCATAATAATTGCCAAGGGTTCTCTATTCCAAGTACTTGTCCACTTCTCCCCTAGGACATGCAAATTTCTTGCATCCACAGCACTCAGTGGTGAGGCATCCCACAGACCGACTCACCTCCTGCATGAACAATCGTGTTCTGTTTGTTTTGCTCCTGGCTCCAACTACCTTCAATTAATGGTGCCAACTTCTTGTCCCGGAGGAGATAGTGAACAGCCAAACCCACATTTTTTTCCTATGCCACCCATATTCTTTCTTACACCTTTCTGAACTTTTTCTACTTCTAAATACATCACAATATTGTTGAATTAGGCAGGTATGAGAAAATCACAAATATATACAATGGATTCATTATGTAGGTATTTTTCCCTACATTCTTTCCCTAATAATTCATAATGCAGGATTTTGTTTCATTGCTAGTGTATTGAGCTGATATTTTCATGTAACTCTCCTTTATAACTTAAAGACCTCACTTCTGAGAAGAAACAGTCAGCTCAGACACGTATATATCATTTGATATATGAAAATGGGGCTATTTTGCCTCATTTGCATTGCTTTACATTTATCTGCATACATTTTCATCTGCCATTTTGTTGTCCAGTCATTCAGTATTATAAAAGCAACCTGCTCTCATCAGAGAGTACTTGTCCTTATTACCTTGAGTAACTCCACCTCACTTCTCACCTTCCTAGGGGAAACCTTAAAAGATGCGCTTGAATGAAGACATGTAACACATGAAACTGAAGAAGGAACCAGACTTAAGTGGCAAATAATTCTGGGTTTCAATAATTGGCCCCCATGCAGTAAGCTGTTATTCTGGCTAATGTCATGTGTCTCATGAATTAGATCCAGAAGAGCAAAGAGTTTCAGTTCAAAGAGAGCAAGACCAATTTTACAAGAATGCTAGGTAACAAAGATTACACAGAAGGACACCTCTGAGAGGTTGTCCACCTACGAAGAAAAGTGCGGTTCTACAACCACTGACTCCTTTGTCACTACTCAAGGAAACCTGAACCAAAGAACAGAGCCAAAACCAAGATGTGATATCTTATACTGTTGAACTAAGGGATATGACCCTCTTAGTTTCAGGCGGTTACTTTAACTTGTTCACTGATTGGTCTTTGTAGTTCCACAAATGTGACTGTATCAGAGATGTCACAGCTTATGAATTCACCTGTGTCCATTTAGTCACACATCTTAAGAATGGTAGTACTGGCTGCTGACAGAAAACAAGGCCTGCTGCCTAAAGATTTTTGCAGAATACAAGTTCACATCTAGTCTCTGAAAGCATATACTGTGCCTCTGGTTCTGAGACAGAAATGGGCTTGTGTTGGAAAGCAAGTCCAGAGGCAATATGGCTTGGACAGCACTTGAGTGACAGAGTCAGACAATGTACTGATTGCTTCCTCAGGGAGAAGTTTCTTCATACAGTTCCAACAGTTTTTGCACATAAGGGGACTGAATTCCCTACGGAATCCTAGGCAACACTGTTGGTTTCTTCTCAGGCATCAAAGTATGGGATGAATGCTGCCATATGTACTTCACAAAGAAAGCAAAAATGAGATCCATCTCTCAGCATACTCTCTGACTACTCCCCTTTTTACATGCAAATTCACATGGCAAATTTCTCCAGAATGTGAAATAAAGAACATAACCCAAAAGTGAGAGAAAACGGTACCCTGGAAAATGACCAATCTACAGTCATTTTACCAATTTCAGTAAAAGAAAACAAATCCCATTATTCTCAGTGCCTGGGGAAAAAAAAAAAATCAGACAGTTTAACATTCTGGATTGTAGCTGGAAAAAAACTGTCTCCAATACACGATACAGAGGTTACACACAATTGTACTCATCTGTTGACCAAGTCACCTTTGCCAGTCACATTACAAAACAGTGTGAAGATTGTAAGAATTTTCCATGATAAAGTCTACAAACACAAAAAAACCCCTTAAGAGCATATATTGTAATCATTTTTAAATCATGGTAGCTTATAAAAAACCAGCAAAGGCTTAACACTAATGCTAGTGCACAATTTGTGGGAAAAAAAATCAATAAGTGCATATTGCTAGCATTACGTTTTCCTTCTTTAGGAAGTAACAATGGATATAATTAAAGTACCTGGTAAGATCACATATGCCAAAGTAAAAGCCTGAAGAAGATCCTCTAGAGTATGCTGAAAATAATTTAAAATTCTTAATAGAGTAATCTAGAGAACCAAATGCAAAGAAACTGTGCTCCTGGAAGTCTTTAAGACAAACTGAGAATGATGACAGCAATCCCCTGCCTGCCTACATGTCCTGGCACTCTTTCATTTACCAATTGAGGTGTGCAACCACTATGTAGCATAGTAGGACACAACTCCAGCCAGGAACATAACAAAGGTGTGAACAGAGTAAAAAAAAGTGGTTTCTGGCAGAAACCACTGGATGACTTGAAAGCCTTGCTAATCAGCTCCACAATCACATATGCTACAGTAATTCAAGGTAAAGAGATCAATGTTTAATGACATGACTAACTTATATTATTTAAAGCTATATATATTATAGTTCTGCAAGATGGTTTGAGCTATTATAGCAAGTGACTGTAAAATCACTAAGTATATTTCTTACACTTTTCATTGTTTTAAAAGTTGAGTCCTGGTGGCACACTTCAAGAAACGGGATTTGTCATTCACTGCTGCACCAACAAACAACATCAGACAAGTTCTAGCAAAGGGAAGAGAAAAACAAAGAACTTAGGCTGCAGCCACAGATCCATGAGGCTTAGAAAACAGTGGAGTTAGGGGTTGGACTGCATCAGCATTCGGACTTCAGAATATCCACATAAAAGACAAAAGTAGCACTTTAAGAACTCTACTAGTACCATACTAAAAGTACAGAACTACCTTTCACATACAAAACCAGAGATTTTATTCTTGCATGCAGTTTTATTTTATAACTGGCCTTTTCTGCACCTTCATGAAAGCAGACAGCAAAACTGTTCATTGGTCAGTTAATATCTTAGATAAAAGTTAGGACATAATGTGTTCAATAGATGGAATACTTAAAGGTGGTAGACAACAGAACCTGTGTACGCTGGCAGCTCATGGAAAGTTACTATAGCTCTAAAAAAATGTTGAAATCTAAGACAAAAATACACATTCTTTTCAAATTTTGAGTTCACTATTATAGGCTGAGAATGAAGAGGCCTCTTGGTTTAAATCATGTCATTATACTATCCATAGCGGTGGCATTGTGGCCGTAGTGATGATCTAAGAACATCAGTAAAGCAAGCTCTACAGGGAGAGTTAATACTTTTTATTAGATCAACTGACAGGGTGGGAAAAGTTTGGGGCATGTTTAGCTCATCTTGTCTGATTTTCCTAGTATACTAGTTGGACTAATATAAGCTATTATCTCCCTGCGTAAGCTTTGTCTTATTATTTAAATCAGTCAAACTAAGACAGGTACTCACTTAAAAACTCATTATTAAGTCAAATGAGCATTTAGGGGTTTTTGCCACCCACAGATGCCAAAGCTAATATCCAGCAGAGACAAGTCATTCATTAGTATAAAAGTCTCATACCAAAGAGATGTGTTGTATGCTTTCAATTAGCAGATGAAAAGAAAAAAGGTTGCTTCAGTGGAATTAACAAAAACAGAAAAAAAAAATCAAGCACTATTATCTGTAATAACAGCTAATAATACTACATTAATAATGGTTATAATTAAGATAGAACATTCTAACAAAATTCCTCACACTGATTTTTAAAAAGAATATATGATACGTTCCAACTTTGAAAACGTTACTAAACTCTAGAAATTGAATCCAACAAATGTTCTTTTTCATATGCTATATAGCTTTGAGGTTTCCAAAACAGGATGAGAACAAGAAGAAAAACAGCAACAATCATCTTTTTTTGTCTTGATATTTATTTAAAAGAATTAAATAGTCTTTAATTTTAAGAAGATGTCCACATTAAAAGATTATTTAACAATACTCACAGAGCTTGCCACTTATGATGTCTCTCATGATACTATTCTGCTCTATTTTTAACCATAGAGAAATACCAAAAGTACAAGTGCCACAGTGATTTTCAAGAAACAGGACAGCTTTGAATATTCTACTTGATGAGGAGGAACCTAAAATTTGTTGACTTACAGGGAATGCTGCAAGGCTCCCCCATTTTTATTGACCTCAAGATAAATTAAAAGTGTTACAGAATTCGGTTCCAAAACTGTTGATGAGTACATGGATTGCCTTGTTTAATTTAAATTCTTATTGAGGCAGTGTTCTAGTCTCTGCGGTCTCATGGTCATCTTTAATGCATTTATAAATCTATAAACAACATAACTGCCAGCACAGGATCGTGCAAGAAGATGGGAATAGTGGCACTTACCTAGACAGAATTAGGAAGAAAGATAGGATCATGCTCTCTCATTACTCCAAGTATTAAATAATCCTAAATCCATTTATCTAAAGCTACATCTTGCAAATGTGAACCAGCAAATATGTTATAAAGTAAAACTGGTGGAAATCACAGAATTTCAACGTGGTTGTTAATGGACACTATTTCATAACAAAAAATGACTCACAAAGAAAAATTTATTACTACGTAGACAATAGGAATCTGTTCTTAATAAAAACAGATCTGTTGTAACTTAATTAAAAGTTCTAAATACCTTTCTTGTGGAAACAACATAATCAAGGCATATTCTAGACATGTTAATTTGCTGAATTCAGTACCAACTTACAAGATAGTCATATTCAGCCCTAATGTGAACAAGCACAAATTCCACAGTTCAGAAATAAAAGTGTGTTTTGTGAGAGCTTTTCTGTACCATAGTCGTAGCATAACTACATTCATTTATTTTGCACTGTCATCCTATTTTGATCCCTGCAGATTTAAAATAATGTTGTATTTTGGTTCTATTAGTGAAAACAGCACCTAGAGGTTAATCCTACAAACTTGTCAGTTTTCTTCTATGAATAATACTGCTTCTGTGGCTAAGAGGAAAATTCTTAAGCAGAGGCATCCGTATCGTTACAGCTAATTCCAACTTTACAAAAATATTGTCTGGGCACGTATGGCCATCCATGATCTAAGAATTCAAAGAAAAAGTGAAATATTCTCTTGCAATCATTGTTTTTATTCAATAAACTAATACATATAAAAAATGTTATATTCCTGGATAGATTAAGGCAAAAAAATAAAACAAACTGAAAAGAAATCACGCCACCTTATGGCAGAAGACAGCAAAACTGACAGTTGGTATCTCATACACTACAGCTCCAAAGACAAGAGGAACGAGTTCCTACTTTTACAAAGGATCCAAATACATTCTTCTTCAGACTCATAGGCAAATGAAGTGTTCGGTATATGCCCATAAAGGAAACTGCATGGAACCTACTCATATTGCCCAATTTAGGAGATTAAATTGCCAGCAGGAATCAAACCCACAAGCTTAGAGAAGCATAAAAACGTTCAAACTTCATGTTTGGGTTAGTACCTTATCCATTCTGCTAAGATAACTGGAAAGAACACAAAGGCAATCAAGTAGCCAATATAATATGTTTGTGATCATAATTCCAAAGGTGGAGTCTCTAAGAATTTCCTGGTATTGTTATTTCCTCTTCCAGTAACTTTAAATAGATGGCCTGAAATAATCTAAATATGTACTAACAACATTGTGTTCTGCTACACAGTGTAATGGCACTTGGGAAAATTGCTGCAGTAACACCATTAAAGTTAGAAACAAAATCAAAACATCTCAATACTATTCGACTTTTGAAGTTTTTTAAATTCTTCTCTGAGTTTTATTTCTCCTGATGGTTAGGATATCATTCTCCTATGGCATGCAGAAAAAAAGAGATTTGAAAGTGAAAAGAAGCAACCGATACAGAGCAGTCCACACCCAAATAGCTACATGTAATAAGGGCATTCATCCAAATACAGATTTTAATACAGATTGTTTCTTTGTCCAATCCTATTGTGACCTAGAAAGCAAGTGCCCTCGTCCAAGGTACCAGCTTTCGCAATTATGACATAGGATAACACAAAAAACCCTCAATCCCTCCTGTTGGTGCTACTCAATCTCTCAATGTACACATATACACTTAATCAATATATAATAAATATATACATGTTAATAAAGACATACAAAGGCAAAAATGGGCTTTTAAGGCAGGTAACTATAACATCTTTCTAATAGAAAGTTCCAAGTGGCTATTTTAATGACTACTTATGCAATACAAAATAGCTCCAACCACAGAAATCACAGAATGGTGGGGGTTGGAAGGGACCTCTAAAGATTATCTAGTCCCACCCCAAAAATGAAATTTTAAAAAAGAATTATTATATAATTGGTGTTTAAAACACTGTCTCAAAACATGTGATGTGCACATAAATCTATATGAAATTTTAATCTGGAAGAACATAGTGTGGATCATGTTATTCCTACTGCACGAGAATTACTAGCACTAGCCTCTCAGATATTCTGAGAGGATTCTGTCTTACTGTAACCAGGAACTCTGTGAAAAATGGTAATGCACAGCAGAAAGCTTTTTCAATTTAGAAGTATCACCACCTTCCAATGAGAAAGATGTAGCTAGATGGTTCCCAAGTATCTTTATCTGAAGATCTTGCTCTGTTAAAGTTATGCACTTACTGTATTAAAGTTATGACTGCAAATAAATGAAAGTGTTTTCCATGACTAAAAAAAAAAATAGTATAACATTTAAAAGCTTCAGAAAACAAGAAAGAAACAGATCACAATCAAAAATATCCTTAAAAACATCTGAGAAATAAGTAATTACAGTTCCTACCTGCATTCCCTAAGCACGTCAGAAGCTCCTTCCATATATTCAGTTCCCTAAAAATGCAGTGCACTGAGCTCCTCTCTCCTTTAGATCAGGTTAGGGAAATGCTGTTCTTCCTACATTTTCCCCTGGCAGGAAACTCAAAGCATCTCCTTTTTTCCTCCTCTCATCTCAAAAGCTTTTTAAACACCTCCTTCCCATATAGAGGAATCAGTGTGCCACATTCCCTCCCATGCTGAAGAGCGACATACTGTGTATTACACGGTTCCTATGCCAGGAGCTCTGCATACAATTTTGTTTCTCCTCAACCACAAACCTTCTTCCAGTTAAGTATGATAAAGTGGTAAAGGAAAAATCTCTACATTCACCTTCACATAACTAAGGGTCAAGTTTTCTGAAGGACACAGACTAGAAGAGAAGACATAATAAAGCTATATTCCTACAGCTGGTTGAGGGAAGCTCTCACCAGAGCAGGAGGAGCAACTGTGTAAATTCAGATGACTTTTTATTCCTTGTTTTCACCAAAATCAACAATGTCTGGGCACTGAGGCCCAGGCATCAGTTGATGTTATGCCAAATGTGAAATGACATCAGTATATTACACTCAGAAAGACCCAATCTCACCATAACCAACAACCAACACCAAGTTGCTTTTTCTCAACTGCTGACATGGAAGGACAAAAAATCTATTTGAGCATTTTTTTAAACTTTACTATATTCAGTAAGCTACATTCCTTAGGAAGTTATATACAGAGTCTGGCCCAGCAACAAATTTAACCCCTAAAAATTTTCTCAGTGCAATGCTTATCAGCTGAATGACAAAAAGAATACGATGAGCATTTCAATTTTATACGATAGTGTGATACAATGATTTCTAAGATAAGATTTTCAGCAGAAAAACTGTAGTTTTTTTTCTTTACATGACCAACTGTGATGGGTAAAATAAATCAAAAATCCCCACAGAAAGAATGGCCACTGCTGGCATCAATGTAAACTATTAAAGAAAGTCAGGAGATACTTGAAATCTGTATTCCCAACACATAAATGTCGGGTGATGATCGGTAAATTTATTACACTATAGATGTTACTTAATTTCTTTCATTAATGATCAGCATTAACTACTGTAAGGTCCCCTCTAGGCTCACTTCTAAGTTTTAAGTGGCAGTTAATTACCTCAAGGTCATCCAGAGAACGAGTAATACTAAATCGCTTAGATCTTCCGAATGATCTTCTGACAGAAGAACGTGGAGGAGGAACCTGATTTAATCCCACTGGATGTCCAAATTTTGCACTCTAGATAAAACAGAAAATATATATTATTATTTTACTTCTTTAGTTTTAGTACATTGCTGAATTTTAAGCATTGCTAGGTACAGAATTCCAAGGAGAAGGACTTGCAAACCTATAACACCACCACAATTTCAATGCAAGTTGGTCACTGGCCATGTCCTTGTAAAATCACGTATTAAAAGCATTAAAGTTTTAACTTTTCATGTCTCAAGTCAAATACCATAAATATTCAGCAATAAGTTACTGTATAAACATGAGTTATTAGCTAGGTTGCTAAAGTGTATACTTGTTACATGTCCATATGAGTAGACACAGCTTAACTAAAAGCAAGACAATCTTAGGTCTTTATTGACCTACAATAACAAAATATTTGTTCTTTCTATTGGAAATTACCATCCTAGAAATCACCTCAGCCGGCTTCTGTTGGAATCTTTCTCCATGCTTTTTAAAATCTTACTTTCACTACTCTTTTTTTTTTTAAGGCTTGCTACTGTGAAGTCCAACTTTTTAAATGACACAGTACAAAATGCAGGAACTTTCGTTCTGAGGAAAGAAACTAACTCGCTTGGATGTTCCATGACTAGAATTGGTGTTGCAGTAATTAAAACTAATGACTTTCTCTTTTTCCCTGTAATCATACTCTTCCTCCTTAAAAGGTCACCAGATGTCAGTTAAGCTACAACAGCTCAGCATGTACATATCTAGTTTATGCCAAATGATAAAGTGTAATCTCAAACCTAAGAGTAGGCACACACTCAGTGACTGGTGCTAAGCAGATGTACATAAACTCACTACATTATGAAAACCTGTGATTATGTTCCTGAAATTTTGGACTCCTTTCACTGTAACATTGAATATAGGGAAAATTCTTCCCTGTCTTGTGGTGTTTTTTGACTTGAGAAAATAATGGAGCTTAATTCAGAGTGGGGTTTTTACTTCATTTCAGCATCTTCATCATAGTAAGCTTAAATGCATATTTATTAGTTCTTTTACAATTGCTTATTGGTAGCTTTGCAATTTTATTAAATTTTATATTGGTCTTTGTTTATTCCTTTGGGCAAGTTGCTGTGCTCTCAGTTCAAAACAGGACTTTTGATCCCTTCAATCACATGTTTCAAAGTCTGTATATATGTCATAGAATCATAGAATTGTTTCAGCTGGAAGAGACCTTTAAGATCATCAAGTCCAGCCTTTTTCCTAGCCCTATCAACCACTCATGGTATCAAACCATTCATACAAAGTAAAGATGAGCATCAAGACTATTATACAGCCTCCTTAATGCAATAAAAGACAAGGCACGCAACAGAAGATATCTGCCTGTTTGCTTATTCCCATGGAGTCAACACTATTCTTTAGCAACAGGCAGTCACAAGTACTCAGAATAGACTGTTGTGAATTTACAAGGTCATAGAAATGTCACAGCATATAGGAATATGGATCTAAAACATGTGGCAGGATTCATCACTGCAACAGGTTGAGACTCCAACTTTTTCATTCAGTACTAAAAGTGATCATTTTATATGAAATCTCCTTCCCTCCCATTTACTTTTTTAATTGGCTGAGAAGAAAAATGGGCAGGTCCTGCCAAGGAAAACTGGAAATCTGGCAACTGGAGATAAGCTTCTAAGACTTTTAAGAGCATCTTTAAAAGTGCAATATAAACAAGCTAAGATGGCTTTTGCTAAAATGATTGACTAAATGTGACAAGAGGAAAGTTGCTCTCTCTACGTGTTCACAGATAGCACACACTGGAATGAGGGCAGTTCCTGTCTTTCTGAGCAACTGAGTGGCAGGTACTGCTGAGATGGGTCACCCTTGGCTCATACCTTAGAGTCACAGCAGTCTTGCCTGTCTAAACTGAAAGCTTATACCTAAATCAGTAATCTGTGTCAGTGAACTCAACATTAACCTCTGGCTAAATTCAGCAGTATCTATTACTATTACTGCATATCAAAACACTGACATGGCTCCTCCTTTTTGAGTATGTCCTTTTTAAAACAGCAACAATATACGTATAGAACTACTTGGTTTTACCACTAGTCAAGTATGACCACACCATTTTTGAAACAGCTCAGCAAATTCTAAGTGAAATTTATGACATCATTAGTTCAGGTACAATTGGCATTTTGAAGCTAATTAAATAGTTACACAGTATGGATTCTGGTAAATACACTTTCATGTATTTCTTAAAACAAGACTCATCCCTCAGAGGACTTCAGCCTCCATAAAATAAAAAAAAAACCATATCAAATGTAGTCATATCTATTTTGAACACCAAATATATTTACATTTTTCTTTCTAATTCAGCCCCAAAAGAATATAAACTGTCCAGTACGTTTAAATAGTGGAGACTGCTGTACAGGATGCCAAGAGTTGAAGACATACAACTAGAGAACATATACTTAAAAGAAATTGAAACAGTATCATTACAAATTGAAGGAAGAGAAACAAACTGCCTGAAGACAAATCTATTTAGATTGCACAGAGAAGCAGATTCTAGGTAAGATTAATTATCATCAGATACCCCATTATAGAAGTAAATGCTGCTTATCAATTTGTAGTCAGAAACATAACAAAGAAAAAGAGGGAAAGTGGACAACAAAAAACTTGCAAATTTTGTGGTATTAGAAAACAGAACAGTAAATCCAATCAAAATTTTTATTTACATTTTTTAACATTTTTAAACAAAACTCAGTACTGAGTCCTGGATGGAATGGTAAAGATAAGAGCAGGGGAAAAAAGACTCTGAGAATAAAACAGCGCTTAAGAAACGATTACAAAACATAAAAATTCACTGAGTTAACCGTTTTCCCAACCCATTTGGTTAACAATTACAATTAGGAAAGTGTTTTCAACTCAGAAAATCTCTTCCTTGCTTGAAGAATCAAATTCATTATCTAGGAAATTAAGGAAGATATTGCTTAAAAAAGAGACTGCAGTTCACAAAGTATTTAATTTCCTGGTAATGGTGCTGAGAAATTTCCCTTTTCATCTTTCCTTGTCTGCATTCCAGACATTAAGACTATGAAGCCAGAACTCCTTCTGCAGATCAATTTTTAAAACTGCCTTGCATACATACACACACAAAGAAAGAATTGTGTAGCCTAAGTAAATAACAGCAACATATTGGCAACTGTTTTTCATGGGACTCTGAAGAGCTGGAAATAAAAGCATCCATGATTGGAAGAGAGAAAATCCATTGCAACTAGAATGTATTAAACAGAATGGCTAAATAAATACACAGTGTTTAAGTAAAGACAGGTTGCTGGTGCAATGACCGATTTTAATATAAAATATGGAATCTGTTAAAAATTACTACACTACCAAAAGCCTTTCTGCTACTATGAAACAGATATTAGAAAACAAAATCATGGAAATGTGTGAAAAAAAAGTTGATTAGTGAAAAGCATGTGTCACAGCAAAACATCCTCTGCATTTTGCAATACAGATACTTACAACCATGCTACTACTATCCAGCACAGTCAAAGCACAAAAGAACATATCTCTGAACCCCTGTATCCCATTATGATTTGGCAGATGGAAAAGAAAATCAACAAAGGATTGAAGGAATTAACACACCATGGTCTGAAAAATCCATTTCTTTTTCTATTCTTATAAGAATGTAAAAATTATGAACTTGCATGGACTGAAATACTAGGTGAATATATAATGATAAGAGAAAAAAGCAGGAAAATTACTGGGTCTGCTTTATTTTGTACTATAGATCACTCTATTTCCTTAGGCTAACAGCAAATGGCAAATGTAAATACATTCCCTTAAAATAATCATCAATAACTGATCAAACCATAGTCTTTCTTTCCTTTTAAATATTTTTTTAAAAAAATAATAACGTTTAACCTCCTTATTTGACCTTGTGGATGTGCTACCTCCTAATCTGCTTGATGAGAAAAGCATTAAAAACTAAAGCAGTTTGTTAATCTGTCCAAAAATGGTTTCTGCCTGATAACAAGAAAGGTGTAATAGAAAAGCACAAATGAGTAAGTGGGAAATTTTATACCTCATGTATTAGCAAGAAAGAGGGAGTGAAGAAGCACGACACATGTTCGATTGCAAATAGAGACAAAGAACAAAAACGATCCAAGACAAGTTGACTTGCACGAATCTAGTTCTTTAAAGACAGAAAGAAAAAGGATGGTATCTTAGAAGTCATTTTAACTGATACACAAGCAGTAGTTCCATATAACATTCTTTTTAGCAGCTTTGATGGCTTAAAGACTTTGCATGTAGCTCTGACCACTCACATCAGCTCCCAAATTGCAGCAGGACACCCCCTCATCTCCACTAACAATAAAATATAGTTTATGAAATCATAGAATCATAGAATGGTAGGGTTGGAAGGGACCTTTATATATCTTCTAGTCCAAAACCCCTGCAGAACCAGGTCCACCTAGATCAGGTCACATAGGAACACGTCCAGGCAGGTCTTGAAGACCTCCAAGGAAGGAGACTTCCCACAACCCCTCTGGACAGCCTGCGCCAGGGCTCCCTCACCTCAAGAGTGAAATATTTTTTTCTTATGTTTAAATAGAACTTTTTGTGTTCCAAATGAAACAATCATGTTCCTAATATAGATTCACAGACAGTCACACCAACATAACTGATGATGCTCACTGTCAACCCTGGCCTGAGCATGACAGGAACTCAAAGTTGGTACTACCAAAGACATGCAATGTGAAACTCTGATAGTCAATACGATACTCTAACCTGGAGCTTAAGTGCACAAAAGCAAGTTGATGAAACCTTATCAATTATTCAGAACCTAAAGAAACTAAACACCTTTAGAAAACATCTTCAATTACCTTAAAGAAATTCTCAGCTATAGCATGAGCTGTATCATGTTATTTCATATTCCAACAAATGCTTTTATCAAATATTGCAACTTTTTAACAAATTGTCATGCATAACAACCTGAAATTTCCATTTTGTCTTTATGTCTTTCTATAGTTATACACATCTTGTCCTCTCATCCAAAAATCTGTATATAACTAATAAAGCTATGAGATTCCTCTTATCTGGTACAACAAAGATGGAGGAGCAGGATGGAGGTAGCAAGGGCACTGGTGGCTCTTAGTGTACAAGGGGGTAAGGAAGCAACAGATTTTTTCTGTGTGTTCAAACATCCTTGACAATGACAAAATACATGGAGCTGGCAGCAGGAACCCAGAAAGGAGGGGGGAGAAGGGGGGAAAGAATGAAAACTTGCAAGTCTTAGGTCAAATTCACAACATATAGCAAATTTAATCTTTTCATGGAAAACACATTACCATTTGTGACCTTCAGGTGGAACTAAAGAGGTTGAATCTTATGGGACAGAGATTTTGGCTGCTGCATCGAGGAGCAGGAAGAAGGAAAGATAAAATATAAGATGGGGAGCTAACTGAAAGTTTAAAAAAATACTAACAAGCCTGATCATCAACCCTTAGAGAAGGATGCTTTCCAATGGTTTGAAAACTGTTTCACACTGAAAGTTGATCTCACAGGATTCACAAGCAGGTGAGTGAAATGATTTTTTTTAGTGTTTGAGTAGAAAAAAGCATAAGAAAATAACTGAATATCACAAAGTTACAAGAGCACTAAAATAAAAACACAGTTACTGGGTATGTAGTAATTTTTATAGAAATGGTTTCCTCTTCCTGTTCAGGTGTCATAAGCATACTGTCCTCTATCCTGATCATTTAAAATAATACAAAAGGACCATGTATATGCTAGAATGTTCATAATAGAGCCACTTGCCAGCTGGATTGGAAAAACTCTCCGAAACACCACTTTGGGGAATCTTACACAATCCACTTAAACCACGCTTGCAACAGAAATAGCCATCACTACCCAGACAGCAACTGGCCATCCTGCTCCAGAGTCAAGTCCCCAGGTAAGCATCCCCTTATAATAAAAATTACAATAAACTAGATTCCTTTAATAAAAACTCCACAAGTATCTGTACAAGGGTCAATCTGACTTCTGATTTCTGACTCATTGCCTCTAAAATGCACATAACAAAAGGAAGGTGCTTATATTCAGACTTTATCACTAAAAAAACCACAGCACCATCTAAAAGACCTCAATTTAAGGACCTCAGCTAGTACATAGTTTGCTATATTCTATGTGACACAGAGCTAAATCATGCTAACTATAAAATCAACACATTTTAATATGTCCTAGTCCTATTTCCAACTATTGAATCTTTTCAAAACTCTCACTGTTTTTAGGTTTGCCTCTATGACTTTGTATGGTAAAGCACATAATAGTTCAGAGCCCATATGCACAGATTATATAATGTGAAACTTCTGCAGATATTAAACATGCCAAATTTTCTCTCAGATATTAAATAGCGGAGAGGTCAGTCTGGAGTGACAGACAGCACATCTTTATAAAAAATGCAGGTTTAAAACTTCAGAAAGAAAGTTCAAAATTCAGGCCCTCCTGAAAAGAGATGGGAAACAGGGATGTCACAGTATAGTCGGTGCACAAAACAGGACAGAAGTTTTAAGTCCTGGGTTACAGGTAGGCATGCTGATAGAAAACAAAGAATAAAGTAACACTCTTCAGGCCACCCTCCGCTGCTGATGTCATCATGGATTGACATCATCTCACAGAACTGGGTTAGGTGGGGGCAGGCTAAATAAAAAACCAGCTAGCATCACTCAAACTTCACTGACATCTTTTCCACAGCCTTTAATTACACTACTATTCCTGTAATTACTTTTCTTTCCTTTTTTTGCACCAGTAAAGACAATGATTCAAATAATATTACTCACCATTACTAGTCAATGGACTTGATCACTTTTAAGAACATCTCTTTACTAATCAGGTGATAATGATACACTTCACTGCCTTCTAACCATTACAGTGGCATTTTTGATGGCAGTTAAGCCCACAATATGATCAAGAGTGATGTAAAATTTTATGTAAGATCTCTATGCATTCTGGGAAGAAAAAGAAAAGAGGTTGTTCTACTGGACATCCAAGTAAATAAAATTTATTGCTTATCTCCTGTACTAAGGATCTAGGCACTGACCACCTACATTTCAGTACTATCTTAATCCCTTTTCAAACAAGAAACCACACATGTTGATGGTATCAATGCAGATGGAATAGTAAGATCATTTTCTCAGTGTAACTAGATAATAGTATCTCACATGATCTGGAAGCCTATTAGTTGGAAATTGCAGAGGAATAGAAAGACCTTAGTACACTAGGGGAAAACGTGGAGAAAATTACAAATACACACATAATAACTGATTACTTAGTAACAATCAAAAAGGCAAATGAAGAATCATCAGAAAAGCAAAAGAAATCAAGAAACGAGCTTTATGAATATATTGCCTACCCACACATTTTAAAAACTGCTTATAGTTCTGGTCAAACTATCTTAACAGTAATAACAGTACAATTAAGGGCAGAAGATCACAATTATGATAACACTTTTGTATGGGAAGAGACTAAGCAGATTTCTGCTTGGAAAGTGATTGATGGTTGAGGTTTAAAACTAAATTATGAGGAGAAAATAGGGAGTAAGGTGGTGCACTATTTTTCACGACAAATATTAGCAGGTAAGAAATGAAACTATATGAAAGGTACAATTTTGCACACTATTAAACTGCAGAGTATGTAAATCAATTGACATCAGGAATGCCAAAAATAAAACTGAGTTTAAGAAAAAAAAAAATCAAGAATAAAGGTTATTATGCACAATTATGTGGATGGTGTCTACAACAAAGTAAAGTTTCTAAAGATGTGCTTCATTTTTCCATGTTTCAGTTTAGGCACTTCAGGTAAGTTTGAGGAATACCATATTTATTTTTGTTAAAGACCTTTATCCCATATTGATCCATTTTTGTCCAGAATTTGTATTTTACAGCACCTTTTGTTCTCTAAATCTTCTCATCTGCAAGGAAATGGGCTCCGTTTTCATAGAACTGAAAGCTCAGACAATTTTATAATTTCTTAACTCAAAGCTTTTATCTTGAAAATTTAAAATAAAGCAATTTTTCATTATTTCAATTCATTTTGTGATATTTGTTTTTCTATGTGCTCTTTTCTCCATTGCTTCTCTTTGTTTCTCAAGATGTTACTTTCTGCTGTGACTGCAACATAAAACTCAGAAATACTCAGATGCCTGCATCTCCCCCGAATTGTAATTTTGTTAACTGTACTCCAAATCTAAATTAGATGTAGAGAAAAAGTTAAATTCAGATGTAATGAAAAATTTTAAATCTCTGGCACATAAATTTGACATGGGATAATTTCACAAAGTCCACATTGTTCTTCTACAGCCAATTACTGTCTAGATTTTCATAGAATCATAGAATGGTAGGAGTTGGAAGGGACCTTTAGAGATCATCTAGTCCAACCCCCTGCAGAAGCAGGGTCACCTAGATCAGGTCGCATAGGAACGCATCCAGGCGGGTCTTGAAGACCTCCAAGAAAGGAGACTCCACAACCTCCCTGTGCAGCCTGTGCCTCCCTCACCCTCACAGTGAAATAGTTGTTTTCTTACATTTAAATGGAACTTTTTGCACTCCAGCTTCATCCCATTACCCCTTGTCCTGTTACTAGCTACTATAGAAAAAAGGGATGTCCCAACCTCCTGACACCCACCCTTTAGATATTTGTAAATATTAATAAGATCTCCCCTCAGTCTCCTCTTCTCCAAACAGCCCCAGTTCCCACAGCCTTTCCTCGTATGAAAGATGTTCCAGTCCCCTGATCATCTTGGTGGCCCTGTGCTGGACTCTCTCCAGCAGTACCCTGTCTCTCTTGAGCTGGGGAGACCAGAACTGGACACAGGACTCCAGATGAGGCCTCATTAAGGAGGAAATTAGATATTGTATCTAATTTCTTTTTCAGAGAAAAGCACTCAACATTATTTTGGCTTTCTATACATTTTTGAGGATTCTAAACTGACCATTTTCTTAAATCACTATTTTAGAAAATTACAACACATATGAAAGTGCTGCATGAAATTACTAAACATTTAATTGCTTTTCTTTTTCTCATAGCAAAATGTTTCAGAGGATCTATTCCGTATAACTGCTCCTTTGCAGATTAATTCACATGTAGCGCACTCACAGATTGAGCTTGGTGTTTGAGATTTCAGTTGAGTTCTCTGTAAGGTATAGAAGTACGTTTCAGATCAGAGCAAAGCCTGTAATTTCAAAGGTTAACATTAAATTGCACTATGTAAGAATAGCAATCCAGCTGCCATTAATTCTGCTTTATAAACAGCTGGGGTGGAACAATTTAAGCTAGTGAGCAAACAGAATTGTAGAGGAAAGGGAAAAAAACATGTAATTATACAACAAGAAACAAATAAGGGAACCATACAGCTTTGCCAACATTGTCTTTGCATCTAAACTATCTGTTTTTCAGTTAGCTCACCATTCAGCTACCAGCATTAACAACTGCAATTCTTGGACTTCAAGCAAATTACAAATTTTCACCCCAAAAAAAATTAATTCCATTTTTAACTTGAAGAGCATATCTTTTTTAGCAATATTTGCTTTAGAAACAAAGACAACTCTGAAGTAGTTAAACTTCTGATCAAAAGAGAATAACAATAAGAGTAACTCAGAAAATGTATTAGCAAGGAAAGATGTATTAATGAACCCCATAGTATCACTTACCTGTCTTCTCTCTTTTACATTACTTAAGTCATGAAGGTTACAAAGCAGTTGAAAGGCTTTTTGGTTTTAAAAAGAGGAGGTTATTTACTATTATTTTCACTATTGTCCAGTGAGTCTCAGACAACGAGATTATCTATTTTTTCTTTCTTTAAGATCTACAAATAGGATCCATTTAAAAAGTCACACTCCTCATAAGCACAAACAATATGGTCAAGATAGAAGTTGAATAAATATGAAACAGGAAAGAGTTTCTAAAAATCAATACTGAAACATTTTTAAAAGTTTGATCATTACTTTTTAATAGATTTGTCATAATCCTTTGAAATAAAGCTAGTATCTAAATACTAGTTATTAAGCTCAGATTGTAAAATCTCTTAAGATCTTAAATGTTATATTTGCCTCCACGATACTAAAACAGATTTTCTTTTTCTTTACAAAAAAAAGGAGTGGTGAGAGGTCAATGCCTAGGATTCTGTCCTCATGGAGAGAAAACTCAAAGACTAAACCAACTGTCATGAAGCTCTCCAGTGGAAAAGGGAGTGTTTCCCAAGTAAAGCTTAATTTAAAACAGTAATGGGTAGACATATTTTTGGCCAGGCGCTACCCCGAAAACAGAGACTGAGGGTTGAACAAAATCAAACGTATTATATTAATTTAGTCTAGAAAGAAAGGAATGCTTCCCCTTTCAGCAATTTCTCAAGTTCCTTGCCAACCCTAACATCCCCTGATGTTTTCATATTGCTTACGGTGCGTTTCCTTTGTGTAACCCAAAATCATGCAAAAGGGTGAGTAGGTAGGTGACTGGAACTTAGTGGGAAGCTGAAAAAGGTAGTAATAACAATGCATCAGCAAAAGTAATACAGTGCAAAAGGAGTAACAAATGAAAAAGCAAGAATTACTCCATTCCTACTGAAACCATACCCAGACTCTTCATCATCAGAGGCCTCATGAGACCACACAACCCTACATCGTATCAATCTCATAGTAGTTTCTCACCACCAAAAATCTTCCTTAGTCATTCTAAGATTCAAAGCCACCTTATCTTCCATGATCATGAAATTCCCTCTTCAGTGAATTTCAGCAATGTCATCAGGCTCCCCACCATTCATTTTAGTCTAAAGCCTACAGAAGTCAAGGAGGCCCCCCAAAAAAAACATATGATGCTTCAATAGAAATCTGTTCACATTAAACTTCTAAGAAACACGAGAAATGTGAAGTTCAGTATAGGAAATAATTTTAGAGGTGCATAGGAACAGAGATACCTTCCACTAGACCTCAGTTAGAAGACAGGGAATAGAAATAAAATTTCCATAATTTCATTCTCCCCTTCCCACTTTCAACAATCATTCCAAAAGACAAAGATTTAATAAATACATAAATAAAGTGTCAGTAACTTAGGGATAAATTTATTACACTTTAAAAAAAAAAGAAACCAAACAAAAACACCTCTGCTCCCCAGCAACCTTTGATCAAACTAGGCACTTTTAATTTTTTTCAACTATTCACACTTATATTGAACTTTAAAATGCTTGTAAAGTGTAAAGAATAGTAATACTTAACAGTGCAAAGAATGGTAATACTTTAAAAGTAGCTTTGCCAATTACTACAAAATTAACCACAATTCTAATTTATGAGCTAAAATCTTCATCATTAAAAGGACAACACCAGTCAGGGGAAAACAAAGCTAAGAAAACCTGTTTACTACCTTGTAACCTGAAGTCTGAAACATCATACTTATTCCTACCCACGAGAAACACTTCAAAAGGTCCAGTTCTGAAAGTGCAATTTTAAATACATTATGGTGACTAATGTTTTCTCACATCTGCTCATGTACTGAACAATTCACATTTGTTTTATCAGTGCAGATATAAAATCAGCACAAAAGAGTTTATGCCTCACTCCCCACTACCACCATACAATACAGCATATTTTCCTGAATTACATGCTGTGATCATTGCTGTTTAGCTGTACAGCAGTTCTGCTAGATCAGAATTGCACCCAGGAAGTCATGTCCTTTCCTCAATGTGTAACGAAAGCCTCAAGGAAGATGGTACATAATAAGGATGTGCAGAGTCCATCACAAAAATACTCCAGCTTTTATGACTTTTTCTCCCTCTAGGGGTTTCTGCACATTTCCAATCATAGGATATATTACCCTTCATTATTAATTTAAAAGATTTTTAAAAACCCACCTTAATTAAAAAGCAATTTACAGACTGCTCTGCCAAATGAAGCATTAGTCCCAGCCACTAGGTTGTAAAAATATGAATGTAATCCCACGTGAACACTTCATACACTTTATTCCATGACAGGAATATGTCTGAGCAATCTGTGTAAAATCAGTCCTTACCACTTAAAAAGGTCACAGTAATCTGAGGACATATAGTTTTCTAGAAAGTAGCATCTATCACATCTGAATAATGTTTTGAAATACATAGTCTTTGGGGTTTTTGTTAAGAAACTGATTGCTCAAAACTCCACTCAATCTGGCCACAAGCACTACCACACATGGGGCACCTACAACCTCTTCCACTGCCTTACCACCTTCACAGTGAAGTTCTTCCAAGTACCTAACCTAAATCTATCCTCTTTCAGCATAAAGCCATTATCCCTTGTCCTACATGCTTTTGTAAAAAGTCTCATCCCTCCTCTTCACATAAAGCAAAATGCAGGTCTGAATTTCTGAATATCGTTTTCTTAAGAAAGTAAATTAGTGCTCTAATATGCAAAAGCATAGATTTTTCCTGTTTCTGCAATATCTAAAGTAGTACAGAGGTAAATTCAAAAGTAATGACATCCCTCAACTATTTTCATTACAGATTTAAGATGAGAACAGAGTACTACTTCATCTTTATGACTTATTCTGAGTAATGTTAAGTGCTTGCAACTTATGCTTGTAAATCATTTCAAGACTTTCATGAGCTTTTCCTCATCAATTTCAATAGCCTTCAATAATATTGAAAACCAAAATGCAAAATAAGTTCTGTAGTCTTAACGAGGAGACTAAATGCTAAAGCCACATAGGAACATTATAAATGGGTCTTACAAACAAATCTGTTATTAATCAAAGAACAGAATGCCTATTTTATTAGTAAATAGACTTAAAAGGGAGGATTAATAGAGGTATTCAGTGCTAAAACATATTCTGGTGTATGCTGATTGGAGTGATGTAGAAGGAGAAATATTATTACTGTTTAGCCAGAATATAGAACATCTTTGATTTTAAAGCGAAAATTTTCTATTAGATTTTCATTAGCAGATTCCTGACTTCCAATTAAATAGATGTTTCAAACACTTCAGAAATGTTTGTTTGTTTCTTTTTAAGTCTCTGGGGGAAAAAAAAAACTAATACATATCACTATCATGGACATCACTGCAGATACAGTTATTGCAGAGACCATGAAAGAATTTCAATAGCATTCCATGCAGCTGGTCCAGTTCCCAAAGAGCACAGCATCCATAATGCATTTGCACCAGGTGCTCCATTTAGAGACGCTTTTCCTTGGTCCCTCAACAAAGAAATGATGAAGCAGATTATCTCCAGGGTAGCATATAGAATTGATTTTTAGATGGTTTATGTTTATAAATTGTTTCTGATTGGATATCTATTGGATTATTTTAAAGTATAAATCACTTTGTATTTAAGATCATTTGAAATGTAATATGTTATTGTGGGTCTGGAAAATATTGCTGCCTGTAGCAGTCACTTCCCCTTAACAAATGCACTGGTGCATAACTGTTACATATACTAGGGGTTTTTATAATTATTTTCAGTACAAAAACTGTACAAAAGAACATATGTGAAAGCTGTTGGCTTTATAGTGCAAGGAAAGCAATTAAAAAAACGATCTCTTTCCATACCAAATCAAAATGGTCTGAAATTCTGCATTCTAATCCCAAAAAAGGCTATGCCCAAGTGTCACATCAATGCCAAGGTTTTGTTTACAGTATGAAACAACTAATGGATCTCTATTGGCATCCACCTGAGCAGCAGTGGGTATTTTTAAATCGGGTGGAAAAAAACCCCATTTTTTCCAAAACCAGATTTGAATAGCTTGATGGATATTATTTTTGGATACTTTTGGGAACACAAAAAGTTCCACTTAAACATAAGAAAAAACGATTTCACTGTGAGGGTGATGGAGCAGTGGCACAGGCTGCCCAGAGGGGTTGTGGAGTCTCCTTCCTTGGAGGTCTTCAAGACCCGCCTGGATACGTTCCTATGCGACCTGATCTAGGTGACCCTGCTTCTGCAGGGGGGTTGGACTAGATGGTCCCTTCCAATCCCTACCATTCTATGAGTCTATGATATATGAATCAATCACACAAGCAATAATTCCTCAGAGAAAGATAATGCTTCTTGAAGACAGTATCAGCTTCTGCCTTTCCCTGAAGTCAGAAATTTTTTTTAGACACAACTCTGCTACCAATTCATTTAGTGTAGGATTAATGAACTGCACTTTATTATCAACAACAGACTCCATGAAGTTAGTTCCCTCAACAGCAAAAAGTGTACGTGTGAAAGGGAACAGCATGTGATTATGTTGGATATTACTCCCAATTTTATTTTTTTTAAGCTTCTCACCTTGGTTTCTAGAAGCCCAATGGTAGACAAAGCAAGTAGGTTAAAGCAATAGTTTGGATTAAAATTAAAATTACAGCAGCCTGGAAGAAAGTTAGATTTGTGACTTAATAGTGGATACTATAATTATCACTAACAACCACCCTTTGATGTCGGTTTAACACTATCGTATTGAGAGGTTTGCTGGAGTACATTTTTATTTTTAAATTGCCTGATTCAGTTAAAGTGTTTAACAAAAGTTTTTGGACTCATTTTAGACTACATCTGTATAAAAATAGATACCACTAAAATAATAACATTTGCAAGCCAGCCTTTTATAAAAAAGGAATCAGACTGATGATCCAGGCTCTTTCCATTCTTTTTCTGCTGGAGGTCAGAAGGAACTGAAGTTGCTAGAATGTCATGTCTCCTTTTATTGCAATGCCACTGCAACATTTGGAAACAATGAAAAGAAAAGAAGAAATGTGAGAAAGCTCTAGTAGACAACATTTCTAGCAGAAGTACAATTCCAGAGCTGCACTCAATTAAACAGGGATATGCAAAGCTTCTGCAAAGGAGAAAGAAACATTATTTTTTTAATCTGAAATTTTGTAAATGATATAACACATGCTTAAGTTTTAGTATGCAAGTATCATGGTATAAAAAAAACACAGGCTAATGGCTTTGGAGGTTTTTTACTTTATTTTGCTTATTCTTACCTTTTTATCTTCTTTAGACTTCCTAATACTGTGTGAAGGGACAAATTTGTTCTGCATGCAAAACATCTTCTTAGACCATTCACTTTTATGAGACTTTAGTTGTGGTTGACCAAAGTTGCCATCAACTCTGTATCTGTCAGCTGGAATCTTATTCATTGGCGGGGGAAGAGTTCCACAGTTAACACTCGACCAACCATCCGTGGAATCAGTGTACGACTCCTGGTCACTAGCACTTCCATGCTGCCATTCTTGTAACACATGCACAGGCAACCACCTTTGATTGCCTACACCTGCAGTGTTTTTCTTTGATGGGGGGACTGAATTTCTGGAGGAAACCAGTGGAACTTCAATACGAGCAGCAGGACTTAAGTGTTTGCTTATGTTTTGGGACTTATCATTCTGAATTACTTCTAAAGGAATGTTTCCTTCTTGTTCATGAAAGAAGCCATTCCAGTGGGAAGCAGGTTGATTCTGCCCCCTTCCCACTGGATTTTCCCATATGCTATTTGGAATGTGTTTACTCGGATTGCTCCCTAAATCAACCACCAGAACTCTGTTATTCTTTTCTTCTTGGTTAAAATTTCCAATTCCACTATCACTGTTACTGCTTGTACTGTTGTTCTGATGAGCATCTGCATCACCATCAAGAAAGGCCCTCGCACGCATTCCCTCAATCAGTTCCCCCATATCCCTATACAGGACAGAAATAAACTGAAGAACGGGTAGAGATGATGTTGGAAACTCCAGGCAGCCATTTGTGTCTGGATCTGCTGTACATTCCAGTCCAAAACGTCTTGCTATGCCCTGGTGAATTTTATGATGAAATAATTCAGGATCCACCATAAAAACATGGCAAGATGTCCTCAGAATCCCTTCATCTTCCTGAGCCAAGCTTGCATCATCATTTGTCTGCATTGTAACTAGTCCAAAGAATCTCCTGTCATCTGGGCAAACAGCACTGAAGGCCAGTTTCTCCGCAGGATATTCTGCCACTACACCTGATTTGTCACTGCAGAGCTGAATACAGTCGTGCATTATCTTCATCATCACTAGTGAATGGATTTTTTGCTCTGCCCGCAGACGTCTCATACATCCACGAATAGCCTGCAAACTCTCATTTTCCAAATTTGAGGTTGTTGAAGGAAGTTCAATAGAGCCTAGGTAGCCTACAATCATGGCAACATTTAAAATGCTAGCATCTAATCCAAAGTCTTCTGCACTCTCCAGTCCAATTCTAAAAACTGAATCATCATTCAAGACTTTGGAGATTTCTTCTTTTGACAGTAGGTTTGAATTGCTTACACTTTCATTGCCAGTTTCAAATTTAACAGCAGCAGAAGCTGAAAATGATCTTTGTTTGGGCGCAGAATTATCTGAATTACTGGCACAAAGAGTAGGATTCTCAAAGATCATGTTGAATATGCCACCAGACTGCATTTCTTCAACAACTTTTTCTGCTCTGTTTATACCCAGAGCTTTAGAGTCAGGTTTGGGTTTCAGCCACCCCTTCCCATCATAAAAACCAACTTCTTCATCACTTGAACATGAATCTATATGACTAATCCCTTCAGCAATGACCATGTGCAGGACTCCAGAACATTTTCCTATAAGTTTCACTACATCTTCATGAGAGGCTTTTTTCACGTTGATTTCATTAACTGCAAATATCTGATCTCCTGCCTTGAGTCCAACATAATCTGCAGGACTTCCTTTCATAACACAACTAAGAACACAAGGAGCTTGTCCAGAAAGGGTAAATCCATAACCTGCCCTTCCTCTAGCAACTTCCACACTTCTTATCCGAGGAGGAGCATGCATGTTGAGTCGACGTTTGGCTGTTTCCCCTGGTCTGTACATTTTGGGCTTTTTTTCCTAAAATAGGAAAACTTTTAATTAGTCCAACTTTTGGTCATGTTTCAAGAGTATTTGTCCTTCATCTGATGAAGTTCTAAAGAAAGAAAGAAAAAAAAGAGATATTTTAATTCTCAATCATATTTCACGGTTTTTAGTATGCAAGGTTACCTTTACTTTTCAGATACATTGCTAGTGAATTCTACCAAAAAGTATTAAGACAACATCCAAAACAAAGCAAAAGCAAATAAAGTGGCTGTCCAAAATGACAAAGTAACTGAATGGCAAAGCACAGAGCAGAATCTAAATCTTGACATATAGTCAGTGTATTTATACTACAGCATGTTACATCTTCCTCAACTTTGTCACTATTCAGTTAACTTTTATCTCACTGCACCATTGCAATACAACATTTTACAACACAGTGAAAATCCTGGGTGAAGCTCATCTATCTTTTCCCACTAACATAAAAGTTAGAGCACAAGTCTATCTATTCAGCTGAAGTCCACCCCCCTTCATATTCAATGTAGAGAAACAGGTACCAAATAAGTCCATAGAAAAAAGGTAGAGAAATTACCCCTAGAGTGGCCTGTATGTCTCTACTGACTAACTGTAAAGACAGCTTAAAATAAGTATCTCAAACTTCAACTTTTGCACATGTTTGTTACACATGCAACAACAAACAAAAGGAATCCAAAACCACATTCAATCTGTTGCAGTAATTAATCTACTCAAAAACAATTTGTCAAAAAGCAAACACTATTAAAATATGCATTTCAGACAGTCATTCCAACATCCATATGGTTCAGATTAGCTTAAAAATTCCAAAAAAAGAGGAAAAAAGGAGAAACTCCGCATGCTGTCGGTATTAATCTAGTCATGACTTTACAATTAAGATACAGCAGCTTTATGTGTACAGCAAGAAATAGTAGATTTCATTACATTTTCACATTGACACTGAATTCTGGATGTCTTGTTCTAATTACACTTGGGTAAATTTCATTGTTTTAGAGAAGTTTCCTTCACTAAGCAGGTTAAAAATGCATTAAAAAATGTTTCAACACAAAGAATAGAAACAACAACTTCTTTAGCTTTTGAAATCATCTCCTTGTTGCGTGATATGAGCTCTTACTTCATGGGTCTGTAGGATGACTGAAATAATAGGAGGACTACAGCTACAGAAAATTGCAATAAACTTGGTCTGAGCAAGTGAGAACTAATATGAAAATAATTACTGCTCTGAGCTGGTCCACAGGCTTCGCCATAACTCAGTGACATTATCGCATACTTATGTGTAACGTACTTGAAAGTTAATACCTTGTACTACCTGGGCAAAATCTGGGTATTTTAGACATTGGATACATAAAAATATACACACACAAACACATTTGTTTATTATACCTAAAGTGTTATATTAGTGGTGTCCAAGCCACTACTTGCATTGAAGAGAAATGAACAAGAAATCCTTCTAACATTGCTCTTGGCTACGAAAACAACAACTCCCCCCACCCCACCCCCCAATCAAAATGTGATGCAATCCACAGCACATTCTTTTCTCAGTATTTCTGCCTGGGATAGAATAAACTTCAAAAGTTCCACTAAAATAAAACCCCAAACCCTAAAATACAATTTAGGATCAAAGCCTTAAACTACTTAACTACATATGAGCTGTCTGATCACCAATTTTTTTAAAAAATCACTGTTGTTCCTTGAATATTCTGCTAAATACCCAACTACAAGGTGTGATTCCCTTAGGACCCTTCCAAATGCTAAACAGGACAGCCTTTAAGATACTAGAACACATTCACTCGGCTTTACTTATGGAGTTTAGTTTGTATTTTTTGAACAAAGGGACATCAGGTTTTTGTGTCTCCATGGTGCAGCTGTGACGGTTCAATGTAGCATAGTTTTTTGCAAGTTGTTTTAATATAGTCATTATCTCACTTAAATAACAACAGTTTCCCTATAATTTGAAAAAATAAGTTTGCTTTAAGAAGTAATGAAACTTCCCATTGAAAACTTTGAACAGAAATTATACCATAAGAAATGCTTTGCAAATGTTAAACCAAACTCACGCGTTGCTGTAGAAGATCCCTGTCAACTTGCATCTAGTCTCGTGCCTTAAATATAAACTGACCTTTTCCTGATGAGACTAAACTTCTGAACCAAGGGATCACTATGCATTGTCAGCTATCACTAATTAGGTCTAGTACTTTGTGTGAATAATCATTAAACATGTCAAGATACAGTTCTCCAACCAATAAAACTGAACCAATAAATGCCCAACAGTAAATAAAAACAGTCCACCTACTAGGATGAATATATACATGTTAGAGTGAAAATATGTGTTCTCAATTGTCTGGAGAAACGTCTAATGTGTCCCTCAGGTACCCTCCAAAACTGCACTGCTAACCTGATCAACATATAGCACTGTAGTACCATCTGGCACCTGAAAACGTGCTGCTAGCTTGCAAGAGGAAAACAGACAATTAAAATAGTATTAGATTATATATAACCTGATAAATTAAATATCTTTAAAATAAGTAGGTACGAAAAATAAGATTCAATACTATGAAGTTGTAGAGGCTGATCAGAAAAATAGAGTTTTCCAGCTATCTTTCTAATCTGTTAAAAAGTATCCTAAATGCAACTACAAAAAACATACAATGAAAATGCAGTTAGGCTCCTCAAGGGAAGGGGTAAACCTCAGCGCTGTCTTACCTCATCATTTTACATTTGCTACAAGAAGATTGCTTTTAACAGTATTCACAAGTCAATTTATCTATTTGCCTTCTTAACCTATGCCCCTTACACATCAAGCACTTCCTCCAGATGATAACCACTGACAAGGCAATGTCATTCCAAAACCTGACCATTACAAAAACAGTAGGCTGCTAATAGATTACTTTTTTTCCAAAGAAGTTCCAGAGGTGAGAAAGCTTCCAGCTATTAGTATATTTGTGTGTATAGCTAGGAAGTAATTAAACATTAAAATTAAACATGTGTATATACACTAAAAAAGAACCCAATAAAAACAATGAAAAAACATTGTTACGTCATTGGAAGAGCCATCTCTTCCCTCTCCCAGTAGCTGAATATTATTGTGTGGGTTTTGTGCCAATTATACTCGTAACAAATAAGAGCTCACTCAATTGATCTAGGAAATATCAAGGCAAAGGACAAATGTAGCTCTTCTACAAGAACCCACTCAGGTATGTTCTATTGCAACAATGACAGATGAGGAAAAAACATTAAAATTGTATTTCTCATCACCAGAGAGATTCCAATAGATATTAGTTGGAATCTAGTCTGGAACAAACTAGTTCAGAACTAAGTTATCAAATTATTTAATTGTCTTAAGTTCTTTGTAGATTTGAAAGTCAGAGCTGAGAAGGTATGGTACAAAAATGGCACAAATTTTCTCAGCTTCAGAGTAATCATGTGTCTGAACATCCCTTTCTGTAACAAAATACAAAATGTGTAGCGTAACCAGTGATACAAAGACATCATTTTAGCTGCACCCATATAAAGGTGCTTTGTGGGTGTCTGTGTGTTCACTACAACATTGTTGTTAGTAAACGGTATAAGCTGTGATAACTGTAACCAGTAACCAAAGATAAAATTGAGGTATTGATTTTCAGTTCAAATTAAATATTGAATCTTACTGAGGCTACTAACAATATGCTCCTGTAATTACTTCTGAAAATCATAGCACTGAATTTTAGAAATTTATTTGATATCATAACTACATTCAGTCATATACAGTAGGTCAGAAAAAGTTACACCACAATATTACATGTGGCCAAGCTTACTTTGATTTTTTGCTATCTCTAAACATGATAAAGTAAGCCTTAAAGAAAAAGTCCCTAAAACACCAAAACACATCAGTGACTTTTCATCAGGAGGTTATGTGCATTTTATGGGAGAATACAGAATAATTTGGAACATATAGCAATCAAATCTTTAGCAAGTTAAATAGAGTTTTGTGACATATCAATATACTTATTAAAAACACTGAAAGTTCATCAAAATTTGTACCAACACAGCTTAGAATATGGCACGGAACTAATGCAGTTTAATAACTACAACATGTTTCACAGGACACTTCAGACAGAAACATTAACATATACAAATTAAGAGTTGGGCAATTATGTGAAATAACATAATTTGTCTGTATACATCAGCTGTGTCACTGAGCTGCAAAACAAACAAACAAAAAGAGTTTTCTGCCAGTGTACATTCTGGTCTACCACTTCAATCAATTATTTTGGGGTATAAAACACCAAAAGTACCAGTTTCAGTCAAACTATACTTTATCCCACAAATACTGCATTTCTTTATGTAATATTTTTACATATCCATGCTTGCTTTTCATGTCATTTTCAAAGCCTCCACTACAGGGAAAATACTACTTATTTGCTTACGTTCAAGGGAGAGAGGTGGTTTGTTTCCTGCTTCTGGCTCTTTTTAACTCATAGCAACAAAAAGAGCAAACAGAAACGGGAGGCATACTCCCGTTATAGTCTATGTTAGACTATAACCTTAACAGTTACAGTGAGGGAAAATGTGAAGTTTATAACTATACTACTGACCACCAATTCCTTTTAAAAAGTCTTTGGAAGCAAACTGATCCTCAGCGCTACGGTATCCACATTTATGTGCTGGTTTGTTTTCTTTTTTCTTTTTTAAAGCAGAGAACTGGTTGGCTTCATTCATATTTTCAGCAGTGAGACTGCAAGACGATAAAGCATGCAAAGTGGAAGTGCACAAAGGATAGAGACCATTCCCTCATCCCTCACACACATCTTGAAGTACTGCAAAAAAAGCCTTCAGCATAGGTGCCACTCATCAAGGCAGAACTGACTTCCACAAATGATGCCACTACAAAGCTCAAATGAAGTTGTAAAATTTGAATTCCACTCACTATTCAAATGTGTTATGTGTTTATAGACAAGTTACACAAGAAATATAACAGCACAACCTGTAGAAGACAGCTACCAGTTGTTTGAGAACTTGGGCAGGACAATATTTTAATTAAAAAAAATTAAATCTTATCAGCATTTCACAACTGGCAAAACATACTATTATGTTTCCCGTATGAGAAACAACTGCTTTACCAGAAAACAATTAGGTGTACCTAGCACGATCATTTAAAAAATACTGACTTCAATTAGTAACAGCAGGCTAAAAAGCAGTTAATACAAACTCTTCTCACACTGAAATACGTGTACAAAGTACAAAGAACACGAATAGGGCATTTGCTGTTTTGTCTGACAAGACTTGCGTGACCAAGGACAAAGTTTTCTAAACCTATTGTATAAACAGTCCAGTGACTGAAATTCAGATTAATTTATCTGTTGTATTTAAGAAGGTGAAAGGCGTTATGAGTAGTATGGCATTTTTTCCCCCTTCTTTTCTTGCAAATACGTTCCAAAACTGTTGGGAAGCCGCGGAAATCGGCAGCATCTCAGACTGATGCAGCGACACTCGAGATCTGCTCAGAATAAAAGCGGTGGGGAAAAGGCTTGGGACGGTTTGCACTCACGGCGCTTCCACGCAAAGGCGAGAGCCGGGAGACGCACGTTTGAGTCTCGCCACAACGCCGCGCCAGCCGCTCTAAAAGTTACTCTGCCGGCTTCTGGGGAGGCACAAGGACCCAAGGACAGCCCACTGCCCCAGGAGGGCTCCTGCGCCGGGGGGCGCGGGTGCGGCTGGCGCTGCCTCGGCGGGAGCGACAGCATCCCGTGGGCGCCAGGACCAGAGAGGAGCCGACAGGCCGCCGAGTGGAGGGGCTGGCGACGAGTCCGCACCGCCACCACCCGCCTCGAGCAACGGTCCGCGGGGTTACACATTAACCACCCCGCAACAGAGCCGCTTCCCAGGAGGGTGGAGCTGCGGGGAGGGGAGAAGCGGCACCTGAGCCCACAGGGAGGGTTTGAAAAATCAAGCGGTAAGAAGACGGGAGGGTAACGAGTACCCGCCGCCGCCCCCCCGCCCCCGCCGCGGACGGACCCTCCCCCTCAGCGTTGTCCGGCGGGGGTCGCGGGCGGCGCCGCTGCCCGAGGGGCGCGCAGAGGGGGCGGCGCGGGCGCTGCCGCTGCGCACCCCTCCCCCCCCCGGCTCCCCTCACGCCGCCCATCTGCCACCCCCTCCTCCTACCGCAGCCCGAGCCGTGTCCTGAGCAAGGCGCTCGGCGGCGAGGGGGATGGGAGAGCCGGGCAGGCAGGGGTGGGCGCTGCCCCGCTCAGACCCACTCACCTCCGTGCCCCAGGACTCCGGCTACTCTACTGAGGCACCAGCTCCCCCGGTCGCCGCGGAGACGGGCGCCGGGCTCCGCCACACAGCGCTTCGGCCACTGGCTGCACGGAGCTGTCAGTCACCGCACTCACCCGGCAGGGGTGGCGGTCGGGTTCCCGGACAGAGAAAGGGGAGAGACAATACCCAGCGTTAAAGAACTACAGCTCCCGGCGTGCCCTGCGAGCCGCCCGCTGGCTTCGGCCGTGTTGAGCAGGCCGCGCGGGGCGTGCCGGGACGCGTAGTTCCTTCGGCTCCCCAGGCCGCCTCGCCGGGGCGCGGTGGGCAGTGGGCGCCCCGCCTCCTCGCCTCCGGCGGGACAGGCAGTGCGCAGGCGCGGGCTGCCGGCGCCCGTTCGAACGCGGCTGCTGGCGGAGCGCGAGGCTGAGGCGGGAGGGAGGAATGGTTCTGTGGCCGAAACCGCGGCGAGAGGAGGAGTTTAATGATAGATGTCGTACAGAAGCGACAACTTGGTCTCGGAGTCGGGAAAACAAAGAGGAGCCAATCCTCGTGTTAACAACAGTAGGACGTTATCTGGCAGGGATGAGGATCGGTAGAATAACCTGCACCTCTGCAGCGGCGCTGAGGAGAAGCGGCAGGTTGGTCAGGGAGGACAGGCCGAGAGGCGTTCAGAGGTGCTTCAAACAGGTACACTCTGCCTTTGAAGTCCAGGAAGAAAGTGAGACAGACCTTACAAGGTAAAGAAAAAGGGAGGGAAGGTACGGGGTATAAGGTAAATATGGGAGGGAGCAGTGGGAGGCGCTAGGTTCAACCATTAAGCCATCCGATGAGGGTGAGGTAGATGAGGCGCTTCATAATAACTAAGCATCCAAAGGGCAAGAGTCGGTGTAAAGTGGAAGTTTTGCCACCGAAATGGAGCAAGGCACAGGCAAGAAGTTCTCAGAATACATTGGGAACAGCTCTTTATCTCAAAAGGGCAATACTAGAAAACCTTATCTTAAATAGGAAGACTAGGTAGAAGGAAAGATGGTTAGCAACCAATAAAAGTGACCAATAGTTATGAGATTCCTGAGCAATACAAGGCCCAGAAAGGGGGAAGAATTAACTAAATGCTTGACCTGAGATGATTTTGTAGTCTTTTCAGAACATTATGGACTTTATTTGTTGACAAGTTCTTGTAGGGATCCTTTGTACATGGGAGATTTCTTCATTTCAATGTCTAACTCTATGGACTGGAAACCTGAAATGACACTGAACCTACCAGTCAGAAGGTGAAGGAGAGACTTATATCTTGTTTTCTTTATGAGTTTTTTGGGTCTGGTTTGGTTTTGGTTATTTCTCAATCTCCAGAGCAGGATATCTATCCTACAACTCACTGTTATGTCTGTAAGATAACTTTTTAAAACTGTGACTTGATAGTTTAACTTCAGTAATTTGTCTCATTTTTATCCAGTGTAGAATGTTGCTTCTCAGTATCTCCTTCCTTTTCTGAAGTGCACACAGTATACTGAACATTTCAGGAAAAAAAACAAAAACACAGGCCAAAAGAACAATCTTGCCGTATCAGTAAAATTACAGGATATCAGACCTTCTGACTTCCTATCAAAGTAATTATTGATCCATTAGGAAGGATAAAAACTCTAAACATAAAGAAGAAAATTGACCGATTGATTTTAAACTTCACATGATTCATCCTTTCGGATGTGGTACAATAATTTTTTTAAAAAAACAAAATTCTAGAGATCTGAATTTGCAAAAAGAAATTATAGTTCTTTATCCTTTTGACTGGAGAGATGTCACAGGGACAAGAACTGCATTCCAGAAAAAATAAGTGTTATTTTGGGTTACCCTCCCTTAATAGCCCAGTTATTTCCAGCTTCCCTGTAAGAATGTAAAGACTATGTGTCTTTTGCCATTTTTTCTGTTGTTGTGCTACCCCAACAGATCTAGTATTGACTTATACATTGATCGTACATTGACTTACATTGGTCAACCACATACTTCAAACAGTCTGACCTTGTCGACTTCTCTAAGGAAGAAAATCTCTTTGAAAGTGGCAAGTAGTGAAGTGGATTTGTAACTATTCCACAGAGGTATGTGCAGGTCTCCTATTAATCCTTGTGGAGTTAAAACAAAGAAATTATGCTTTATTTTGTTTCAAAGAGGAAACATACTAAGAAGTGGCGTCAGTGTCTAATAATTACTGCATGGCAGCATCAGATTACCTCTTCCACAGATACTGAACCTGTTCTATTTGTGGTAGCCAGCAGAATTGATTGGGCTTTTGTAATAGCACAGAGGTATGTAGTCTGACTTCACATAATGCTTTTCTGTAGTAGAGCAGAATTTCCTACGAGAGTATTGCTCAGCAAGGAAGAAGTGAATGGTGAAGCCTGATTGTGCATACAGATATATGCAACTCATCATGTATGAATTTAGTGCTTTTCTTAAGTGTTTTTGGAAATGGTGATTCAGACTTTATGTTAGAATCTGGAACAAGGTGATTACTGGCCCCTCAAAAATCCCCACAAGATTTCAGCTTTAACTCTTCTTGCTGTTTTCACAATTGTTGGAGACAATAAAGGAAGAAATGGTGTGAAACAAAGTGACAAGGATTTGTGGCTTTTGGACTGTAAGAGCTTTGGCTTATAAGCTTAAGTAGCTTAATGTTGGGTCTACAGACATCTCAATCACAGGAAGGGTGGCTGTCACAAAAGTGTCTGTCAGATTTGATCTGGAGAGATTTACAATGCATCCTGTAATGAAGTGTGATTATTGCTGTCACAAACACCAGATGAGGAGTCAGAAAATAAACTTGGTCCACTATCTGATGCAAAGTCTGTGGTTCTAATTGCCATTGTTTAAGTACCTTGGTTAAAGGAGTGAAAGTGTTGGTTGCTCCAAGAACGTTTTGTTTTAGACACACGGAAATGTCCTCACAGAAATGTACATTTTCTAAATGTTCTCAATGTGTTCAAAGTAATAAAACTGTATATCTAGCAACAGGACAAGGGGTAATGGGCTGAAGCCGAAACACAAAAAGTTACATTTAAACATAAGAAAAAACTATTTTAACTGTGAGGATGAGGGAGCCCTGGCACAGGCTGCTTAGGGAGGGTGTGGAGTCTCCTTCCTTGGAGGCATTCAAGACCCACCTGGACACATTCCTATGTGACCTGATCTAGGAGAACCTGCTTCTGCAGGGGGGTTGGACTAGATGATCTCTAAAGGTCCCTTCCAACCCCTACCATTTTATGATTCTATGATATAATTGTTAGCATTAAATGACACTTCAGTGTACAAACTCCATTTCCTTTTTCCTTAATTTTCCTTCCCATTTTTAGCTTAATTTTGTTCTGAATATCAAGGAACATTATGTACCATATACATTATAATTAGTTTGTGTTGGCCGGTTAATACGTAGTTGGGAATAAAATCTTCATTGGAGAACTTCTTAAATTCCAAAAGCTTGACATCTTTAAGTTAATTATCAAAATCCAATCCAGGATATAGGCAAAGATCACGTCTTCTGCACTGAGAACTGAACATGTAGCCATCAGCACCTACCTTCATTTACTAGTTAATCTAATCTTGAGAAATATCTTTTCCTTAATTGTAAACGTAGTCTCCTCCCTGACGGGAGATGCTCTTGGCAATGGGAAAAAGAAGAAAATATTTATATATATATATATAAATTCATTTTGGTTTGAACGATTGTGTTTCCCACCCTGGCATACTGATGTAAAATAAAGACTCTTCTTGTGGAGCCATAAAGTAGTAGAACTAAACACTCTTAAACATGTGAACGGTTCCATTTGCAAAGTCGAGGGTTTACAAAGTAGATGGTCTGGAACGTCTTTGTGTGAAAACAGGCACAGCCAGGCCTCAGTCTTGACTACTCCTTTGGATAGCACTGCAATATGAATAAAATTATTTAGTATCTTAGGAATATTCACTGACATAAATCTAATTGTTTTGTTGTAGACAAAAACTGGGGACAATTTATTGCTCATTAGCACCATGTTTCTTCCCTTACCTATGACTACATGTGATTAAAATTGATGTCATGTGAAGAATCCAATGTAGATGAGTAACCCTAATATACATAACCAAAATATCTGCTTCAAGCACACAGGCATACCTAAAGTATTTCTGCTAAGAACTGGAGACCCAAGAATTGGATTTGGCCTTACTGGCTTCAGTGGAAGCACAGAAACCTCTACCCCATCATTTCTTGTGGGCAAATAGTTTATACTCTAAATTCATCAGTTCCTGTGGAATACTGTGCTGAGACAGAATGTTTTTAAACTTTTAGTTTCATATTGTATCATGAATACTTTCTTGTATTCTTAAAACACATAGACAAAAGAAGAAAAATAAATCATTTTCTTGTGTAGGTCATTCACCTTTTCAGCCCTGAAGGGATATCTCTGAGCCATCAATGAAGGGTTTGTTGGTTTGGTTTGGTTTAGTTTGGTTTTTCTTTAAGCCTTGTGGCTTTAATCTTACATGAAATTGCTTGACTAATTAACCTGCCCTGGCCTTGCTTCTCTATTTAAGCTATGTCTTCTGTCCCATTGGGCTTTAAAATATGTATCATCTAACAGCTGAATGTATATGTTCTGAAGGAGCACTGTATTTTTTTGGTGCTGTAAGGAAAAGAGACATCTCAGGGAGATATTCATTGTGGCTCTAAGTACCATGCCAAAAAAGTCAATTTCATATTCAGCAGTAAGTTCTCATAGAGCAAGCAAGCTCTATCCTTGCATCTAAACAACAACCTGAATTAGGACCTTAAGTGACATCTCCTAGTCCTCTGTCTCCCTTTTTTTCCTCTTTGAAGCTATTTTCAGTGTGGCTTTCAGGTTCCCACGTCATACAAGGGTGACATAACAGGACTCTGATGGCTAAGTTTATTGCTAAGCACATTTCCAAAGTGAAATGTCGGTATAAAAGTGTCACTCATACCCCTAAACCTCAGCAAAAACTTGGTAAGACTTCTCCAATTTCACACATGACTCCATAAAAAGAAACTGACTGAAAATGAGAGCCTGAGGTGACATGAGTTATAGACAAAGTGACTTTGCACATTCCTATTTAAAATAATTCCTCTGATAAAAGACCCTGGCTCCAGGACAAACTATGCAACATTGAAGTGAGGAGGAGGGATGCCCTACTCCCAGTAGTTAACTCAGGAATCAGAGAACCTATTTTCCCTCTCTCCACTTGGAATGTGACAAAGTCATGACCAACCATTTTCTCATTTCCTCATGCAAGCTTTTTATCTCCGGATTTGGAAAAAACAGACTGTCCTTGACCAAGTTCAGTCTTTCTATAGGATCCCTGCCAGAAGCACAGCTCTGCTTGTGGTAATCTCTTCTCCTGAAGTTCAGGTGAAAAGGCAATACGTGACCTTAGTGACACTTAGGTCCACCTTGGCAGAGATGGTTTTAGTGTGAAGGGCTCCCATGTCCATAATAATGCAGAATTACAGGATTCTCCCTAGCTCTGAAATTTTATTTGACGCAATCTGACTTCATTCTCTTCTACCTCATAACTAGATTCTGAATGGTTTTTTTAAGATTTGAAGACACCTGCTCATTCTAGGAAAAAGTTCAGTCAGAACTTTGGTTTCATTTAAGATTTGCCTTGCAGTTATTCTAAATGATCTCTTGGAATGAAGGTAAATGGATTTCTCAATTAAGTGCATTTCTTAAGAGTCGTTTTGGGCTTGACAGCATGTGTAGAAGTCTTCTCAGTACTCTCACTATCACTTCAGAAAGTTCCTCTCAGAACTAGGTTAAGGTCTTGCCTCCTACTAAAATTTCTGTTTCATAGAGAAAATCAAACGTGGCCAGCAGGACCGTGGAAGTGATTATGCCTCTGTAACCAGGCACTGATGAACCCACACCACAAGAGCTGTGTTCAGTTTTGGGCCCCTCACTACAATAGGACATTGAGATGCTGGAGTGTGATCGCTTTACAACTACCTGAAAAAAGGTTGTAGCAAGGTGGGGATTGGTCTTTTCTCTCTAGTAATGAGTGATGGGACAAGAGAAAATAGGCTCAAGTTGCACCAGGGGACACATAGATTGGACATTAGGAAAAACCAAGAGGGTTGTTAGACACTGGCACAGGCTGCCCAGGGAGGTGGTGGAGTCCTCAACCCTGCAGATATTTAAAAGATGCATAGATGAGGTGCTGAAGGACGTGGTTTAGTGATGGGCTTGGCAGTGTGAGCTTAGTGGTTGGACTTGATGATCTTAAAGGTCTTTTCCAACCAAAATGCTTCTACGATTCTATGATTTATTCATATAAGTTTAAAGAAAGTGTACCATTATATACCATACAAGTTCACATGGGCAAGGTTTTATGCATTCATAAAGGAGATTGCATTTGCTCTAATTATATTGAATTAAAACTAAATTATAGTTAAACCTGTAGGGGAAAGAATGAGAATCATGGAGAGTTTTTAAAGTAGTTTTAATTAATTTTCAAAATATGTTTACGTTGTTCATAGAAAATTGATATTCCTATATCTTCCTCAGTGAAATGAGCCTTCCTCAAGCTGTGACAAGTACTTCTCGACAATTTAGGTATGTAGTATATTTTATACCTTTAATAATATGCACCAATTCATTTCTTTCTTGCAATGCATAGCAATCTAGAACTTACCCCTCAGATAACAACATACAGTCAGGAAGACTTTCGTTGAAAATGTAACCAACACATTTACAAGTCCAAAATCAGATGGTTTAACATCTTTTAAACATTTTAAGGATTATTTGCCAAATTGTTGGAATCTGATGGAAGAGTCACAGTTTAAAAAAACAATTATAAAGATTACTTTTCAGAGGATTTTAGATGGCTGCTTTGAAAGATATTTTTATATGAGCTGCTTTCTTTAAAACAAAGAAAAAGAGATTTGGAATACAAGCAACATCTTTCACTACACTGGATGGATGAACTGAGGCCAATTAACAAGGCCAAGTGACAGGTCCTGTATTTGGACCACAGCTCCTCCAGGCAACGCTACAGGCTTGGGAGAGATGGCCTGGAGAGCCACACAAAGGAAAAGGACCTGAGGGTGTTCAGACAGTCGTCTGAACCATCTGAACCATCGGTGTGCCCAAGTGGCCAAGAAGGCCAATGGCATCCTGGCTTGTATCAGAAATAGTGTGACAAGCAGGACCAAGGAAGTGACTGTCTCTCTGTTCTTGGTGCTGGTGAGGCCACACCTCAAATACTGTGTTTCATTCTGGGCCCCTCACTACAAGAAGGACATTGAGGTGCTGGAGCGTATCCAGAAATGTGCAACAAGGCTGGTGAAGGGTCTGGAGAACAAATCTGATGAGGAGTGGCTGAAGGAGCTGCGGTTATTTAGCCTGCAGAAGAAAAGGCTGAGAGGAGACATGATCACTCTTTACAATTACCTGAAAGGAGGTTGTTGCAAGGTGGCAGTTTGTCTCTTCTCTCAGTAATGAATGACAAGACACGAGGAAATGGGCTCAGGTTTGAGCCGGGGGTTAGACTGGAGATTAGGAAGAACTTTTTCATTGAGGGGGTTGTTATAGACACTGGCACAAGCTGCCCAGGGAGGTGGAGATATTTAAGACACATAAATTTTAGAAGAGCAAACCAGGTCACTCAGAGCTCAGAGAGGAGGGTTCCTTGGGAAGCTTCTATGGAGGATAAAGGAGCTAGCAAGTGCTGAGAGTTTTTCAGGAATGTTCTTCTGGAAGCAAAAAAACAGTTCATCTTCTTTAAAGGTAAGGGAAGCAAGCAGAGCAACAGGGCCCCTTGACTTAGCTGTGACCTTCTGAGTCTGCGCAAAACCAAAAGAAAAGCATACCAGAGGTGGAAAAGCAGACAAGTGCCAATTGAGAACTACAAGGGCATTGCTCAGGTGTGCAGAGATGCAGTTAGAAAAGCAAAAGCTCAGCTTGAACTGAAATTGGCCAGAGATGTCAGAAACTACAAGAAAGGGTTCTTTAGGTATGTAAACAACAAGCAGAAACAGAAGAAAAATATTATCTGCTGTTAAACAGAAGCAGTGAATTAGTCACCAACAATGCTGAAAAGGCAGAAGTTCTCAACACTTCCTTTACCTCTATCTTTACCAACTTTACTGAACTCAATCCAGCAGCTCCCTGTCATTGGACACTTTTAAGACTCATCTCGACAGGTTGCTGGGCCATCTTGTCTAGACTGTGATTTTGCCAAGAAAGGTTGGACCAGATGGTCCTTAAGGTCCCTTCCAACCTGGGCTTTTATGATTCTACGACCTAGCTTTCAACCAGGACAAAACTGAGATCTTATCTGTAGTCATAAGTCAGCTCTATGTAACTGCACGTCATTCACTTCAGATGACTATTTTTCAAAGAACACATCTGAAGTTATTCAACCTTATCAGAAATGTGTTTCAATAAAATACCTTAAAATAAGCTGTAGGAGAATGAAAAAATTCCAACCAGAAAAATTATGCATAGGTGCAAAATTTCACCCCCCTCCAAAATAGCAAAGTAATTTAAATGTTTCTGCTAAAACACAAAAAGATCAACACAAGAGTTTAATGATGTAGTCTCAAGCTTGCACACACAGGAAGTATGCTACCCATAAAATCAGGGGAAATAGATTAGCAGTCTAGAGACCAGATGGTTAGTATTTACTTGCTGACAGAACATCACCAAATGTTCCTAAATTTCATTTTCAAATTTGCCTTTCACATCCCATTATCAGTGTAGGAACTGATCCTGCAAACATCTACATACGGACTTCAAGAAATTGATACGTTTTAGTAGTCCTGTTGACTTTCCGACAAGAGATGATTCACAGAACCAGACTTAAGTCTACAGGGTTGTAATCTCTTTTTGCCTCTAATGAACTGGGCATATTAAGTCTGGAAAATTTTTTTTTTAATCCTGTAGAAGTGGTTTTCTCCTACTTTTGTACCTTGCAAAAGAGCTTTATCAAGAAAATGATAAAAGACATTCTGTGTCTGTAAATATAGTGCCTGGTTTGGGGGACAATTGTTAAACTTGGCACAGCTTGAAATAGACTGAAATCTTAAAATGCTGCTCCAATTTTAAGTCAAGAAGTAAAAAAAAATATAGTTACATTCTATATAATCAGCAAATTGTTAATGCCAACATGAGAAAATGCTGTTTGTTTGTAATGGAATTCTCCCACAAATTACTTAGCCTCTGGAGTTTGTGAAATATATTTTTACTTCCATATATTTGTCCACTTTTTTCTCTGTTGGGAAAAAAAAGTCACTACTTGCTGTACACTGTAACTTCTCCAAGTTATCTGTAGGAGCTATTTAAATATACAGAATTTCACCAGTGTTAGCGCTTCATACTGTAATTTTTCACCTTCAACATTGTGGATTTTCTTCCATTTCACTTTCCCATCCTTTAAAATATTGTGTTCTTCCTGTCATTACTAGCTCTGTTTGAAAGGATTTACTTTGCTCTTTCAATGTATATTTTTCAATCTTTCATCACAGTCCACTTCTCCACAATTGCTTGCATGTTTCTCAATATCTCGTTTTCTCATCTGGCTCCTCAGGTTCCCTTCCATTCTATTTTTACATGACTTACAATGTCACCTCCCTCCGGGCAATGTATTTCCTCCTCTAGGTTTTTTTTTTTCCATTTGCACCATCTGTGTATGTACATGTAATACATTTAGTGAAAGTGATATCATACTTGGTGTTGACCCTGCTACTGCCTGGAAAAAAAGAAATTTGTTTTCCTATGCTACAGTGTATTCGTTGATCACAGTTCTAGAAGCCATGAGGGAGTTCCTTTAATGTCATAGTTACAATGATGAACTTGAGTAACCCCTGATGTGATCTCCTTGAATACTTACTACACTCTAAAACTCCCTACTCATACAGACACAGAAGCAGTGTCTCGGTTTTGCAAAACCAGGAATTCTACCAAGCATTTTAATTCTAAGCAGGTCTTTCAAGTTATAATTAGTCTGATTTTATCAAACATTTAAACACCTTTACCTGCAGCTAACTTTCTCATACAGATGAGAAATCTGTGCACCTACTTTAAGAAAAAAAAAACCTGAAAAATCAGTGAACCTATTTTTTCCAAGTAAATGTTTGGTCTTAACTAAAACAAATGAAACAGCATAAAAAAAGAAACTATGAGTAGGAGGGGAATTTTCAACCTGTTGTCAAAAAGAACATTAACAAAATTGTCATACATGAAAACCAGTTGTCTTTTCCTACAGCAGTGCTGTGTTCACTCTCTGGACAAAAGCAGAGCTGTAACACAGATAATCTAGAAGAATGAGAATAAAGCCTTTTGTTAGAAGAGACGGGGTTTTAAAATTGATCTTATAAATTTAGCTACTAAAAAAATGTTGGTGCATAGGAATAAAATCTCACAACGTGTAGAAAACACCACTTCCTTTAATGCAGTTATGTAAAACAAAGTTCAGAGTCTCATCTAGAGTGCTGGATATGATTCTGGTCATTCACCTTTCTTTAAAAAAGATGAACTTAAAGGGGTAAAATTAGCAAAACTTTTATCAGTATAATCCCTACCTTATGAAAGAGTGTTCTTCTGAAGAAAGGCTGCATGGGATATCACCTCTGGCTCTCAAGGGTAAATGCTACAGAAAGCAGCAAAATCAGTGTCAACATGAAAAGAAATCAGTATAAATTGTGCAGGAATAATCCTAGAGGCAATCTTCTAAATTGCAGTTCACCCATCTATAATGCAGCTCTTCATATAATTCTAGGGGGGAAAACACTCAATTTCTTTTAAGATATAGAACCACACATTTACAAAAGGGATTTTATGACATGGTTGCTTTTGGTATTAGGTAAGGCATCAGTGTATTTCCTCCATTCCTGTGTTCCTACAGCTCTGGAGTTAAAATTCTCATAGCATGCAAGGTGAGGGGCTACAGTACAAGGTTCAAATATGATGCCATTGTTATTGCTCGTTAATTGGATTTAAATGCTGCGAGGTTCAAGTAGATAATATCAGTAAATATCATTAATTCCTGTGGAGTCGGGGGACAGTTTCTTTATATCTTACTGTAAACAAAAAGTCAGGAAGCACTACAATGTGGATATGTCTGCCAACCCAAATCTGTGACAGGTCTACATTTGGAATGTGCAAATTTATGACAAAGCACACCATATAGGTTCCCTCTCTCTTATATGCCTGTGTGACAATGCTCTTGCAAGCTTTTGACGTCAGGAGCAGTCCTGCTTTTAACAGGAGTTCTGCAGGCAGAGCTGTGATAAGGTTACCTGATTCTCTTTCAGATAGAACTAATTTGATTTGCATACACAAAAGTATTTGTAATTTCACTTTTGCTAAATGTCAGCTGTCACCCTCTCTTTGCAGAATCAGACCAGACACTTGCCCTTCTTCCAATCACCCAATCATTGTAGAAAACATGAAGAAAAGGTATTTATACTTCAGCAGACACTATTTTCTGCAGGTTTAGTCTTCAACCACATTTGCATTATCCTGTTATCATAAATTCAGCTCTGTAGGAATGGGCCACATTTACATACTTAATCATTCTTAATCTTCATACCTGCAGGATCTTCTAAGAAAGATCTCCACATATTATTAATTTGCTTAGTGAGTATAACCTTTATCCTGTTCACCAAGTATAATTACAGATTAATTGGTTGGTCTGGGTTTTAAAATAGTTTAGCTAACACTGGCTTAGGCAACAATACATTAAGTTTTATAGGCAAATGCCTTCAAAAACAAAAGTTCAAGGGGGCCAATGTTTAAAAGTGGGATGACCTGGTCCAGGTGAACCTGCTTCTGCAGGGGGATTGGACTAGATAATCTCTAAAGGTTCCTTCCAACCCTACCAATCTATGATTCTATGAATTGCAAATGGCCTGAGTTCCTAGTACAAACATTAACTATACTTTTTATACTTCTGTGTCTGCATCTGCCCTTCAGACTTGCAATACAGTGAAAGCAGCAGAAATGAGTTTTCCGAGAGACAAAAAGAAATGGTAGGTAGGAAATGCATCTAAGAACCAGATACTTGCTGCTACTTAGCGACTTAAATACAATCCTTTATGCCTCCGGCTCCCTCTTGTGGTGCATCAGTGTTGATCGGCCCTACAGACCACACCTTAAAGCAACTAATTGCACACCAAGCGATGCCACCAGCAAATATTACCGTAGAGGTATGGAATGTTCTTTGTGACTTCCATCTTTATATTTGCAGCACCAATATAGGAGATCTTTACACTGCATTTAAGAATTAAAAACCTTTGACCATGGTTATCTCTTCCAGAATTTTTCATCATCCCAAAGCATACTGTCTGCCCAGCAATAATAAATATGTTTCTTCTTTTTATTTCATTTGATAGATTATATATATATATGTATATGCACACAGTACAATGTTTTTCTTTTGTAATAGAGAATAGATGAGAGTTTTCATTGCTGGTTGTTCATTAAGTCAACAGATTCCAGTTAATAATGAAAAAAATTAAACATTTAATATCAAAAGCAACTTCAAGTATCTTCTATACATTTTAGTATTCAGTATATAGTAAGGTGGATTGGGGGTTTTCTTTTTATATCAAAAGTGTATTTGAATAGGCTATTTTTACCCTAATACTTTAGAGTGCTATTCATATCAGGCATGGAGTTTAAAATTATGTAACTCATGGTCCCAACTAGCTCTTCACAAGAACCATAGGTCACTTGTACAATCACAGCCTATGCTTCAAAACAGGGTTTAATCATCAGCAGAGTCAAGATGCAGTTACCATATTTAGAAATGCAGTATTTCATTCTCCTACAATGATAGGTCAAGCTACAGTCCCTGATGTGAAGCAATATCCAACACCACCTTTTGTAAAACAATACCTGACCGAGGCATAAATGGTACTGAAGTTCCCAGAGCTATTCATTCATTAACCTTTCTGTATAAAAATAATTCACCTTAGACATATATTGCACTAATTTTATCATACTGGATAGCTCTCACCTTGCATTATCTGTTCTCTCTGCTTAACTAAGATTACATTAGGGTTTTAATTTCCATGGAAAACCTGGGAATAGGGCAACAGACGCACGTATGGTGTGCAATAAAGGGATACCTATAATATCACTAGTAATCTCAGAGGCATTCACAAAGGAAATTACACATTAGATTTGGAGATCATTTTCTCCAGTAGATTCATCATTCTCTCCTGTAACTGTAAGCTTTGAACTTGAATGATGTTTTGCTGATCCAGAATCCTGCGCACTTCTCTACAGGTTTCTTCCATGGCTCTACTCAACTTCTTTTGTTCTTCCAACATGGCCTCCATTAATTTTAGCTTCTTCTTTTGGAAGCTGCAGCTTTGCATTTTTCTTTTCTTAACTGGTCTTTCTTCAGCTCTGAAATGTGAATATTTGTTAACAATTAAATTGATATTTATACAAAATCTGTGTTAGAACCTAAAATGCTCAACTAAATTTTTGGCCAAGTTACAACCTAGTCATATTTTTAAACACCTCTATGTTCCCCAATAAATTCCCTCTCAAGTTCATGCCAAAACAGAAGCATTTACTGTATTATTGCAGAGTGTTGCAGACTGAAAAAGAAAAGTTTTTAAATCTCATTGTTTGTCACAAGAAATTTCCCTGCAAAATACCAAGCTCTTTTTTTTTCTTTTATCTTGACTTTTCTTACACATTGAGTTTATAAACTGTACTGAGAGAGACATTTTGCTTCTCTAGCCATTAAAACTCTCATTTAAAAGCTGCAATAACCATCCCATCTGGAGAAAGTGTTGCATTGTTATGTGTGGTGGTAAGCTACAGCTTGTTTTTTAAAGCATTGCATCAGTAGGGCTGGTCCCACTGCAGAGTACTAGTCTCAGAATTTACACTTGCAATGAGACACAGCAGTTGCACTGACCACTTGTTTATATATTCCTTCACAAAACATTATAAATATAAAACTTTAGCAAGATGCATCTTACAAGATTCCCTCTTTTCTTAGTAGATGAGGAAAAGGCTGTGGATGTGGTTTACCTGGGCTTTAGTAAAGCCTTTGACACCGTTTCCCACAGCAATCTCCTGGAGAACCTGACTCTCCATGGCTTCAATGTAAGTACTCTTTGCTGCACAAAAAAAGTGACTGGATGGCTGGGCCCAGAGGGTGGTGGGAAATGGGAGTTAAACCCAGTCAGCAGCTACTCACCAGTGGTGTTCCCCAGGGCTCAGCACTGTTCTGTTTAATATCTTTTTTAATGATCTGGACAATGGTATCTCAGTGACATCTTGACCAGCTTGAGACTTGGGTGGAGAGGAACCTCCTGAAGTTCAACAATGACATGTGCAGAGACCAGCATCTGGGGAGGAACAGCCCCATGTGCTAGTACAGGCTGGGGATTGACCTGCTGGAGAGCAGCTCTGCAGAGAGAGACCTGGGAGTCCTGGTTGATAATAAACTAAAGTCAAGCCAGCAATGTGCTCTTGTGGCCAAAAAGGCCAATGGCACCCTGGGGCACATCAAGAACAGTGTGGCCGGCAGGTAGAGGGAGGTTCTTCTCCCCCACTACTCTGCCCTGGTGAGGCCTCATCTGGAGTACTGTGTCCAGTTCTGGGGTCTCCAGCTCAATAGGGACAGGAAACTGTTGGAGAGAGGCCAGCACAGAGCCACTAAGATGATTAGGGGACTTAAGCATCTTTTGTATGAGGAAAGGCTGTGGAAACTGGGGCTGTTTAGTCTGGAGGAGACTGCAGGGGGATCTCATTAATATTTACAGATATCTAAAAGGTGGGTGTCAGGAGGTTGAGGCATCCCTTTTTTCTATGGTATCTAGCAACAGGACAAGGGGTAATGGGATAAAGCTGGAACACAAAAAGTTCCATTCAAACATAAGAAAAAACTATGTTATTGTTCAGGTGAGGGAGCCCTGGCACAGGCTGCCCAGGGAGGGTGTGGAGTCTCCTTCCTTGGAGGTCTTCAACACCCACCCGGATGCGTTCCTATGTGACTTGATCTAAGTGGACCTGCTTCTGCAGGGGGGTTGGACTAGATGATCTCTAAAGGTCCCTTCCAACCCTACCATTCTATGATTCTGTGATACTAATTAATTTGTATTTGGGTTTCTTCTGAAAAAGTGTATTTGAAGCCCTAGGAGAACGCCAAATCTAAGTCCGTCTATGTATCCTGTCACATTGATGTTCCTCTACCACAATGTCTCCTAAGTTCTCTCAGGGTATAAAGCTTAGATAAGCATGTATCAAATTGTGCATCCTCATCTGAAATCTGTAGAAATGCCATATGCAATTCAGGTAATCTTTTAAGAATTTCCTCTGCTGTATCGTGCTGAGTTTCTGTTTCGAAAGATAATCCTAGCAATAAAGACAGTGCTCTGAAGGTATAGAGCTCACATGGCCATCCTAGCTTGGGGTGACAGTGCAACACATGAATTCAAAGCCAGCCTACATAGACACACACATAGATCTCTTTCTCTTAACTTGTAATCAAAGAAAGCAGCATGCTGAATTGTGAGGAAGAGAGTAGAACATAAACATGGAAGTGTTGTACACATCTTAAAAAACTACAGTTACAGCTGGACAACTTTTTTTCTGAACTTAAAGTAATTGTGTGTTCATTCTCACTTTTGGTAACTCCGGACTGGAGTCCTGAGCATCAAAGTTATCTGATGTTGAGTCTTGAAGTGTCCTTTCTAAGTGAAATTCAATAATGAGATAGCATTATTGTGAGTAGCACGACATGTCAACATCTTGCAGATTTCAAGACATCCTTGAATAAACATTGCTTGAACTCTTGAAGAATATGTTTTTCTAATTTGAAGAAGAGGAATGGGGAGGGACGTCACTCAGCTGTGGCAGATTTCTATCATAATTTCATTCGTATTCTTGTTCTACTTGACAGGCTTTGTGCAACAGTGACTGTGACATTCAGATCTCTCAGCAAGATAAATAAACAATCCTTAGCATCTGAAAGACTTAATGCAAATATAACAAACAGACACAAGCCCCTTGACATTTAAGAGTGCGGTAACCCAAAAAGGGTGAGGTCTATGAAAAGAAACAAGTGGATTAAATTAAATGCTGTTAACATCTTAGAGAAAAAATACCCTAGAATTGATCTTGAGGGAAATTGTTTGAGTACTGTGTAGTCATTTGAATGTGCTGTCCTCCTATGCACAAGTAAGAAAGAACAACAATCTTCCTTTATAAATGTACACTAATGCAGTGGATAAAGACCCCTGGCTTTCAAATTATCCAAGAATTTGAAGTTATTTGTACAATTCAAAGGGCTTTATCACCATTACACTGCTATCCTCCTCCCTGTAAAGTACTAGAAAGTAGCTATGTTGAGACCTCGTCTAAAACAAGAACTGGCTCCTAAAGCCACAAGAGGGCTTGTGTCTGGTCAAAGCAGCCTTGGTGAGAGTGTCCTGGGTAGGGAATGAGAGACAAAATTCAGGGCATGTTGATGGTACTGAGCTGCACTGAGTATTGTCTGACTTTCTTGCCAATTGTGATGACTGTTTGTTTTTTTCATTTCAATCAAGACTGAAAAAAAAAAAACATATGAAAAAAGGAGATAGAATCATTTGGAATGAAAGCTCTAAAATAAGCCTTATTTTTAAGAGAAGAAAAAGGGCTTTTGAAGTGTTTTCTCAGAATCTGTACAGGACTGTTTTTCCATTAAACAAATGCTATCCATTAAAACCTTGACACATAACCATAAATCTAAAACAATACCTGTCTTCCACAATTCCAGAGATGAGAGAGAGGCAAAATGTCTGCTGGTGGTGGTGGCAGCCACATAGGGAACTGTATCAACAGTATCTGCAGTCTGCTAACAACTGAGAAAGTACTTGCTGACAAGTGCTTGCTCAAAATCAGGTTTCAGCACAGAGAAGTCCCTCAAAAGCCAGAGCACAATGATTCTTCAAGGTCTCCTAAGTACTCTCTATGTTTACAATTAATACCTATGGATTGGTAATTAGATAGCCTTCACTGAAAAGAAACACTTATTTCAGACACTCCTACCTTTGATGGTATTTCCAATCTCCTTTTCTCTCCAGCCCTAGTGACTATCAATGAGAGGGTTTTATGATCACTCACAAGTCCATGGCAAAGACTTGGAATTTACAATCCTCTCTTCTTGCAGAACAGCTCTTGAAAGAGAGCTCTTGAGAAGGGTCTACAAAAGAAAGACCCAAAGAATCTGATTTACAAGTTAAAACCCCTCAGCGGCATGAAACAATATCTAATGTACAATGCTGCCTGAAGGCATTATCTGAATGCTGAAGTGTTTCTTCAGATATGGAGACATCTTTCTTGAGAAGTTATAAGTCTCCTAGGTAGCACGCCAAAGAGATCTCTCCAATGTCAATAACTTTTTGCAACAGAAAGTGAAGAAGGAAGGAGGGACAGAAATTACCAGTTGAGGACTGAGCAAACCACCAGCATCAGTATCCTCATATAGTTTCAGTCAAGAGTATGTCTAGTTCCACAATCTATAGGCACAAGCATAAGAAATTATCAATGTTTTCTGTAGCTAACACCAATTCCTGTTGCTAATTCCCCATTTTACATCCCTGTGCAGCCAACAGCTCTTTGACAACAGGAGTGCAACAGATTCTGACAGCATCCATAGTCTCAGACCACCAACAAATCTCCACTCTTTGACAAGCCTAGTATCTGAAAGTAGATGTAGAGATCTGGAGGAAAGATGGGTCTAGGAAATCCAGAGCATCAAATACAATCTGCCAATCCTCTTTGGCCTCCAATGTGTACAGCAGAGAGCTTCCAAGGAAATTGTTACTGGTATTCCCCTGACACCACAAGTGAAGTGTAGAAGAGCTCTGACATTTGAACCATATTCCAAGCAGAACCTTGCAAGGCTATTTCCCCACTATGCTCTAAAACAGACAGGCAGGGTTCAAAAGAAGCAAACCAAGAGAACGAAAATGTTCCATTTCATCTAGGAGGCTGAGCAGAAACAACAGCGTGTATTGGGGACCAGGGGGCACAAAGTAAAACCTCCACATATAATTAGGCAAGTCTCAAATGCATTTATGGTCTACCTATCTAAGATCAATTTAATTCACTATTCAATTAAATGTTCCGTGATTGATTGCCTACACTCACCCAATAAGGCTCATTTCAGGGATATGTGTGAATAATTAATGAAGCAGGAGCTGAATACAGAGTAATCTGTCCACCAAAGCACATTACCTCCACAGAGCCATAAAAACAATTATTTGTTTCAGATTACTTGATGTCAAATGCATCCCCAGTACCATCAATTTCTGGAATTTATGGCTTTCAACTACTAGCAGCTGTTCCTGGCTTGTTTTTTGTATTTTAAGCTATGTACAAATCTGAGTAGTTCTCTATAACCCATAACGTATGAGTAGATCTTGATAACTCTTTATGGAAGAGGCTTAACAGTGATCTGAAAACAATATTAATATTAGAGATGACTCAAAGATCTTCAGCATTTGAGGACTGAGGATCATGCAACCCGGATCTTCTGGTAAACTTGGCTCATTCAAATATGGCCTAATGCATTCAGGAATTAATGAAGTTCATCCCTGAAGTAAAGTGTTGAACCACAAAAATGACTTGGAGCCTGGGCAAAGCATCTTACTATGATAACAAGTCTGCATAATACATTAAGATACACTGCATCATATGCATAGCCTAAAGCTCAGATTTCTTTGTAGTTGCTGCCCATTCAGGTTTTAAATAGTCATGGCATAATTTTAGAAAGATTAAAGGCCTTACCAAAATTATTTCCTTTATTACCATCTCAACAAAGTTCTAATGCACTTGTACCAAGCAACTCATGTCTTGGTTAATTCATGCTACCAAGTCTTACTCTTTTTCTCTGTGTGTAAATCTTCTGTACCGAATGATTTAATCTACATTTAAAAATTGAAGAGCACCAAAGATGGTATGGTCATGGTACACAACTACCTGGAGGCAAAAAAGGAATAATACTCAAAGGGTCTCCAATACAGTGAAAAGAAAGATGAATAGAAGTAATATCTGAAAGTTTATTACCACATTCACGTTAGAAACAGGACACTGGTTTAAGCAAGAGATTAATCATTAGGACAGATCCCTGTAGGAAAGAGCGAATTCTCCGTCTTCTGAATATATCAGGTCTAGACCAGATATCTAGGAACAAATTTCCAAGACTCAGACAAATCACAGAAACAAAGATGTAAAGGACAACAGAGACCTGAGGTTCCTGCAGGCAGCAGTTCTCTGCTGAAGTGAAGCATGTCACAGAACCCCCCACCATAACATTTCTGGGTTCCACAACTGAGAATTCAAATACATGGATGGCACTTAACAAGAAATCAGACTAGATGACATGGTAGTTTTACTATGGGTTGTTGGTCTATCAAAGTAACTCTTTCACTCCTATTTTCAGTACACTAGAAATGGCAGAACAGGTGAAATCCAAACCACATTCACAGTCTGTATAATTACGTTTTGTCATTACTTTAACTATGAAAATAAAGACTATAAATTAGTCCACAGGCTGAAAAAACAGTTTTCAATTAGGTAAAAATTAATTTCTAGTGGTGTCAGGAATTTTGATCTTAAAAGTTTGAGCTGCAGTACAAGACTCCACCACATTGCATTATATTATCTGACCATAAAGAACAATTCTATTATGGTCAGACGTTTTATGGAAAAAGAGAATTTACGATCTTTGGAAGAAAGGTCAGGCAGCCCAGGAGAACTGTAAGGATGTTGTGAGATCATGACAAATATATTAGCAACAAAAGGAGGGCTAGAGGGAATCTTCAGCCTTTAATGGATGAAGGGGGAAAATTAGTGAACAAGGATGAGGAAAAGGTGGAGGTACTTAATGCCTTCTTTGCCTCAGTCTTCAATAGTAAAACCAGCTCTTCTCTGGGCACTGGTCCACCTGAGTCAGAAGACAGGGAGAGGGGACAGAATGAGGCCCCCCTTAGTCCAAAGGGAAATTGTGTGCAACCTGCTGCTCCACCCTGATGCACACAAGCCAGTGGAGCCGGATGGAATCCACCTGAGGGCACTGAGGGAGCTGGTGAAGTGCTCACTGAGCCATTCTCCATCGTCTACCAGCAGTCCTGGCTCACAGGAGAGGTCCCAGTGGACTGAAAGATGGTAAATATGACACCCATCTACAAGAAGGGCTGGAAGGAAGATCCCAGGAACTACAGGCGTGTCAGCCTTGGCGCTGGGGAAGGTTATGGAACAGATTTTCCTGAAGGCCACTGTGAAGCACATATAGGATAACCAAGGGTTCAGGCCCAGTCACAGAATCACAGAATCTTGGAGTTGGAAGGGACCAACTTGGAGTTGGAAGAGTTGGAAGGGACCTCGAAAGATCATCTAGAAGGTCCTGTTTGACCAATCTGAGCTCCTTCCATGGCAAGATGACCTGCTTGGTGGATGAGGGAAAGGCTGTGGATGTGATCTTCCTGGACTTCATTAAAGCCTTCAACACAACCTCTAACAGCATCCTGCCGGAGACATTGGCAGCCTATGGCTTGGAAGGACCTACTCTGAGATGGATGGAAAACTGGCTGGATGGCTGGGCCCAGAGAGTGGTGGTGAATAGAGTTAAATCCAGTTGGTAGCTGGTCACCAGTGGTGTTCCCCAGGGCTCAGTGCTGGGGTCTGTTCTGTTTAACATCTTTATCCGTGATCTGGATGAGGGGATTGACTGCACCCTCAGTAAGTTTGCTGATGGCACTGAGCTGGGCCGGAGCGTAGACCTGCTTGAAGGCAAGAAGGCTCTTCAGAGGGACCTGGCCAGGCTACAGCGATGGGCCGAGGCCAATCATGGGTTTCAACAAGGCCAAGTGCCGGGTGCTGCACTTGGGCCACAACAAGCCCAGGTAACGCTACAGGCTTGGGACGGAGGGGCTGGAAAGCTGTCCAGCAGAAAAGGACTTGCTGTTAATTGACAGTGGCTGAACATGAGCCAGCAGTGTGCCCAGGAGGCCAAGAAGGCCAAAGGCATCCTGGCTTGTCTCAGCAATAGTGTGACCAGCAGGGCCAGGGCAGTGATTGTCCCCCTGTACTTGGCACTGGTGAGGCTGCACCTCGAATACTGTGTTCAGTCCTGAGCCACTCACGACAAGAAGGACACTGAGGCATTGGATTGTCTCCAGAGATGTGAAACAGAACTGGTGAAAGGTCAGGAGAACAAGTCTGATGAGGAGTGGCTGAGGGAGCTGGGGATGTTTAGCCTAGAGAAGAGGAGGCTGAGAGGAGATATGATCACTCGCTACAACTATCTAAAGGGGAGTTTTAGTGAGATGGGGGTCGATCTCCATAGTAATGAATTACAGGACATGAGAAAATGGGCTCAAGTTGTGCCAGGGGAGGTTTAGATGGGAGATTAGGAAGAACTTTTTCACCAAGAGGTTTATTGAGCATTGGAATGTGCTGCCCAGGGAGGTTGTGGAGTTACCATCCGTAGAGATATTCCAAAAATGTATAGATGAGTTGGTGAGGGATATGGTTTAGTTTAGTGGTGGGCCTGGCCGTGTGAGGTTAGTGGTTGGACTTGATCTTAAAGGTCTTTTCCAACTGCAATAATAATAATAATAAGGATTCTGTGATGAAACAAGCTTTGCTGAAGCCCAAGATTGGTGTTAGAACAACAGTAAGCAAATAGCAGATGCCCTGTTAACGGGAATTAGGGATTTGAAATGTTTTCCTCATCTGCAAATTGCAACAACAATAAAAATTACTTTTATCCCACATTAACTTGTATTCTCACTAACAAAATTGGGGGTTTGTTAGAAGTTTGCAAACTCAAAAGAATTTCAAATAAAATGCAAAGAAGCTCAGTTCCAACTGTTTTTAGTTTGAGAGTAGCACTGTATTGACTGAAGTACAAATATTGACATTTTCTCTATCATGAATGCTAAACATTACATTAAATAATTCTTTTAGTTGTCATTCATATAGCCAAGTAGCCTTCTGCTATGTTCCAGTACACTGTGGAAAAGACAAAGCTGACACTCAGAAGCTGTATTTGAGAACAACAGTAAAGTTGTCGGAAGTTTGAAAGTTTACTTTTAAAAAGTACTGTTTGATGGTTTCTCACTATCCATTATTGCCATAACATTGTGATTTTTATTACTGAGGAAAAATATCTGGTAGCATACCCTTCCTTTGCATGCTTGACTGGTCTGTGTACAGTCTGCTTCACAGAAGAATGAGGAATACATAGTTGCAAAATATACAGCTGCATAATACATGGATATTTTACAGCTTTGTGTGTCTATTTTTAAATTACATGTTAAAATAATTGTTTTGCAGAGCCAGAAAGTTAAAAAAAAACTTGAGAGGGAAATTGAGGTCCTGAAATGTTCTTTTCATTTCAAATCCAAGTATTGTCTTTAGTTCCCTTTCTAAGCCTGTTAGATCAAGTGTGTACCATTTAGAAGCAAGCAAGGGCACTTACAAAAGAGCCAAGATGGACTCAGATTTTGTATGCTAATTCTTTTCTCTCTTGTTGGCTATTTCAAAGTGGTTTTCAAATACTGGATGATACACTAATTGCTTAAGCTGAAAATTGCTCCTTCATTCATAATTTTCCATTAGTAACTGTAAAAGAATTATCTTCCTTGTCTTACCATGGCAGCTCTAAGTGATTTTAACCCATCTGATATCATTAGCAAGGGCTGTATTTCCTTCTGGCCAAGAAAGGGTTCCCTAACACTTCTCTCATTCATCAGGCTAAACTAAACAAGTCAAAGCTGCACAAGCTTTTCAAAAGCCCTTATGACTATTGGAATATCGCTTTTTCATCTTCAGATATGTCACCCATTAATAGATATGTGCCCCATTAATTTCACAATCTGGTCATGATGCCCACCTAAAGTGTCATCCTAAGCTCTCCAGTGATATCTACTGCTCAACTTTTTCTGTTTTTAAACACGGCAGAAGTGTATTTGAACTTGTGAATGTGTACACATCTTGTTGTTAATTCATATACATAACATTACACAGAATTCTTTGATAGGAGAGAGGTGACCTGCCCTTCCTTCCAGCTCCCAAATCCTATTGCACAGTCACCCTTAGCAGGCAGCAGCAGCATTGCAGCCTGACCTATTGCAGGGACAAAACATCATTACCTGCCATACAGACTTGCAGCCAGTCAAAAGCCAGCCTGTACCGTTAAAGTCTAGATTTAAATGATCTGCAGTTTATAAATTGGCCAAGTAAAGCTAAAATATTTTTCAAGAAAATAAGTTAGACAATTACCTTGGACAAAGTCAAAAAAAAACCCCACTAAACCTGAAGCTAAAACACATTATAGCCTAAATTCTCCAGACCTTATCACTATGGAAGTAATTCCATTAGAGCAGCTTAAGTCCACTTTCACTGTAAATAAAATGTCTACATCAGAGTGGGAGTCCATGTGCAAACTGTAAGCATAACAGACACATATTTGTGATTGATTAGCTCCATTTCTGTGATGACTTGTCTACGCTCTGTAATCAAACCTGGTGTGGTGACCTCTGTCCCCCCCTACCAGTCACCTATGGTACAAAATCTGTGTTGTGCTGGAGTTGTCCCTAAACTGAAGAAACTAAACATCTGTCATTTTTAAAAAGGTTGATGTTATCAAATAGTCTACTGAATAAACTATACCTCATGTTTGTGGGGAAGTGACCTTTTAATTCAATATCAAATAATATCATTGGAAATCAAATCATGAGTTGGGGAGAAAAAAAAAAAGTTATTGCATCAGAAACAAGATCTTGGAGTGTGCAAATCCTAAAATCAAGACAGATTGTGTATCAGAGATATCAACAACTTACAATGGACTAGGATGAAAATAAATAGTTGCTTTGTGAACAAAAAGGTTGCTACAGTTCAAGAATTATACATCCTAATATCTGTTCAGTTGCCAAAAAAAA